>NC_056676.1:56738766-57347655 GCF_018350195.1 Panthera tigris | reverse complement strand
CCCTATATACCAATATCAAAACAGAATGATATTACCTAGACGACATAAATTTGTAGGTGCTTGGTTTTACACTATTTCACTGCTTCACACTTTCTTCCCTTGGAATTTATAATCAGCCCACCTAAGGATTTACTTTAATTAAAAAAAAAATAGTGACAATAGATTTTTCTTGTGCTGCTGTTTAAAACAAATTGTAATCTGTGTTCATTCACCCCTCATCCCAGCCAAATCACTCCAGTGACCTGTCTTCTTTTTAGATAGGTGAAATAAGACACCTCTGGTTTACTATCATTTCTTCTCCGGCAGCTAATACTTTGTTTGAATCTTTTTCATTAAGTTAAAATAATAATGATTAACAATAGTGTCCTTTTGATTGAAAAAATCGAAACCTTTTTGAAGCTTCAAGACAACTTTTAAAATGGCAAATGTAGTCTAATGTTTGCTCCATTTACAGCATCCCACTGAGGACCATGAGATGGCCAGCAGCTTAGGAATTATGCTCATGCTTAGGAAGTGGTTTATGAAAGTTAATGCACTTTCATTAGGAAAAACAAATACAGATTTAAATGGCATAACAATATAATTTGATGCCTACAAATCACATGGTGCCAGTGTGGCCCAGTACTTATTATGACACAAGTTTAGTTCATGATATGCCTAAAGTTCTCTTGTAGTCTACTGGTTCCACTCCATTTTGTGTTTAAACATTTACTCTAACAAACGCTGTGTGATGATGATAATCTTTTATATATTTTTTCTATTAGAGGAAATTTGTCAATTAACTGAGCAATTCTTTCTTCTGCTTGTCAACAACATACCGCAAAATACACTAAATTCTTAATAAATAAAGATGAATTAGAGTCCTTATTCTGAAGATGCTCACAGTCTAGTGAGGAAGCAAATTAAAAAAAATATCATTCAGGGGCGCCTGGGTGGCGCAGTCGGTTAAGCGTCCGACTTCAGCCAGGTCACGATCTCGCGGTCCGTGAGTTCGAGCCCCGCGTCAGGCTCTGGGCTGATGGCTCGGAGCCTGGAGCCTGTTTCCAATTCTGTGTCTCCCTCTCTCTCTGCCCCTCCCCCGTTCATGCTCTGTCTCTCTCTGTCCCAAAAATAAATAAAAAACATTGAAAAAAAAATATCATTCAGTCATACATGCTGAAGTAAAAATCCGTGGGGACAGAATGGATGTAATAGCTGATGCAAAATATTCACAAAATGTTTGTTCAACCAGTCTCCAAGTGAATTCTCAAATGAGACCATTTATATCCTACATGAATGAAATGGTTTAGTATCTTTAATAAAAGAACATTTTGTAACACTAAGAAAGTTAGAAAATGTATTAGTTGTTTAAGTGCTTTCAAGTCTCAGGATGAGAGGTACTAGGTGGTTCAACTTGATGTTATAGTCTCCTAAATTATTTTTAATCATCTGGGAAATAAAACCCTAAGATTAATTTTCTGTAAGAGGTACAAACAACTTGATTTTACTTCCCTTAGTAGATATAATTTTACAGTGTTTTAAAGCATTGTTAATTGATCTCAGCAGGATCATGCTTCATCTATTTGACTGAATAATTATGCAATTCTGTAGTCATGGTATCCGCTATCCTTTCATTCAATTTTCGTTCCAATTTTCAAGGTCAGGTTTTCTTCTGGATATTTTGCTAAATATCTTGCCTTTCACAATTATCCATATGCTCCTAACAGGTTGGGGATTTTTTTTTAAAGCCAAGCTTATTGTAAAGTGTTTATTAGTATAAATCACTCCTCTTTTTCTAAGTTGCTTTGTAGAGTTTTATTGAATTTCTCCAAGGAAAATGTGATAAAAACTATCTTCTCTTACAGTCCTCTTTTTTTTTTTTTAAATAAGCTTATTTATTTTTGAGGTAGAGAGCAAGGGAGGGGCAGAGAGAGAGAGGGATGTAGAGTCCAGGGCAGGCTTTGCAGCAACGAGCCTGACATGGGGTTCAAACCCACAAACTGTGAGATCATGACCTGAGACAAAACCAAGAGTCAGACACAACCAACTGAGCCAAACAGGTGCCCCTAATAAGTATTTTACATTTTTAAAAAATTTATCTGGACTTTGTGAGGATATATCAGCTATCTTTTTATATTCACTGTGCCTGGCATGGGGCTTCATATATGATACCAACAGATGAAAGAATTAATGAATCAATGATATTCATAGGGAAGCTTTGTGAATTTGGTTGTACAAATTTTCTATCAGGAATTGAAATTACACCTTGAATTTCATGTATGACCTAGAGAGGAGTAATGGAATTTTACCTTTGATTAAGTCGGTGTTTTGGGGGTAATTTTTAAGACATCAGGAATGATCTAAGGTAGTTAGCATTTAATGAAGACATGACCCTACCTCTAGTAGATCACAACTTAATCACACCTAATTGAGATGTCTCAAATGCCAAGTTGATTGAAATAAAAATAAAACTGCAATTTGTTGAGCTAATAATAATATCTGCCATGTATTGTGTGCTCAGCATATAATATGACTTACATATATTGTTTTATATAAATATATTAACAGCCCTATGAAGTTGATATTCTCATGTACAAATAGTATATATACAGTATTCGGGCTACTCACGTTTTTTTTTTTTTTTTTTTTTTTTAAGTGTTTGATTCATTTATTTTCAGAGAGAGAGAGAATGCACATGCAAGAGAGAGAGCATGGGGGAGAGGAAGAGAGAGAGGGAGAAAGAATCCAAAACAGGCTCCACAAGGAGCCTGACACAATGATCAATTTCACAAACCATGAGATCATAACCTGAGCTGAAATCAAGAGTTGGACACCCAACTGACTGAGCCACCAGGTGACCCTGGCTACTCATCTTCTTAATAAATAATTTTCATGGCTCTGCTTACCAATTAATCATTTTCGAGATTAAATTAATATTCAATTAGTAAACTCACAAAATACATATCGTACACACTTGTGAAAATTTCTTGCCATATGTATGTTTAGACTGTATTTCAGTTATTTACCCTGAATCATTTCCTCTGTAGAGCTTATAGTATCTCTTTCAAAAAATATTTGATGACAGAAATAGTTCCCTTTTCTAGTCACGAACTAATGCATAGGATATGTATTCCTTACATGAACCTATCTTTGACCCTTTTGGGATATTCTTTTCAATTCTCTTTCTACCCTAGCACACCCATCAAACCTTGGCAAATCTAGTAACTATTATAGTACTTTGATTCTTAGATTTCCAAATTTTGAACATACTTAACACTCCTTTATATATATGTAATATATATAATATGTAAATTGTATATATAATATACATAATGTACATAATATATATTATATATATAATATGTAAATTGTATATATATATAATGTATATTATATATACAGTTAACTCCCTGTCCTATTTCAGATCTGTTTCAACCTGACTTTATCAGGAAATTCTTTTCAGACCATCTCTTAACCAAGACTAAGTTTTCTCATTTATATACTTTCATTATAGCCTGTAGGTTTCCTTTATCTTGCTGTCATATTATAATTAATATTATGTAATTACTTGCTTATTGACTTGGTCAACACCAAGTTGGTAAATTCCATGAGGGCAGGGCCATGTGATAGCAACTAATAGATGAAAGAATTAATGAATCAATGATATTCATAGGGAAGCTTGGTCATTTGCAAAACTATATCCCCAGAGTATTGCCCATAATAGCTGCTTAATAAACACTTGTGAGGGGCGCCTGGGTGGCTCAGTCGGTTGGGCGGCCGACTTTGGCGCGGGTCATCATCTTGCGGTCTGTGAGTTCAAGCCCTGCATCGGGCTCTGTGCTGACAGCTTGGAGCCTGGAGCCTGCTTCAGATTCTGTGTCTCCCTCTCTCTCTGCCCCTACCCCATTTGCGCTCAGTCTCTCTCTGTCTTTCAAAAATGAATATATGTTAAAAAAAAATTTAAAAAAACCCAAACACTTGTGAAACGAATATGTGTTTTTCATGGACAACAATATGCAGTTGTGAAATAATTGACAGCTTTATTTTTTTTTTTAACGTTAGAGACATCTATGCTTGAACTAAAAATATATTCATTAGTTGGGTGACTTTGGGAAAATTATTTAATCTATCTGAGTCTCAGTTTCCCTTTCTGTACAACGGGAAAAATCATACATGGTGCTGGGTAATTTGTGAACTGTAAGTGGGAATGTGAATGGCTAAAAAAGGAGATGGCTGACAGCTCATCTCAACAATTAAGGCTATTCACTTATTCAAATTGTGAACTCTTAGAAAGCGAGGGAGGTGGTGTTGCTTTAACTGTATACATCACAGAACACCAATGTTAACAGTAACCCTCAAGAGCTTCTGATGAATGAATTAGTTGTGCCAGTTATTAAGTAATTTATAGTTTATGTTTCCTTTTAACTAACATGGAGGAGTGTCAATAAATTCCATCCTCCATGATACAATTGGATTTTTATTTATCTTGGATCTTTCTCAAATAATTTTTGGCTGTATCAATAATCCCATACACTTTACCAGTTTATGTTGCCAAAATGCCTTCATATTATTTGCTTATAATTTCATTATCTCTGAGAAGAGAGGATAAATAAAATACATGTATTTCCAGCAAAAAAAAAAAAAATAGATGAAGTTTAAATTGACTCAATCATTTGGACTGCACAGTATAAACTTACAAAAAGGGTCTCTAACATATTTAGAAACTTTTTTTTAAACGAGGACATCCTCTTTATTTATTTATTATTTGTTTATTTGTTTGTTTGTTTATTTCAGAGAAAGAGAGCACAGTGGGGGGAGAGATACAGAGGGAGAGAGAGAGAGAATCTTAAGCAAGGTCCATGCCCAGCACAGAACCTGACACGGGGCTTGATCTCACAACCTAGAAACAGTGACCTGAACCTAAATCAAGAGTCGGATGTTTAGCTGACTAAACTACCCAGGCACCCCTTCAGAAACATTTTTTGAGTGTAAAGTCTTCACATATATTTTCCAGTAATCTCAATCCACTAAACTACTCACGCTTGAATATTTCTGGTTTATTCACAAACACAGTCTCCTGGCACAGTCTCAAGAATAAATTCAAACAAGGCAGCAGTACATAAGGAGTTTTATATATTTATTTTTGCATTAAAAAGAATTGATCAATGCTCAAACAATAGTATCATGACAATAAATTTAAAGTACTCTCCCCAGAGCACTCCAATTCCATTTTAATCTTTGCATTATGGAATATATGATGAGAATATATCAGGTTCTATAATTGTTTTATTTTGATCGCCTAAACTTTTCAATACATATATTAGTGTCATCTGTTGGTAAATGAAGATAGCAATCTATTTGGCAAGTCTGCTTTTTTTAGATGTAATTATTTGCTTCAGAAACACAGTGAAGTAACAAGAATGGTGTCGTTATCTTCCAGATACCTTTGATGAATTAACATGAAAATTCTTTATTGCTTAAATCTCTATTTTCCTTAAAGATTTTACAATAAGAAAAATCACCACTTATTGTAAATTCCATGTATATTAATAATTAGTTTATAGTCTGCTTTACAGAACTTGGTATAATGTGTCTTCACTTCCCCCTGCAATTCAAACTTGTGATAGCTGGTAGAAACAATGTCTAAAAATTAGTCTCACTTAGCTAGTTCAAGAGATCTTATATTAATTAACAAGTTAATTTAAAAAGTTGATATATGAAACACTATTTATTTTTATAAAAATCAAGACTAAAAAGTGAATGTTCAATCAGAATATAGCATTTTTTGATGTTGGGTTATATAATTCTTTCAGTTAATAACATATCCTTGGCTGTGTGTCTTAAAATGGGCATAGTTTAGAGAGAAGTCCCAAATTAAAGGGTTGGGAGAGAACAAAAAATAGAATCCATGTGGTGCCTGGGTGGCTTAGTCAGTTAACTGTCTGACTCTTGATTTCAGCTCAGGCCATGATCTCACGGTTCATGTGATCAAGCCCTGCGTCAGGCTCTGTGCTGACAACATGGAGCCTGCTTGGGATTCTCTCTCTCCCTCTCTCTCTGCCCCTGCTCATGCTCTCTCTCTTTCTCTCTCTCTCTTTCTCTCTCTCTCTCTCAAAATAAATAAATAAACCTAAAAAAAAAAAAAAAAAAAAGGAATCCATGAGCAATGGCTATAGAATTGGGATCTATTAAACCTGAATTTGAAATCTCTTAATAACTGTCTTCCATGGGTTATTGTCTACAGAGAATGATGGGTAGTTCTTTTTTTATGGAAGTCAAAAAAACAGGGGCAATCAACAGTAGGAATTTCCTGAAGGTGAACCAGATATGTTTTAGAATTATCTTTTTTTGAGTTTTATTTTGAAACAGCCTAACTTCTTTTCTGTCTGTTGGTTTAGAAATAATTCAGCCACACGGCAGGCAATAGATTAGGTAATGTATTGAGGTTTCAACCCAATTCCAATTCCAGTATTGTTATTCATTCATTGACTTCCTGTTTTCCATTTTTGCTTAGGTATTTTGTTCTGCTTAATGTTTATTCATTTAAATCAAAGTTAAATGAGAGTACAAGAACTATTTAAGAACTTTCTTTTCTTTTCCCATTCATTCTTCCACCTAACTGCTTCTTGTGAAATAATTTGGAAACTGCTTTTGTCTCCTGGATATATAACTTTATGATAATTGAAGTCCTGACCTTAATTATTTTTTAGGAGGTGAGAGCAAAAGGAGTGGCTTGATTCTAAGGCCACAGTGGTGGTTTCATTAAAATAATTTCCTTTGTTATTACTATATGCAAGGGATTGAATGTTTTTCATTTTATCAAAATTTATTAACCCCAACATCTTGCAGCAAACGTCTCATGTCAATCAAATGAATTTTCCAAAAAAAAAAACTATTTCAAAATAAACTGTTAATTTCAAAAGTATTTTATAAAGAATTAGTCAAAATTCACAGACCATATGTTTTAAATTTTACTCAAAATTACTTCCAGCATATGCCTTGAAGACTTAGTTATTGGTATTTACAATACTTTACAGATATTAGTTTATGATGTATCTTTAAATGCAGAGGGAACTTAAGAAAATTGTTATTTATAGAAACTATTGCTACTTAATCAATATTACTCAACTTGTTTTTTTTTTTTTTTACTTTTTTGGGTTTCAGACTCTAATTTTTTTTAAATTGTTTGTTCAATATATGAAGTTTATTGTCAAATTGACTTCCATACAACACCCAGTGCTCATCCCAAAAGGTGTCCTCCTCAATACCCATCCCCCCCCCCATCAACTCTCAGTTTGTTCTCAGTTTTTAAGAGTCTCTATTGTTTTGGCTCTCTCCCACCCTAACCTCCTTTTTTTTTCCTTCCCCCCCCCCCCCATGGGTTTCTGTTAAGTTTCTCAGGATCCACATAAGAGTGAAACCATATGGTATCTGTCTTTCTCTGTATGGCTTATTTCACTTAGCATCACACTCTCCAGTTCCATCCATGTTGCTACAAAAGGCCATATTTCATTTTTTCTCATTGCCACGTAGTATTCCATTGTGTATATAAACCATAATTTCTTTATCCATTCATCAGTTGATGGACATTTAGGCTCTTTCCATAATTTGGCTATTGTTGAGAGTGCTGCTATAAACATTGGGGTACAAGTGCCCCTATGCATCAGTACTCCTGTATCCCTTGGGTAAATTCCTAGCAGTGCTACTGCTGGCTCATAGGGTAGGTCTATTTTTAATTTTCTGAGGAACCTCCACACTGTTTTCCAGAGTGGCTACACCAATTTGCATTACCACCAACAGTGCAAAAGGGTTCCCGTTTCTCCACATCCTCTCCAGCATCTATAGTCTCCTGATTTGTTCATTTTGGCCACTCTGACTGGCGTGAGGTGATATCTGAGTGTGGTTTTGATTTGTATTTCCCTGATGAGGAGCGACATTGAGCATCTTTTCATGTGCCTGTTGGCCATCCGGATGTCTTCTTTAGAGAAGTGTCTATTCATGTTTTCTGCCCATTTCTTCACTGGGTTATTTGTTTTTCAGGTGTGGAGTTTGGTGAGCTCTTTATAGATTTTGGATACTAGCCCTTTGTCCGATATGTCATTTGCAAATATCTTTTCCCATTCTGTTGGTTGCCTTTTAGTTTTGTTGGCTGTTTCCTTTGCTGTGCAGAAGCTTTTTATCTTCATAAGGTCCCAGGAGTTCATTTTTGCTTTTAATTCCCTTGCCTTTAGGGAAGTGTCAAGTAAGAAATTGCTACGGCTGAGGTCAGAGAGGTCTTTTCCTGCTTTCTCCTCTAGGGTTTGATGGTTTCCTGTCTCACATTCAGGTTCTTTATCCATTTTGAGTTTATTTTTGTGAACGGTATGAGGAAGTGGTCTAGTTTCAATCTTCTGCATGTTGCTGTCCCGTTCTCCCAGCAGTTTTTGTTAAAGAGACTGTCTTTTTTTCCATTGGATGTTCTTTCCTGCTTTGTCAAAGATTAGTTGGCCACACGTTTGTGGGTCTAGTTCTGGGGTTTCTATTCTATTCCATTCATCTATGTGTCTGTTTTTGTGCCAATACCATGCTGTCTTGATGATGACAGCTTTGTAGTAGAGGCTGAAGTCTGGGATTGGGCTGCCTCCCGCTTTGGTCTTCTTCTTCAAAATTACTTTGGCTATTCAGGGCCTTTTGTGGTTCTATATGAATTTTAGGATTGCTTGTTCTAGTTTCGAGAAGAATGCTGGTGCAATTTTGATTGGGATTGCATTGAATGTTTAGGTAGCTTTGGGTAGTATTGACATTTTGACAATATTTATTCTCCCAATCCATGAGCACGGAATGTTTTTCCATTTCTTTATATCTTCTTCAATTTCCTTCATAAGCTTTCTATAGTTTTCCGCATACAGATCTTTTCCATCTTTGGTTAGATTTATTCCTAGGTATTTGATGCTTCTTGGTGCAATTGTGAATGGGATCAGTTTCTTTATTTGTCTTTCTGTTGCTTCATTATTAGTGTATAGGAATGCAACTGATTTCTGTACATTGATTTTGTATCCTGCAACTTTGCTGAATTCATGTATCAGTTCTAGCAGACTTCTGGTGGAGTCTATCGCATTTTCCATGTATAATATCATGTCATCTGCAAAAAGTGAAAGCTTAACTTCATTTTTGCCAACTTTGATGCCTTTGATTTCCTTTTGTTGTCTGATTGCTGATGCTAGAACTTCCAACACTATGGTAAACAACAGTGGTGAGAGTGGACATCCCTGTCGTGTTCCTGATCTCAGGGAAAAAAATCTCAGTTTTCCCCATTGAGGATGATGTTAGCTGTGGGCTTTTCATAAATGGCTCTTATGATCTTTAAGTATGTTCCTTCTGTCCCAACTTTCTCGAGCGTTTTCATTAAGAAAGTTTGCTGAAGTTTGTCAAAGGCCTTTTCTGCATCGATTGACAGGATCATATGGTTCTTATCTTTTCTTTTATTAATGTGATGTATCACGTTGATTGATTTGCAAATGTTGAACCAGCCCTGCATCCCAGGAATGAATCCCACTTGATCATGGTGAATAATTCTTTTTATATGCTGTTGAATTCAATTTGCTAGTGTCTTATTGAGAATTTTTGCATCCATATTCATCAGGGATATTGGCCTGTAGTTCTCTTTTTTTACTGGGTCTCTGTCTGGTTTAGGAATCAAAGTAATACTGGCTTCCTAGAATGAGTCTGGAAGTTTGCCTTCCCTTTCTATTTTTTGGAATAGCTTGAGAAGGATAGGTATTATCTCTGCTTTAAACGTCTGGTAGAACTCCCCTGGGAAGCCATCTGGTCCTGGACTCTTATTTGTTGGGAGATTTTTGATGACTGGTTCAATTTCTTCACCGGTTATGGGTCTGTTCAAGCTTTCTATTTCCTCCTGATTGAGTTTTGGAAGTGTGTTTGTGTTTAGGAATTTGTCCATTTCTTCCAGTTTGTCCAGTTTGTTGGCATATAATTTTTCATAGTATTCCCTGATAATTGCTTGTATCTCTGAGGGATTGGCTGTAATAATTCCATTTTCATTCATGATTTTATCTATTTGGGTCATCTCCCTTTTCTTTTTGAGAAGCCTGGCTAGAGGTTTATTAATTTTATTTTTTCAAAAAAACCAACTCTTGGTTTCATTGATCTGCTCTACAGTTCTTTTAGATTCTGTATTGTTTATTTCTGTTCTGATCTTTATTATTTCTCTTCTTCTGGGTTTGGGGTGTCTTTGCTGTTCTGCTTCTATTTCCTTTAGGTGTGCTGTTAGATTTTGTATTTAGGATTTTTCTTTTTTCTTGAGATAGGCCTGGAATACAATGTATTTTCCTCTCAGGACTGCCTTCGCTGCTTCCCAAAGCATTTGGATTGTTGTATTTTCATTTTCATTTGTTTCCAAATATTTTTTAATTTCTTCTCTAATTGCCTGGTTGACCCATTCATTCTTTAGTAGGGTGTTCTTTAACCTCCATGCTTTTGGAGGTTTTTCAGACTTTTTCCTGTGGTTGATTTCAAGCTTCATAGCATTGTGGTCTCAAAGTATGCATGGTATGATTTCAATTCTTGTATACTTATGAAGGGCTGTTTTGTGACCCAGTATGTGATCTATCTTGGAGAATGTTCCATGTGCACTCGCGAAGAAAGTATATTCTGTTGCTTTGGGATGCAGAGTTCTAAATAGATCTGTCAAGTCCATCTGATCCAGTGTATCATTCAGGGCCCTTGTTTCTTTATTGACCATGTGTCTAGATGATCTATCCATTTCTGTAAGTGGAGTGTTAAAGTCCCCTGCAATTACCACATTCTTATCCATAAGGTTGCTTATGTTTGTGAGTAATTATTTATATATTTGGGGGCTCCTGTATTAGGCACATAGACATTTATAATTGTTAGCTCTTCCTGATGGATAGACCCTGTAATTGTTATATAATGCCCTTGTTCATCTCTCGTTACAGCCTTTAATTTAAAGTCTAGTTTGTCTGGTATAAGTATGGCTACTCCAGCTTTCTTTTGACTTCCAGTAGCATGATAAATAGTTCTCCATCCCCTCATCCTCTCAATCTGAAGGTGTACTCTGGTCTAAAATGAGTCTCTTGTAGACAGCAAATAGATGGGTGTTGTTTTTTTATCCATTCTGATACCCTATGTCTTTTGGTTGGTGCATTTAGTCCATTTACATTCAGTGTTATTATAGAAAGATATGGGTTTAGAGTCATTGTGATGACCATAGGTTTCATGCTTGTAGTGATGTCTCTGGTACTTTGTCTCACAGGATCCCCCTTAGGATCTCTTGTAGGGCTGGTTTAGTGGTGACAAATTCCTTCAGTTTTTGTTTGTTTGGGAAGACCTTTATCTCTCCTTCTATTCTAAATGACAGACTTGCTGGATAAAGGATTCTCAGCTGTGTATTTTTTTCTGTTCATCACACTGAAGATCTCTTGCCATTCCTTTCTGGCCCGCCAAGTTTCAGTAGAGAGATCGGTCATGAGTCTTATAGGTCTCCCTTTATATGTTAGAGCACGTTTATCTCTAGCTGCTTTCAGAATTTTCTCTTTATCCTTGTATTTTGCCAGTTTCACTATGGTATGTCGTGCAGAAGATCGATTCAAGTTACATCTGAAGGGAGTTCTCTGTTCCTCTTGGATTTCAATGCCTTTTTCCTCCCCAGATCAGGGAAGTTCTCAGCTATTATTTCTTCAAGTACCCATTCAGCACCTTTCCCTCTCTCTCCCTCCTCTGGAATACCAATTATGCATAGATTATTTCTTTTTAGTGCATCACTTGGTTCTCTAATTTTCCCCTCATACGCCTGCATTTTTTTATCTCTCTTTTTCTCAGCTTCTTCTTTTTCCATAAATTTATCTTCTAGTTCACCTATTCTCTCCTCTGCCTCTTCAATCTGAGCCCTGGTTTTCTCCATTTTATTTTGCAACTCATTGATAGCATTTTTTAGCTCCTCCTGGCTGTTCCCTAGTCCCTTGATCTCTGTAGCAATAGATTCTCTGCTGTCCTTTATACTGTTTTCAAGCCCAGGGATTAATTTTATGACTATTTTTCTAAGTTTACTTTCTGTTATATTGTTTAAATCGTCTTTGATCAGTTCGCTAGCTGTTGTTATTTCCTGGAGGTTTTTTCTAGGGGAATTCTTCCATTTGGTCATTTTGGATAGTCCCTGGAGTGGTGCGGATCTGCAGGGCACTTCCCCTGTGCTGTGATGTATAACTGGAGTTGGTGGGCAGGGCTGCAGTCAGACCTGATGTCTGCCCCCAGCCCAGCGCTGCGGCCACAGTCAGACTGGTGTGTGCCTTGTCTTCCCCTCTCCTAGGGGTGGGATTCACTGTGGGGTGGCGTGGCCCGTCTGGGCTACTTGAACACTGCCAGGCTTGTGGTGCTGGGGATCTGGCGTATTAGCTGGGGTGGATTGGCAAGGTGCACAGGGGCAGGAGGGGCAGGCTCAGCTCGCTTTTCCTTTGGAGATCCGCTTCGGGAGGGGCCCCGTGGCACCAGGAGGGAGTCACACCTGCTGGAGGGATGGATCCGCAGAAGCCCAGTGTTGGGTGTTTGCAAGGTGCAAGCAAGTTCCCTGGCAGGAACTGGTTCCCTTTGGGATTTTGGCTGGGGGATGGGCAAGGGAGATGGTGCTGGCGAGCGCCCTTCCCCCCCCCCCCCCCCCCCCCGGCCAAGCTGAGCTCTGTCATCCAGGGCTCAACAACTCTCCCTCTAGTTGTCTTCCAGCCCTCCCGTTCTCTGAGCAGAGCTGTTAGCTTATAACCTTCCAGATGTCAAGTCCCACTTGCTGTCAGAACACACTCCGTCTGACCCCTCTGCTTTTGCCAGTCAGACTGGGGGGCTTTGCCCGGCCGGTGGGCTGCCCCTCTGCCCCATCTCCCTTCCACCAGTCTGTGGAGCGCGCACCCCCTCTCTGCCCTCCCTACCCTCTTCCGTGGGCCTCTCGTCTGCACTTGGCTCTGGAGACTTGGTTCTGCTAATCCTCTGGCGTTTTTCTGGATTATTTAGGCAGGTGTAGGTGGAATCTAAGTGATCAGCAGGACGCGCAGTGAGCCCAGCGTCCTCCTACGCCACCATCTTCCCAGGATACTTCAGACTCTAATTGTCTTAAATTAAAGGAAATGTTTAATTTCTAATATATGTAATGCAAATTATATAAATCCTCAATACATTTTCCATTGATTAAACTGATATCATTTGAACTTTATCACTGATTTTTTTCCACTATCATTGAAAAGTTTATACAGAAAAAGTAATGTTCATTTAGAAAACACTTTCGAAAGTAATATAAACCTATTATGAATAAAAATAGAAATTTCAGCTCCGTGGACACTTCTTATTTATAAGTGACCATAACTTTTGTAAAATTACATCTACATATTATATGATATTTTTATTTTCTGCCATTGACATTTTTAATATTATGGTGGCTTATAGATATTTGGTTTAATAGAAAATAACATTGCATGGAATTTACTACACAAATGGGATAATTATCAAGGCAAAATGGAAACATACTTCATTTTTGTGTTGTAGTGGGTTTTTTTTAGCTTTTTATTTTGTAATAATTTCAGACTTTCAGTTAGATGGTGAAAATAGTACAGAGTTCCCTATACTCTTATCCAGCTTCTCTTAATATCAACTACTTATGTAACATAGCATAATTATCAAAGAAGGAAATTAACATTTGTATAATACCATTAACTAAACTATAGCCTACCCAAACTTGAACACCTTTCAACTCCTAATTCATTAGTTTCTATCTGTATTGATAATTATTTAGAGTATGAAATAATATAAAGGTAATAAAAATTTAGAAAATAACATCAGGAAGAATAATTCTTTCCTAACCTTGTTAAGTTCTGTAAGTTTTGCTATTTGTATATATTTTCTTTCCATTGTTTTCGTTTACAGTGAAATTGGATTTTTCCCTGAAATATATATTATTTTAAAAAATCTCTTATATTTGCATACTTGTATACTTTTAAGCATCCAGTAATAAAATAAGGCACGAGATAAAATATCCTAACATATCAGGCATTTTGCAGGTATTTTATATATCAGTCTATTTAAAATTTCACAACTGTATGCATTTCTTATTAATATTGTAAGTTTACCATAAACAAATTGGAAATTCTGGGCTAATATCTACAATTTGAAAAATATGTCCATTTCTTTGCTATATTTTTCTTATTTAAATGGAAAAAATAAATATCCACCCCAAATGTATGTGTTTCCAGAGAAATGCACCTGTTTAGGGTTAAGCAGAAGCATCAAAGGAATTGGGAGCATATTTATGAAACTTGATTTGCTTATTACTGTGTTAGTAGAATGTGACTTTGAAGAAGCCATGTACATGGTATTAATCATAGCTTTAATTACCTGTAGTGTATGAGTAATACTGATTTTTAAAATTGCTAGAAAGATTAAATACTTTAAAATCTTAAAATTTTTCTAACACTAAGAGTGAAACCTAATACCTTTTTGGTAAAATTTAGTTCCCTTTCCATACCTCTGTGTTACATGTGTTGAAGTGAAAAACATTTCTTTTTATTGTGACTCTTTAAAAGGAAAAGAGATATCTGTATCTACATATAATTTTAAAAATCTAAAACATTAAAATCTGTATTAAAATAACTGTAAACTCTTCTTTTCTCCCCCTGTTTTAGAATTGCAGAGTAGCTCTTGTGGCAATCCAGGAGTTCCACCCAAAGGTGTATTATATGGTACACGGTTTGATGTTGGGGACAAGATCCGCTACAGCTGTGTGACTGGATATATTCTCGATGGCCACCCTCAACTCACCTGTATAGCCAATTCAGTTAATACAGCCTCATGGGATTTTCCTGTTCCCATATGCAGAGGTAAAGTTAAAATCATATTTATTTTTATGCTGACTGAATATCTGTTTGATATAGTGAATACATTTCAAAAGCGAGAGTTGGGATCAGACAGTATATTTGCAAAATATGTTAGGCTCTTGGTGCTTATTGCTTTTATAAAATGTGAAGCTTAAAACAATAACTATTTATATAAATGTATACTACATGACTGCTTTAGAAAAAAATGCTTGCCAAAATAAGATATTGCTTGTGAAATGAAACAGTGCATCTCTACATTTATATACATATTTATGCATACATTGTGTATGTATGTGTCCTTATATTTACATTAGGAAAACATGAAGTTTATAATGTTTTGAAATTTAATTAGTCTGTAAAAGTAATAATTTTGCTTACATTTTGAAATATAGATTGAATCTTTGAATTTTTAAAAAATATCTGGTGGAAGACTTACTTGGGAATTTGTGAAATAAGAATGCTATATTGTTTTCTTAATGGATACAGATAAAGATTATTTATATAATGGGGGAAACCTAATAATCCTCTAATGTGGACAAAGTTTCAAAATACAGTGCCTGAAAGAACATGTTCTACTTGGTGGAAGCTGAATTCATGGATAAATCTTGCCCACAGAAATTTTGGAGACCTATATCGTTTTCTGTGGGCTAGCTTTTTCTAACAAACAAGATAAGTGACTCATATCTTCTTTATTTTTTCGCATTCGTTTCCTTTACACATGGGCGGTAGGAATATCCAACTTCTGATCTAAGTTCCTTTGTAGCTTCCTCTCCAACATGTGGCTACAAGTGCATGTAGGAGAGATCCCTGAAAATCAGACACAGGTAGCTTCTTATCCCTGCTTTGACAATGACCATGGGAGTTACTTCAGGCAAATCATATCAACTCTTTGAGATTCATTTATCTCACTTAACCAGTGAGAGAGAGAGAGAGAGAGAGAGAGAGAGAGAGAGAGAGAGAGAGAGAGGGGAAACACCTATTGCATTTGTTGTGAAGATTAGGTAAGAAAACCTATACCTGCCACTTAGTAAAATATCTGCTGCACATTAGCGTTCTTTCAGTGTTAGCTACCTTTGCTTCTGTTGCTGCTGCTTCTAATCCTGCTGCCTTGGCCATTGCTATTTCTCTGACTACTATTAGCTACCATTTATTTGAACATGTAGTATACCATTTGATCACTATAGTGTACTAAGAAAATTATAAGTGTAGTCACTCTTAAATTTCATTACAGTACAAAACCAAAGTGCAAAACTTTTGAAATAACTGCTCAAGGTCATTCAGTTAGTCAATGCCCAGAAGTATAGAGTCAGATTTTACTGGACTTGCAAGCTCACAAATTTCTCTGCTACAGTTTCTTGGGTATTGATAGAAGACACCAAACTCTTGAGTCAGAAATGAAGGAGATTTTATTATATGCAGGAGTGTCAGCAGCCACAGTACAAACATTTGTGCTGGTTCTCTAAGCCCTAATTCTCATAGACTGATATGAAGAGTGTAGGGTATCAGCACACATGGTTAGCGGTATTATAGGAGAAGAACCATGAGCTTAGGAAAATTGAATCATTATAATGAGCATGTCTTCTCTTTGCTCTGGAGGGCGGCCCTGTCTCTACCCCTCAGGCTTATAAGCAAACTTGCCCTTTAGTGGAAAACACTGTCTTCTGAGACTATTTCTTGTGCAAATATCTTTGAAAAGATAGTCTAGTAAAAAGAGCAGGACAGTTGGAATCTCTGCTTATAAGATGTGAAGAAATGTTAGAATCCGGGCAAATTTCTCCCAATTTAGGGTGTGGTGGAGATCCTGGATTGGAACCCATTCTGTTTGGTTCCAAAGCCTAAGCTTGTTACCGTTTTTTTACTTCACCAAAATAATTTGCATCTCTCTTCAAAATTACTTTTATGATAAGAAGGGAAATGGAGTTATTTTTGTATCAGTCAAAAGACTATTGTCACTATTTTAAGGTGTAAAACTTCCTAAATCAAAAGGACTTATTAAGGTAGTTAAAACCCAGAAGCATTTTAAGATATTTCAGTGGAGTACCACCAGTACTCCTGAATATTACTTTCTATTTTGGGACTCCTTTTTCATCTCAGTTCAGATACCAGCCTGTGGAACCAGAAAAATATAAGTTTAAATACTAGTTTTCCCTTATTGGCTAGAGCCTTTGAATGAAAACTCTATTATTTTTGGAAACTATTTTTTAGCTATAATTGGATGAAGAGATAGAAATACCAACATCACAGTGCTGTTAGAGTTTAATATGATAGCATATGTAAAGAACTGAATGCATACCAAGTTACTATGTGTGCTGGCTCTATCTACCCTTTTTCCTTAGTACTTCTTACCATCTCCTCTCTAAAGAAAAAATCACAGTCAGCAAAAAGTGAGTTGACAATATCAAGTATCCTTATATCCAAGTCTAACCCTAAAACCAGTTCCTCTATTTACTTATGACAGTTTTGTTTTCCCAGAGTATGTACTCTGTATCTCATCCCCAAGTGTCTTCAGGGTTATTATTTCCTTTGACTTTCATTTTACCTCTATGGTTTTCATCTATCAAAAAAATGGCACCCACTGTTTTTGGAAATTCTGCCTGCTCAACTTCAATCTGACAAGCTTACCTTTTCTTCTCGTTAACAATAATACCAATTACTATATTTACTCATTTACTCATATATTTATTATGGCCCTTACCTGTGTGAAGCATTATTTCATGTATTGAAAATCAAAAGATGAGTAAGAAACAGGTCTTGCCTTTAAGCATACAGTTCTAGTGGGTCTAATCATTATGTCATCAGATAATTACAATAATGTGTGATAATTGCTTTACTATCAGAATCTGTAGAATGTGTTAGGCACCTTGATCAGGATGAGCTTAATTCCTCCCAGTTGAGAGGAAGAAAGTTCAGGTAGGGACAGCAGTTTAAGAGAAGATTTCACAAAAGACTAGCTAAAAATAAAAACTATCTAGAGCAAGAACATTTTCAATGAGGCAATAATTTTCCTTTTTAGCCTTAAAAGTAGTTATGGCGTGTTAGTAATATTCACTGGCTAAAGCTAGAGTGTATGAAGTCAGACTTCATACAGCACATGATCTAATTTTCTAAGGAGCAATTTATCTCCCGTTAAGCAAATTTTTTTAAACTTAAAGAATAGGGGCATTGAGTATTTGGATTTCATGTGGTTGTCATTCAGTTCAAAAGAAAAGATAGACTATTCAGTCCACGGCTTCCTTCCTCTGCTCTTTGCCACTTGATAGCATACTGATTCTTTAATTTATAACTTTGCAGGGGGCTGATAACCCTGTAATGATCTGTTTATTGCTTTGCCGGGAGTTTACATAGTGTCTCTCCTGGACGAAACCCTTGCTTTCAGAGAATTCTTCTGATGCTTCCTAACAATGATAGTTTAATTAAGAAAAACGAATGCCACATCAACCTAGAGGGTATGGTGCAAGGGTTGTTGTGTTTGTTCACAGGCAGGGTGGATTTTATCAACACCATCTGCTAGAATTTGAAAAAGACAACCAACTGTTGGTGCTGAAAGTGAAAGCGAGTTCTTGTGCTGTCAGTCTGGATTGAAAATACCTGTAATACAGGCCTATTCCGCACCCCCTCCTTTCATAGACATTTCTATGACATTTATTCCCAGTGAGTTGTGATGTGGCCTCAGAGTGCTTCTCAACTCAGTGCTCTCGACATTCCTTACTAATTAAGAGCAGTTGGCAGACAAAGTGAAATGGATATGATATTCCTGTATTAAACATTCTAAAATTCATGACAATATCCTATATTCAGAATGGCATTTTGATATACCTACCCCAGGGCAAACTAATAAAAGGGTTTGTAGAAGTTACACTTAAATTACAGTGTTTTAAGTAAACCTGAATGTGAGTCCACAAAACGTCAAGTCATTTGGTGGAAGAATTAACATATTAAGATTTAAGTCATCAATCACAGAAAATTTAAGATTGTATCAGTATGAATTTTAGATTCATTAGAAAATTTTTAAAAGAATGTTCTATTTACAAAAAGGTGTTATATTTTCTTGATGGTTTGAGTATATTCATAGCCCAAAGTAAAGATCTTAGAATCCATAGAGGTTTCAGGAAAAGCAGTGATCAGTCAAGGGATATGAGTTGTCAAATGTTGACAGAGTTTATTTTCATTCGACAGGTGAGATCCTTTGGGGGGAAGGCTTCTGTGTTAGTGATGTAGATGTCATGTGGTCAGTTGGTGCCACGTGACCTGAAACAAATATCTGACAGGACGGAAAGCAAAAGGGCTAAAGACGAAACTGTTGTTTCTGACAAAGCAAAAGAAATTGCCATTAGCTACATTAGCAATGAGAAGTGAAAGGATCTTCCAAGTTTTATTCTTTGGAATAAGACTGTCTTCTACTACAATGTGGTAAAGAAAACAGGTGACTGAAAAAAGAGCATCAGTTTGTTTTGTCAGAACATAACTTTATTCTCCTACTTAAAACCTTCATCAACAATTCTGGATCAAAAATGCATTACCAAAGCATGGAACTGGGAAGAGCATTTAGAGGTAATAGCTGGAGACGGGGAAAGAGGAAGGAAAGTTTGGCCTGATGTTTTCTATATGCAAATTGTACCAAAAGCCTTCCAAAAAAAATAGTGAATTCTGATCAAGATTAGAAGTAAATCAAACAGCCGAGCCTCCCCCACCCCCAGAAAAAAAAAAACAACTAGTAGATAATGTTGAAAAGAAGTAATGCTTGTGAAGAACATACTTTTGAGCCCAGTGGAAGGATGTTCATTGTGTTTATATGTTCCCTTTCTCAGTACTCTGGAAACCATCTCAAAAAGGCATTAGAGAATAAAAAAATGACAATTATTCTATGTATATACCCTGATTACACTCTTCTGCATGTATAAATGCTGAGATATGATATTCAGCACTCAGTATTCAGTAAATACATTAATAACAGATCTGGTTATTGATAAAACCAAAGTACAAAAATAAATTACAAATGAAAACTTGAAAATATTTTATTGAATCTGGAACAAAACAGATAAATGACTCAGTGTCAAAACTGCAAATTGAAAAAGTATAAATATGTTCTTTTTTTAACAAGAGCGTGCAAGTGGGGGAGGGGAAGAGGGAGAGGGAAAGAGAATCCCAAGCAGGCTCCTGCTGTCAGTACAGAGCCCCCTGTGGGGCTTGAAGTCACAAACTGTGAGATCATGATGTGAGCCAAAATCAAGAGTCAGATGATTAACCAACTGAGCCACACGGGTACACCCAAAATATTTTTAATGTGAAATTTTCTGTGCTAGATCAAAAGAGAGTCCAGTGTTTTTGTTTCTTTTTTTAAATTCTCTATAACATTACTTTTTAACATTTTTTCTTTTGAAGCTAAAGTCTGTAGTTCCCTTTTTTAACATTTGATAAAGAAAACCTATTAAATTGTGTTCTTTTATCTTAAATCTATTCCCAAAGGAGAGAATGTTTTGGTGTAACACCCTGAATCATAGAAAGAACAGTATTAGTGATAAACTGTTCTGTGCAAAAGAAAAAAAGAAATCAAACTCACTGTTGAATATCAAAATGTAATGGGCCACACCATGTATTAAGTATTCCTTTTGAGAACTGGGGTTTTTATGGTTGGATTTAGTTCAATTTCCAAAGATGGTTGGTTTTTTGTTTTATTTTGTTTTTTGGCAAGAAAATGTTTCTCCTCTCCTCTCCTCTCCTCTCCTCTCCTCTCCTCTCCTCTCCTCTCCTCTCCTTTCTTTTTAATATTTATTCATTTATTTTGAGAGAGAGAAAAAGAGTGGCTGGGCATACCAGCAGGGAGGAGCAGTGAGAGAGGGTGAGAGAGAATCCAAAGCAGGTTCCATCCGCACTCACAGGAAGAGCTCAACGTGGGGCTTGAACTCATGAATTGAGATCATGACCTGAGCCAAAACTGAGTCAGACATTTAACTGCCTGAGTCACCCAGACACCCCCCAAAAGATGTTATTTTAAAATATTATCTCAGGAACTGTTTTAGCAGACATAGTGAGCAGACTTGTCATGTTACCTGAGCAACATTATTTGGCCACCGAGTCTCACTGTCCTTTCACATAAAGGGGTCTGGTCTCTTTTTGCGAACTGCTGTATTTGACAGTAACGAGGAAAACATTTTCAGTATGCCTTTTAATAAACAAGTTAAGCATGTATAATTTGGTAATGGGTTTATATTATTACCACAAAGACAGTTCACGATGAAGAATCTTCAAGTGTCCAGGTCACTTGCTGATTCATCTCTCCCTGGAAAGTGTAGGCTGTTCCATCAACAATCAGGCCAGCACTCAATCACCCACTCCTGTGCTGTAATCTTGTTCTGAAAAGTCCTTTTGTGTGATAAAATGCTGAAAATGTCCTGATTAAAGTATCCAGCTTGATGGAGCAAAGGACACACGATTTGTCTTTGAGGGTGTAAGATCTGTGAGCTGATTGGCCTTCCTGCCACGTATTACCTGAGTGTGTTGTTTCTTATGTCAGAAATCGAGTATTTTTACATCTTAGGAGACTATGAATGTTAGAGATTAGTTTAAATGAGGTAATATTTTAAAATACTTGTGTGATGTCTAGCACATAGAAGTTACTCAACACTTGCAAGTTGGTTTCAAATACATAAAAAAAGTAATTTAAACAATAATATAGACATAATAGCTATCACTTGTGTTATGTGTTCAATATATTTAGAAATATATGTTGACGGTTAAACATGTGTCTATCACTCTGACGTAATGGAAAATACTTTTTAAGATAACAGAATAAAAAATCTGTAAAGAGTGGACTCTGGACTAATAAAAGTCTTGGTTTGCTTTACCTCTCTGCCACTGAGATGATATAGAAACTTTAGATATTTAGTTTTTCAGATTGTATTTTTCTCATCTGTTAAGTAGTATTTCTATCATCATCATCCAAACAGGTATTTGAAAACTGATAGCACCAGAGATTGGATATAGCTATCTTCTATAGGACCATATAGACAGTGGAGTTAATTTTTTATCAGAGATATAATGGTTAAAGGGAATTTTAAGCTCCACATTCGCCTAAAAAATTAGGTTGGGATTAGCAAGCAATATACATCAGTGGTGAAAGTACCTTTCTCAAGGGTAACCACATTTCTGAGTCCTTCATTTCTGGGAGTTCTCACATTTGAAGTATGTTCGATAACTAAACTGATATGTATTAAGAAGTCATTATTCACAGGCTACACTGCTAAGTGCAGTGATGGATGAAACAGCCCCAGGCCCCATGGCACTCATAGTCTATTGAATACAGGATCTTTTATTTGGAAAATGATCTATTTGGTGACCTCGAAAAGATAGAATGGCATTCTTGTGTAAGCAATAGGTGGTGGCCTTCAGTGTGTGTGATATTTAGAGAAGAAAATCAGCACTCCTATTCTTACCATATAATTGTCCTGTCCCCTGCTGAGGCAACTAATAGCCACGACTTTAGCATTCAACTCACACATTATTTTTCCCCATTTGATATTAATATGTTGTGTCTTTCTCCGTTCAGGAAGCTGTTTATTTTATTTTTCCCTTTTTTCCATCCTGCATAAGATAACTCAAACATTTTTGTGGCTTTATTCAATTATACAAGTTTTTTGTTTCTTCATCTGCCATTCTTAGTAGAAAATAATCCATTTTCTTTGATGACAAAGGCACAGTCATTAGATCTATGTTTTTGTGGATTATAGGTTATGATAACATATTATTAATTGCAGAGGTTTGGTTCTTTTTCCTGATTGGAGTGATTTCCATTTCTTTCTCTTTCTGTACAATTCTTAGAAAAATGCCAACACTGTGTAGTTTGAAAATCAAAGACAAGTGAGTTTCATTTTGAGGTGACCGAGTCTTTGGGTTCTTATGCCTATTTGGTATAACTTTGAGTCTTACACTTTTATGGAACTTTGTTTACTTGGAGTTTTTGTTTACTTGTTTTGATAATAATATAAAGTATTTGTTCTAACTGAAAGATCTAAATTATTTGAATAAAGTTTATATTTTGATATAACTACAACAAATAGCTTCATAATATTGTTCCCAAAATAAAAATTATTTCATTTTATTTTTTTAAGGTTTTATTTAAATTCCAGTTAGTTAACACAGTATAATATTAGTTTTAGGTGTACAATACGGTGATTCAACAATTCTATAGAACACCCACTGTTTATCACTACCAGTGCACTCCTTAATTCTCATCACCTGTTTAACTCATCCACCCCACCAACCTCCCCTCTGGAGACTATCAGTTTGTTCTCTATAGTTAAGAGTTAATAGTTTGTTTCTAGGTTTGCCTCCCACTCTTTTTTCCCCCCATTGCTTGCTTGTTTTGTTTCTTAAATCCCACATATGAGTGAAATCATATGGTATTTGTCTTTCTCTGACTGACTTATTTTGCTTAGGATAATACTATCTAGCTCCATCCATGTCATTGGAAATGGAAAGATTTCATTCTTTTTGGTTGAGTAATGTGCCATGTGTATATATGTGTATATGAAAAAGAAGGTGTCGTGTGTGTGTATGTATGTGTACATACATACACACACACGACACCTTCTTTTTCCATTCATCAGTTGATGAACACTTGGGCTATTTCCATAATTTGGCTATTGTAGATAATGCTGCTACAAACATCAGGATGAATATATCCCTTTAAGTGAGTATTTTTGTATTCTTTGGGTAAATACCTAGTGGTACACTTTCTGGATTGTAGGGTAGTTCTATTTTTAGCTTTTTGAGGAAACTCCATGCTGTTTTCTACAGTGGCTGCAGCAGTTTGCTTTCCCACCAACACTGCAGGAGGGTTCTCCCTTGCCCACATGCTAGTCAACACCTGTTGTTTCTTGTGTTGTTGATTTTAGCCATTCTGACAGGTGTGAGGTGATATCTCATTGTAATTTTGATTTGTATTTCCCTGATGATCAGTGATGTTGAGCCATCTATATGTCTTTTTATGAAAAATATCTATTCATGTCTTCTGCCCATTTTTAATTGGGCTATTTGTTTTTTTGGGGTGTGTGTGTGCACGCGCGTGCACGTGCAAAGACATGGATAGAGCTAGAATGTATTATGCTAAGAAAAATAAGTCAGAGAAAGACAACTATCATATGATTTCACTCAGATGTGGAATTTAAGAAACAAAACAGATGAACATAGCAGAAAGGGAGAAAAGGGAGAGAAAGAGGGAAACAACCCATCAGAGACTCTTAACTATAGAGAACAAACTGAAGGAGGTGGGTCAGGGATGGGCTAAATGGGTGATGGGTATTAAGGAGAGCACATGTTATGATGAGCCCTGGGTGTTATATGTAGGTGATTAATCACTAAATTCTATGCCAGATGCTAATCTTTCCATACATGTTACCTAGAATTTAAATAAAATCTTGAAAAAATTTAAAAAAGTAAATAAAAACTTTAAATAAAAAAAAATAAAAACACTTAAAAAATGTTAAGCAACATTCATTTCTAACACTAACCTACATTTCAAAACATGTAGAAGGATAGAAAAATTATATTATTTTGGTGTCTACAGAGCATTCACATGATTATATGTGACATGACTTCAAGAAAAAATGATGGATCATGCTTAGCCAAAAATATATTGACAGCTTCAGAATTTCCTGTGGTGAAATAGACTGTTCAATGCATAAGAACCTTGAAAAGTACTCCTATAACTTCCTGCTACGATTTAAACTCTGTAAACCACAGTGACGGTCATTTGGAATTCTGTTGCTCTTTGTAAAGTCACCACTCTAAAGTTGAGGTAAAATAATTTTGGATGAAGAAGGAAGGGGAATTGAAGCCCACCAAAGACATTGAATAATGCCATAGGACACATTTTAGTGGACCAGCTTTATATGAAAAGTCCCTGTGTTTTGGGCTAAGAAAGCCCAGTAATGAGAATTTTTATGAAATCATTCTGGAAGGACTCTTCACACATTTTTGGTCTTAGGTTCTGTGTCCCCTGTACAGTTTTATCAGTCACTCACTTAGTAAGTTATATTAAGAGTGTGTATGGTTGAGTCATTCAATGATGAAAGGTCTTCCATGTGGTCAATAATAGAGGACAAAATCAAACAGCTCAGACTTGAAGATCTTCAGAGTCTATTGCTTAATGTGCTCGAAACCTAAAATCCATCTAAAGTCACTTTCCTTAGGTGTTTCCTAAATATAAATCTGACTCAATAGAACAGACATGATTTTAATTTTACTAAGTCTTAAGTATGTAAAACTGGTATTGAGTATCTTAAATTTTGAGGGAGCCTTGAAAGTAAGTATTTTGTCTCTTGTTTTTGTTATTTTCATATTTATGTCACCTATTCCTTGTGTATTGACCAAAGCAATTTTCTCTTATTTAGTGCTCCTTGTGTTGGAGGTTACCATAGCATTCAAACTGTTAAAATATTAAGATTGTGTATATATATTTGTGTTTAACTTTTAACTAATTAAAAATAATTGATGCAGGAGCACCTGAGTGGCTCAGTCAGTTAAGAGTCCAACTCTTGTTTTCGGCTCAGGTCATATTCTCATGGTTCATGGGATCAAGCCTTGCATTGGGCTCTGTGCTGACAGAGTGGAGCCTGCTTGGGATTCTCTCTTTCTCCCTGTCTTGTTGCCCCTCCCCTGTGTACCCATGTGCATGCACTTTCTCGAAATAAATAAACGTTAAAAAAATCAATTCATGCAGAATTAAAAACATGATACACATAGCAAACAAAATGAATTAAATGCAAATAATGATAGTCATGTTAGGAGAAAATAACAGAAGAGTGAAATACAACCAAGACTAAGGTTAATACACAGAAATCATGTTCTGTATTATTATATATTTGTCAGAATCAGCATTAAGTTTTGTTTTAATCTATCTGGGTATCTAAACAAATTTGGGAAAACATGATTAGTTCATCATCTCACCAAGTAAAAGCAAACAATTTATGAAGGAAAACCAAACTTGCAAAGTAGTGTAAAGACTTATGCAGTACATCATAAGGAAAGTACAGTAGAATTTAATGATCTATTTCCTTTACAGTATCTGTAAATTTTAACTCAGAGAAAGAACTTTCCTGGGTTGCATCACATCTTCTTATTGATATAAAACAAGGTTTGGCTATTGAAAAGATCAAAGACTGTATTTATAGGATCAGAATAATCAAAACACACATGCCTGATGTCACTTCCAAGATTGGTGATTTATAAATCTATCTAGATTTAGTTCTGACCCCAATTTTTTCTTATTTTCAAAATTTGAATCTCTTTGTTACTTTGTAAATTTGGAATTAGGCCTCGGAGAACAGAACCAAAAACATGATATTTCTCCCTTAATATGATCTTAATTTTCTTTAAATTCAGTCATTAAATAGGTGCTTAATTTCCAAACTAAGTTAGTTTTTGCATTTATACATTTTATAGAGAAAATTCACTGTTAAAAGAAAAGGAAATTCAGCATTTTTAGTTTATGAAGACTTCATGCTTAGCATTAATATGTAGCTACTTATTTATAAATACTGTATCAATTACTCCAGATTTTCTGAAAATATATTACTACATTTCTCATAACCCTTTCTAAAATCAGTATTGATACTGAATTTTTGTATCTACAAATAAAAAAATGATTATAAGCAATGGAGATGAAATTATTTTCAATTTAATTGCATATTTAGAAAATCATCACATTACAAATATCATGCCTCAATAAAAATATTGGGCATGTTACTGCTATGTCCCCAAGTTTCACTCAAAACAAAGAATCTGACAGTTGCATGTTGACAATAAGATGTGAAAATTATAACAATATATTTTCATATTAAAGGAGATATAACAGGTTTGTATTTATATTCACTTAACAAACAACTATTGATGGGGGCACCTGGGTGGCTCAGTAGGTTGGGCATCTAACTTTGGCTCAGGTCATGATCTCACAGTCCGTGGGTTCGAGCCCCGCATCCGGCTATGTGCTGATAGCTCAGAGCCTGGAGCCTGATTCAGATTCTGTGTCTCCCTCTCTCTGTGCCTCCCCCACTCATGCTCTGTCTCTCAAAAAATGACTAAATGTTAAAAATTAAATTAAAGAAAACCAAATAATTATTGATGGACAATGATGGAGAAGATATACACAACAGTTGCTGATTTTAAAGAGCTGATAGTGCTTAGGCGGTACACATAAATAACTTCATAGTGTAGTATAGACAGCTCATGCTCCTGCATCTCCCAAGAAAGGTACAAATAACATGTCAGAATTTCAGAGGCGGTTGAGGATTTTGTCTTGGTGAGAGATTAATATTGATGGAGACTTGAAAAATTACTGATGATATGGTAATATATTGTTGTATTTCCTTTTTATCTCATAACGATGAACACTTTCTTTGGGTCAAAAATAGTTTTGAAATCTTCTACATATAATAACCCACTTAATCTTCTTAAGTTTTACCCAGTGAATGCTATCTGAATCTCCATTGGGGTTCTGAAGCATGATGCAATTAAGGAAAATTCTCAAGGATGCATAGCTAGTACAAGTCAGAGCTAGGATTTGAATTCAAGCAATTTTGCTCCAATATAATTTTCTTACCTTCTGTATTATAGTCTCTTCCCCACTGTCTCAATTATAAAACTTTTTTCTTTCCACTTTTTCTTTAAATGTAGCCAATGTAAATGCTTAACACTTTTTATTAAGTCTAACCAACTACACAGCCTTAATTCTATAATAACCCACTCTGTTGAGCTACTGTCTTATTCCTCTCATTTCAACTGAACTTCATTACTCATTTCAACTGAGCATTTATTAATAATAGTCTTTTCTTGTTCCTTTGCTCTCCAGCAAACACTTTTCCGAGTTTTCAAGTTGTTTCAGTTGGTAAAAATAGAGAAAGCACTTTCTAGGGCTAGGGAACAAATGTACTTAGTCATATATAATGTACATAGTCATGTGAATGTTTATAGCTGTGGTAATGTAACAAACACATCAATTGGGGAAACTAAGAACGAGTTGACTTTGGCTGGTAAAGACAGATGTAGAGAGGAGAGATTACAATTTCCACGGAGAACATTGGTTGAAATCATCTTTTGGAGCATTTTTAAGTCTAAAGAGTTAGAAACTTATCCTCTAGGCAGGTGTAAGTCATTAAATATATTTGAAAGTGAGATGGCAAGCATGTGGTGTTTTTTTGACAAGATATGGTAAGTGCTGTATGTAAAATTATCCTTCATAAATGAGAGACCATCAGCAATAGGCAAAAAGTTTGTGTCCTCCATTTTGCACACACGCAAAATTTGCACAGATGTGGAAGATAGTTGAGAAAAGTTTCTATTTGACATCTGTCTTATCTGTTCAGGATGCTGTAACAAAATATCATAGACTGGGTGGCTTATAAATAACATAACTTTATCGCTCACAGTGCTGGTGGCTGGGAAGTCTCAGATTAAGGGATTAAGACACTAGTAAATTTCCACGTGTTAAATTTGGGGGGACTCATACATTCAGTCTGTGCCACCATCTCAATAAGAATAACACAGCTAATATTTATGAATTAATTATCATGTTCTAAGGATAATTATAAGCATTATAGTATACAAATGATCTCATTTTACCTTTATGAAAATATACCAATTATTCAATATCTCATTTCAAGTATCCACTGAGGCAAATGGAGGTTAAAAAACTTGCCAAAGTTCCCATTGGAATAGGGATCAAAACTTAGTAAACTAGTAACATTTTCTATAATATATTGGTAATATTTAAGAACCTGTGTAATTTTGCAACGATGGTTAAGTTTTCCTATGTGCAATACTCTGATTATTGAATGGTGGACTATCCTGGAGTGAATCCACCATCACTGACTTGGACAAATCAGGATTTATCCTCTAGGGCATCTGTAAATGCTCAGAAGATAGGCTAAAATTTCCATTAGCAGCAAAAAACTTGAGTTGCTGTTGATATCTAGCTTAGTAACTAGTGAATGTTTAGTTAGGGACATGCTACAGTTAGCCCTGGAACATTTGATCAGAAAGGCCATCTTTAAAACTTAGTATCTTCACTATATGGTCTATTTTAGTTCAACATCTATGCTCTGAACAGAGCATGTTATTCTTAAATCATATTGCACTTGATTTCTTTTAAGATCAAGAATTTCTAGGATGTTTTGTGGCACATGTGGGTAGATTATTTCATGGGGACATTTGTATGGTTTCCTCCCTTAAAATTCCCAGTAATTTCCAAGGAAAGACGTTCAGCTGTACGGGAATGAATAATTTGCCTCCCTGAATCCTTCTAAAGTTTAGCTAAGTTTAAAATTATATGAACAAAATATGTAAGTTATAGTTGATTTTTATATGCTATTTATACCCAAGATCCAGAGAAAGTTAGTTTCATTCAATACAATGACATTCTTCTATCAACTATCAAAATTTAGAATTCTTTCTAGTTTAAAACACTTTTAACATATAATCCATGTATGGGCCAGGGATTAAAAATGCAATGAAAGATGGAGAAGGAATAAAGAAAAAGTAGGAAAGAGAAAATGTGAAAACACTTATCATTGCTATATGACTGAAAACTTTGTGTTTTAGCCATTCATATTTATTGGATTCAACATTTAAAAACATATTACCATCACTTGCACTCTTCTGGCTGAATTAATGGAAATTATCTAATATGCCTCAGTGAGCAATTTATTATTGAAGAATATGTTAACCAACCTTACTGAGTCTTTTCTGAATGTTTATAGGAGAAAAACTGAGTAAGATTAATTCTCATGTTATTATAAATTATGATTTCCTAAATTATTTCCCAGTAAAACTTTTTTAAAAAAAAATTTTAATGTTTATTTTTGAGAGAGAGATAGAATGTGAGTGGGTTGGGGAAGAGAGAGAGTGAGGCACAGAATCTGAAGCAGGCTCAAGGCTCTGAGCTGTCAGCACAGAGCCTGACATGGGGCTCAAACTTACAAGCTGTGAGATCATGACCTGAGCCGAAGTCCGACGCCCAACCTACTGAGCCACCCAGGCACCCCAAAACTTCTTACCAAATAACCTGGATGAACACTTTAAAGTATTTGACTCTATTACTTTAAAGAATATTTATTCTATCAATTTGTGTTTTCAGAAAAATCAAGATATCACTCTCATAATTATTTACAAACGGGTGAATGACCATCATTTCTCCAGTCTCTAATACGCGGCTTTTTTAGTGTTGTCTTTGCTGAGCACCAGTGTTTTGATTAGCTGATAGGAGGTGAAGTTTTCATCGATATAGCAGAAAGCAGAAATGGTGGGCAGAGGACACTTTCATTGTTTTCTGTCATTTGAGCATAATGCTGTCAATTTATATCCCACATCATTAGTCAAGTGACCTTTAAATGTATTTTCTATTATTTTGTAGGAGCAAATTATTAGTGAAGAGTAGTTTATCATTTAATGAGAACTTCAGTCTGTTTCATTGACTTTTCTAAATTAAATTTGGGTTAACTCCTTCTACCCTCATGGATAATCAGTTCAATAGAGATATTATAATGAACTGATTGGAAATGTTTGAAATCAAGTGACTACAGTTTAGGAAAAAGAAAAAAACTAAAGACTTGAATCATTAAGAAGTCATGAGAGTTTTTTCATCTTATTTAATATATAAAATTTGGCTAATATGGCTTATATCAGTTAGAACAGGCTAGGTCACAGGGCAATAGCCAATAACCCTACACTTTCAGTATCTTTGTAAAATGAAGGCCAGTGCAAGTATTGGTGAGCTTTGCTTACCATAGTCACTAGCTAATCCAAGGTTGTAGAGGCCACATCTTAGGACCATTTTCCATAACTGCTATGGCAGGAAAAAGAACAAAACAAAATACAAACAACAACAACAGCAAAACAAAAACATAACCAAAAACAAAACAAGAGAGCCATGCAGTATTTGTAACGTTTGGGTAAGGAGATGCCCCAGGGTATTTCCCTTTTTACTTTGTTGGCCCAAACAAGTACCATGATGGTAAATATTTCGAAAGTGGTAGAGAAATACATACCCGCCACAAGGCCAGAAGAAATAGAATATTTGTAAACATTCATAATATATACCATATGGCTTTAAGAAACAGGTATTATATCTGGAGTTCCTAACAAGGATGCCCCCTTTTCTTAGCTAAAAATAACCATTGATATTGGCTAATAGGCTAAGAGATCTTAAAGACACTTGAATAATAGGGCAACTTAGAAAATCTTATACATTTTCATAGGTCACCTGGCACCATCTTCTTTATTTTCCTCCATCATTCTTTTCATTCCTAAATGTGGTAAAAATAAAGACTATTACTTCAAATTTCAGAAACATTTTATCCATTATGAGTTTTTTAATCAAGTGTGCCCATTAAAATTTATGTATATATATTTATATATATACATACATTTTATATATGCACATATTTATAACCAAAATGATTTCTCATCAAAATAATACATGCTGTGTCCAAAATGGGTGGTTATACAGACCCTTAAGCTTAGGTTTGCAGGTATTGCAGGGATTGGCTCATTGACTTTTGAAAGAATGAAATATCACTTCCTGTTTCAATTGTGTTTGAAAACTGTGAGCTCAGAGTCAACTCAAGTGATGGAATTCAACGTTATTTTATGTTCCCTTTCATCATTTGATAAAAGTAAAATTATAAGGCCAGAAACAACCTATAGAAGAAATACCTTCCTTATCATGCATGTGGTTCACAAATATTTCTGTGTCTTGTTAATGCCCCTCTGCTCATTTATAGAATCGGTGATGTCAGTCTTTCTTTCTGGTGACATCTGCTGACTGCTTTTTAGTTTTGCCCCATTTTTTTTCTTTTCTTTTTTTTTTTTTGGTCTAGAAATGTTGGCATCATGTAAGTTTAGTACAAACCTGACTTACTCAGTTATAATTTCAGCACACTTAGTGGTGATAGCAATATATTTTTTCTGCCCTGGATGTTTATGAACAAATACATTTTGTGTGAAGTTCCACCCCTCCTTTCCTTACTACTTATGTTTGGAAATTATTTCAAAAGTCTTTATCATGAAAAGTGATTTATAAATATATTCTAAAGAATTGCATTTTCCCAGGAATCTCACTAGAGGCAGAAATGTTATGGTTTCAGATTCAGAACAATGCTTTATTTAGCATTGTAACTTTTCAGAGAATAGCATAAATTTGATTTCTTTGCGTTTCTGGACGAGGTAGCCATTTTTACAGCTGTCACAAAATTAGATTTAAATTCAGCGTAGGGAAGTTATGTATTCAGAGAGCTGTGCTTATAATACATATCTCATCCTCTGCAAATTTAACTACCTCTGCATTTTGAGCATCTATTTCTGAAATGCTGAATGCGAGCTTAGAAAGCGTTTGAAATGCACCAGTGTTTTCTTCAACTCCATCAATTTCTAATGTATTTAGTGTAAAGTCCTTGAAGAAAATACATCTAAGGACATTAACATATTAACAATATATAAAGCTGTTTAAAAAGTTAATTATTTTGGCATAAGCAAACTGTATCGTATGAAAACTGTATCATAGCACAGATAAATTTCCCAGATTTTTATTTACCTTTGAAGAAATTGAAAAGATTTTAAAAATGTCAACAACTATGAAGGTTTTAGGATTTTCCCTTTCTTAAAAGCTAACAAGTTAGCCTGCCACAGTGTCACATACACTGGCAGAAGACAAAAGTTTCTTGGGTTAGAGACTAAGATTTTTTTTTTCATTTTTTATTTTTTAACATTTATTTATTGTTGAGAGACAGAGACAGACAGAGCATGAGCAGGGGAGGGACAGAGAGAGAGAGGGAGACACAGAATCCGAAGCAGGCTCCAGGCTCTGAGCGGTCAGCACAGAACCAGAAGTGGGACTCGAACCCACGAACGGTGAGATCATGACCTGAGCCGAAGTCAGATGCTTAACCCACTGAGCCACCCAGGCTCCCCAAAATCTTTATTAATCAAAGCAGAGTAGACACCATGAGCTTCATAGTTAGAGATAAATCACTTTTCCTTGCACGAATCGTCTTCTGAATACCACAAGGCAGTGTGAAACAGTACAGGCAGGTACTATATATGCAGTGAGTTTGTGTCACAGTTGAGGAACCCCAAATTTAGGGAACCTGAATATCTTAAATGCAGAATTCTAGCAAACCTGCTCAACCTTTTGCCCCAAAAAGACACAGTATTTTTATTATCTTTGTCAGGAAATCTCCCCTCTGCTCCTGAGGGAGACCCTATATTTTCTATTGTTCTTTGTTCTACAAACATCCTTATAAAGACAGTCTAAAACAAAACCTTACTGTTGTGCCCAGCCATGTTGGACTCAAAGAAGATAAAAGGGGAGGGAAATAAAGAACATTGGCCTTGTCTTTATTTCAAATTTGATATCTTGCTCATCATGGATTTATTACACTAATTTTTATATTTTAAATATTGAATTCTAATTTATCTTGATTACTGAGTTTTGGTACCTAAGATTAGTGTCTCACTTACCTGTCTTTAGTTCTTTAAAAGCTGATATAAAATTTCAGAATAATCTATTTCATATAATCTAACAAACACACACTAACTTTCTTGCTCATTTTTGTTTCAGAAAACATCTAATAGATACCATTAGATTCTGTTCAAAAGGTGTATTTGTGCCAAGTTCCAAATAGATTCTTCCCCGAGATCTACTACTTTCTTTTTCTTTTAAGTATTGAATTTCAATATTTTGGTGCTTGCCCAAATACTATAATCACAGATGTTTTCATATTGTACACTACTTTGTGCAATTATTATCTAATCTGTTACTTGTCATATTTAATAAGCTTGTGAAGATTAAAAAATATAAAAAGTCTTGGGGCGCCTGGGTGGCTCAGTCGGTTAAGTGTCCGACTTCAGCTCAGGTCACGATCTCACGGTCCGTGAGTTCAAGCCCCGCGTCGGGCTCTGGGCCGATGGCTCAGAGCCCGGAGCCTGCTTCCAATTCTGTGTCTCCCTCTCTCTCTGCCCCTCCCCCGTTCATGCTCTGTCTCTCTCTGTCTCAAGAATGAATAAACGTTAAAAAAAAAAAAATATATATATATATAAAAAAAATATATATATAAAAAAAAATATATATATATATAAAGTCTTAAAATACTTTTAAAAGATTTTTTTAGATATATCACATTGTAAATCATAATTCATATTAGGAATTCTAATAAATATGATAAAACCCAGGTGATATAGGTGGTTCTGAGATGTTTCCAGTCTTTTAATGGGTAAAATGTGAGCAGGACACAAATACCTCAGTCACTTGAGAATACATGAGCTGTAGACTAAGCCATTTACACAGAATTTAGGACTTCTAGGCTTTCTTCTATTTCAATAATACAGTTTGATATTTCTCCAAAACCCCTCATAGTGGCCTAAGAAATCCACATGCCTGGGAGTAAAGCATATGCCTTTATTTAAAAGGCAGGCAGTAACCATGACAGAGATGAACATTCTTGGTAAATTTCTTCATTTTATAATAGCATAAAAAATGATTTTCCTTAACCTAATTTGTATCATAGTAAAATATACATAACATAAAATCTATCAATTTAACCATTTTAAGCATACAGTTCAGTGGTTTAATTGCATTTATTTTGTTGTACAGCCATCACTACCCTCCATCTCCAGAACTCTCTTTATCTTGCAAAAATGAAACCTTCTATCCATCAATAGTAACTCCCTATTCCCTCCTCCACTACAGCCACTGACAACCACCATGACACTTTTTGTCTCTTTAATTTTGGCTACTCTAGGTACCTCATATGAGTGGAATCATACAGGATTTGTCTTTTTGTCGCTGGCCTATTTCATTTAGCATAATGTTCTCAAGGTTCATCCATATTGTAACCTGTCAGAATCTCCTTCCTTTTTTACAGCTGAATAATAGTCCTTTGTGTGTATATAACAGATTTTGCTTATCCATTTATGTATGGTTGAACACTTGGGTTGCTTCTGTTTTAGCTATTGTGATTAATATTTTTTTAATGCCTATTTTGAGAGAGAGAACACATATGTGTGCATAGTGGGGGAGGGGTAGAGGGAGAGGGAGAGAATCCCTAGCAGGTTCCAAGCTGTCAGTGCAGAGTCCAACAAGGGGTTCAAATTCATGAACTGTGAGATTATGACCTGAGCTGCGATCAAGAGTCAGACACTTAACTGACTGAGCCACCCGGTGCCCCACCACTGTGAATAATATTACTATGAACATGGATGTACAAATATATCTCTGGGATCCTGTTTTCAACTCTTTTGGGTGTATACTTATAGTTTAATTGCTGGATTATATGGTAATTCTATGTTTAATGTTCTTAGGAGCCATCATATCATTTACCACAGTGGCTGCACCATTTTATATTCCCACCAAGAGTGCACATGGACTCCAATTTCTCTGCATCATCTTCAACACTTATTATTTTTCTGTAGTACCCATCTTAATGAGTGTGAGGTGGCCTCTTAACCCTATTTTTATAAGACCAAAATACAATACAATCAAACCACTATTCTTTTTCTAACATCCTTTAGAATAATGTAACCCTTTGTTAAGGGCAGAGACGGTGAAAGTACAGTAGTGAAAAGAGAAAGTCTACACAGGAATGACAATTTATTCACTTTTCTAGTATGCTAGACACTGGAGGTACAACTATAGAACAAACAACCGTAGTTCCTACGATCATCAAGAGAATAGCCTATTGAAGAAAATAGGTACTTGCAAATAATCACACAAAAAGTAAATACGTACAAACTATGATGGGTGCTGTAAAGAGAGAAGTTTATAAAAAAGATAAAATCCCATTAAAACATATGTGTTTCTTGGGAAAAAAATAAATTGCTTCATATGATTATGGCTTATACAGAGATACTGCAATTGTATCTAATTTTACTTACAATATATTTATATTTGTCACCCTGGGACCTGAATATACAGATAATCAATACACTTAGGTTATTTATAAGGTTACTAAAGTAATTTTCTTTCTTAGCAATTTTGCTTTTTCTTTCCAATCTCAACCCTTTTTGGGCTGCCAAGTTCGAAACGCTTGCCCTTGGCTTGCTGCCACTTGTAAAGTACTTAATGACGGGAAACACAAGAAAAAAACATTAAGTAGTTGAGTGACCATCCATAACTCCGATTCTCTAACCCTTGATTCCAGGAAAAGAAGGAATCTTTCAGAACCCATCATGGAAAACCACAGAAACTGGGAGGCTTCATATACCCACCTCCTAAAAGTTCTTACTGCTGACATCTCTTCTATCACTGGAAACTGAGAGGCCTGAATGTTGTTAATGTAAAGCAACATACTGAATATATCTGTACTAAGCTTTCTACCATGCATGATAGGGTCATGCTAGTAAGACAGTATCAACATGGTTTTAGTTATGCTTTTTTTCAACATAATTAAGCTGTTTGTTTTCTTTCCAAAATTATAATATTCTCAGGTTTGCCCATTTAGAACCACTTTTAAACAGATAAATATTCATAATATGCAGAATCTTCTTTTCCAACTATACCTTCCACCTCAATCCCCCCCCCCCCCACCTTTTTTCCCTATGAGCTTTTCCTTAAATACTCGACTCTCTGGTTTTACCTCAAGGATGGTATGTTAAAATCTCCAGAAATTTTGAACTTTCTACACTCAGAGTTTATACTGCTTAAATTTATAATGTCATTCTTCCTCTGCTTCATAGACAGAAGTACCACGCATGCATACAATAATTAACTTCACAAAAACAAAGAAGTAGAGGCCAAGAAAATGAACTAATGTTTAATGAGGTTCTGCTTATATGTCAAGCACTGTGCTTGACTAGGCTCATCAGCTGGAAACTTGTAGTCACTCTCTGAGGTAGGCATTACCATCTTCATAGAAAATGGAGAAAATATGGAATTGGTCTTTAATCAAGTCCTAACAGAGTCGTTGATTGGGCAATTTTTACAAGATATTTAACTTAGGATATTTTCTGGTTGCCCTATCATTAAAGGAAGTCTCTTTCCCCACTCCTGTAATGTCTTTCACTTTTACTTATTGCTCTACCAGTAATTATTAGATTTGTCTTCTTACGTTGTTTAATTGCGGTCTTAGTCAATTTCAGGCAGTCTTAGAAGGTAGTTCATCATCCTTCATTTTCCATTATTCTCTTGCCCTTAGGCACCAAACTAATTTACTTGTTTGAAGGAAATATTTAACACTAGCTTTCTGAAGAAAATACCCCAGTCTTTAGGGCACAAGAGAGACACATTTATATTTCAGTCCACATATGAAGTGATTAAGAGCTACACCAGGTGTGGTAGGAATGGGAATAAAAAAGAGTGTGACAAATATTACACATTCAGAGATCCTTCTATCGAGTGAGAAGAACAGATAGTACATGCTATTTCATCATGCTTTATCTCTTTTCATTCTTTAACCAAAGTTTTGAAGTAGGTATTGTGATATTCAGCATTCCTCCCCCTTATCCACTCCCTATACCATTAACTTCTTCATTTTGCAGCAACTTCACAATGGGTTTACTTTGGTTATTCATTTATATTGCCCTGCATTCACACGCTTATTTACATAGGCAGCCCCACTATAAGATTTTAAGCTCCCCAAAATTGTGTTCTGTGTATTCAGGATTCATCCCATAGTACTCACTCAATAAATATTTATTGAGTTAAAATGAATTTCAGAGATTAAAGAAACAGTTCTGCAAGGAATTTTGCAAAGAATACTTGTCAGGGACAGTGCTGAGCTATGGACCTAGATCTTCTATTCATTTCACACTTTCCTAATTCCAATTTGGATGTTGTCTGTTTTGCTTTAAAATTTCAGTGACCAAAACTTTCGTGGTGATCTCAAAATTTCCTCTTAGTCACACTCAGATGTCCTGACTGACGTCCTTTAAACTGTTTTGGTTTCTAATTATTCAATTCCTTAGATAATTTTCCTCCTAGAAGCATTGAATCACTTCTTCATACATAAAACTTGCTCTGTTTGGAATTTAAAATTGTATATGAATCCAGATAAAAATTTTAAAAAACTAGAGAAATTTGCAGAGAAGGGTATATTTTACATTTGTGCACTAAATTTGCTTTTACTGGGATGTAGTTTATCTTACGTTGAAATTGATGGACATTTCAGAATAGAAATAGAGTAATAACTGACTCATACAATGGATAGGTTCTTTTCCTCTACTAGCATCACAGGCTTAACTGATTCTTTATAAATCATCTATTTGGTATTTATGAACCTAAACAAATGACATACATTTCCTATCATGGACCCAATAAAAGGGTACAGGAGGAAGTAAAAAGAGGAAGGCTATGATCACTCTGAGTGAGAACCATTATTTGAGCAGTACTGACATATGACTAATGTCTATCATCCCAGTTTTGAACATTCTAGTGACTGTAAACTCACAATTTTCTTTTTTTTTTTTTTTTTTTTTTAATTTTTTTTTTTTTTTTAATGTTTGTTTATTTTTGAGACAGAGAGAGACAGAGCATGAACAGGGGAGGGTCAGAGAGAGAGGGAGACACAGAATCTGAAACAGGCTCCGGGCTCCGAGCTGTCAGCACAGAGCCCGACACGGGGCTCGAACCCACGGACCGCGAGATTATGACCTGGACCGAAGTCGGACACTCAACCGACTGAGCCACCCAGGCGCCCCAACTCACAATTTTCAATGGCAGGTCTTTCCCTGTTTGGACAACTCTAAATAGAAGCCTTCTGTTACGTTGAACTGAAATGCCCATAACTTCCATCTAGTGATTCATGTTGTTGCATTTGGTGCCAAACAAAATAAGTGTCATCTTTTTTTGAATATGACAGATGAAGGCCTTTCAAATATTAGAAAACATTTATCATAGTTTCAGTGCCCATTACCAAATCTTTCCTTCTCCAGAGCAATCATTGTTTGTTCTCTTAATTATTTTTCGTGAAATAATCATGAGTCTTGGCATATTCCTTTGTATCTATTAATTTTTTACTTAGGAGGTGAGACTCGGCCAAAAGAACGTGTCTCAAGCTACAAAGGCAGTGAGTGAAGCAAAGAGAACTTTTGTAACTTAGATGAAAATATATATTCCAAAGTGCTATCTAGAGGCGAAAAATGCACAAAATAAACTAGTAAAGATTTTAAAGACTAACTTTAGACCTATTCTCTAAATTTATATTGTCACTGTTGTTGTTGTTATTATTTGTAGCTTAGGTGCAGAGGATTGAATTAATCATGTTTCTTATTCCTGGAACAGTTATCAGAATTCATTGCAAGACTTCAAGACTCCTTTCTTGTCCAGATGCAGGTATTTTTATATGAATATATGTATATTGAATTCTCTTTTATCCTCATTTGGTATTCCCATGCATCTCCCCACATAAGGGACTGCTCAAGTGTGTATGTTACAGCGTTTATTTTTGTGTCCTTAGGAAATATACAGCATTATTTTGTTTCTGTGCCTTTAAAACTTACTTCACCTGGCAATAGGATTTTAAACTTTGTTCAAAACTCCCAACTTTGGCTGCACGTGAAACATCTTGTATCCCCAGGCCCTTCCAGACCAACTGGATGAGAATCTTTGAGGTTGAGGCCAGAACAGAAATATTTCTTTTTTAAAAAAGCTCTTTGCGTGTTTCTACTAACATACTGCGTGGTTTCATACGGTGTTATTCCACTAGGACCACTGCTAGATACCTAGGTTGCCTCCAACTCCCTGCTACCACAGATAGCCCTGTGATAACCGTTTTACTCTGAAAATCTAAGTTCTCCTACATTAAAAAAATACTCTGGGAATGCACTCAGAAGTGTAACTGCTGGGTCATTAGTATAGAGAACTTTTTTGATTTGACTAGTTATATCTAAGCTGTTCTTCAGAATAGCCATACCTGTTTATATTCCCACTAGTAATGTATTGAAGTTCCTGGTATATCTTGTCAGAAGCCGGCAAAATCAAAATTTCAAGTATTGGGGCACGTGGGTGGCTCCATAGGTTGATTTTGGCTCAGGTCTTGATCTCATGGTTTGTGGGATGGAGCTCTGTGTCAGGCTGCACGCTGACAATGCAGAACCTGCCCCTCCTCTGCTCATGAGCACTCTCTCACTCTGTCTCTCTGAAAAATAAACTTTAAAAAATCTTTAAAAAAATCTAGTACTTTCTAGAGAGGCTAAGCATTTTCTCAAGTCATACAGTAAGATAATGACAGAAATAAAATTCAATTTTAAATATTATTGACTCTAAACCACCAGCTTGTCACCGTATAAAAGTATTTGTAAAAAAACATAGTTTAATTGATTCTATTGTTGATCTTTTGTCAAATTAAAATGTCAGTTATAAAACTGACCAAATTCCTTTCAACTTATGAGAAACTTCTGTTAATATTACTATACTTTAAAATGAAGCAAATGCGTTCTCCTCAACTTAGTTATCCTGCTATTTTATATTGCATCACTACTATTATTTCATAGGACACACTTTATATTACATACGTATTTTCTCTACTTTGGCTTGAAATGTTATGATTGACCCAAAGTGTTCCCACTGACTTTACAAAAGAACTTTAGCACACTCTTTAAATTGAGGAAAAATGGTGAAGAAAGACATGTGAAAGTAAACATTATATAGGAGGGCTAGAGAATACATAAAAATGTTTCCCATACAAGGAGTGAAACTCTGGCTTGACCTTGCCTAAAGCAGAGAAATGATTGTAGTATCTTGTTAGTGATGTTCAGAGCATGGAATAAGTTTTGACCCTGCCGTGATAAGTTTTTCCCTACAACCATTATGTATCTTCCAAAGTTAAAACCTGATTTACTTTACTACGATTCCTAACATTTTAGTCTAAATAATTACTTAATTATTGACTAATGGAAAATTATTTAGTCTCTCAAAAAAGATGTTTTTTAGGGACTAAATATCATGAAATATGATATAGGGTTTCATAAAAAACCCTCTATTTCCTCTTCACTTCACTTTTTAGTTTCGCTGTACATTGTGCTCATCACATAATTTATAGTAATTGAGGAAGCTAGAATTGTTTGCTAAATGCGTATATAAAAACAGTAGAAATATGCCAGTTCTTAAATTTTTCCAACACTTCTTTACTTCTTATGGCCTTATCTGTTCTATCCCAGCGTGTAAATCATTAATATATGGTATATCATGTATATATATGATGAAGTCCAGCAGTGATCAACAGAAACTAAATATGCATCTCTCAACAGTTTAAAGGTGAAAAGTGCAAGACTCACCCCCTTCCCATATTCATTTTCTACTACTGCATAACAAAACACCGCAAAGCAAACTAATAACTTAAAACAACGACAAAGTTTTCTCTCACAATTTCTGTGGGTCAGGAATCTGGGCGTAGATTTGCTGGATTCTCTGCTCAGGGTCACATCAGGCTGAAATAATTGCTGTCAGGGCTGCAGTTTATTTTTCCAAGCTCCCCAGTAGTGGTCAGAATTTAGTTCCTTGCGGGTTAGGGCTGAGGTTCTCAAATCCTCGAGGCTGCCTGCTACTCTCCGCCACGTGGCACTCTCTTCAACATGGCAGTTTGCTTTTTCATGGTCAATAGGACAGCATCTGCTGCTTTTATGCTGTTCATCTCTTCTAAAAGCTCAAATGATTAGATCAGGCACACCAAGGATGCTGTCCTCTTTGGTAGGCTTAAAATCAACTAGCTAGGAGCCATATAATTACATCCCTAAAATGCTTTTTCCATAGAACACAAAATAATCACAAAGTGATCCCATCATGCTCAACATTTACAGGCTCTACCTACACTCGAGGGGAGGGGATTATACAGGAAGTGTACAAACCTGTAGAATATTCTAAAAGAATGACAAACCTTTCTATCTTGTTATTGTTGTCATAGCATGTGGCCTATCATGGTACTGCCATCACTAAATACTCGCTGGATGAATGAATGAAAGAACCTCATCATAGCTAGGTAATTGCACCATGATTTTCAGAGTAGTAAATGAAGATTGACCTATTTTTTAGGAAGGTAGAAATCCTACTAATGAGTTCTGAACCAAATCTAACTTTTTGGCTTAAATTCTGTATTGACTGCATTTATTGGAACTTGATTTGGCACACAGATGGCTCCACAGCTGTTACACCTTAGAGATACAAGGAGCCTTTGAGGGATAACATATGTGAAAGCTCACATTATTTTCAAAGGAGTTTCCTCCCTCATAAATGGTTAAATTAGATCTTAGGGAACTTACCATTTTTGTTCTTCAGCTAAAAGTGGAGTCCAGGATTATACTCTGTACAGTCACAGGATTTGGGACAGGTTGATGATGTGCAGTATGACTTTGGAAAATACTTAAATCATATCACTGGGAAAATATATTTTGAGGTTTTGGAAATGTGAGGAATTGCATACATTTAGGAAGTCAAAATAATGCTTGTTAGCTTTAAATGAAGGATTTGAAATTGGTTAACACTTTCTTGAACAGTGATTTTGGACTTTTTCCACATGCAGTGTGATTTAAAAAAAATTAGTGTTTATTTATTTTTGAGAGAGACAGAGAGAGAGTATGTGAGCAGGGGAGGGGCAGAGAGAGAGGGAGACACAGAATCCCAAACAGGCTCCGGGCTCTGAGCTGTTAGCACAGAGCCTGATGCGAGGCTTGAACTCCTGGCCGTAAGATCATTACCTGTGCCAAAGTTGGACACCTAGCCGGCTGAGCCACCCAGTGGCTCATACATGCATTGTGAGTTTTGAAGTGAGAAATAATTGATTGCAAAACAAAGCTGTATTAACATGTTGCAAAGAAGCAGTGAAGGAGGACAATGAAACCTGAAAGGTGAGGATACAGACCACATGTTCTGTATTAAAAATTTGGCTGCAGCAACAGGGAGGAAGCAAATGACAGTCAGAGGCTATGGAATGTTAGTGAGCATTTTCCATGTTACAAATAACTAGATATCATGTAAGTAATAATATAGAAAGTCCTTTTTAAAACATTCCATTTCATGTAAAATTTGGACTTTTACCTCTCATAAGTTTAATCATTCAATTAAACTCTGAAATGTTAAATTTTTCCTTCGAAGATTTTGAGTCCATAAAATACACATGTTTAGGATTTGTGCCATGCATCAGGAGGCATAATGTATTTATTTTAAATATTACCTCCATCGGGACACCTGGGTGGCTCAGTCGGTTAAGCGGCCGACTTCATCTCAGGTCATGATCTCGCGGTCCGTGAGCTCGAGCCCCGCGTTGGGCTCTGTGCTGACCGCTCAGAGCCTGGAGCCTGTTTCTGATCCTCCCCCGTTCATGCTCTGTCTCTCTCTGTCTCAAAAATAAATAAACATTAAAAAATAATTAACAAAAAAATAAATATTACCTCCATGAAGCCACTCATCATATCTACATAAATATTTAGAAAACTATAGTTAACTAAATGCTAATGCATCATATGAGAAATTAGTATTGACTTAACTGTAATTCTTTTAAAAAATGCCACTATTTGGCATATGAAGAAAAGAACAGAATTATGTTTATTAGTTTGCTTTACAAATTGGGTAAAAAAACGTGTGTGGGGGAGTACCTGGGCGGTTCAGTCTCTTAAGCATCTCAGTCTTGGTTTCGGCTCAAGTCATGATCTTCAGTGTTCATGAGTTCGAATCCCATGTTGAGCTCTGGCTGGCAGCGTGGAGGCTGCTTGGGATTCTCTCTGCCTCCCTCTCTCTCTCTCTGCCCTTTCCTCACTCATGCTGTCTCTGTCTCTCTCTAAATAAATTAAGTAAAAAAAAAATTGAAAGGGGGCTGGGTGGTTTGAACTTCCGACTTCGACTCAGATCATGATCTCGTGGTCTGTGGGTTCGAGCCCTGCCTCAGGTTCTGTGCTGACAACTCAGAGCCTGGAGCCTGCTTGGAACTATGTGTCTCCCTCTCTTTCTGCCCCTTCCTCACCCATGCTCTATCTCTATCTCTCAAAAATAAATAAATCCTAAAAAATTAAAATTTTTTTAATTTAAAAAATCGAGGAAAAGGTATAATTTTGACAAGACTTCTAGACAAACAGAACAATGCTGGATTGGCATTTATTCATTTGTGTTCATTTTTTATGACAGTATTTGAGTCTTTTTTCTGTACTTGGAACTGGAAATATAGTTGTGAACACCACAGAGACACATTCCATGCCTCTGTGGAGCTTACTGACCTATAAAGAATCAGATAAATACATAATTAAAATAATTATCCAGAGGAAACAATTGTTATAAGAGCTATGAGGAAATAATACAGTGTTCTGTGAGAAGATGTAACTGATGCATAGGGTTATAACTAGATACAGACGTAACCCAAGGGAATGACATTCAAGCTGAAATGTGGAGAGTAAATAAAGCCAGCATAGCAAAGGACTGTAAGGAAGATAAGAAGGGTGATAAAAAGAACATTTTAAGCAGATGGAACAACATGGTCAAAGATAAATTTGGTACTTTTGAGGACCTAAAAAAATAATCTGGTCTATTTGGAAAATAGGAAATTAAAGAAAGTAGAGTGGAAGATAGGGAAGTAAAATGATTTTGAAAGGAGACACTGCTGTAGGACATTGTAAGTCATTTTTAACATTATTAACCTTTGGGGAACCTGGGTGGCTCAGTCAGTTAAACATCCCACTCGTGGTTTCAACTCAGGTCATGATCCCACAGTGTATGTATTCGAGCCCCATGTCGGGCTCTGCATTTGACAGCATGGGGGCCTGCTTGGGATTCTCTCTCCCTCTCTCTCTGCCCCTTCCCTGCTTCTGTGCTCTCTCTTTCTTAAAATAAATAAATAAACTTAAATTAAAAAACAGAAAACAAAAAAGGTTATTAACCTTTAAGTGTGAGCAGTGGAAAACCAATAAATACTTTAGGAAAGAATTAAGCCTCCATTTTAAGAGAAGTTTCTCATGACCAAGAATACATGGGAGCAGGACTGAAAGGAGGCTATTTTAGTGGTCCAGGAAAGAGGTACTTGTGGCTTGAGCAAGAGTGGTCAGAGACGAGAGATAACGGTGTGTTTGAACGGAGACATATTTGGGAAGGGAATGAACAGAAAGGTAATTTTTATTAATGGAAATATGGACGAGTGATGAAGAGTTTATCAAGCAAGAGAAGTGTTGGGGAAAAATTCACCATTCACTTAAATGAAGAATGAAAGTTAAAAAAAAAAAGTGTAAGACATATGGATTTGGAACTGAGAACGGAGGAGTATGAGTGGGAGTTATAATCTTGGGGATTGTTGGAATATAAGGATTGGAGAGGAAACATAAAATAGGAAGAGAAGCAAGTCTAGGCTTCCTGCAGAGGCACTGAAGCATCTAAGACTTATAGTAGTGGGGAGATCCGAGAAATGAGAAATAGAAAAAGCTATCAGAGATATGAGAAAAGACCAGCAATGTGTGATAACATACAAATAAAATATTAAAAAAAAAAGATGTGCCAACTGACAACTATTAAGTTTAAATTTTATAATAAGATAGTCGTGCGAGGGTGACTCAGTTAAGTGTCTCACTCTTGGTCTCAGCTCAGGTCATGATCTCATGGTTTGTGGGTTAGAGCTCCACATCAGGCTCTGGGTTGATAGCATGGGGTCTGCTTGGGATTCTCTCTCTCTCTGTCTTCCCTCTCGCCACTGTTCATGTGCTCTTTCTCTGGAAAAGAAATAAACAAACATTAACAATTGTTTATTATAAATCAATAATAAATCTTGCAATAAGATAGACGAATGAGGCATGGAGAATCTTATGCATTCTATAGATTTTGAGTGGAGGGTCTGTCTTATTTTTCTTTATCACCTCTCATGGAGCTCAATAAATGATTTCTAAACTGAAAAAAAAAAACAGTTTATAATCAAAAAGCTTCCCTTCAAATCATCTCCCTTTTAATTCTGTGTAAGGAAATGTGCTAGCATATGCTACTTTTAGCTTATTTATTTATTAGGGAGTGATTTTAATCATACTGAAGTAGTCACAATTAAACATCAGGTTTCTATAGCCATCAGATATACAATGTTTAATGTGTATTTCCATTCTATGACATAATTAAACACACCAGTAGTACACAGTGCAAGTGTTCAATTATGCATATCGTCTTTTAAGTACAGTAAGCCCAATTTAGTTATCAATTAAATTCATAGTGATTCTGACCCTGGCTGGTTTTTATTACAGATGAATTTCTTTTTACCATCAAGGAAGGAACACTTTTTAATTCCTTATAACTCAGTTCTGTTGAAGATTTTGACTATATTTTAATAACATTTTTGCTAATGCTTCCTGCAAAGCTAATGCTTTGTAGTTGAAAGATTTTTATATTACCAAAGCACAATAAATGTTTCCATGTATGTATATGGTATAAGTGAATGACGGCAACCAGCTTGCTGTTCAATTTCTTGGATGTTCACATCTTGTTTCCTAAATACAATTATTTCTGTTGTTGTTATTTTGCAAACCCTAATATGTTCATTCTGACTTGCACACATTCTCTCCAAGGGCCTCTGGCTTTTCTTTTGCTAATTCATATTTTTTGCTTCCTTCCAAATGTTGAATGAAGTGTATCTTATTTTAGAAATTATTCAAATTAAGTATCCACTCTTGACATTAATTCTTTCATTGTTTATGTACTAAGGCTATTTATTTATTTATCAATTTATTTATTTAAAGTTTATTTATCTATGTTGAGGGGGGGAGGGGGAGAAGAAGGAGGAGGAGGAGAAGGAGAGAGAGAGAGAGAGAGAGAGCGAGCGAGAGAGAGAGAGAATCCTAAGCAGGCTCTGCACGGAAGCATGGAGCCCAACACAGGACTGGATCTCACAAATCATGAGATCATGACCTGAGTCAAAATCAAGAGTCAGATGCTTAACTGAATGAACCACCCAGGCATCCCTAGGTTAGGCTTTTAAACATTTTTTGACATATTGAGTTGTAAAGTAAATCAAATGATTTATTGATTACTTAGAGTATGCCATGTGGCCCTGAGAGTCCTCTCCATGGCTCCAGAGGGCACAATTCACACCACATTTGGGCAGGGTCTCCTAGGACTCTTCTGTTACCTCCAATCCCCTAGTGCAACAAGTGGTTGTACTAAGACTGATAAACACTGTGTATATTCATATTTGTATTTCTGAATACTTGACTCTAAAAATATACAATTATTGCTTTATTGCTTTTTGGCCCTTCATTTTCTATGTGCTAATATATTTTTGATTTATGTTCATAGATAATTTACTTCAAATGAACCAAAGTATGAATATCTTGGTATCTTTACATTTTATGCTATTTCTCATACTCTTTCACTGAGAATAATAGCAGCATGTCTCCTTGTACAATATTTGGCCATGATGTTATGGTATTGAGCACCTAATTTGCTCAACAGATGCTGGTTGAAAGAATGAATAAATCAATTATTGAAATGAAAAGACAACATATTATAAATCTGGTATACCTGAATTCTGCCCAGCTAACTGTGCCTGTGTGACCAAAAGCAATTTCCTTTATATTTTTTTGGATTCAGTTGTTATCATCAGTAAAATTAGGTATTCATTTGTTAATTTAACACATTTTAAGATTTGCACTATTCTAGAAACTGGAGATCTAAAGATCTGCTTTCCTGAGATTTATTCCAGCCAGAGGAAAACGGGAAAATAATAAAATATTTTGGATTTTACTCATCATTTCAATAGGATGCATTAAGTAATCATATGCAGAAATACCATTATACCTGTGGGTTGGACACCGAGATGAATAAGATGCTACGTTTGCTCTCATCAGTTTATGTTTTAGAAGGAAATATGTTTTCATAATTACAGTATGTGACAAACAGTGAAAGTTGCCATAGCAGCATTAATGACAAAAGTTGGGGGAATTTAGAGGAAAGGAGACAATTCTGTTTGAAATAGGGCCATGTGATTCTGTAGTCTCTTGTAACAATAATATGAAATATATTGATTGACACTTGTGCAGGTACTGAAAAGACCCATGTTGAAATTATCATAAAGATGTCCAGGATCACATTTTTATAAAAGATTATATAAAGCCACAAGCTCTCAAACCCTCTGATTGCACGCTTGGTGAAGGCCCAAGTTTTTTACAATGATCTTCAAAATTTCTAATTGGTCCTGTTATTTCTCTAGTCCATCTCCTACCAATTCCCCCTTGCCCAACTCCATCCAGACTTGTTTGGAGATTCTTCCACCTTGTTTAACATACTCTCACTTCAGTGCTAGACACTTGCTGTTCCATCTACCTGGAAAATCTTTTCCCAGACACACGACAGCTCACTTCCCGACACCTGCCAGGTCTCTCTTAAATATCACCTTGTTAGGTAGGTCTTCTCAGACCACCCTATATAAAACAATGTTCTGCATTATCACATACTTTATTCACACTAAATTCAAATTCATATTAATTTTTCCACAGACTTTATTATATTTTTAAGAATAATATTCTCTCATTTGTTTATTTTCTTTCTTATTAGAATGTAAACTCTGAGATTAAAAGACTTGATCTGCTTTATTGATTGTTTTCCTGGTTTTAGCATCTAGACCAGACCCTTATACATGTAGACCTCAATTGGTATTTATTAAGAATTGATTTTGTATCTAGACAGAGACAAAAATATTTTAAAATCTGTATGTTAATCAAAGGGGACTACAACAGACAAAATGATTTTGAAATATAGAGACCTGAAGACTAAATATAGGGACTTAAGACATCCAGGTAAATAAATTCATCTTAGTAAAATTTTTATTGCTTGTGGAACGTCGAGAAAGAGACAGGTAAGCAGCAACAAAACAAAACAACAACAGAAATTCTGAATGATTCAGATAAGAAAAAATATATACATTTAAAGGATATTGGATGGCAAACACATTAAGGGAAGAGTGTTAGAAAGAGCCAGGATGTCTCTGGGAATGTGAGAGACAAGATATTTTATGAATGATTAAGTGATTCATATCCATTACCTTTAAATCGGTGCATCTTTTTTTTTTAATGTTTATTTGTTTTTGAGAGAGTGAGAGAGACAGAGCGTGAGCAGGGGAGGGGCAGAGAGAGAGGGAGACAGAATCTGAAGTAGGCTCCAGGCTCTGGGCTATGAGCCCAGAGCCCAATGCAGGGCTTGAACTAACAGACTGTGAGATCATGAGCTGAAGTCAGAGGCTTAACCGACTGAACCACCCAGGTGCCCCAAAATCTGTGTATCTTTAATCAAAATAAATTCCTAAGGGAAATAATTTGATTAGACGGGACCGGAATGTCTATCTGCCTTAAGGTCAGTGGTGTAGTGGGGCCGAGTTAGGAACACTGTGAGCGTCAGTCCCAACAGAACTACCTAGTATGTTGAAAGGGCAAATCTTCTGAGAAAACATATGGCTACCAGAAAGAAGGTATGGGAAATGGGGAGTAATGATGTCCAATAAAAGTTACATATATCACTGTAGTCTCTGAACCTCAGAACATATTTAGGACTTCAATACTCTACAACAGCATTTTTTAGTATTTATTTGCCATCTGTATATCCTCTTCAGTGAAAAATGTCCTTGTGTCTTTTGCCCCTTTTCAAATATGTTTGGTTTTTACTATCAAATTTGTAGAGTTCTTTGTGTATTTTCTATATTTCTTATTGATTTTCTGTCTAGTTATATCAGTTGTTGAGAGAAAAATGTGAAAATTAACTACAATTATGGTTTTGTTTACTCCTTTTTTCAGTTCCATTCATTTTTGCTTCACAAATTTTTAGATGCATCCACATTTAGGATAGCCATGTTTTCTTGGTGGATTACACCTGTATCATTATGTAATATGTTGCTTTATGTCTGGTAATTTTCTTTGCTCCAAAGTCTACTTTATCTCCTGCTAATATATAGCTGTTCTTTTGGATTAATATTTTCCTGTGATTGATATTTATATAACATATCTTTCTCTTTTACTGTCAAGATACAATATTATATTTGAAGTGAGATTCTTGTAGACAGTACATAGTTTAGTTTTGTTTTTTAAATCTACTCTGTCAATCTATTTATTTTACCTAGTATATTTAGATCATTTACCATTAATGTAGTTTTGATGTTCGAGTACATGCCTGCCATGTATTATTTTGTTTTATGTTTATTCTTTTTGTATTTTATTTTTCCCTTTTTCCTGTTTCCCTGTATATTGTTGGAACATATTTTTAGAATTTTATTTTGATTTCTATATTGTGTTTTTCAGTGTATATCTTACTACAGTTTTGTCAGTGGTTGCTGTAGGTATTGCATTATATATACATAATTTATCATAGTCCACTGGTGTCATTTTATCACCACTTCACCAAGTGAGGTATGAAATCTTACCTTGTTTTATGTTCCTCTACCCTAAGCTATTTAAAATATAATTGTTGTATCTTCTCTGCATACATTTAGAAACAGTATTGTAATTTTTTCCTCAGTCGTCAAACATAAGTAGAAAACTTAAGAGGAAAAGGAAAGTCTATTGTAATTACTCATATTTTTACTTATTCTATTCTTTCTTCTCTCTTTATGTTCTAAGATACCTCCTTTTATTGTTTCCTACTTAGAAAACTTACTTTAGATATTCTTTTGAGTAGAGATATTTTGCTTATAAATTCTCTTAGTTTTCCTTCATCTGAGAAGTCCTTCATTTCTCTTTTTTTCTTGAAGCATATTTTTGTGGATATAGGACTTCATCTTGACAATATTTTTACTTTTATCAAGGCAAAATGTACTACTTTTATGGCCTTCACAATTTCTGTTGAGAAAGCTTCTGTCATTTTATTTATTTTTCATCTCTGACTACTTTAAGATTTTTCCCTTTATCTTTAGCTTTCAGATATTTGACTCTGATGTGTCTTTATGTGGACTTTTTCTTTCCTTTTGGGTTTACTTACCTTCTTGAATCTACAGATTTATGTTTCTTGCCAACTTGGTAAGTTTTCAGCCATTATTTCTTTTACTATATTTTCATCAGTTTCTTTCCCTTCTCCTTCTCATATTTACATCACATGATTCTTAGATTTTTTTTGTTATAGTCTCACATGTCCCAAGGATATATTCTTTTCTTATTTTACTCTATGTTTTCTCTGCTCAGATTATGTGACTTCTGTGGCTTTATCTCTCAGTTTACATGCCTTCTTCTCACTCCTTTCTGCTATTATGACCATACATTGAAGGTTTTTACTTTGTTACTGTATATTTTCAGTTCTAAAATTTCCATTTGATACTTCTCTTTTTCTCCCATTTCTTATCTCTTTTTTTACTTCTAAGCATTTCTCTTTCTTTGCTGATAATTTCTATTTTTTATTTGTTGCAAGCAGGCTTGTAATTGTGTGTTAAAACATTTTTATAATTACTACTTAAAACATTTGTCAAATTATAACATCTCTGTCATCTTGTTTTGACATTTTTTTTTTTCATATTTGAGATCTACCTGGTTCTTTATATAACAAAGAAAATTTATGTTAAAACCTAGACCTATTTTGATACTATAAGACTTGGGGTCTTTTTTTAATGTATTTTATTATTTTTGAGAGAGAGAGAGACAGAATGAGAGTGGGGGAGGGGCAGAGAGAGGGGGAGACACAGAATCTGAAGCAGGCTCCAGGCTCTGAGCTGTCAACACAGAGCCCAATGTGAGGCTTGAACCCGTGAACCATGAGATCATTATGTGAGCTGAAGTCGGACACTTAACTGACTGAGCCACCCAGGTGCCCCAACACTTGGGATCTTATCTGTAATATTAGCTGGTCTCCTGTCTTAGTTGTTTTGAGCTGCTATAACAAAATACCATACACTAGATGGCTTATAAACAACAGAAATTTATGTCTCACAGTCTAGGATGAGGGTACCAGCATAGGTAGGTGGAGGCCCTCTTCCATGTCACAGACTTCTCATTGGTATCTTTATGTGGTACAAGGGGTGAGCTAGCTCTCTGAGACCTCTTTTATACGGTCAGTAATCCCATTTATGAGGACTCCAATTTAATGATCTAATCACCGCCCAAATGCCCCAGTTCCCAATTCCATCACCTTGCAGATTAGTTTTTGAACATATACATTTTCGGGGAGCCATAATCATTTAGACTATAGCATTCCACTCTTACCCCTCAAAATTCATGTCCTTCTAACATGTCCTCGGCTTAGAAGTCCAAAGTCTCATCTAAATATTATCTAAATGAGGGGCGCCTGGGTGGCTCAATCAGTTAAGAGTTTGGCTTTGGCTCAGGTCATGATCTCACAGTTTGTGAGTTTAAGTCCCACATCGAGCTCTGTACTGACAACTCAGAGCCTGGAGCCTCCTTCCGATTCTGTGTCCCCTCTCTCGCTGCCCACCGCCCCCCCCCCCCGCAACTTGTGCTCTCTCTCTCTCTCTCAAAAATAAATATTAAATAATTTAGTATTATTTAAATCAGATTTTACGCTTGAACCTGTAAAATCAGACATGTTACATGCATCCAAAATATAATGGTAAGGCAGATATAGGATACACATTGCTATTCCAAAAGGGGAAAATAGAAAATAAAATGAGTAGCAACCAAGCAAGGCTAAAACCTAAAGTCCCACTGGGGTGACAGTCCTGCCCCCATGGCTTTGCTAGGTATAGCCCATGCTGCAACTCTCACAAAATAGAGTGCCCTACCTGTGCTTCTCCCAGGTCCTATTGGTCTGGAGACAAGGGGGTAGCCCTGCCCTATAGTTCTGTTGGTATTACCCCTAGCAAGGACCCTTTTTAGTGACTTTGCCCTTGCAGCAGCCCTGTGCTTGGGTCCTGTGCCCATGGCTCTGGGATACTCCAGTCTTCAAAATTTAGGTGGAGGTAGCCATGCCTCCATTGCTCTGCTGGACGGGGATGGAGTCCTCATGGTTTTGAGTAGAACACCCCCCATAGCTTTGGATGAGGATCACCAGGATTATTGAAACCCAGGCAGTGGCCTCCAATTTTGAAACCAAAAAATTAGCCCTAATGATCTCTGAATTGCCTTTGGAGTCTTTCTTCCCTCTTCTTAAAGGATAGGACGAGTTCACGTTGAATAGCTTTGTGGTCCCATTCTACAAAATCTAGGAAGTCTAGCAACCTTCCTTCATTCCTTCCTGTGTCCTTTCCCTTCAATTCAAACTGGCTGTTTTCCTGCTGGTGTGGCTAATTAAGCCTGTGGTTCACACCCATACTAGTCACCTTATCAAAGGGTTACTTGGCCGTACCTTTAGTATTTTTTGAAACATGCTTTATCATTTTTGCAATATGCATAGGCTGAGAATTTTCCAAATTTTTAAGTTCCACTTCCTGTTAACATTTTCATCTTTAAATCATTTCTTTCTTCTTGTACTTTACTATAAGCATTTAAGAGGAAGCAGGTCACTCCTTAACACTTAGTTTAGACATTTCCTCAGCCAAATATCCGATTTTATTGCTCCCATGTTCCTTCACAGAATACTACAATGTGAACACAAGCAAGCTCTTTGCCACTTTATAATAAGAATCACCTTTCTTCCAGCTGCCAATAACATGCTCTTCATTTCCATCTGAGATCTCATCAAAATGGCTTTTACTGTCCATATTTCTACCAACATCCTTTCATAGCTATTTAAGAATTCACTAAGATGATTGAGGCTTTCTCTGCAACTTTCCACTTCTCTTGTTGTTACTAGAATTGCTTTTTTTAAACTTTATTTTTGTTTTGAGAGGGAGAGAGAGAGAGAGAGAGAGAAAGAAAGAGGAGAAGGAGAGAACATGAGCAGGGGAGGGACAGAGAGAGGGAGAGAGAGAATCCCAAGCTGGTTCTGCACTGTCAGTGCAGAGCTCGATGTGGGGCTCAATCTTACCATCCACGAGATCATGACCTGAGCTGAAACCAAGAGTTGGACACTTAACCGACTGAACCACCCAGTCACCCCACTAGAATTGCTTTTAACAGTTGCTATTCATGGCAATGTAGACATTTTCTAACATGTACCTCAAAATTCTTCCAGCTTCTCTCAGTTCCAAAATGACTTCCACGGTTTTAGGTATTTGTTACAGCAGTACCTATACATCTTGGTATCAATTTTCTGTCTCGGTGCATTTGGGCTGTTATAACTAAAATACCATAGACTGAATGGTTTTCACAGAAATACCATAGACTGAGTGCTTATAAACAGTATAAATTTATTGCTAACAGTTGTGGAGGCTGGAAGTCCAAGATCAGGGTACCAGCATGGTCAGGTACAGGTGAAGATCCTCTTCCAGGTTGCAGGCTGCTGATTTCTGGCTGTGTCCACACATGGAAAAAGGAGTAAGCTAACTCTCTGGGGCCTCTTTTATTTAAGTATTGATCCTATTCATGAGGGCTTTGTCTTTATGACTTAATCATCTCTGAAAGGCCCAACCTCCCAATACTATAACCTTGAGCATTAGGTTTTCAACATATGGATTTTGAGGAGACGCAAACATTGAGACTCTAAAAACTCCTCTTTGACCGCTCTAGTGAGAAAAAGATACACCACCTTATTACTGTTACTGGGTTAGCAGTCCAGTTGCCTCACTTCCCTCCATTGGTACTCCATTCTGGGGAGTCCTCATCGCTATTGGTCACTGTTTGTAGTTCTGATGCCTCATTTGACTCACTGATGCCTCCTCTGTTGGAAGGAGTAGAAGCACTCTGTTATTGCTTCCAGTGTGGTCTCCAGTGACATCATAGGGACTGGTTGCCTCATTACTGCTGGGCTGTGATGAAAGAGCCAACTCTCCAGAAGTTCTTCTTTGGTACCACCCCAGTGGGGGAGAGGTAAGGGATCTTATTAGTCAGGTGGCAGTGGAAGTCTGGGATTCCCACATGGATCCCGCTGACATTTGGAAGTCTGAGGCATTCATCACTGGCATGCCTCGTTGAAATCCCAGTTGTCTATTCAGGCTTTTCTTACACCAGCCCAAAGAGGGAGCCCTGGGACTCCTTGTTACAGCCTTAGGAAGGGTTAAGTCCAGGCTCCCCACTCATTCTTTATAGGCTTGGGTGGAGGTGTGGCTACAGTTTTTCTCCTGTGGCATTTGACTGGAGTAAGGTGATGATTGTCTAAAAGTTTTCTATCTTGCTAGGCTGCCCCATTTGGCTACAGACTGCAGGTATCAATTGGAGCTTTTATTGTCCGTGACTTTTGGCATTTCTGAGTCGCCAGCTTCTTAAATCTCCAAGTATATGGAGAAAAACAGAAGAAAACCTTAGAGAGCTCACAATTACATCATTCTTCAGATCCCAAGTTTCCTGGTCAGTTTTCCTGTTTCTCTCCACATTTAAGAGTCCTTTTCAGTTGTTTCGTGTGTAATGTCCATTATTTTTTGTTGTGCATAGTAGGAATAAAAAAGAAAATTGTGCCTGCTCTGTCTTCCTAGAAGTGGTCACATGTATGTTGAATGCTGAGCAGTTCTTTATTCATTGGATATGCTTTAAGTAAACATTATCAAAATATCATCATTTAGCTGGTATTTACTAAATACCTACTATGTGTCATGCATTGTTCTGGGAACTGAGGGAAAACAGTAAATATACAGTTGAATATTAAAGGTAAATGCCATAAAAATGTGTATATATATATTCCTATGCTAGTAATTTGGCTGGCTTTTAATTTTTAGTTCCCAGCAAATAAAGTTGATGGGTTCCAGTAATACTTAGAAGTCTGTCTCAACCCTAAAGATGCATTGAATGTGTTAATGAAGCTAATTTGAAATCAGCTCTCTTAATAAACCTCCCATGCATATATATTCAAGACTTTCATATTCACTATAAGCACAATTATATACTATAATAGGCATTGAATAGAAGACCTGTAGGAATATGCTAAGTTAGTAAGTGTGGTTATATTATTGTGAGGGGATTTAGGGTAAGGGGAAAAGAATTATTTTAGAATGAGAGACAGCTATATTTGAATTTCAATGGTTAACTTTAGGGAAATTAGCTTCTCTGAATCTCAATTCCCTGTCAAAGTTATTTTTAAAACTAAATGCAGTTATATCCATCCATCCATCCATCCATCCATCCATCCATCCATCCATCCATGGAAATGTATAGGGATTCTGATAAATACTAGATCCTTCCCCCTTGTCTCTCTTTAATGATTTTTAAAATGTAAATAAAATTAGTTGAAATGATTATAAAATACTAAACATCACATTATAATTACATTCCCCTTACTGGTATATGAGCTGTCCTCCTGTGTCTGCCAACAGTGGAATGAAGTCTCAATAGATAAAACCCCGCACATAATGGTAGTTATCAAAAATATAGGAACTCAGACAGGTTTCAGGGACTCAGATAAAGCACTAAATATTTAACAGCAAGTGATTAATCCTTAATATGGTGTAATTGCTTTTGGAAATCTGGAGCAAAGCAATTAAGTCGGCCAATAAAAAAGAGATGTAAATAAGACTAGTGCTTATTCCCACTATTTTTCCTATATAAATTCTACAAAGGCTTTCAATACATAGTACCAATATGTGTGATTGACAATACAAATTGTAATAGCTCTTAAAAAGGCATTTGGAGTGGTAAGCTCAACAATGAAATAGAGTTGTATTACTTACAAAAGGACGAATTTTCCATTATTTGAAAGAAAAATATAAACTTTTCGTAGTGAAAATATGCAACCAAAACTTCAGTGTACATCATAGTCTGTTAATTTTTATCATAAATAAAAAGTGGAGAGGGGCGCCTGGGTGGCTCAGTTGGTTAAGCGTCCGACTTCGGCTCAGGTCACGATCTCACAGTCTGTGAGTTCGAGCCCCGTGTTGGGCTCTGGGCTGATGGCTCAGAGCCTGGAGCCTGCTTCCGATTCTGTGTCTCCCTCTTTCTCTGCCCCTCCCCCATTCATGCTCTGTCTCTGTCTCAAAAATAAATAAAAACGTTAAAAAAATTTTTTTTAAATAAATAAAAAGTGGAGAAAAGTTTTCAGTTGGATTTCTGGTGTTAAAACCCTAGCTTGGCCTTTTCATCGTAACATTGACTTGTGTTACCACATATGAGCATATAATCATTAATATATTTTTTATATCTGGGCTTCTGTTATAATTTGTTATTGTCATGTACAGTTTTTATACTTCAATCATGTTTTATATTCTTTGCAATTAATTTGAGTTGTTGTCAATTGTGCTTATTCATTTACAATTTGCATTTCTTCCTTGTTAAAAGTGTCTGGTTGAATTTGATTTGTAATTGTTTTCATTCTTGTCACTGTTGGCAAGGAAAGGCAGCTATGTTCATATGAATAATCTGAAAACAATGTGTCTTTTGCCATAAATGACCTAGTATTTTCAGTTTATATATAGATTATTAATAGAATACATATAATCAACAAATCATTATTTTTATTTTGGCTCATAACACTTTCCGAAACCAAATAGTGCCAAATACCATATTTTATACAAGGATTTTATGAGAGTTTTATTCCTCCTGGGAAATGCAAACATTTTAACTGTTCTGAAAAGACTAAAATTACTTCTATCAACTGGAGTCGATGAATCAATTTGTATTTTAATTTTGTCCCATACCTTTTTTTCATAGTTCAGAATTTAAAGCTTTTAGTTACAAGTGATGGTATTAACCCTCAAATAGTCTACAAACAACTAGAAAACTATTTAACATTTTCTCATTTATGGCTAATTTGTACTTCAAGATAGTCTGTAAGTGCTACAGACCATGTGAATGGTTGGCATTAAAAATAACTTTAAATTTGAGTGGCCTTTGGAAATTTTACAAGGTGAGGTTTTAGGCAAAATTAAATAGGTAAAATTTTGGTAAAGGAAAAGTAAATCTGGGGTACTTTAAGGAATAAATAGATCAGGAGAATATTTGATATGGAAGAAAATTGCAATGTGTGTTTAGAGCTTTTAAAGCAAATTTGCCGTGGGAGGAAAGTGCAAAATAGAAAAAGTTAGGGCTTAATTTGGGACCCAATTCTGTCATTCTGTGGAGTTTGAGCTTAATTCTGATAAGAAATTGTAATGTGACTGGGGTGTGGGAATTTGGTTACATTGGGAAGAAACTAAGTAAAGGAGAAATTAAAATTGTAGAGTATGAATTTAGGAACTTTTTAAAGTCTATCTAATGGCACTCTCTTTCTAAAGTGGTAAAAAAATCTTAAATAATCCTTACATTTTAAGTAATCTGAACACACTATTTATAAAGCATTTCTTTCTCTAGACAATGCCAAGTAAAACCTCCTATCCTTCACATTCTTCCAAATCCTTCATTCTAGGTCATTCAACTGTTTTGACATCTGTTCCCTTGATCCTCTCATTTCTGCAAGCCTGCCTTCATCCTCCTGGCTTCCATTTTCCCCCCTTCACGACAGAGGCCATGTTCCATCATATATTGCCACGTCCTGTCTTCTATATTCAAGTCTCCTATTGTGTGCAGCCATCTAACATCAAACCTTAAATTTAGTTATTTCTGGTTTTAGTTTCTGTAGCCAGAATGCCAGGAATTGGGAAAAACAAAAACAAAAAACTACACAACCTTGTATTCTGGTGATACTACAAATCTTTAGTTTCCAACCTCCGCTAAGCCCATGATGTACTTGGACTGTCTAAGGGTTGCTGATCGATTGCCACTTCCTTCATCCTTGGCAACATCTGAACCTTCATTGCTCCCCTTTAGCCTGCTACTCTGGCTCATCCCCTATTGCTACGCACACTTGTTTTCTGTATTATAGAGAAAACCCAGTCTAAAATCATGAACCCCATTAACTTTCTCACCTAAATGCTATCCACAAATTTGCTTAATGTGCATTCACTCTCACTTTCTTTCTTGAAGAGTAAATTTGCTCCTCCACTTTTCAGATAATTGCTTGACCGATGGCTCCCCTTTTCCAACCATATCTGCTGGGATTCTGACCCAGGATTATTCTCTACAAACTATTGCCTATAAAATGATCCATCTTTCTGACTCCCTCCTCCCCCAATTAACTGTAAACAAACTCTAGTATCCCTATTTTATAATTGTTTCTTATACTCATGTTTCCTCAACCCTACCTTCTTGTATTTCCCTTTCCCTTTATTCTCAACATATCTGAAAAATAGTAAAATTCTTTCTCTTTTCAATTCCTCACTTCCCACTAACTTTAATCAACTAAAACCAGGTTTCTGCTTCTAAACTCCAAGAGAAATTACCTTTGCCTATGTCCCCCATGGTTATTTAATAAATTTGATCAGTTCTTTTCTTTCCCTATTCCACTTGACTTATCTGACAATGAAGACCTTCTTAGATCTTCCCTTTGTGTTTTTCTTCAACCTCATCTATTGCCATGACCTCTAAGTCATATAGTTTATGTCCTAAACCATATGATTCATGTCCCAGTTCTGTAGAAATTTGCTACCTAATATGGTAGCTACTAGAAAAGATGGCAATTTAAATTTAAATTTTAATTAATTATAATTTTAAAATCTCTTCATCAAGCACACTAGCCACATTTTAAGTGTTCAACAGTCTCATGTGGTTAGTGGCTATGATAGTGGGTTGGTAGCAAATACCTACTTGTCTCTTTTCAACATCTGAATATTTTCTGTCATAAGCACTGCTTCCCAATATGATAGACACTTGACCACTATTTCCTTTACTTTCCAATTATACTCACACTAAATTTGTTCTCACAGCATTTATACTAATTTATTTAATTATGGTCACATGTCTTCCTCCCATACTTCTTATGTTTCTTGACTGCTGCATTATGCCTGTTTGCATTCTTAATCTCTAACACAGTGCCTGATATATAATACACACTCAAAATATTTTACATGAAAGAATTAATGCACCATAAGACATACTCAGGACCTCAGCTGAATTCAGACTTAAAATATATTTTCAATATTTTAGAATCCCCTCATATTTTAGGGCTTAATTCAAGTTTATTAGCACATGTTTTTTCAGAGGTACACAGTAATGGCTTGTGGGGGCAAGTATCAATTTTCTTGGATGATTCTTTAAGAGTACTTGATGTGGATTATTTCAAATCAAGAAAACAATGATTAGCTTCTAAGAAATACATAAATGTATTTTTTGGCTATTATTTAAACCATAATAGATATTTTATAAATATTGGCAAGAATAGTATGATAATAGTATTAACTATATGCACATCGCTAATGCATAATTATTAACACATTGTATTTTCACACTATCATAAAGTCGACACGTGTAAACTAAAGTTCCTTTAAAATTATTGACTGCATCCATCTTTCTGTCTCTGAGAGAACAAATTCATAGCCTGGTACCAGATTCCAGGTTTCATCTTATGGCCAGAGTCCCACCTGAGATATCTCATCAGCATAGGTGAAAAATAAGGCCCATGTACAATTTTAATTTCTAGTTATAATTTGGGCTTCCCCACTCAGATCTTCTGTTTTTACCTTTTTTCTCCCCTCTTTGTTCAACTTCTGCTTCTATAAATTTGACTTCTTTAGATGGCTCATATTAGTGGAATCATACAATATTGGTCTTTTTGTGACTGGTTGATTTCACTTTGTAGCACATGATGGGATTTCCTTCAATTTTGAGGCTAAATAATACTCTATTGTATGTATATACCACATTTTGTTTATCCATTTATCCATCTGTGGACATTGTATTTTGCAGCTGTTTTCAATAGTGCTGCTATGAACATGGGTGTGCACATATTTCTTTAAGACCCTGATTTAAAAATTTTTTTTTTTTAGTTACACCCAGAGTCAAATTGCTTTATCATATGGAAGTTCTAGTTTTAATTTCTGAGGAAGCTCCACATTGATTTCCATAAAGGTTGCACTATTTTACAATTCTGCCAATAGTATGAAAGTTTTCCAATTTCTTTGCATCTTAGCCAGCACTTTTATTTTCTGTTTCTTTGATAGTAGTCATCTTGATGAATATGAGGCAATGTTTTGTGGTTTTGATTTTAATTTCACTGATGATTAATGATGTTGAGCAACTGTTTATATAGTTGTTGTGCATTTGCATATCATCCTTGGAGAAATGTCTATTCAAGCCATTTGCCCATTTTTATTTGAGTTATTTGATTTTTTATGTCAATGAGTTGTAGAAGTTATTTGTATGTTCTGGATATTAACCCTTTATCAGACATATCATTTGCATATTTTTAGGATGCCTTTTTAATATCTTGATTATTTCCTCTGATGCACAGAAGTTTTCCAGTTTGATGTAGTCCTCTCCCTTTTTTTCTATTTGTCTATTTTTGATTTTATTGCCTGTGACCTAAGCCTTTTTTTATTCTGAAAACATTCTGTGGGAAATGGTATCTACCATCAGAATGTTGTTTTAAGCTAGAAAGCTCAGAATGATCTTTATGTTTTCTTTGTAAAGAGTCCCGTTATTCACTTGCTTAAAAATAATAACAACAATAACAATAATTGGAGGCTACAAGATAAACTTCACATTTCTTTCATCTTTTTTTTCTTTTCTTTTCTTTCCTTTTCTTTTTCTTTTCTTTCCTTTCCTCTTCTGTTTCCTTTCCTCTTCCCTTCCCTTTCCTTTCCTTTCCTTTCCTTTTCTTTCTTTTCTTTTCTTTTCTTTTCTTTTCTTTTCTTTTCTTTTCTTTTCTTTTCTTTTCTTTTCTTTTCTTTTCTTTTCTTTTCTTTTCTTTTCTTTTCTTTTCTTTTCTTTTCTTTTCTTTTCTTTTCTTTTCTTTTCTCTCTAGGTAGGCTCCATGCCCAAAGTGGGACTTGAACTACAACCCTGAGATCAAGAGTTGCATATGCTACTGACTGGGCCAGCCAGGTGCCCCAAACCTCACATTTCTTAACTAAGGCTTATAACTTGCTAATTTGGATGCAGTATGCTTCTCAACTACATTACATATATGTTCCCATCCCTACTCCCAATGTACAGCCACACTAGGCTTCTTCTGTTTCCAGGTTATGTCTTATATATTCTTGGGAGTTCCCATTTGCTCTCTCTTTGGAAAAGTCTCTCTTTTCTGTTTGGCAAACTCCTACTCATTTTGTGAAGACTTTACTAATTTGTCCTAGCTACTTCTCTCCTTGATCTATCACTATTGTGTGCAGATTAATCTTATGTCACTTCCCTTGTAGGAATACAATTATGATGCATACAAAGCACTTAAGTACAGTGCATGCCACAAAGTGTTCACTGCATGTAAGCTTCTATCTTACCCATAATGGTTATTTTAATAATATTGGTAGGGATAGTATGATAATAGTACTAATTATACTCATATTGCTATTACATATTTATTAAGAAGTTAAAATTTCATAATATAAAGTCAAAGCATGTATGAACTAAAAGTTCTCTATAAAAGTACTGGATGCATCCATCTTTCCATCTCTGAGAGAACAAATTCATGTCCCAGTACCAGGTTTCAGGTTCTATCATATGGTGAGAGTCATCCCTCAGACATCTCTTCAGCACAGATGAAAAACAAGGCCAATGTGCAATTTTAATGTCTAATTATAGGTTGGACTTCCCCACTCAGATCCTTCTGTTTTTACTGTCCTTTCTTTCTTCTTACCTTTACAGCATGAAATGTCCTTCACTCTTCCTTCCTGTTCTTTTTTAAACTAATGTTATAAGTAACCCTTAAATGTTATACATGTGTATACATCTCCATGAAGCTTATTAGGGATAGCTACCACACCTCAGTATTGCCAAAGTGTCCTGTGTTCTTTACATGAGATTTTTTAATGTTTATTTATTTTTGAGAGAGAGAGAGAGAGAGAGAGAGAGAGAGAGAGAGAGAGAATGAACAGGGGAGGAGCAGAGAGAGAGAGAGGGAGACACAGAATCTGAAGCCAGCTCCAGGCTCTGAGGACCAGGGCCCAGTTCCAGGGCTGGAACCCACAAACAGTGAGATCATGACCTGAGCCGCAGTCAGAAGCTTAACCGACTGAGCCTCCCAGCAGCCCCTTTCCGTGAGATTTTTAATTTCCTACTGACATCAAACTTATTGAGACTATAATACTCCATTCATCTTTCGATCCTGTTAAATCTAACACAGTGCCGGGTCTTAGCAGGTGCTAATACATATTTGTTCAGTGAATGGGAATTCATCACAAGTCTACTATTTGTCACCTATATTAATAAGGTGGGCTAGACTTCCCTTTCATCTTTCTTTCTGATCAGTACGCAAGGCTGACTGACTGCTCTTAAGCCTTCTGGCTAGGTCTGTTCCTTATTGCTTGGAGCTCTGAAGTAAAACAGGGACTATTTCCCTGAAGCCTGAAAAAAATTGCGCTAAGCTATCCTTTACAGACCTTCTATCCTATGTCCCACTCTGGTGCCCCTCGCTCCCCAAAGGGTGGTAGTAATCCTCCAGAGAAAAGACATGTTAATCCTATTGAGTTGTAATCATTGGATTTCTGGTTCCCAAGTTTATGCTTACAGTATGAAAAGACAAATATAAAAATATGTGTAAAACTGAATTCTGTGTATGTGAAAATCAATCTTCATTATGCATTTTAATATCACTTTTGTATGCAATGGTTCATCCGCCGTTATCATTACTAAGAAAACATGAAACTTCAGCTGATTCCAAATGGAAGACAGTCTAGTGACAGACCAATGACTCCCTCAAATGTGTTTAAATGTTTCAGTAAACAGAGTATTTTGAGCAAACATCATTTTGAGATTTGATAAAATATCATATCACCCAATTTGACATAAAAATTATCCCATTTCGATGACTTTTACACTATGCCTCAGGAACTGTATTCACTTAGTGCCACACAGTACTTGAAACATTCAAAATGTAGCTATGGATGAATTTCAAAGTAAGAAAAATAGACAATGAGAGCAGTATTTTGAAATTGTTCTTGACATTATAAAGTTATTGGAATTAGTTTATATATTGAAATATGTTCAGAATTTAAATAATGAAGCTTCTTAGCATATATTAACTATTTTTTTATGTTTTTAAACATTATCTTTTTATATTTGGAAATGCATTTTAATTATATGTGTGATTTATTAATGATTTAAACCAATACATCCAGTTCTTCCTCTTTCATATAATTTTAACGATTTTTACTTATAATGATTTATAGAATTTAGTACATTAAAAAATTAGATTGCTGAGGTCATTGATTGATAGAGTAAAATTTCTACAGGCAGATTTTGTTTTCCAGCTCCATGTTTTTTTTTCTCCAGCTCTATGTTTTAAATGTAAATTCTGTTATACAATGAGCTAGTTTTGAATCTTATCTACAGTAGGGGAAAAAACTGTTGTCACGTATTTTAAGAGTTAACTTAATAGTTAAGTTAGGCTGTAATTCTGCATTGCATCTTGCCTACCTACGTTCCCTTCTACCCCTCCCTCTGTACTTTCTCTTTCATTCATCATTACCTCATTCAAATATTATTAAACTTGTATTAAGTACCAAGCCCTCTGCTAGGAACTGAATATTCACCAGGAAAACTCAACATATTTAGGTCCTCCCTGGGGCAGGACAGAAAAACAAAACAAAACAATAAGCCCACATATTTATGCAAATTGCAAATTGTAGTATAGGTTATGAAAGAAAGAAACGGGGCTGAAATAAATAGTGGACCTCTATTTCAGATAAAATGGTCAGAATAGACCTCTCAGCAGGTGATACTTAAACTGAACTGCAAAAGATGATAGAGAAATTTCTCAGTGTGGAGTGGAATAAAGAATATTCTAGGCATAAGGAAAGTCAGTACAATGCCTTGAAGCAAGAACTAGGTTGGAGTAGTTGATGAAATGAAATACCAAAGTAGTTGGTTTGGGGTTAACAGCAGTAGGAAAGGCACAGTTGGAAGACCAAGCCGTGCAGCTTTCCAGGATTTACAGGAAAGAATTCTGATTTCGGCCTCAATGTAATCAACACCATTGAAGCATTGTAGAAGGAGAGCAACATGTTCTGATTTATACTTTTATAATATCAGTTTTGCTGCTGCATGGGCTATAGATTAAATAAAGTTAGAATTTAAGTGAAGAGACAGGTTAGCAGGAAGATCCTAATGACAGCCTGGATCTAAGTACTGAACCTGGAGATGTTTAGAAGTTGTCATATTCAGGATTTATTGGAGATGCATGAACAGGACTTGCTGGTGATTTAGAGATGAGGGAATGAAGAGAGAGGAAAAAGGAAATAAAGAAGGTTCCTGTTTGGGCAACAGAGTAGGTGGTAGTGCTAGTGGCTCAAAGCCCATCAAAGACTGCCTGGCACACAGTTGGTACTCCATAAATGCTGTTTCATGCCCGAATGGTGGCTTGAATCAATGAGTACATGATAAAAACTGGTGCATATGGAAGGAAATTATGACTTCATTTATTGATGTCAAGGTTGGGATGTTTGTGAGATACCTCCAAGTGGACTGGAGGTGGTTATTGACATGTTTTGGAGCTTCAATTTTTAATTTGTGAATCATTCCTCATTCAATCATGTCCTTTCCGCAAATATTAATTGAACACTTGCCAGGAGCAAGGATCTCTGCTGTTTGAAAGAGAATTGAGAGATAAGGCACAGCCGTGCCCTCAAAAAGTCTACGGTTTCCTAAAGACACAGAAAAATAAATATATTACTATAGCATAGTGCTACAAGGCTAGATAAACAACAAGGTAGAAAGAGTTACCTGCGCTAGAGAAGTCTTAAAAGAATTCTTAAGGGAAATAATGACTGAGATTATGGTGAAAGCCAAGTGAAGAGTTATCAGATTCGTGAAGGAGACAAGGGGGAAAGAAGTTTTTTTAGGAGCAAGGAAAAAAGTGGGACTCACTTGTACTGATGGTAGACACCCTTGCTCTGTTGATTGGGAGGAGGAAGAAAGTGTGGAGGAAAGGTGTGGAAAGACTGAAGTCTGAAAAGTAAACTTTTCAGTAAACTCCTCTGCTGTTTCTTACGGAAGATAAGAATGCCTAAGTTGATCAGCTGATAGCAATATGAACAACAATGTTGAAAAGTTGTATTTTCTCCTCCTTTTGTCCTTTCTACTTTCTTGGTTAATGTATGTTGCCATTAACATTCTGTCTCAGATCTATTCTGTCATCAAAATTGCATGTATTAATCACATCCATATCGGTTCTTGTTTTATAATCTTTTAGTATAAACTTTCTATATTTGTTTATATTTGCTAGTATATAATTTTAAAAATGTAGATGTACTTTATATATTTTGAAACATATACATTATTATATTTCTTACAGGTGTGTGTGTGTGTGTGTGTGAATTCAAGAATTTTTCCAATTTCTCTCCCTCTAGAAAAATGATCACCTCATCATTTCAAAGTCAACTGATTAGCAACATTAATTGAATCTGCAACTTTAATTCTCTTTTGCCATGTAAAATAACATAGTCATACAGATGTCATCTTTTGTGGAAGGTATCATTTAGCAAGGCACACGTTGTTAACACTTTTTTCAAAATCCACATGCTGTACTTATTAGCCATGTAATGGGCGATACATTTATTAACCTCTCTGAGCTAATTTCCTCATCTTCACAGGCCTGTGAATAAGGCTTAATTAAACAAGTGTCTAATAGAGGGCTTGCATAGTACCTATATGCCCCACCAGTGAAACTACTAATTCCAATGTACCTAACAATTAGCTATGTCCCTGTAGACTTCAGGTAGAAAGGTGATGTCTTCAGAAGAAACCACATAATTGGCTAAAGCATTTCAGCTAAAATGATTTATTTATTTTTTAATGTGAAACTATTAAGGGAAAGAGATGGACTAAATATAAAAAAAACTGTATAATTCCCTTTTTTAAATTTTTTTTTATGTTTGTTTATTTTTGAGAGAGAGAGAGACAGACAGAGCGTGAGCAGGGGAGGGGAAGAGAGAGAGGGAGACAGAATCTGAAGTAGGCTCCAGGCTCCACGCTGTCAGCACAGAGCTGGACAGGGGGCTCGAACTCACAAACTTCAAGATCATGACCTGAGCTTAAGTTGGATGTTTAACCAACTGAGCCACCCAGAAGCCCATAATACATCTTTTTATACATTAATTTTTTTCTATCTTTTTGGTTCATTTCCTTACAGTAACAATAAAACAATGCCCCCAAATAATTTAGATGTGAAATATGATTAGATGTTATGAAAAACATTTGAATAAATATTTATTTTAAAAGCTTTCTATTTTAGTTATGATTCTTCATTTGATATCTTAAAATGTAGCATATTAAAACAATGAAAGTACTGTGAACATATCCCCATTTTTCCCCAAATTTGAACTTTAACGATCTTTAGCTATTTGGTAGGATTTTTTCCTATTTTTTAATCACCAGGTTTAGATAGTAAGCCCTTTAGAGAAAGGATTTACTTGTTGTATATTTTTTGGTCATTGGTTTGTTGGTTTGGAAATTTTCAGCCATTGTATAGCATTTCTGAGGTTAGAGCCCCAGCATCTTCAGCTCTAGACTGAGAAAGACTGAAGTGTTATTATATTCCTTGGGTAGAAGGTCTCTGGGTCCAGCTAGGTCTGGGATTTAAATAGCACAGGGCATTCACTGAAGCTTTTACTTGCCTATTCTCATCAGTAGCATTTGAAATAGCCATGGTAGTTGGTTCTAACACATACATCTTCCTAGAAAACAATGGTATACTCTAAAGCACATAATCATATGCGCTGGAAGCATTAACACTCCACACATTTTCCTGAAGGACAAGAGAAGCAGATGCTTCTTCTTTTTTTTTTTTCCTTCCCCCAGTATTTAACACAGTTGATTGTGCATGACTAATTCTTTTGCTAATCTTGTCTGGTGTCAATCTTTTGGTTTTTAGTGGAGGTTTCCTTTGGGGATTTAGCAGCACACATGGCTGACCTGCATGCTTCTTTATCTCCAGGGCTCTAGTAAAATATTAGCACACAAAGCTAAATTGATTTGGAAACATAAGGCACAAAAAAGCTGGTTTTATGCAAATGTTAACACTGTATAAAAAAGCCCTTGGACATCATTTAAAGTGCAGCTTCACCTCACTAACTGGCTCACTGACATTTGGATGGATGCTAAAATTAACCATTTAGAAAATCTTAAGCTTTGCTGTTCCTGGGGCCCTGCATGTAAATGTGGGTGTCCCATACCCTTCTTCACCCCTTGTATGACTGTGCAGCCAAGTTTTCATTTATCATGCCAAGAGAGAAATTATCCAAAAGAACAGAGTATCCAAAAACTCATTTACATTTGGCTTTGGACTTACCTTCCCAGTTATAATTGGCTTTGGACTCTATAAAAATTATTTTGTATTCCCTAACCACATGGTAACTGACATCATGAAAAGGTGACCCAGATAAGTAGTAGGTGGCAAGGTTTTGGATGAACAATATGTGGCTAAAAATTTACCGCTGAGGGCTCTGATTTCAAAGAATACTTTTGTGCTATAGCAACTTTTGTTGTATTAGAATCTGATACATATTTCTTACAATAACACCTTATACAAGATCGGTATTCAAATTATTTATTGAATAAATGAAAATATTGTTTACTTTTATCTGTAACATAAGTCATTAATGAGAGGGATTGGGATTTTCATTTTATTTCTTCTTTGAGTTTTAAAATTAACCAGATGAAAATCTAATTTTGATCAACACATTCACACGTACATAAAAAACACTTAATTTTGAAAAAGGAACTTGTACTACAGCTAAAAGGAAATGGTCAACAAGAATTGCACAATAACGGTCTCCATAAATTTCAATGTAATTCCATTTAACTTAATAGATAATTGTGGACTACATCATTAAAAAAATAAAATAAAAGGAGAGAAAAAAATAGAATAAGAAGTAAGAATTACATTTAACCAACCTAAAGAAAATACACCCTCAGCATTATTGCACTGAATGTGCATTTGACATACAAAAATGTGTATTCTTGTAAGAAAGTATTTGTGTAATACTCATTCCATTTATAATAAATAATAAAACAAAGAAAAATATTGTTATGGACCAGAGTTATTCAGTTCACTTAACTTAGGTAAGAATGAATTTCTTGATGCAAATTGGAAGTCTATAGTTGTTAATTAAGTGGAAATATTGCAGTGTGTAAAATTTTGTCAACATTGCTATACTATAATCATGACTTTGCACAAGAGCATTCTGTATATCGCATAATTTCATTAAAGACTTCAAAAAATATTTATACTTGAAGTAGTTTGCAGATGGATTCGTAATAACCTAATTTTCTTAGACACTTTAGGGATGTGTGTGTGTGTGTGTATATGTGTGTGTGAGTATATGTGTGTGTGAGTATATACACATATATATGCACACAAATATTTGTGATTTTAGACTAACACCTCAATTGTGCATTTAAATACCATTACCAAAACTTCCTGTGTGACAAATATAAATTTCGTATCTGAATTATTGAAATGATTAAAGTTTAAATGTCGTCTTTAAGTTCACATTCTTTTTTAAGTTTATTTATTTATTTTTGAGAGAGAACGTGCACCCTACTTGGGGAGGGGGGCGTGCAGAGGGAGAGGGAGAGAGAGAATCTCAATCAGACTCCACACTGTGAGCGCAGAGCCTGATGCAGGACTGGATCCCATGAACAGTGAGATCATGACCTGAGCCGAAATCAAGAGCCAGTTACTAGAAGGGCTGAGCCACCCAGGTGCCCCTACGTTCACATTTTTGAAAAAATAATCCAGAGTAGTAACTGAAAAATACTATAGAAGTGTTACAATGATCATTTTTTTCATAAATCATTATAATCCTATGACTATGATTTAGTAATAAAATAAATCTGAAATGTAATGTGCATTCTACATGCCAGTTGTTTACGCAATATGAAATTTTGTAGTGTATGTTTAACTAATTTTTCTATTGATTCTTTTTTCAAATTTAGAGGATGAGAGATTGAGATAGAAATTTTCCATAAACATATTCATCCATCATGTGTGTTTTGGCCTCAGGAGGGACTTTCTAGAAAAAGTAAAAACAAAACAAGCGATCCTAGTTTACTTTGTCTTTAGATTGGTTTGGTTTCCTCTCCTCTTTTGGGCATCTCCTTCCAGCTCCCCGTGTCACCTCCATCATTGTGTATGCTGGTGTATTCTATGCTTCACTTTTTCTCACTGGTTCTTCATATCACACTGCAGTGTATAGAGTGGTAAAGCTGTCCTCTTAGAAGGCTTCGTTTGAAATGGCTCTGCCACTTAACAGCTGTGTGATCAAGGGCAAGTTACAGACCTTTCTCTGCCTCAATTTCCTCTCCTGTAAAATACAAATAATTTTATTTTTTTCTATTTTCTTTAAACAGTTTCTTTTTCTTTTTTTTTTTTTTTAGTGTTTATTTTTGAGATAGAGACAGAGCATGAATGGGGGAGGGTCAGAGAGAGGGAGACACAGAATCTGAAGCAGGCTCCAGGCCGCAAGCTGTCAGCACAGAGCCCGGCGTGGGGCTCGAACTCATGGACTGTGAGATCACGACTTGAGGTGAAGTCGGATGCTTAACTGACTGAGCCACCCAGGAGCTCCTCTATTCTCTTCATAAGAGGTATTACTGTGTAAATTTGATGATCTATTTTAAAGGCTTAGAACAATGCCTTCATGTGCAAAATGAATACTACCCATTTTTTTAAATGTTTATTTATTTTTGAGAGAGAGAACGTGCACAATTGGAGGAGGGGCAGACAATGACGGAGAGAGAGGAACCAAAGCAGGCTCTGTGCTGACAGCAGAGAGCCCAGTGTGGGGCTTGAACCCACAAACGTGGAGATCATGACCTAAGCTGAACTCAGTGGCTCAACTGACTAAGCCACTCCGGTGCCCCACTACTATCCATTTTTAACCAAAACTATCTAGTTTATGTTTTATTAAATATCTACTTTCTTCTGAATTTCACTGACTAGAAATAGATTGCAAAGCAAACTAATATTTAAAACATAGTAAATTCAGGAGCAGATTGAGAGACAGCCTATATTAAGCAATTAGGCTCTGCAGAACTCTTCCAATTATACTAAAAGTGCTCTCATAATTTGCCTTTTCACAGGGTTTCTCATGGACAAGGATTTGCTACTTTTTTTTCTTTCTATTCTATTCTTACTATTCTCTTGTAGCAGAAAATTAGAAACAAACAGTAGCAGTGAACCTGTCATTTAACAGAAATGGTAAGAGTGGAATGAGATATGTGAGCCTGTGAATGGTTTATCCACCCCCTGCTATGGCAATTTTGCCAGAGGGAGTAACAAGTCAATTTTGCCATCACCTTGCCAGAACCTTCTCTTCATCCACAAAAATAAAACTTCAGGATACTGATAAAGAAAACAGAAAACATGCTACTGAGAGACTGCTGGGAATATTTAGGCCAACAGACATGCCCTATCAAAATAATGATAATTTTACAAATAACACACCAACTTAGATAAGAAACTCACAGAAATTAATTTAGGTCACACAATTCATTAGCATCACATTTATTCCTGGGTCTCTGTGATCCTAGGGTACCCAGTTTTAAGCTCAACATAATACTGCCTATCAAATAATTTTCCAAGACATTTCATGGGCATACACACACCATATATATATATATATATATATATATGTATATATATATATATAATTTAGGTGTCTAACATAAGCCAGCTGTGTTTTATACTTGGGATAAGGCTGTGACTCATGAAGTTAGTAATGTAGTGAAGGTCACATGACATTAATACTCTAGAAATAAATGAGAAAACAATAAAAATACTGAATAGTGATAAACTAAATAAAGAAAATATAACAAGTGATGTGACAGAGACTGATAGGGGACTATTTTAGCTGATAAAGTCATTGCATTAGTCAAGGAAGACCTCATTGGTTTGAATGCAGTCATAAAGTCAGCCTCCAGAGATCTTGAGGAAGAAGCTACCAGCCTAGAGAATAGTTAAAGTCCTAAAGTTGGAAGGAGCTCTGTTAAATTAAAGAAAATGAAAAATGAGCAGTATGGCTTGAGTTTACTGAGAAGTTTATGAGTTAATATCATTTAAGGTCATGGTAAGGACACTAGTTTTATTTCAAATTCAAAGAAAGGCTATTACAGTGTCCCAAACAGGAATGTCAATAACATAATTAAATTTTAATTAAAAAAATACTTCTGGCTTTCCTGTAGACAATACATTTTTATATGTTTTTATATTTATTTATTTTTGAGAGAGAGGGAGAGAGAGTGAGTGAGTGGGGGTGGGAGGCAGAGATCGAGAAAGTCACAGAATCCGAAGTAGGCTCCAGGCTCTGAGCTGTCCTCACAGAGCCTGATGTGGGGCTCGAACTCATGGACCACGAGATCATGATGTGAGCCTAAGTCGGACACCTAACTGAGCCACAGAGGAAACTTGAAAATACATTTTAATAGGGTAAGATAAGAAAGAGGAATTGAAGTTAGGATGGAGATTGAACATTGAGAAACGATGGAGCATAAATAAGTAAACCCACCAAAAACATAGAAATAAATAAATATTTGTATACAGATTTAAAGTTAATGGCATACTTATTGGCAAAAAGAAAATGAAGACTAATATATAGCTACTGTTACTCATATTAAACCTGTTTCTTATATTAAAAGAACTCATTTCCCATCAGGGAAGATTTGTGGAATACACATATTCTAGTTTAATGACTGGTTATTATTCTTAGTGTTAGACAAAGTTAAAGTGTCTCTTAATAAAATGATTTACATCTACCCCTGAATGATAAAATCAAGGGGTCAATAAGCTTTAATTGGAGGGGGAAATACTCTAATTTTACAAGAAATCATTCAAAGTCCACTTATAGTCAGTGATATCCTCCAAAACCATTCTCTTCCATATCATTTAAGAGATTTTGGCCACCCATTGATTATCAAGCCTATTTCTAAGCACTGAAAATACAATGATGAGAAAAATATACATTGTTTCTGTCTATACAGGGTCACATTCTTACTGTTTAAATGAGCCTATCATCATAAAATAAATTTACAGAGTCGCTCAAATTTACAATTTTCCATTTTCAAGTAAACTGGGCTCAAGTTCTTAATTTTGGATTGGGTAAAACACTGTATGAGATTTATAACAATGAACACAGGTCATAAATGACTTTTTAGTTTTCAGGCCTACGAGGTAGAACAGAGAGAAAGCATCTCAAAAGTACATCAAATTTATTTATTTAATTGTTTATTGATTTGGGGGATGGAGAGAGAGAGGGAGAGAGAATCCCAAGTAGGCTCTGTGCTGCCAGAATCTGACATGGGGCTGGAACTCACGAACCTTGAAATGATGATCTGAACCAAAACCAACAGACCCTTCACCAACTGAGCCACCCCAAAGCCCCTCAAAGATATATCAAATTTAAATCTGAAAATGAGAATTCTTTATTTCTGGAAATTTTCTGTAAAAATCCATTTGACAAAATGAGTTGCAGTGGGGTGAATTTACAGTAGGACCATGTTGCAATACTAAACAAATGTTCATGGTTGTTCAATATATATTTATTTGTCACCCATGCAATATCCATCAGAGGTGTGGTGACCCCTATTGATCTTATAGTTATTGCCAGCTGTGGTTATTGTTATCTTGAGAGGTTTGTGAATTAAGATTGTTCAAGGCCATGGTAAGGACATTGATGTTATTCCAAATTCATGGAAAACCGTTAAAAAGTTTCAAACAGGGGAGTATGTATGACATCTGATTTCCATTTTTAAAAGGTATTCTAGGCTTCCCTGTAGAAAGTAATATAAAGGATAAGAAAAGAACATAGGTTTTAGGTTGTGGTCTATGTCATTCCTATGCTGGGAGGAGGTCAAAGGATATTTTTAAGGACCAGCCTTGGATGTGACTTAAGGCCCTTTTGCCCAATTCCCATTAGACAGCCTTTAGCTTGAAGGCACTATCCTAAAATCCTGGGTGCCGGTGATATGCAGTCTTGCTGAGGAAACAAGAGCAATAAACATCATAATATTGTTTCTTCTTAACAACATTTCTAATCAGAATTTGGATGCAAAGGTTTCTTGTATCTGAATAACTTTCTTCTGTTTTACTAGCCTCAACCACTGCTTTAAACTCCTACAGTTTCTAAGAGCTCCGCCTCCAGATGAGAATCAGTAACCCCTCCTACTGAAATTTATGTAATCAATAATGATGAAATAAACAAAGATTTTAGAAAGAGTAATTGCTACCAAAACCAGTTAATATGTTTTATTAATATTAAAGATTTCCCTTCAACCGTTGAATGGATGTTGAAAAAGATTGAGCTCAATGACCTAGATTGCAGAATTGACAGTGTATCTGGAGGATAGTTGAAATAGAATAGATATTGTCATCTTGGGAGAAAGTATAGATTATAAAAAGAGCAGTAGCAGCCTGTTATGAAAATAACTGGCAGGGGAAGAGGAGGCAGTGGGATGATGGATAAGAAGTGGTTACAGGGATGCTTGGGTGGCTTGTGCAGTTAAGGGTCCAACTTTGGCTCAGGTCGTGATCTTGTGATTTGTGAGTTTGAGACCCTGATCAGGCCCTCTGCTGTCAACGTAGAGCCTGCATTGGGTCCTCTGTCTTCCTCTCTCCTCTTCTCTCTCTTTCAAAATTAAATATTTAAAAAAATAAGGAAAAAGAGAAATAGATAGGTACAAGTGTAATCAGAAAAGTATTTCAAAAAGAAGCCAAAACAAAGGAGAGTTTTCAAAAGGAATGAGTTAGTAATCACGTTACATGCCACAGAGAGGCCCCTTAAAACATATTGAACATGTATGTGTTCTTTAGGAGATCAATGGTGAAGTTAGGAAAAGGGTTTCAATAGAGTGTGCAGAAAAACAAGATTGCAGTCAATTAAAGGGTGACTAGAAGGTAAGTAAGTAGAGGCATTAAACAAAGGTAAATTTTCTGAGGAATTTGAAAAGGGAAGAGGGGAAATTGACTGTCAGGAAAAGATGGTTAAAGAAAAATTTACTCTAAGAAAAGGGGGGAAAAAAAGAACAATTCACTCTGACTTGCACTTTGGGGGTAGGGGTGTTGGCTTCACTTGTATTTGGGCGTGTGGGATGGTGTTGGAGACAGATTTATCAGCTTAAGTGATCCCAGGTGGAGTGAGGACCTGGCATTAGGCAGAAGATGGGGTCAAGTACCCAAGTGAATGGATTCAATATTTTGCAGGAGAACTAGTCCAGTATTCTTGATTCTAATTAGGCATTAGAATCCCCTAGGGACCTAACAAGAAAAAAATTGCCCTACACTGGCGTCATTATTAACCGAGTAATTAAGAATCTTGGCATTTACTCCATTGTCAATCAATTAAACAAGAATTTGGGGGTAAAGGATGAATAATAGGCATTTTAAAATGTTCCTCACATGTTTCTAACGTTTAGTTTATGTTTAAACAAAGTTGATAGAATTTGGGAAATTTGGAGGGAATTAATACCCTAAATATACTACTCACTTTTGAAAATGGAGTAGCATTAGCAGTTGCCTTCTGAGAGTAAAAAGCATTAACGCGTGTGGGGACTCAAGGAGTGCGATGAAGATGAAACCAATGGTGTAAACAGGCCAGGGATTTTATAAAAGAGGGGAACTGTGATGGTGTCTGCCTTTTCCCTGAAACAGTAGTTCTCAAACTACAAATTTCTGAGCTCTTCCCTACACCGACTGAATCAAATCCTCTGGGACCCAGCAGTCAATGTTTCAAGCCCATGAGATGGGGCTCATTCATGCTAACCTTTGAGAACTGCTGACCAAGCCAATCATGAATGTCTGCATCACCATCTCAGGGGATTTAGGAAGAGGTGGGCCAGATTTGACCAGTCTCTTAGAGATTGAGGGGATACCCCATGATATATTTACCAACTTGGACAGAGATGTGTGCTTTTGAGTTATTTTCCCTTTGACTTCATAATGCTTTTAATTAAAATAAAGCATGTATACAGACAAGTCATAATTCACAAGGGTATAGCTTCGTGAATTTTCACATAGCAATACAGCCTTGTTACTATCACCCGGGTCAAGAACAGGATATTACCAGAAAGTCAAAAATCTCTGGAACACTAACACTCCCTCCCAGTCACTATCCTGTCCTTCCCTGAAAGTGAATATTCTTCTGATTCTAGCACACACATTGATTTTACCTATTTTCAACTTGAGAAAATTGAATCTTACTGTATGCACTCTTCAACCCGTGTTCTTCTTTGTGAGATTGATTATATTCTTGAATGTAGTAGTAGTTTATTTTTAGAGACATTGATACATTATAATACTAAACTACTCTCTCTTTATTCTGTTCCATTAGTTGACTGGCCTGTATTTACTTTTAATTCCTAATTGTTTTGATTAGTGTAGCTGTATGATAAGTCTTAATAAGCTTTATTTTCCCCTTCACGATTGTCTTAATTATGCCTAGCTTTTTTTGCAATTCTAGATAAATTAAAAAATCAGCTTGTCAATTTAAATACATGCATACATACACACCAAAATTTTCATTGGGATTTCAGTAAAACCATAGATTAATCTGAGGAGTACCAACATTTTTAGATTGCCAGTCTGAAAGCATAGAATATGTACTAACATTGATTTGTATTTTTCTTGCTTTATTAGTTTTGTTTCTAAATATTTGAAATTTTGTCCTATCAGAAATAATATTTTTAAAATTCCAGCGTGTAATTGTTCAGTGCTGAAATATTTATGTTAATGCCTGTATATTAGTGATCTTGCTAAATTCACACATTATGTGATATATTTTGTCTGGCGATTGTCTTGAATATGCCACATTTATAATTCAGCAAATAATATTTACAAAAATTTAAAAAAAAGGGGGGCACCTGGGTGGCTCATTTGGTTAAGTGTACAGCTCTTCGTATTGGCTCAGATCTTGATCCTACAGTTTGTGAGTTCAAACCCTGCATCAGGGCTATCAGTACAGAGCCTGCTTAAGATTCTGTCTCTCCCTCTCTCTCTGCCTGTCCCCTGCTCATACACTCTCTTTCTGAAAATAAATATTGAACAAATACATATATGTATATATATATACACACATATATATGTACATATATACATACACACACACACATATATATAATTCAGCAAATAATAAAGTTACATTTTATTGAATTTAAATATGCAGAAAAATCTAAAACATAACTCACTTCTACCTTGTGGGTGCTGAATAGCAATAAGCACTTTCCAGTTAAGGTCTCCTTTCAATTATGAAGCTTTTGCCATGCAACATACATCTTGTTCTCATTCATTCATTCATTCATTCTCAAGTTAGTTAACATACAGTATAGTCTTGGCTTCAGGGGTAGAATCCAGTGGTTCATCACTTACATACAACACCCAGTGCTCATCCCAACAAGGACCCCCCTTAATGGCCATCACCCATTTTTCCCATCCCCATCAACGCTGTTTGTTCTCTGTGTTTGAGTCTTTTATGGTTTGCCTCCTTCTCTATTTTTATTTTATTTTTCCTTCCCTTCCCCATGATCTTCTATTACCCTAGAAGATTGCTGTGACCCAGCAATTGCACAACTAGGAATTTATCCAAAGGATACAGGAGTGTTGATTTGAAGAAGCACGTGCACCCCAATGTTTATAGCAGCACTATCAACAATAGCCAAATTATGGAAAGAGCCCAAATGTCCACCAACTGATGAGTGGATAAAGATGATGTGGTATGTGTGTATACACACACACACACACACACACACACACAGTGGAATACTAATACTACTCAGTGACGAAAAAAATCAAATCTTGCCATTTGCAATAATGTGGATGGAACTGGAGGGTATACTAAGTGAAACAGAGAAAGACAGACATCACATAATTTCACTCATATGTGAAATTTGAGAAACATATATCTTGTTCTTAAATTTTATTTGGCAATTCCTCTCATTTTTCCACTTAATTTTGACTTTTGCTCCAATAACCATACTACTCCACTACTTTGAAATAGTGATATATTCCTTGTATTCTCTTTTTATTCTACTCAGATCAAATATAATTTTATGATCAGTTCAAATAATTATATTTTACTCATTTACCTGTTTCATACTTAATTCAGTACATGCAAATAAACATCTATTCTATGTAGATTTTTTTTTAATAATAGAGGTATAATGTGAACTAAAATAAGTACCATCCATATCTTTATAGAGTTTACAGATTAGAGGGAGACAGAGATTTCAAATATCTATGTGGGGGAAAAGTCTCTTATCAACATGTGGCCTCTTAGGTCACGTGGGGCACAATATCCAGATAACATAAGGAGAAAAAAAACAATGCATATGATCTTGTGGGAGGTTTTTATAGGCAAAGCTTGCAGTGGTAGCTGATGTCTATTCACCATAACACAGTTACATCGCCGAGCCTAGCTAAAGGAGCACAGGAAAATTTGCCCTGGTTGAGCAGCTGCCTCCACTCCAGTTATAACAGCACATGTGAAAGTGGAACAAAAGTTTTGGTGCTTAGGTAGTTGTCTCTGCCACACCAGAATGCCAAAAAAAACTTTTGCCTCTTTTATCAGTGGTTTTTAGTTTTCACCACGTTTGGAATTTATTTTTTGGCCATTATATCTTCAAATAGTTTTCTGTGCTTCCTCTCTGCTCCACTACCTTTTGGAAATTCAGTATCATTTATACCTGCTATAAGGCCCATTGAACAATTATTTTCATTTATAATAATGCATATTTTGTCTCTTAAGGTTTTATTTGGTTATACTGTATATCTTCCCTTCCTTCCTCACTACATTCACTGTGTTCACTTTTTTCTGTAAAGGGCTATATCATGAAAATTCTAGTCTTTGCCTGGTACATATGGTCTCTATCATACATTTATCTTTGATTCTAGTTTGTTTTTCACCTGTTTTTATAATTCCTTAAAATTATGAAAATGATGCTTGGCTCTTAGGCAATACAAAAACAGGGTACAGGCCAGATATAGCCTGAGATGTAGTTTGCCAACCCTTGCTTTAAATAGAAGAAAATAGTTATAATTCCATCATCTTGATCATTTTTGTTCAGTTTCTATTGAATAATAGTTCTTTTAGTAAGGAGTCATATTTTGCTGCTTCTTGAGGTGGCTACTTATTTTTCACTAGATGTTGAACGTTGTAACTTTTAAGTTATTGAGTGTCTGGATTTAGTTATCTTCGTTTAAAGAATGTTGAGTTTTCTCCTGATACAAAATGAAGTTACATTTGGTTCAGTTAGTGTCTTTTGAAGTTTATTTTTAAAATTCCTTAGGGCAGTTTTAGAGTAAACTTTAGGGATAGTTTAGCATCTCTAATGAAGTTCCTTCTTTCTGAAATTTCTACTGAATACTCTGGTTATTTAAAAAGGACACTCCACCCTACCTGGAGGGATTTGCCAACTATTCAAGCCTGTGTGTTCTCTTGGAGCCATTCAGCACAAAGATCCTTGGTCTCTCTTTGCCAGTCCCTATGGAATTTTACCCTTTACGTGTATATTTGCTTGTATTTAGCAAATACCCAAGTCATTACGTTGCAGGTTTTGTGAGTAGTTTTCTGCAGAGCTCTCTCTCTGGAATCCTGTCTTGCTACTATGGGAACATCATGCTTCCTGAACATCATGTTCTACTTATAGTCCTGGTCTCTGGTCCTGAAAGTGCTTCTAGATAGAAAGCCAGGCAGTTATAGGACTCTTACCTTCACTCCTCTCCTTTCTGGAAATCACAATTCTGTATGGCCCTGGTGCAATGTTAAAAAGTTTTATTTTTCTCAGTTTTTATGTTTTTTTTTTTAAGAAAAGCATGTAAATTTGCTCCCTGTTATGCCATGGCTCCCTCTTTTAAAAAAAAATTAATGTTTATTTATTTTTGAGAGAGAGAGAGAGAGGGAGAGAGAGGGAACGAGAGAACATGGGTAAGTGCAGACAGAGAGGGAGACACAGAATCTAAAGCAGGCTCCAGGCTCTGAGCTGTCAGCACAGAGCCCAATGCGGGGCTTGAACTCATGGACTGGGAGATCATGACCTGAGCTAAAGTCAGACGCTTAACTGACTGAGCCACTCATGCACTCTTGTCATGGCTCTGTCTTGATTTAAAGATTTCTTTCCCCCAAGTCTTTAAATAATTTAAATAATCATTGAATGAATGCTTTTTTTATTTCTTGGAAATTTTAAGCTGAATATTTAAAAAATCCACATATTAATTATTTAGTGCGTTCGTTACCTTACCCTCTTATTTCCAAACATGTCTCTTAAGAAGATAAATTAAGAAGGTAAATCAAGGCAAGATACTTTCTCCAAAGCATATTTGAGTATTTAGGGTACTTAGGAATAAACCCTCAATGTTGAATGCCATTATGCTTAGCTTTCTTTCCCTTTCTGTGAGGTGTTCATCTGGATGAACGATGAAGGCTTTTCTTCCAGTTGTTATACATCTCTGATGAATTTAATTTTATCTATTTTGGTATAAAAGCAGCTGAAGGAACCGGACTGAGAAATGAAAATGATAACAACCCTTTAATTTTCTCTATAATCATCAAAAATCTACTTCTCTTTTCCTTAAAACATGGAACAGCATTATGTGTTGTGCCTTGAAAAACATAAAACCACTGTTCTAGAAGATGTACAATTTAACTACTCTGTTGCTCAGTTTTCTTCTCTATGAGAAAAGTGTTTCTCCTTAAGTACAAAGATGCATAAGGCTGAACCATGAAATGCAAACAGGGAGAGGTATAGAAATGAAATGGTTGCTCTGCATATGTAATACAATGGATAATTTGTTAATGTTATTGAAATAGTTTGTCAAGAGGTACAACAGTGATGTCTGTCTTCAAAGGAACAAGAATCCCCACATAGATGTCAGTTTTACTTGACTACTAATGGAAGATTGAGATTTAGCAAGGGAGAGTTGCAAAAGCTTTCCCATGATATAGTCTGGTATTGGATTGAACGCTTAGCATCTGGAATTCAAGTGTACACAATTTCTACAATTTACAGTTAATTTCTCTTTATTGATAAACAAGTCTATTTCCTATCACCCCTGTACCCCATCCCTAAGGTATTTCAGAAGAAGCCAATAGCAGGGCTGAGCACAGTATGAGATCAATATCTGAAAAGATGTGCTACAGAAAACTGTTTTAAGTGTTTTCTGTTTTTGTTTTTTAGTTTTTTATCCTTTTTTTTTTTTTTTTTAACTGTCATGGTTTGGAGCCGTTCCAATTTGCAAGATTTAAATGAAATGTATGGTCTCATACTCAAACCCCAAACAAGCTCTGGTATTTTCAGTATCTCAATGAGTGTCATAGAAATTAAAAGCAAATAATTTAATTCTTAGAAAAATATTGAACTTTTTTCTTAATATTTATACTTCAATACAATGAATTTTGATTTTATTTGGGACTTTTCTCCCTGCTCTACAGGTAAGAGATTAAAGAGATTGTTTACTAAGTTTACATAAATTCAGTTATTTTAAAATTCAGGAGTGGAAGTTATTTGATGATAGCTTCATAAGATTATAAACAAGGAAAATTAATTTTAATAGAATTTGATTTTAAATGTCATAATTTTTATCAATAGATTTGAGTACATTAAGAACTTAAGAGAGAGTTGATAGCATTTTCCCCAGACAATTGGAATAAGTCCTAAGTCAAAAAGATTATTTTTTAGAGTGCTTTTTCTTAAAAGACCATATTGTGCTCAGTGATTATATTGGCTGAATTGGTTGTTTTCTTCCTGTTGTACAATAGATTGATTCTGGGAGCTTCTTAACATACAACTCTCCATCATCCAGCTTATGTATACATGCATGTAGTTTTTAAAGTAGCGTACTTTAAATCTTATAACCTATACACCTTTCTTAGAACAAGAGCAGAGTAACAACCAAGCTTATTATTATCCTCTATATTCTTTAAATAATAAGCAATTGCATTTTGAAGCCAACATAACTTCTAGTTAACTACAAGAGAAGTCTAAGATATTTAATCACATTGTTTTACTATTTAGGTGAAAAAATATTGTTGTTACAAACAGGCCTAAGAGGAGTATTCCAATTTATTTTATCATGATGCTATTTATTCTTACGTACCTCCAAAGATCTAACTAATCTTTTGAAGATACTGAGATAAAAATATGCTAAGACACTGAAAAAGAAGAGATTGTTTATCTTTTTGAAAGCAATAAAGCATGGAAAAAAATTGCCCGAACTCATGATTCAGCCCCCTAATGTGATCCTCTATTCTCCCCTCTGTCATCTCCAAAGAGCTGTCAGAATATTTTCAACACCAAAATCCAATCATGTCATCTCTGCTGAAAACCCATCAGTAACTTTCCATTTCTCTGGAGAAACTCCATAAGGTTGTCAGAAAGGTTCTACCACGTCTAGCCCCTATTTGCCCTTCCAACCCTAACCGAGCCCCTCACTGTCTTGGCAACAGCACACGGATTTCCTTTCTGTTTGGAGAATGCCCATTTCCTCCAGTGGAAGTGTCAGTGCACCCGCTGAGAACACTTTTCATTCTGTTTCTCATCTAGTTGATGACTGCTGTTCACCCTTTGGGTTTCTAATCTAGCATCACTTCCTCAGAGAATCTGTTCCTGAATGCCCTAACTAGTTCAAAGCCCAAATATATGACATCAGTACTAAATGCTCCTTCTTCCCTGGCCTGGCAGAAATGTAATTTTAAGTGTTTGTTTTCATTTGTTTAGAACCTCACACTCTAATTGTCAGAATGCTCCACGGGGCAGAGGTTACCCTAACTTTTGATCATCGCTGTAGCCTGAGAGACTAACACAGTTCCACTTTGTACCTTATAAATCTCAATGGATATTTCTTAAACATATGACCAAATGAATTGACTTTAAAACCCGCAGAAAGTTTGTAAAAATAACCAATATGATCCCATGTGTGTCTGGAGTCTGTTAAGAAATGGTTCTCTTGAACAAACTTTGTGAATCCTGCCCTTTCTGTGAATTGTTGGACAGAAGATGTTGCAGACAACACAAATCAAACAGGTGAATGTGGTGGCCAAGACAGAATGATGCTGAAGAAACTCAAGGACCAACTCACTTTGACCAGTGACCAGGCAATATTACTTAGCAGAGAAAGCATAGCACTGGATTTAAGGGTTTCATAACTTATTCTAATGCTGCCTTTCAATTGTTCTAGCCCCGTTATAAAATAAAAATTTTGGTTTAGGTAATGCATTCTGCTATAACAGTTTATGATTATAGAAAATGTATTGGCTTTTATAAGTATTGTATTAAATCTAGGCCAAATTACAATATAAGGGTTATAATGTTCAGATAGGGCTAACTATTGTATATCTAACGTGTACTAAAAGCAACCTACCTATTTCACAATTTTGTCACATACTGATGCTCTGTTAGTCTCTGTAGTAATAAAGAGATCAAACAGAAGTACTGAACAAAGAACTTGATACAAGAATTGGTAAGAGCATTGGTTTCAATGCTGGAAGATCTGAGTTCCCACCTTGTTTTCAAGTGCAAGGCACTCATACTTTGGAGTTGAAATTATTTTGCTGTAAAATAAAAATTTCCCAAGGAAGAGCTATTTTACAAGTTGTGCTCCATCTCATGTATCAGGAGTTTGGGTTGATTTCTCTCTTCTGTGAGGCTACATTGAAGAACTTCAAGGAAACCATGCAGAGAAATTGATTTGTATGCCCTGTAGTTTTGGGGACACAGTGTATTATTATTAAACCATGGTTGAAATACTTAAATGTCGATTATAAAGCCATCAGTCTGCAGTTGGGGAGAAACTGCATTTCCACAGAGGATGAATAAATGAGGTATATTTTCATTTGACCAAATGAAGTGTTTTTGTGCTGGAGTTCTGGTCTCGAATTGTCTTAAATCCTGCCCAAGAGCCCCACCTGGAAGGATAAGCATTCATAGTTGGAAAGAGATTGAAGTCTATTATTCTATACCCATGGTATAAGTGAGAAATGTAGGCAGCCAGACAGACACATTCCCCCGCAACAAGGGAACTGATTGGGACACCTCTGAGGATCCCGTGAAAAGACTCATGAGCATCTTTCTTTTATCATCTGCCAAAGCCCCTGCAAATGGTACCAAATCAGTGTCAGGCAAATAAAAAGATTCATGTCCCCTAATCCCTTCTACTCCAAACTAGGAAGAATCACAGAATGCTCAGTGTGTAGGGGAGGATGAACAAAAATGCTCAGAGGGAAAAATAAGAAAGAAGAGACCACACCTCTGCCTTACCTCTGCCCCATCTGCCATAAGCCCAAGCTAGGGAGAGCCAAGAGTCTTAATCCAATGAAGTCAGTTATTTTTCATGTAGGTAGGACTAGACATATTAATCAATGAACTGAGATTCTTGAATGAAAAAAGATTTTTTTCTTTCATCTGAATGTCAACTACAATGTTCTATGTTTGTCTAATATTGTATCTAGAGACGGGGAAATAAGCATCTCACAGAGCTATGGTTTGAATAGGTTGTGTACTAGTTATACTACAAACATACGATAGTGTAACATTTTATTTCCAAAGTACTACTCAATACTGGTATTGGTCCAGGGAAGACAAAGATTAGAAGTAATTTGAGGTCAGGGCTAGGGGAGTGCAGGATATGTTTACCAGAGGTTAAAGTAAAGGTATTGAGGGAAAATACTGTGTGTTCGGGGAAGAAAAGTGTAGTAATGTGTTTCATAGTCTAGACAGGATGACAAGTTCATTCCAATTACCCAACATATTTAAGAGAAAGGTCATGCAATAAAAATAAATATAAGTTTTACAGTAGTGGGTGATAAAAATTAAATATCTTTTAAGAGCAATGTACTTATGCTTTGAATTACGGGGTTAAATGGATAGTGTCAGAAAGAACCTAATGTTATTTGATGCATACAGTGTAATACTAATGTTGTCCCTAGTACCAAAGCATTTTGCTATTCCTAGACCATTGAGAGGTTAAATAGGATGATGCCCATCTCTATTTATTAAAGTTATGGAGTATTACGTCATAGATCTCGTCATGATAGAGCCAGAGTTTTTCTCCCAACATTTGATTTGAATTGATGGAATTTTCTGAGTGACTCAAGAAAGCAACAAAAATCTTGAGACAATTTATTGAACAAGAAACTAATAACCTGTTAATTTGAATGTCCTAAACACTGTTGTAAAACAAGGAAGTTTACCTTATATATCTCACACTAAACACAGATGGTCATGTAACCCCTCTGTTAGAATACACCACTGGCCAAAAGTAGACTTGGGGAGAACCTATGACCTCTGAGAAATGGGGACTTTAGGTCCCAACACAAAGTTAGTAGAAAATTTATTTATAGTATTGTATATACATATATAAATACATAGCAAAATAGGTTTACATTATTTAGTGGAGTTACAGGGAATATGTTATCAAAGATTTTAGTTACTATATTATTTCTCTCTAAAGTTTCCTGGATATATGATGTATTATTTAACAAGTGTCCATTTAATTATTTATTTTAAAAGAGCAAGTGAGAGCAAATGCCTGCAAGTACAAGCAGGGGAGGGGCAGAGAGAGAGGGAAAGAGGACCAATCTCAAGCAGGCTCCTGCTGTTAGCACAGGTCCTGATGTGAGTCTCGAACACATGAATTGTGAGTTCATTACCTGAGCCTAGATCAAGAGTCAGATGCCCAATTGACTGAACCAGTCAGGCGCCCCTGTGATGTATTTTTATTTAACGTTTAATTTCACACTTTCAATAGCTTTCAAACATGCCACCGGCAAAAATTATATTCTCTCTTAAATTGTTTCTTTATTTTGTATGTACCTACATTAAAAAAAATAAAAACAAAGCTCAGCCCTACCATAAACCTGTCCAAAGTGATTAAAGATTTTGCATGACAAGCCTTAAGAATGATGTTGCTTTTGTTTTATTCATCACCTAATCAATGAAAATAAAATCTTGGTCTTATCCTGAGATCTACTAGCACTGTAGATTTTTGACTTGCTTTCATTGCTATTTCAACTAATGGTTATAACATTGTCAAGACAGGGTTTATATTTATGTATGTGCTGAAAATGTTTTCATGGACTTCTCATTTTATTTAATCTCTACTAGTACAGTATGCACTTGGTGTCACAATATTTGGACTGCTATATTTATCCAAAAATGTTAACGGAATTGCTTTAATTGCATTTCCCTTAATGACTTATAACTGAACATCTTGTTCTTATTTTCACAGCTGAAGACGCATGTGGAGGAACAATGAGAGGATCCAGTGGCATCATTTCAAGCCCTAGTTTTCCTAACGAGTATCATAACAATGCTGATTGCACTTGGACCATTGTAGCAGAGCCTGGGGACACAATTTCACTCATATTTACGGATTTCCAAATGGAAGAAAAGTATGATTACTTAGAAATAGAAGGTTCTGAGCCACCTACAATATGGTAAGTAGTTTCTGTTCTAACCTAACATTGATGCCATCGCCTGAGGCAAAGAACAGCTGTGTAATGGGTCTTTAAAGGTTTTGTTTTTTAAAAAGAACTTATAGTTACAGAAAAATTATGAAGGGGCAACTGTCAGAGCTGAGGGATACTTTTGAATATAAGGGTACTAATATATTAAATAAATTGGAATTCTGAAAGATGGAGCTCTCCATTATTATCAATTCATTAATTCATTCAATGGGTCGTAATATTCATTATCAATTAAAAGTAATGTGACTTGGGCACCTGGGTGGCTCAGTCGGTTGAGCGACCGACTTCGGCTCAGGTCATGATCTCACAGTCCATGGGTTTGAGCCCCATGTAGGGCTCTGTGCTGACAGCTCAGAGCCTGGAGCCTGCTTTGGATTATGTGTCTCCCTCTCTCTCTGCCCCTCACCTGCTCATCCTCTGTCTCTCTCTGTCTCAAAAATTAAAAAAAAAAACATTAAAAAAAAAAAAGTAATATGACTTTATCACAACATGCATAAGGAAAGAAAAGTTGTTCCTAATGTGAACTCAAGTTATATTCTTACCATGCCAGTCCATAGTTGGTAATTCCTTTCCAATTAACTGTATAGTCTTGGAAATAATTTGCCTTTGTCTTTGTAGATAGGTCTTTTTCTTAATCTGTCATATGAAGGCAAAAAATTAATTATTATCTGGATTAGTATGGTCTCTTTTTTTTTATAGACTTCAAGCCATGGTCTCATGAAAACTGTAGAGTTTTCAGAACATGATTTTAAAATGTAATATTTTTAGAAGAAAGTGTTTCATTATACAGTTAAAAAATGATACACTGATATGAGCAAAGTATAAAGTAGATTATGAATCAGTAATTAAGCGAGGAATGATACGATTGGTATAGTGAGGTAATAGGTAAACATGAGACCTGGAGGGGCCTTTTATACCAAGTAAAGGATTTGATAAGAACGAAGGGAATTTATTAAAGTGTTTTGTCAAAAACAATTATGTGAAGAGGTTTGAGATTTCAAATGATTTTTCTTACTAAGTGCAAAGATTGATTTGAAGTGGGTCTTAGTTAGCTGGAAGCTCATTTAAGAGGTGATCGCTGTAATCCAAGAAAAAAAGCATGGTAGTCTGCATTAGAATGGTATTGATGGAAATAAAGAAGTGGAATAAGTTAAGGGATATCTAAGGAGGCATAATGAAGAGGACTCTAGTGGATTGAGGAGTGGTAAAGAAGGTGATGTTTAAAGAAAACATCATTTTCTGACTCGCACGAATTGGTAGAGAAGGTCGCGATATTCAGTGATTTGAAATTGTTGAAGGAAGGTCAAATTTGGAGTGGGAAGGGTATGAATATTAAGAATTGTTATATATACAACATATGTAAATATAAATTATTATATAAGTATAAATTGTCATCTAACAGACAACTGTGTCTGACGGTATGATTCAGGTGTTCTGCATAGAAGCATAAATGGTATGTAGTTGATCTCTAAGGTAATTGAACCAATCAACATCGATAACATGGGATAGCTAGAGATAGGTCGGAATGAGATGAGAAGGAACCAGGACTGAGTCTGAGCACCAACAGCATGAAAGGCCCAAGTTTAGGGGGATTATCCAGCAAATACACTGTGGAAGTGCATTTAGAGGGGCAGGAAGACATCTGGGAATGAGGTATCACACAGGCAAGAGGAGGGAAATGTGAAGAAAGAGGAAACAATATTGATGCTGAAAGGACACTAAGTAAATGTTTAAAAATAAAACAAGTGTATTTATAGCCGTCTGGGCTTTGGCAAAAGTACCACCTGTCTGTCATCTTACACATTCCTTTGAAGATAAGACAAAAGTAACACACTAGCTATACCTACTTTGCTTTGTATTTGCTTGTGTTTTCCTCTACCCTCAGGCTGTGAACTCTCAGGGTAATATAACTTTAACTCTTCCCAGGATAACTTCATGCCCAGGTCATTGAAACTCAGCAGAATCCTGGTTGAAAATTAGAGAATTCAAAAACACTTGTTTTAGAAATGACTCCTTCTAGCATAATACATATTGGAGTCCTATTCAGGTGGATGAAAATGCTATGAATTTTCCAATAATGATACCATCTTTTGGTATGCAAGTGATCCCATGAAAAATCTAAGGTTTTAAACTCCAAATGCATTTGATTACTAGATATAATGAAGGAAATTAGGAAATAATGTTTTGTAGTACCTGTTTCTTAGTTACCACTAAGCTCTAGAACAAAGGCATTTACTGTGGGGATCATAATATCCCCATTTATGTTCATGTAGTCACTCTCTTTACAGATCGTGTGTTCTTAGTAATGGTTTGTATGCTTCTGTATGAACATCTATTTGTATGTTTCTGAGTTTCTAGAACAATGTAGCTTGTCCAATAATAGCATCAGATGCACAAATTGCTCTTTTCTGAATTTCCTAATTAAATGACACTGGGCTACTTAATTCCTTCTTCCTCAGGAAGGAAACAGTAACTTAGAAATTTAATGTTTTACTATCTTTTAAAATTAGTGTTACAGTAAATGTTTACGTAGACTTGTTAAAATCCTGATTACATATATAATATGACTCCACAAGGTCATTTAGCAATTCGCAAGAAAATGATACAAATGCCCAAACTGTATTGTATTTCTATAGATGCCAGCTTAAAGATGCATATTGTCAGTAAATTATTATTGTGTATAGCCACTTCAGCATCGTAAAACAGTTTTCCTTTTAATTATAGTAGTTATGGAATTGATGTGTAAAATGATCTGTGAATAATTAAAATAAAATTTTAAATCTAATCCTAGCCCTCTAATTCCCTTAAATCCTTTAATTTTCTCATATCTTTTTAAGATATGGTCATCAAAATGAAAAATTATATTTCAGGTGGTATTACATTGGTTCTTCTAATGCATTGTTCATATAATATTTTTAATTCATAGTAGAATTCAAAAGAGAAATGTAAAGTAATGCTGAAAGGGAGATATTCACATTCTTTTCGTTAAAATTACAAATGGTTCCTTTGACTTCAGGTCCCTCATTGAGGGACTGGGGACTTGCCATTGGCTACCGTTCATTAAATTTTTTCCTGAAATGTAGGCAGTGAGGCATCTGTGTTTGACTTTGGCGACATAGACTAAGCCAACCCAATAATTGTGTTGCACAGAGAGTACTATCAATTAGCCAATACCTCTCTACAAGGTGTATATGCTAAATCTGTAAGTTTTGATTTGTTAAACAACACTCAACATCACTGCTGCTTGATCCGACAGGAATGTAGAGGATCCAGTTAATTAATACTGGATGATAAAAATTTTATGAGGCTCGACCAATGTCAACTGATTCCCTTGCAGCAAAATGAAAAATCACATAGCACAAAGAAACTTCAATTCTAGTTTCAGCTTTGACTGATTGTTGGTAGCTAGGTAAGATAACTGGATAAGTATGTCACCTTCTTAGAACTCAGGTTTCTCATCTGTGACATCCAAGCCTTTTCTTAACTCTAATATTATTTGGCATTATGCTTAGGTACTAAAACAGGGGCCAGGAGGTTGGAAGTAACTATATATTGCCTGATTTACAAAGCCTCGGCTGTAGAGTTGGATTAGGTACTCTTTGAAATTGTTTCCAAACTTAATCTCTTTAGGTTCTTACTAGATTCCCATTCATTCAGTGTTCATTCAGCAATAACTTATGGGGTATTCACTGCATGGCAGGCATTGTTTTTGGTACCCAGCAACCAAAATAGTGGAGAGGCTTGCTCCTGCAGAATTTATAAAATTTATTTATAAAAGACAATAAACAGTAACCACTGTAAATAAGTTAATGACATACTCTGTCTACAGAGTGATAAGAAAGAAGGGGTGAAGTAGGATAAGAGAGGTCAGGAGAGTAACTGTGGGATGATGGAAGTGTAGGTAACCTAAGTGAGAAGTTGATATTTGAGCAAAGTCTTAAAGGCAGTAAGGAAGTTAGACAAGCAAAATCTCAACAATACACATTCCAGGCAGAAATACATTTAGAGCAAACACATAATTTAGAGTGGGGCTCATTGTGTTTAAAGGAACAGCTAGTAGGTCATTGTGGTTACAGAAGAATTGCCATGGGTGAAAGTGGTAGAAAAGAAAGACAATTAATGGAGCCCAACTTTTGGTCTAAGTGAAATGTGGACTATTAAAGGGTTTTGAGCACCTTAGTGATCAGACTTATGTTTTAAAGGATCACTCTGGCTGCCATATGAGGAACAAACACTAGGAAGGAAAGGTAGAAAAATAGACATTATTTGCAGTAAGCTAGGTAAGATATTGTAATTGTTAGAATTATAAAATAGCAGTGGAGGTGATGAGAATGGCTAGATTTTCTAGATAAAGTGAAGGGAATTTCCTAGCTGATGAGATGTGAAATTCAAGAAAAAGGAGGAGCAGGGGTGCCTGGGTGGCTCAGTCGGTTGAGCGTCCGACTTCAGCTCAGATCATGATCTCACAGCTTGTGAGTTCAAGCCCCACTTCAGGCTCTGTGCTGACAGCTTGGAGCCTGGAGCCTGCTTCGGATTTTGTGTCTCCCTCTCTCTCTGCCCCTAACCCACTCACATCCTGTCTCCATCTCTCTCAAAAATAAATAAACATTAAAAAAATTTAACTGAAACAAAGAAAGAAAGAATGAAAGGAAGAAAGAAAAAGGAGCAACAATAGCTTTAAGAAGTGAGGATAGCTCTAAGGTTTTTGAAGGCATAACAGGATGCAATATCCACTGATATTGAGAAGGTTTTTTTTATAAAACCTTTTTTTTTGAGAGAGATGACAGGGAGCTGAATTCTGGACATGTTAAGTTTGAGATGGCTAATACACGTTCTGGTGAAGATTTCAAGGGAGGCAGTTGGATACACAAGTCTTAGTTCAGAATTAAAGGTATGGGATAGAGATCTAAATTTGGAAGTTCAGAGTTAGAAGTGATTGTTAAACTAAGAAAAGAAAAGGTTAACAACTGAGCTCTGGGACACTCCAAAAGTCAGGAAAACTAGGAAGAACAAGTAAGAGTTTGAAAAGGATTATCGATGAGCTAGGAGGAAAACCAAGAGCATATGGTTTCTGAGAAACCAAATGAAGAAAATACATCAAGGAGAAGGAAATGATCAATTGTGTCAAATTTGATGATCAGCTAATAAGATGAGCTCCAGAACTGTTCATTAGATTTCATAACATGGAGATAATTGATTACTGTGATGTAAGGAGTTTTGTGGGTGAATGTCTTTATCAGAGAAGAGAAATTGCAGATAATTAGTACAAAATAAGCCTTTCAGCAAGTTTTGCAAAAAAAGGTGAACAAAGAAATAAGCCTAAAAGAGAAAGTAGAGTCAAAATAATTTTTAGATTTAGATTTAGTTTTGGTTTTTTGTTTATTAATTGGGAGAGATAAAACCATATGTTCATGCTAATGGGAATGACCTACTAGAGTGCAAAAAATTGGTGATGGAGAGTGGGGAGAATTGTTAAAGCGAAAAGTGAAGGTAATGAAAGTAATACTCCCTTTTAAAAAATCTGTTTGTGGGGTTCCTGGGTGGCTCAATGAGTTAAGCATCCCAACTCATGGTTTCAACTCAGGTCATGATCTCACAGTTCATGAGTTCAAGCCCTGCATTGGGCCATCAGCGCAGAGCCTCCTTAGGATTCTCTCTCTCTCTCTGCCCCTCCTGCTCACTCTCTCTCTCAAAAAAGTCTTGTTGGTGAAAGGAAGGAAGGTGGGAAAAATCAGTCACTAGAGAGTGAGGAATATCAAGAAAATGAAGATTAATAGGTCAGGCTGGGGACTACTCCATAACAGAGGTTTTATGAGAGGAGTTTATCAATTTGGAAGCTCCACATACAGAAATAAAAGAGTAAAGTGTTGTTATCAAAGACTGGATCCAAGAGGAATGAGTGGTTAAATATCTCAGATTTAATAATTATAATTTTTTAGATTACAGAACATACATAATACTAGAAAGGTCAGAAAGACAATTGTATATTGGAACCAGAGGAGAAATGAGTTTGCTTTGTAAGGTGTCACATTGAGGGTTAAGCTGGATTTCCACAGAACATGTCTGTGTCCACCCCGGAAGTTGGAAATGTGTAACTCAATTATGATATTATAACAATATATTATAACATATATAACTTAATATTATATATAATTTAATACTATATTACATGTAACTATATTACATGTAACATATATTAGAAGCCATAAAAATTGAAGTATTTGTTAAAGTCAAGGGAATGAATACAGTTATCAAAATCAGAATATGAGTTAAAACATATTCAGAGCATATGGCATAGGAACACCTCTTTAAATTAATTTCATTGAAATTAAGGATGCAATAAGGCATATGGTATATTTTTAAGTCATTTATACACATTTGTTGATATTTATTAGGTAGTTAAAATAATGCTAAACATTTAAATTTGAACTGGTAAGATTAGTCATAATTTCAGATGTCTGGTGACTCCCATCCAAAGATGTTTCCTTCCTTTGTGCACTAGAGCACTTCCTTGCCTACTAAAGGGTGTCATGCCCATGATTTTCTTAACTCTTTTCTACACCATCAGTTTTTGCTCTGTGATTGATCAGTTTTCAACGAGCTGTAATGTGGTTTGTTCCACCATTTCTTTAGAACTATCTTTTCCAAAATGACCAATGATATCATAGTTCCTACTTTGGCACTTACCTCACTTGATTTATCTGCAACATTTGACTTTGCTGGTCATCTCTTCTTTTCTAGAACAGCCATCTCCCTTGTTATTGTGAAGTCATTTCTTCTACCTTTTGTTGTTACTCACTGTGTCTTTTCAGACCCTTTTGGGGGTGGGGGCTTTTCTTTCTTTATCCACTCTACACATGCTGGCCTCTGCCCAGCCTTGGTCTGTTTTTCATTTTTCATTTCTATTCCCTTTACTGTGGAATTTGCATGAATTGTCATGATTTCAATGGTCTTTTCTGATGTGTATAATTGTTGTCTTACTTTGTTTCTATTTGTATCCATATCTTTACTAAAACAACAGAATCTTAAGGAGAGCTCATATCTAAACTTATACATAATGCCTAAACTGCCCATTTCACACCTTAGGTATTTCACATATTTGTGAAATGAATAAATAATTTTTGTCCTTTATAAAAAAAAAAAAGCAGATCACTTGACCATCTGTTTTCACCTGTTTTCCAAAGTGATTATACTTGATTTGATCGAAGCCATATGTATTAGTTTGGATTAGGTTCAGGTATAAAAAAAGAAAAAGTGAAAAACAAACACCAACAGGCTTGAATGAGATACAATTGTTTTTAAATGTAAAATTCTGGAGGTAAATATACAAGACATTTATGAATACCCCGGGCACCAAACATTTGGGATGCTTTCATATTACCCTTCTATTTGTAGGTGACCTTCATTCCAAAGATCATTTCATGTCTAAATTGAGTCCAGAAAGTAGGTCAAAGAAAGGACCAAATGGTACTCTTCAACTTCTCTGAAGGTTCTGGTTGCTGCCCTACATTGTTCTATTGCATTTTATACTTCTGCTTATATTCATTGGCTAAAATTTTGTTACATGGACACTTGGCAGTAAGAGACCCAAAGAAATATAATTCTTATTCTAGGTGGTCTTTGCCCAGCTAAAATCCTATTATTATGAAAGAAAGGGAAAAATATTAGAAGAAAAGTAGAAAAGTGTTGCACTGTTTTTACTTATACAGTCCCTCCAGAGAAAACCTGAATCTATTGGTATTTTACTTAAAAGTATGTGCATGCCTATACTGATATGTATTGATACAGATACGTACATGTATATGTATATATGAATATGTATATGTGTTATATACAGATATAGATACAGGTATATAAATATATATAGAAATATATATGTATACCTGTATATACATACATATGTGTATATGTTTCACTTATATATAGTATATATGTATGTATTTTATGTGTGCTAACACTTCCACATTTAGTAGTATTTTTCAAATGGTGTTTTTGTAGTATCTATATCAGAGTTGTCTGTGGTGTTTGTTAAAGTACAGATTTTCCAGCTCCCACACAAATCTGTTGATTTATGTTCTGTAGGCATGGAATCAGGAAATCTGCAAACTAGGTGATTCCAATGCATTGCTATAGAAATTAAAGCAATACATTTAATCAATACTGAAACTATGTTATGTAACTGTCCCATGAGCATCCCACAGAGCTGATATATTTTGAACCACTAAAAATGTTGAAGGACAAATTAATATGATATATCAAGCTAATGAAGCTAACTATGTAATACATATACATATGTATTTGTTATAAACTTATGCAATGAATAGTACAAAGATTGTGCTAGTGGGTCAACAAATTTTCTAACTAATCACGATAAATTAACCAGAGGAAACTGGCCATAATCTTGATTCTGCAAAAATAAATTTCACGACACTAATCCTATTAAACAGGTGTTCCTGTTTGCTCCCTTCTGACAATTATTAGTAGGCTAAAACATGCAATAAAGCTATAGTTCTGTATATTACTACTTATCCATAGGGGTGAAGTAACTTGATTAAATATCTATTATGATTTTATAATTTTGAACTACCTTCTTTTTATTGTGATAAGAACATTTACCATGAGATCTTCCCTTAAAATTTTAATAGTAAAATACTGCATTGTTAACTATAGGCACAATGTTGTATAGAAGATCTCTAGAACTTATCCATCTTGCATAACTTAAACTTTGTATTTGCTGCATAGCAACTCCCCCATTCTCCCTCCCCCATCCCCTGGCAAATGCCATTCAACGATCTGCTTCTGTGAATTTGACTGTTTTAGATAGTTCATATAAGTGAAATCATGCAGAATTTGTCCTTCTGTCACTGGTTTATTTCACTTGGCAGAATGTCCTCAAGGTTCATCCATGTTGTCCAATATACCAGGATTTCCTTCTTTTCTAAGGCTGAATAATATCCTTTGGTTTTACCACATGTTCCTTATCCATTGTTCCATCAAGGTAAATTAGGTAAATGCTTCTCTTTAGGTAAATTAAATAGGATGCTCATAAAATAAGATACTACAGCCAGGAGGGATTTTAAGGATTCAACTGCCCTGTTTTCCCCTTTGAGGGAGATGAATCTTGAGACTCAATGTATGTATGTTGAAAATTCATTCAAAATGACAATTGAGATACTCAAATACTTGCCCCAGTGTACTTTTTAATAAAATTACCTCTTGTTATTGTGCATACAACCAGGACTTTCTTAAAATATACTTACACATACATACACACATACTGTATATTAGTAAAACATTATAAAACCTGAGAGTTTGACATATAAATATTTTAGTATATATTAATATTTTTAAATATAGTCTTAAGTTATTTTATGCTGGGTTGATGCTTAAATATAATTAAAAATTATTCTAGATATCTGAGAATGCCTAGTATGTTTAATCTATCATTTTAGTACTTTTAAATATATTTTTTCTGCCTTAAGGGAGACTCATTTGGGATTGTAGCAGGAAGAGGTAATGTATATAAGTCTTGGTCATCCATGGAAAAAAGAGTTACAATAGATGCTACAACAGAGTTATATGAATCAGGAATTAGCACAAATATGTTTACTAAGAGAAGTGTTTTCAAAGGTTTCTAACAAATCAGTTCCATTTAAAAGCAAACTGTCATTTTTTTATTTTTTTAAGATGCAAAACCTTTTGTTTTTGGAAGTAGCCATGTCTTGAACATATTAATAATTATATATATATATATATATATATATATATACACACACACATATATATATACATGTATATATATGTTTTAAAATATATAATTGTTATTTTTACATACTTGTTTGTGACAAATTTGAAGTTATCCTTCTAATTTATTAGTGTGGAGAAGAAAAATCCCTTAGTGATGTTTTTATACCTTTAAGAACCAGACTTTAAATTCATGTTTACATCTTTATTAATTAATTTATTTATACAATAAATTGTATTTCCAAAGAGTCCCTCTATCCAAAGAAGTAAATGAGTGCCTATTCTGTTTTTAAATTGAAGAGTAAATTTAACTAAAATATTGTAGTTATGGAGTGTGTTAATTAAAGATCTGTGTTAACTTCAAAGGGAAAAACATATCTGATTACACGGTTCTTGTGTAATTTTTCATAAAGACTATAAAAGTGTACATATCTCTAAAGTTAAACCAGAACTCTAGTATATGAAATTTAGACTAATTTTATGATCTTATTTAACCCATAGAAATCAAACGCCATCTTGTTTGTCTCTGTTATCCATGAGGACGTCCCAGTATCCTTTGATCTCCTTACCTCTTCTCTAATAAACAGCTCCTATGAGTTTAACCAGAGCTACTACAATTCCCAAACTCAATATTCTTCTTGCTTACTCTCATCATCTGTTTTTTTTAATATCACCATTAAGTTCTAGTGCTTCCCGTATTCACTTCCATTTAATTTATTAACCTGTAACTTAGGAGGCAACACCACTCCATTTTGTCAAGAGCAAGGTGTGAAGCAACAGATGTGTCTGCATGTACCTTCATATGTGTGCTGAGCAGAAATTGAGATACATTCTTTCTAGTGGTTTCTGTTTTTTCCTTGATGAAAGAGGCAAGGCCATCTGCTGAAAGTGAGAACAGGTGATAGGCTAGGATATTTGAAGAATGGGATCATTTTAAAATATCTTTTGTGGAGAATGGGAAAAAAACAACAACAAAAAACCCAAGCAACTAGGGGAATCGAAGGATTGGTTGGCAGTGTTTTGGATCCAGTTGGAATTTTACAAGGTGAATTTGTAGTGGCAACAACTGGTGAGCTTTCATATTTCTAGAACACTACTTAGCAACTTAGATCCAAGTATAAAAAGAAAGGCAATGGCATTTCTGTTTCATGTGATGTCAGGATAATAGAGAAGGAAGTCTTGATAGAGCATAGCCTGCAGAGGGAAAGAAGTGACTTTGAATAGAGTTCGCCTCTTCTCAGTACACAGGTTTTTATGTCTAAGTTTTCATTCATTCATTCATTCATTCATTCATTCACTTAAGTATAATTGAAATACAATGTTACATTAGTTTCAGGTGTACAACATAGGGAATTCAACAATTCAACAACTCCATACAAAACTAAATCAAAACTTCAATGAGATACTACTTTACAACCTGTCGGAATGGCCAGAATTAAAAAGATAAGAAATATCAAGTGTTGATGAGGATGTGGAGAAAAAAAGAGCCCTTGTGCCCTGTTGGTAGGAATGTAAATTGGTACAGCCACTGTAGAAAACAGTCTGGAATTCCTCAAAAAATTAAAAACAGAAATACCATATGATCCAATAATTCCACTACTAGGTATTTACCCCAAGAAATTATCCATAAGTTTTATCTCTGAGTTAGTATATGGCATTTATTCCTGAAAGCTTGCATAAAAAGAAACAAATGCTAATTGGGCATCTAAAAATCTGTGAAATGCAGTATGAGGTTTTAATGATTTATAGGATATCATATGCTGGTATATATGTTTCTAATACATAAATAGCTTAGATTAAGTTTTTAAATAAACTTGAAATATGTCAAATTTCTTCATTTTGACAGGATATTTTTCTGAATTATTCCATTCTTGTTAAATAATATGAAAATACAATTATTGATTTAGTCAATTCTTTCGAAAGTTTCCTTCAGTAATTTTATTCACCCTCTAACATAATTTCCATAGGACTAGCCTGTGTCTAACTTGCTTAATTTTCCTTATATAGCAAATGGTTTTATATCCTTCAAAAACTCTTAGTAGCAAATGTTTATCGCAAAAGTGCTTTGATGCCACAAAGTTCAAAATAATTAGCCATTCCATATGGAATTATTTACAACAAAACTTTATAAAGCATAAAAGTTAAATCTTAAAACCTATTTTTCAACAGACTTCTGGGCGAGCAGTAGAAGACTTTGGTTGTAAGTCACACTTCTCCGCAATACTCTCTCTGCTTCAGTGACTCTTCTTTTTTGCTCAGCATTCATTTTCCGTTCAATAGAACTTTCCACATTAACCCACATGTTTTAAATATAGTCAACAGTCATAGTGATTAGGAAAGGCAGATCTTTTCTTTTTTTGTGTGTTTTGTTTCCTGGACTGAACATGGAACATACAGAGAATGAATCTTGCAAAAGTATATGGATTTTACAATTCAAGAGAAAGCAGTTGAAAGACCAGTGGGAGAAGTTGCAAAGTCAGATTACAAGCGATATAACAAAGGAAGGCATGGAGACTTCAGCCATATTTGTATTAAACTACGTAACACCAGACAATTTTAGTACCAGTCAACCTATCTTCTATTTGAAAATAATGGGTATTTTATTTTATTTTTATTTTTTAAAATTTATTTATTTTGAGAGAAAGAGAGAGGGAAAAGGGCAGAGAGAGAGGAAGAGAGAGAATCCCTAGCAGGTTCCCTGCTGTCGGCACAGAACCTGACACGGGACTCAATCCCACAAATTGTGAGATCATGGCCTGAGCCGAAATCAAGAGTTGGATACTTAATGGATTGAGTCATCCAGGTTGCCCCTGCCAAGGTCTAAAGACTGAAGGTAGCTAGATGGGTGTTGCGATGGTGCATGGGTGTGGCTATAAAAGAGAAATACAGAGAGACACCTAGACAACCCTGAAAATAATGGATTTTTTAAAATTAATTTCCATTTATTACCTCTAATGAAACAAAATATGTTTTGGAGTTTTCCATCAATGTATTCAACAAGACAATTGTATATTTGCCTTGCTTTCTGGAAGATAACATGTTGGTATGGAATGTATTATTAATTTTATGACCTGGATTATATAATTTATATTTTCTGTCCACAATTCTTTTGAGGAAATGAAAGAGGAGCTTACTTCAGAATTTTGCTAGGGGAACAATTGGCTTTATTTAGCCTGGAAGATTGGGGAAAAAATCCCTTTTGGCAAGCAAGGATTGGCTGGGAAGGAGGAAAAAAATATTACTAAATTGTTCCAGTAATATTCTGACCAAAAATAAAACAATGTAAGAGCAGAGGAAAGAGAAAGGCCATATTGAATGAAAATTATATAGTGAGATAGGAGAGTGGATGTAGCTAAGCAGAACAATAGGACACCTAGAAATTTTTTCAGGGACTGATGATTCAGGGAGTTATTTGGGGATAGTCATACATAAAGTTCAAAATTAAGATATATGCTCAGCTGGGTTGAAATTTAATCTCTAATCTCAGTCTTGTGGGGAAATCATGGGCATTTGAAATCAGCCTTGAAATATTTGCCTCAGTGGTTGAAGAAAAATTTACCTCCACCTGACATGTGATCCCAGTATGTGTAAATATATGGGGTATCAAGGGATGTTACAAACCTGTGTTCTAACTAGCTTGTAAATTTTCAGAAAAAGAAAATGTTTCTCCCTTTGAATCCTTGCCTTAAGGATTGCCTTAAGAACCTGTAATTGGGAAATGATTTCTATAACTTATTTTGTTTTATTCTTTTAAGCAATATTATCAATTATTTTTAATTTTTTAAAATTTGATTCCAGTATAGTCACCATATGGTGTTGTATTAGTCTCAGGTGTACAATATAGTGATTCAACAATTCTATACATTACTCAGTGCTCATCATGTTAAGTGGACTCTTAACTCCCATCACCTAGTTCATCACCCATGCCCTCCCCCACCTCTCCTCTGGTAATCATCAGTTTGTTCTCCTTAGTTAAGGGTTTATTTCTTGGATTGTCTTTGTCTCTCTATCTCTCTGTCTCTCTCCTCCTTTTGTTTCTTTTGGTTCTTAAATTCCACATATGACTGAAATTATATGGTTAGTTGTTCTTTATCTGACTAATTTCCCTTAGCATTATACTCTATAGATCATCCATGCTGTTGCAAATGGCAAGATTTCATTTGTTTTTATGCCTAAATAATATTCTGTATATGCATATATGTTTATCTATTCATCTTCTTTATCCTTTCATCTATTTATGGACATTTGGGCTGTTTCAATGTATTGGCTATTGTAAATAATGCTGTAATAATCATAGGGGTACATGTATCCCTTTGAATTAGTGCCTTTATTATTATTATTATTATTATTATTATTTATTTTTTGGCTAATACCCAATAGTACCATTACTGGATTAAGTGGTAGTTATATTTTTAACTTTTTGAGGAACCTCCATGTTGTCTTCTACAGTGACTGTACCAGTTTGCATTCCCACCAGCAGTGCACAAGGATTCCTTTTTTTTCCCACATCCTTGTCAACAAGGATGATGTGTTGTTGATTTTAGCCATTATGACAGGTGTGAGGTAATATCTCATTGTGGCTTTTGTTTTCATTTCCCTGATTATGAATGCTGTTGAACATTTTCTCTTGTGTCTGTTGGCCATCTGGATGTCTTCCTTGGGGAAATGTCTATTCACAGTATCTGCCCATTTTTAAATTAGATTGTTTGCATTATTTTGGTGTTGAGTTATATGTTCTTTATGTATTTTGAATACTAACCCTTTATTGGATATTTTGTTTGCAAATATCTTCTCCCAGTCAGCAGGTTGTCTTTCATTTCTGTTGATTATTTCCTTTGCTGTGCAGAAGCTTTCTATTTTGATATAGTCCTGATGGTTTATTTTTGCTTTAGTTTCCTTTGCTCCAGAAGACATATCTAGAAATATGTTAGTATGGCCAATATCATAGAAATTACTGACTGTTGCTCTCTTCTAGGATTTTTGTGGTTGCATGTCTCATTTCTAGTTTATTTTTGTGTATAGTGACAGGAAGTGGTCCAGTTTCATTCTTGGGCATGTTGCTGTCCAGTTTTCTCAACACCATTTGTGAAAATATCCTTTCCTATTGCATATTCTTTCTTCCTTTGTGGAAGATTAATTAGCCATATAATCATGGGTTTACTTCTGGGTTTTCTACTCTGTTCTGTTGATCTATGTGTCTGTTTTTGTGCAAGTACCATACTGTTTTGATTACTACAGCTTTGTAATATAATTTGAAGTCTGGAATTGTAATGCCTCCAATTTTGTTTTTGTTTTCCAAGATTGCTTTGGCTATTTGGGGTCTTTTGTGGTTCCATACAAATTTTAGGATTGTTTGTTCTAGTTCTTTGAAAAATGCTGTTGGCATTTTGATAGGGATTTCATTAAATGTATAGATTTCTTTGGGTAGTGTAGACATTTTAACACTATTTATTCTTCCCATCCAGGAGCATGGAATGTCTTTCCATTTCTTTGTGTCACCTTCAATTTCTTTCATCAGAGTTTTATAGTTTTCAGAGTATAAGTCTTTTACCTCTTTAGTTAAGTTTATTCCTAGATATTTTATTTTGGTGCAATTATAATGGGATTGTTTTCTTAATTTCACTTTCTGCTGCCTCATTATTAGTATATAGAAATTCAACAGATTTCTGTACATTGATTTTGTATCCTGAGACTTTACTGAATTCATTTATTAGCTCTAGTAGCGTTTTGGTGATATATTTAGGATATTCTATGTGTAGTATCATGCCATCTCTAAGAAGTTTTACTTCTTCCTTACTAATTTCCATGCCTGTTACATTTTGTTTTCTGATTTTTGTGGCTAGGACTTCCAGTACTGTGTTGAATACAAGTGGTGAAGGTAGACATCCTTGTCTTGTTCCAGACCCTAGGGGAAAAGCTCTCAGTTTGTCCCCATTGAATATGATGTTTTCTGGGTGTTTTATATAAGGCTTTTATTATATTGAGGTATGGTCCCTCTAAACCTATTTTGTCGAGGGTTTTTATCAGTATTGGACCTTGTACTTTGTCAGATGCTTTTTCTGCATCTTTTGAAATGGTCATATGGTTTTTATCCTTTCTCTTATTGATGAGATGTGAAATATTTTCAGTTAAATTAGAGTACATGAAAATTTTCAGAAGGACATTGATTCAGTTGGAAATTCAGTTATCAGAGAAAATTCAAGTCATACTACTAATTTGCTAAAGAAGTACCCTAGAATGTCACTTAAGGAAAGACTAGACAATGTCATATTTAAAAAATAAACAACTAATTTTTTCAAGATCTTTTTCAGATGCCAGTATTCTTAATGGGCATATGTATTTAGTAAGCATGACTTCCTGAAGCCCCAGATAAATTATAAATATGAATGATATATAGTCTTAGTGTAGTAAGTTAGAAATATACAAACATACACGCTTCCAATAATACGTTTGGGATTTTGTTTGCCTTTGTCAAAATGTCTATTTTTAATGGAATTTTTCTTTTTAAGACTTCTTCCACAAATCCAATTTATCAGCCACTATAACCACTGGAAATGGTAAGTTCCAAAACCTCATGAACTTCATGTTTTTAAAAACTACTCTTTATTTTGATAGGGATTGATTGAAGGAAATGACAGAATGGGGTGATTAGAAATCTTTTGAGTGGTGCTTAGCCATCAAGAATCTCTTTAGAATGGGAAAATGGATTTTTACAATCATAGCAAAACAATCTGTCTTGTTAGAGCAGAGTATTATCAGCCAAAATGACATAAGATAGAATGCTAATTTAGATATTCACCACATTATCATCTTTATTCCCACCCTTGCTTCTCACACTTCAGCATAATGGCGTCCCATCAGTTTCATAAAATATGACATAATTAAGATCTTTGGATATACTATTTCATCTTCCTGAAATGTTCTACTTATCCCTCTCCCTTTTCATCTAACACCTATTCCCTCTTCTAATCACACGTTAAAAACTACTTCTGTTATGTCTTCACTGAGTATCTGAATATTTAAAGTAGGTAAAACCTTTGAGCTACAATTTTACATTATTGTCTATATCTTTCAACACTCACCAGAGTTTTCATTTAGTTGTTCAATGCCGATATTCTTTGTATATGTAAGCTCCATGAAGGCAGATAACATATTTGTTTAATTTAATAATCTTAGGGATATGCACAGGGCATATGATATGTTCCATGTTTATTAAATGCATGAACAAATGAATGAATAATACTTGATTACTTTATCATAAAAGTTTTGTTACCATAATAACATATTCTTTCCCTGGTAGTAGATGTTTATGGCAAAGTCATATTCTAATTAGAAGCTTGTTTGGTGAGCACAGAATTAGAAGGGGAAAAGGCAGTTATTAGTGTTAATATCTCTAAGCTACAATAGCCAAACATGATTATTTCCGGAGTGAAATACTTGCCACAGGGTTAAGTTGATTTCTAGTCCTTTGGGATTTCTGTCTGTGTAAACTGAACAAGTTATAAACTGCTAGATTAAGGTTTGCTTCCTAAAGTTCATATTCAAGCCCTACCTCATTAGGATTTTTTTTTACAAGTCTTCTGGATTGAAGTTTGGGTGTTCTTGAACTCTTTATACACATGTTATAAAGACCATCACCTGCCTAGGAAAATTAGTCTAGCAGAATCCTTGATACATATTACATGCTAAAAAGAAAATGTCTTTCTTTATTCAACAAGCATATCATCAGATTTTTGTGCCGAGGAATAGATTTACAGTGATGAACAAAATATTCATCACTTCTTTCATAGAACTTGTAGTCTATTCCCTTCTCCATATGCCTTATGGAATTAAAAGCTACTGAACCAGTGCTAAAGATGCAGACGTGCCTTTAGGACTTACATAAAATTGTCCACCTGATCTTGTCTTCCAAATAATTCTTATTAACACCCAAGATGCTTCATGATCTTTTTTGATGATAAAACCATATTGGTTTGATATAATAAACAATATATACTAAAACACTACTGAAAAGCAAGTATCCTTGGGGTAACCTTCTCATTTTTTTCTGAAGTGCATTACCTTGTACTTATAATTATACTGCTGTTTTTTTGCCTCACATTTAATTTTCTGCATATACATTATGATTTTAAGGCATTATTCTTTTGTTTGCTGTTATATAATTGTACACAATGTCATCATGCTAAAAATATATAATGGAAAACTTACAGCTAAAATCAGTATCTATTAAGTAACTATTACACGAGATACATTATTCTAGAAGTTTACAATATCAAAAAATAAAAATAAGTGTAAGCAACCTCATTTGTATTTTTTATTATATGCTTGGAGAAATGGTATTAGAAGTTCCAAATGCAAGGTACAGAGTAGAAGTAGTTAAGACTTCAGAAAAGAGAAAAACATTTAGATTATCAGAAAAAAATTCAACAGAAATCATATAACCTGAGCTGGGTGTTGAAGGGTACTAGCCTTTTGTCCAGTTCTCTTAAATCCCTGACTATGGTGTTTCCATTATACCAAACTATACCATCTTTGTTCCCACATTTAATGGGTAGAATTGTATACCCCTCAAAAATATGTTCAGGTCCTAACCCCTTGTACCTGTGAATGTGACCTTATTTGGAAATAGGGTCTTTGTTGATGTATTCAAGTCAAGATAAACTCAGATTAGATAAGTGGCAGACCTTAATCCATTGACTGTTATCCTTATAAGAAAAGCAAAATTTGGATATAGAGATACAGGAAGAAGGACATGTGATGATGAGGCTGAGATCGGAATGATGTATCTACAAACCAAAGAATAACAAGGGTTGTTGGGAACCATCCAAAAGCTAGCAAGAGGCAAGAAAGAATTCTCCACTAGGAGAAGAGCCCTGTGACATTTGATTTCGAACTCCTAATGTCTAGAACTGTGAAGAATAAAATTCTGGTGTTTTAAGATACCTAATTTGTAGTACTTTGTTATAGCATTCCTAGGAAATTAATAAATTAACAATGATTTTCAGCAATTTGTTTGCTAAGCTAGTTCATGTAGTATGCAAAACTTAAGAATTCAAGGACATATAATAACAATATGAAAAAAAAAAGATATGTATGGTGGTGTTACTTATGTTTTCCTACTTCCATTAAATAAGCTCAATGTGAAGGAAATGAAGTTGGAGTTTCCAAGTTCTAACAACAGACAACTGGAAGGTAGAAAATTAGATTTTACTCATTTCCTCTTCCATTGCTTTAAAAATACCAGAAATAATGATATCGAAGGAAATCAATGGTTTTCAAAAGGTGAAAATATGACTATGGGTTTTGTTTTGTTGAATCTCACTTAATAGGAACTGAAGGATATACATTTACATAGTCTGTATTATCTGTTTCAGTCAAATTTGGTTTGTCTGCCTAGAAACCACACCTAGGGAAATGGCTCTTCTGGACACTTGATGAGAAACACGTAATTCTTTGCCTGACCAATTCCTTTTTATGATGAAAATATTCATAGGAGTAGAAACTCATATTGTGCCTAATGAATTAAGGACTTCTTTATATGGATTTCCATTATATTTCATATATACCTGTATCATGGTACTTGTCACATAGCATTAGGGGCCTTTTTGTCTTTCTTATGCTAAACAGTGAGCTCCTAAGGGACAGGATTATTCACTCACATGTGTATTGCCTGTGCCTAGTGTAGTGGTTAGTATGTGGCAGGTGAACAGTAGATATTTGTGAATTGAAACAATTACGATAGGCATAGCTTCGTATAGCCATTTCCTTTCCAGGTGTAGTTTATTTGAATGTAATTTTAAAATAATAAAAAAACCTCAGAACTTTTTTTGACCTTATTCCAGTAAGGCAGGCAGATGTGATATAATTTAATTAGGCGTTCTTTCATGGGATTTTAGTTTAGCTTCTTTCCCGTGTACAGTTGAGTTGATTGACAAAGTGTTTTATTTAAGAAATGCTGAAATCCATCTATCTGGCAAACATGACTCAGTTTATGCATCAGAGACCATGTTGAGAGTAAAAAAAAGAGGACCAAATAAGACCCTGATCTTGCCCACAGGAGACAGAAGAGACAATCCGCACCCCCCCCCCCCCCAAATGAGGCAGAAGGTGCTATGTAAGCCCAGAAGAAGAGCATCTGGACCTGGAAGTGGTTGAATGTAGAGAAAAGAAATCATGTAAAAATACCAAGGCAGTTTCTTATAAATTTAAAACACTTTTAAGATCGTATCTATGTTATTTGGAAGATAACTACTCCACGTTTCATTACAAGAGTGCCCTTGAACTAGAGCATCTTATTGAAAGTTTTCAAGCTGTCAGAATATTATAATAGCTGAAACAGTGGTTTTGGTGACTTCTCAACGAGCTCCAAAAATTAATATTTAAACGGGAAAGCTCTTCTATAATTTCACTTAAACACATATTTTGACTATGTCCTCTAGCATGCCACTCCTTAGATTTGTCGTATCTATGTGATTTGCCTTCATCTAATTTTATACAAAAGATTGGAATTCCAGTTCTAACACACAAAGGATCTTCCTTCTTCTCTAGCCACTACATCAACTTCTTTAAACTTAGTATGTTATCTCAAATGCAGTCTTTGTATGAAATAAACTTTGGCAGCCTACATATATAATATTCCCTCTACTTCAGAAAAAAAAAAGAAAGAAAGAAAGAAACAAGAAACTAAGCCGAATGGAAGAAAAATCAAAGTTTGATATTAGACACAAATTTTCAGGTCATTATGTAACTATTGCCAGCAAGCACACTTGGGGACTAAGATTACCTGTGGTAGAAATGTAAGTGTTGGCTTTATGGTAATACGAGAATTTTAAGTTTGTTAATCTTAGAATTTTTATTTATTTATTTTTATTTTAGAGAGAGAGGGAGTGGGGGAGAGGGGCGCTAGGGTAAAGAGAGAAAGAGAGAGAGGGAATCTTTAGCAAGCAAGCTCCATGCGCTCTCTCTTTCTCTCAAGAAGAAAAAATAAATTAAAAAAAGAATATATTTGACAAATTACTTTTTTACTTAGTATGTATTGAGTAATGGTATTTATTTTAAAAAATTCCAAATTATTTTTACCATCTCAGTCACCAGTTTAATTTTAGTATTTGAATTTGAAGGAGAATTTAGGATAATTAAGGATAATAAATATTTAACAAAGAGATGAATGACAAAAAATTACATTCAAATATACTCCCCCCCCCCCCCCGCCGCATCAGGGTTGCTAAAAAAGTTGTAATACCCCTTACCCAAAGCAGGGTTTCCACTAAGCTAAAATATAGACTGCCTGTGAAACAAAAGATGTTTTCACAGGCTTTGCTTCAGTAATCTTAGGTGTTTCTGAGTGTAACAGGTAAAAATTAGCTGGTATTCCAACCTTCCTGTATTTTTTGCTCCAGGAGCCCTGGCTTGGTTTCCTACATGCAGTAGTCTGATTCTGAAGATATTCTACAAGCACCTCTCTTTACATTTACATGGAGATGGGATTCTTAGGAGGACTCTGCCCTTACGTTTTGAATAGAATAAGAAAATGATGCAGCGCTTTTAGCTAACTCATGATGTTTTCAAAGTAGTTTTCCCCAAAGAGAAACAAAATAAAATAAAACGTGGACTTTATAATAAATATTTCCACCTTCACTAAAAGCCAACATAGTCATCCAAAAATTAGCCACAGGTGAGGCTCTTCAGCCCATCAAATTTATACCAAAGCAAAATGACTAAAGATAAGGATGAAAATTTAAAAAGTTATGATACAATTTAAGTTTTATGTTCCTATATTTTAATGAATGGTAGCTGGATTTTCATGTGATTAGCTCATAATTTTTTATGTAAGAATATTTTAGGGCAAAGAACATATTTCATGTTTAATTCACTAAATTTATTTACACAACAGAGACTGTGCACCAGTCTGTGGTTGTTCATAACAATGGGTGCCATAAGAGAATACTTAATCTTTCTATTTGATCTGGAATTTGTCTTAAAGGAATCTGTGTGGTGCTGGGGAGAAAAAAAAGTATATCCTCTGCTCCCTCTACTCTACAAAGTAGAGCTGTGTAGGTGGTATAATGTACAACTCCAGGGACTGTAGTCGTCTATGTGAAGTGACAGCCCTGAGTGTTGTAAATAGTATTCTGAATCTGCATTGAATGTAGTTTATTGTTTTATTTTTTTAAATTTTTAATGCTTATTTATTTTGAGAGAGAGAGAGGCAGAAAGACAGAGTGCGAGTGGAGGAGGTGCAGAGAGAGAGAGGGAGACACCAGATCCGAAGCAGGCTCCAGGCTCTGAGCTGTCAGCATAGAGCCCACTCGGGGCTCAAACCCAGGAACCTTGAGATCATGACCTGAGCTGAAGTCAGATGGTTAACAGACTGAGCCACCCGGGAGCCCCCTGTAGTTCATTGTTTTAGCCCTCACATGGCCAAGATGGTCTTCCCCTGCTCAGTCTATCCCCATGTGAATAAAGTTATTTTTGATGAGTGTAGGAATGTTTTTCCTAGCTTTACACTCCTCCCTTTATTTTTGCTCCAGATTTCACTTCTAAATTTCACTCTAGAAACTCCAATTAGGCATCTCAGAAACCAAAAACATGATCTTGTGTTGGGGATGAGCATTTTCACTGGTCTCTTCTATGTCAAAAATACTGTAACTCTCAAATTCAGCCTCAAGTATTTCTGACTTTTGTTATGGTCTGCTCCAAGTAGCTAAGTTAGTAGGTTGTTAATGCATTTTTTTTTGCCATTTCTTCCATATCACTTCCTTTCTTTGTGATATCAATGACATCACCCCAGCTTCTCTTCATCTCCAGCCTTTGTTGTGTTTGGAAGCATTTTCTAGCTAGCCTTTCTGACTCCACTCTTTCACTGCCTTCTTGTCATTGTTAGGTTAATTCATATTTTGTGCATCTTAACTAAAATCCTTGGTTTGCTGTTGCCTTCAGGATTAATTTCAAATTCCTTAGGTTGACATGCAAAAGCCTACATAACCTGGATACTTTTATACCTCTCTGATTTTAATTGCTACCATAAGATTATTTGACTAATATCAAAAATATTTACTTATTTTCTTTATACATGCTGTACAGATCGACTCGTTTCATTTTTCACACTATTTTTCACCTGAAATAATCTTCTCCAAAATCCATATTGTTTTGAGTCTACTTGTCCTATTTTAAGCCTTGAATGTCATTTTTTTTTTTTTTTTTGAGAGAGAGAGAAAGAGAAAGTAGGGGAGGGGCAGAAAGAGGGAAACTAGGAATTTGAAGCTGGCCCCAGGCTCTGAGCTGTGAGCACACAGCCTGATGTGGGAATGGAACTCATGGACTGCAAGATCACGCATGACCTGAGCTGATGTTGGACTTTTAACCAACTGAGCCACCCAAGTGCCCCTTGAATGTGGTTCTTTAATTGGAAGTGCATCTTACAACTATTTCTATATTTTGCTATCATAATACTTTTACTATATGTTTTTTTTAAGTTTATGGGCTTTTTAGTTTTTTGTTTTGCTTTTAGTACATTTTTGAAGGTTTTTTTTAATATTTTCCTTGAATTTTTGAATTGAAGATTCATATTTAGTTGTAAGAAATAATAAGGAAATCACATATGGTTTTCACTCAATTCATTTTTATAGAATACATCTAACTTGTTCACATTTCACCAGTTTTACATACACTTAGGTGTATGTGTGGGTGTGTGTGCATATGTCTTTTGTATTTAGTTCTATCATATATGTAAAATCATGTGACCACCACTACAGTCAACACACAAAACAGTTCCATCAAAAGCGTTCATCATACTACTCTTTTATCCCCATCGCCACCTCTTTTCTTGTCCCCTCCCTAATACCTCACAACTATCTTCATCTTTATAACTTTGTCACTTAAAAAATCCTAAATGGCTTTTTTAAACCATATCTTTTTTAAAAAAAATAATGTTTATTTATTTTTGAGAGAGAGACAGAGACAGTGCACAAGTAGGGTAGGAGCAGAGAGAGAGAGAAGGAAACAATCTGAAACAGGCTCCAGGCTCTGAGCTGTCAGCACAGAGCCTGATATGGGGCTTGAACTCAGGAATGGCAAGGTCATGACCTAGGCGGAAGTCAGATACTTAACCGTCTGAGCCATCCAGAGGTACCAAAACCATACCTTGATAAATAAATGGTTAATTATTAAGTGATTAAACTTTTGACATTTTTGTGCTTGTGGTGACAGTATAATTGGAAATTGTCTCCCCAGACTTTCCCATATAAAACAAACAGAAAACATTGGCCACATTATTATAACCATAGTTTATAGTTCTATTACCATTCTTTTGTTTGGAATCCACTTTGCATACCTTTGTACCTGAGGATATGCTTTAATGAGATAAAATATGCTCAGCTTTTATTTTTAAATGTTATCATTAAAAAGACTACTTAAGTTTTTTTAAGAATAAAAAGGATTTTTATATACAACATGTGCTAGCTCTACCACTATATCATTGGTTAAGCTTAGGCATAAGATTTACTCTTTCTGGGGTTTTTCGTACGCCTTTTGAAATTTAATCAAAAGAAAGTTGGTTTCATAATTGTATAACTGCCTTATCTTCAGTAAGGCTCTTTCAAATATTTAATCCTTTGTCTCTCTGTTGATGAGAAGTGAATTAGCCAACCTGCTGTTAGATCTGGTACTATTGACTATATTAGTGAATTGAGGCTCCTTCATGGGAATCTTAAGCATGAAATATTTAATACTTGACATAGTTATATGAGATCATTTCAGATGTTTAAAATATTGCTAATGCAGAAGGTACTATATTTAACCTATTTGAATAGGTAGAAAAAATAAGGCTAATAGTTATAAAGGGAGAAAATTAGGCTCAAGATAAAGAGTCATTTCAAATGGTTAATATTTGGGGTGCCTGGGTGGCTCAGTCAGTTGAGCATCCAACTTCAGCTTAGGTCATGATCTCTCAGTTTGTGAATTTGAGCCCCGCATCCAGCTCTGTGCTGATAGCTCAGAGCCCGGAGCCTGCTTCAGATTTCTGTCTTCCATTCTCTCTGCTCCTCCCCCACTTTTGCTGGCTGTCTCTCTCTCTCTCTCTCTCTCTCTCTCTCTCCCTCCCTCTCTCTCTATCAAAAGTAAATAAACATTAAAATTTGTTTAACAAAAATGGTTAATGCTTTCCCCTCAAAAGAATAAGTGATTGCTTATAGCTTATAAGATCCTTTCTTTGAAAACACTTATACAGTTGTAGGCAATTGATTCTTGACAGTAAAGGATACATGAAGTAAATAGTGATTATTCTAAATGATTGTTAAAAAATGTCTTTAATGTCAGGCTGTTTTTATTGACAATCTCATCAGCATTTTCCAAGTGTTATTGACATTGAATGATATGTTCATCAAATGAAACTTAATCTAGCCTAAATTTTGCTTGGAGACAATTCTTGCTACACTAGTCAGCCAAATGCCAATCATTTCAGCCATACAAACTTAGGCCATTATCAAAAGCAAAATTATAAGGAAAAAATAAGATTTAGTAAATGTTTGAGAACACCATTTTACCATAATATTTCAACTGTTTAAACATAACAATAAAGGATATTTCATTTTTATTCTCCTAAATTAATTGCCAATTATAGAATCAGTCTATTTTTGGGAGCGCCTGGGTGGCTTAGTTGGTTAAGCATCCAACTTTGGCTCAGGTCATGATCTCACAGTTTGGGAGTTCCAGCCTCATGTCAGGCTCTGTGCTGACAGCTCAGATCCTGGAGCCTGCTTCAGATTCTGTGTCTCCCTGTCTCTCTGCCCCTCTCCAGCTTACACACACACACACACACACACACACACACACACACTCTCTCTCTCTCTCTCTGTGTCTCTCAAAAATAAATAAACATTAAAAATTTTAATAAAATCATTCTATTTTCATATATGAAGGAATAATCTATACAAATTTATGCCCCTGGAATAGAATTTTCTGGAGAAATTAGAAATTTACACTGGCCCTATATTCAGATTAAATTTGTGACTTAAGAAACACACTAATGCGGTATTTTCCATGCATTATAGAGACAGTGCATAACGGCTATAAAAGAAAGTAAATAAAGCTACAAGGAGTGTCACAATGTATTAAACACAGCCTTAGCCTCTTTAGCTCTATGGCCTACCAAATGTTCTAACTATAGCATATATGATTATACGATACATAATTCCACTTATTAAGCCTCTGACTGGAGTAGGCAAAAAAATTACATTCCAATTTTCTAGTTATCTAGGCTTCTGCAAATGACATACTATTAAAAACCTGGTGGAAAGGTCTGCCTTAAGGTTATACATCCCATAGCTTTTGATAATATTCGGTTTCCAAATTGAAATAACTTAATTATATTCTCCAAGGATCCATTTTCAGAGTAGGTGCAGCTGTTGCATTTTCTTTTTTAGAAAGACAATTATAATTACAGGCAACTTAAGGAGATGGAATTAATAATGCATTACAATTTTAGAGAAACAGTGAGATTAAAGTGTTCATGTAGGAAAAAGAGATTGGTGATCATAGACTAATAGAAGGCAAGATGTTCTTTGTGTGTGTGTGTGTGTGTGTGTGTGTGTGTGTGTGTGCGCGTGTGCGCGCGCGCGTGCGCACATACGTGTATGTGGGTGCACTTTAATGCGCATTTTGGAGAGAGGTCATGTAAGATAATCTCCCAATAAGTTAATTTTTTTAAAAGAGAGTTATTTCATGTTTACTACATACCAGGCAGTATGCAGGACACAAAATTTAGCAAGAAAATCACCATCTGGCAGGGAAAACATTTATAAATACTCCATGAGAGGTTCTTAAAGATGTGTGTAAAGAATATCTGAGGCAAGATAGGAAAAAGACATAGGCTCCTTGATACAGGGGAAACTTCACAAAGGGAGTACATTTAAGCAAATCTTAAAGCAAGGCTTATAGTTGTTTAGCATGACAAGACTGGGTGCCATAGGAAATAAAATTAGGCAACATTTCCTAGCGATGACACTCAAGAACTGTGATGGGTCAGAAATTATATCCCAGTTGTCAGCTAACAACTTAGCCTAACACATAGACACAAGGCGCTTAGGTTAGATCCGAAGGACTTTATTAACGGTGGCACAACAACAAGGTGAACTTCAGGTTTGTGTGAGTGTCCCTTGCTACAATTTCTATAGGGTGACAATTAGAGGACCAAGTGATTACTGCATGTGGAGTAGGTCCTGAAACTCTGAGCTGAGGAAACCTAAATCTTTTACACTGAACAGTAACAACAGCCGGCCCAATTCCCATGGAGTAAGACGCTATCTCTATTTTTCAAGGCCATGAGAAATCTTTCCTTTGTTCCAGAGAGAAATATTAACTCTCTGTTCCGAGGCTATAATGAAAAAAATAAATAAATAAAAATAATAAAAGTAAAAATAGGGACCCCTGGGTGGCTCAGTCGGTTGAGTGTCAGACTTCGCCTCAGGTCATGGGTCTCACAGTTCATGCGTTCAGCCCCATGTTGGGCTCTGTGCTGACAGCTCAGAGCCTGGAGCCTGCTTCAGATTCTGTGTCTCCTCTCTCTCTCTGCCCCTCCCCTGCTTGTGTTCTGTCTCTCTCTCTCAAAAATAAATAAATATTAAAAAAAAATTAAAAAAAATAAAAATAAAACTCTTGAAAATATATTCTGGACAGAAGAAAGTCAGTGAATCTAATACTTAAAAGATGTGCAAAAATGAGACAGAGTCATGAAGTGTCTCCAAACAGAAGCTCCCAAATGCAAATCTCCCAAGAGATTGAATAGTATGTTGTGTCTCAAGAACCTCAAGAACTCTCACATGGATGAATGGTAGTATGTTCTTTGTTCTGGGAAAAGTGAAAATTCCAGGGATGATTTTTGATTATGAAGATCTTGGCATATCTTACTAATATAGTTGGCTTTTATTCTGAAGGTTAACTGGGTCATGGGAACACAGAATGATTTTGACCAGGTGAGTTAGTTCCATGATCCGACTTGCAATAGGAAGTATCAGTTACAATCGGACTTTAACTTCAAAGTATGGGGGTGGCTGCTGAGTGAGGATGGAGAGAATGTAGGCAAGGATATCAGCTCAGAAGCTTTGACAATTGAGTGGCGAAAAGAAGAACCAATCAAGTTGTACTCACACTGAGGATGAGAAGTATGGTTTAAATCTAACTTAGTTGGAAGTCTTTGGTATTTGCAAATCAATTGGAAGTGAGCTGAGATAAGAGGTGGAGGAATTGATCACATGCCAAAGTTTTCTAATTCTAAATGAAAGGAGGAATACAGGGAGAGGAGTGTGGTGGGAGAAAAAGTGTTTACTTATTTAAATATTGACTTTCCAGGGGATAAGACAATAAATCTTTGGTGGAAGAAATTTAGAATTAGAGTGAGAATATTTTGGGGGAATCACAGAGGAAGCTATAGAGTACAGGAGCGGGGTAATATACGTAGAGAAGAGCGAGCAACCTTGGGATAAGAGCAAGAAGAGAAATTAGTGAACAAAATAGAAAGTTGTGAGGGAGGAAGAAGGATACAGAAAGGGAGGATTTATGGAAGCAAGGAGAGGAGACCTTTCAGGGAGGAGAGTGGCCATGAAGCTTCAAAGTTGAAAATGATCAAGAAAGAAGTACCTAGAAGGATTTAGAAATTAGGAGGGCCTTGGAAGTTTTGGCAACGGCTATTCTCTAAAAGAATTCCATTGGGATTATGGCACACATTACTGGTTGACTACTTTATGCCGATTTTTTCTTCCTTCTTACCACTTTAAGGGATAGCATTTAGTTAAATGCCAACACTCCTAGACAACCATACTAGCTAAGAGTTTGGGCCAATGCCATTTTTGTACAAGTTACTGAGTTTGCCTTTTTTTGTTGTTCTTTTTAAAATTTTTTTAAATTTTATTTACTTATTTTGAGAGAGACAGAGACTGCATAAGTGGGGGAGGGGCAGAAAGGAAGAGAGAAACCCAAGCAGGCTCTGAGTTGTCAGCTTAGAGCCTGATGTTGGGCTTGAACTCATGAAACGTGAGATTATGACCTGAGCTGAAACTGAGAGTTGGACACTTAACCAACTGAGCTACCCAGGCGCCCCGAGTTTGCCTTTTGAAAAGCAGTTTGAAAAAAAAAGCATACTTGGCGAGGATTTCCTTTGTCTGTTTCCCCTTCACCTCCCCCCCCCCCCCACTTCTGCCTAAAATATGACAGGATGGCTAAAACAGTGGCAGTTATCTGCAAGCATAATGTATCAGTCAGGGTCTAGGCTGAGGAGTGAAACAAATTAACCCTGAAATCTCAGTGGCTTAATGAACAAAGGTGTATTTCTCACACAAGCAAAGTCAGTTGGAGTATTAGCTCTTGTGTAGGGCAGCTGCAAGTTAAACCGTGGCTCAGGACTCTGGTCTCTTCTGTCTTCTATGTGCAGTTACAGTGAAGGGCTTCTAAGTCAAGGAGGGAAGTGATGAAGAAGGTCATGAAGAGGCTGTTTACTTCCTTAGTTTGAAAATGACACAAGACTTCTGCTCTTAGGGCATTGGCCTGAACTGGTAACATAACCCTGCCAAGCTGCAAAAGAGCAAGAAAATACAGTGTTCGTTGTGCTTGGGAAGGGCAGGAGTGCTGGAAAGTTGGGAGCATCAGTGAGCCCCGAATTCTAAGGCACCTTAAGTAGTCATACCTGCCCTGTACCACCCATCCCTGGACATCTTGCTGTGTAAGAACAATATATTCCTATTCATTGGGATTACTGTAAGTCAGATTTTTGTCCCCTAAAACTAAACAGAATCCTAGAAGATTCTACAAAAAATACAAATGTGTAACTTACTTTGAATTAGCTCTCACAATAAATACTGTTTTACATTCATGGACTTTAAGATAAGTTATTTTTAGTTTAGACCCCCTGGTACTAATATAAAACTAAGCAGACAAGGATAGCACTAGAACTGGGTGGGCACCAAAGTGGAGAAGGACATGGTGTTCCAAGCTTGCAGACAGTGGGACCCAGAGGTTTGCTTTGCCCTGCTATCTCCTTCACTGTGTGGGGAGAGGACTTCCCTGGAATAGTTTAGGCATGTATTTATACTTTCAGCTACTAGGTGTCCTTGTGGGTGTATGCCAGGTTTAAAATAGCCTGCTCTAAAGTACAAAATTAAAGCCCATTTTGAAGCAAATTGGGGAACTTAATACAATTTATTTTGGTCCTTTTGACACGAGGAAGGGAGTTAATATATGTCTGGAAAAATCCTTTGTCTTATCTACTCTTCCTCTTGTGTATTTGTTCTTATTTGCTTCAGACTTTGCTTAACTCCTTAGTTACTGTTCCCTTATCTATAATAGCATTAATAGTGACACCCACATCATATCTGTCAATGTTTGAGAGTGGGTTTTTCTTGCTAGAATTTTTTCCATTCACACTTTGTCACCTCTCAATTTGCCAGCCAGAAAGCCATTAATAGCAGATCATTGATACTCAGATAGAAAATACACTGTGCTATCTTTAACAGTTGGGAAAACCCAGATGCTCTCATGTTTCATAGGAAACTTTTCTGGCACAGGAGGCTTAGTTCTAAGAGTCTAACATGACTCTTAACTTGTACTTCTGCAAAATAAAATACTGCTGTGGAGAAGAATGTCAATTGACTTTTCTCACCAGGGACACAAGGGTATTCTGGCCTAGTTGTAAGGGTTAGGTGTGTTTACCACGTGGAAATACATCAGGAGGGTGTGAACACTGGTTTTGGCTCTTGAATTCAGTTATCCTGCTCTTGCCGAGAAATGGCCCAATAAATAGCTCTGGGTCTTGCTAATCATATTAGTAACATTTTGTCTTGTACAGGAGTCTTAAAAATAGGTGCAAAGGAGTGCAAGACATGTATTATGGCTTGAAGTGTGTTTTCTCCAAATTTATGTGCTGCAGTCCTAACCCCAGAGCCAGTGTCTGTGAACTTATTTGGAAGTAGGCTGTTTGCAGATGTTCAAGTTAAGGTGAGATCATTAGGGTAGATCCTAATCCCAAATGACATTGTCCTTATAAAAAGCAGAAGTTCCAGCACAGACAGGCACACAGGCCGAACGCAGTGTGAACACAGGATGATTCTTTTACACGCCAAGGAACACCAAAGATTGCCAGGAAATTACAGAAAGCTGGGGGAGAGACATGGGCCAGATTGCTCATATCCCTCAGAAGGAGCCAATACTGCTAACACCTTGATCTCATACTTTTAGTCTATCGAGCTGTGAGACCATCAATTTCTGTTGTTTACATCATCCAGTATCTGGTACTTTGTGAAGGGAATCTCGAAAACTAATGCAAAGTGTTAGAGGAAGTAAGTCCTCTCCTCCAGACAAAGCAAAAAGGTGAAGACATGAAGGTTTAGATGAGATAATGTATAGGACATGTTTTGGGTTGGTGTGTCACATGCTCAGCAGGAAATGGTGTTACTATTGCAACGATCAGTATTTTGCTCTTGATTTTATGATTAACGTGATAGAACGAACAACCTGGCTTCGAGTCCCACTCTACCACTTTCTCACTGTGTGGCATTGGGCTTCAATTTCTTAGACTTTACCATTTTCATCTCTTAAATGAGCATGGTATTAATACCCACAGTATGGGAATAGGGCTCAGTGTGTGCTGACTTTCAATGCTCGATACATTTTAGTTATGATTATCATTGTTTTCAGTTGTCCAATTTCCTTTCATTGTTTTAAAGTAAGGGTTATATTCACGAGATAAGACTTGTCTGTAAAGACTACTAAAAATTCCCCCCAAATTTTCTATCCAATTCACTGTAAAGTTGGAATTTTATATTTCAAAACATCTTATTTTAGGTATATTGCTTTTTCCTGGAAGTGAGACTTCATACAAACAGTTTGTTTTAAAACTTTGGAACACCTCTCTGAACAATAATTAACATAATGAAATTGTATTCAAAGTATCTAAGTCGGTCCTTTGTAGTCAATTAGGTGTCCAGAGAAATGCAATTATGTTTTAAACCACCAGGGCATATTTAAACCACTGAAGCAGCGGGTCGCCCTGGTGATTTTAGGATAGTGTTGTGGGAGACTTACTAAGGCCATTTATTATCTTCAAGTTAGAGAGCCATGGATATTAACTCCTTCAAACCATTAATACACCATACACCAACTAGCCCTACCATTCTTATCCTGGGTGCTGAATTTAGGAGAGAAAGAAACATATAAGGAATATTTTATAGTATGTTAGAAAAGCATCAAAATAAATCCAATGACTTCTGAGTGTTTCTTCCTGTTCTAAAATTTTCTGTTAATTTAGAAATATGTCACTGTCCATTTTGTCTGGAACTGTGCTAATGATGTATCTAATTAGGATACATTTTATGTATTTCAGAGCTTTAAACTATATAAATTTCAGTACTTCACTAACTTTAAAGACTAGGTTTTCTTACATCTCTCTCCTGCAATTCAATCAATTCTATACTATTTTGTGTTCAGTATGGATTGTTACTACTGATGGCCGTGTGTTCAGGGTTGTTCTTTTGTCTAAAGTAACGTAATTATTGGTTTTTGGTGACACTAACACCAGAAACTCACACTGTACCACGGATACAGTTGACAGTGAGAAGAACCAGGGGCATGCAAGTATTTACTCCTGTCTGAATAATCTTGACCAATTTACAAATAAATGACTATTTGGATAGTTAATGAATGAATGCCCTTTCGAACCAGAGGAGAATCCTTACCTATTCAATAATTCATTTTAGGATTTAGATATTTTTTTGCTCCATCTAACCTACAATTCTCTTCTATAGCTAAGCCAACTTTACACACTTTTGTCCTTAGAAATTGCTGGTGACAGTAGTTTTACCATGCTTCCTTAAGAGCAGTTTGCATATTTGTAGTTCTTGCCTTAGTAATCTTTTAGCATGCTATGTCTTTAATAAATGTTTCCTGTCTTATAAACTTTATATATTGTCTTATGGAGTATGTGTGTGCATATATATATATGTATGTACATATATATGTATTTATTTACATACAACTTGGTTGATTAAGGGAAAATAACAATGGTGGAAATAGTTATTTGACAATACACAAACAGATGAATGGAATAAAGGACTAACATTTTTGAATAGCAAAGAAATAAATTATAATTTCAAAGCCCTAATACTGTCTCAGAAAGTGGAGAGACACTCAGTAGGGGAGCTTCACAGATGGGGATGGGAGTGGCTAAGAGCCGGCTTACGTATACCCAGCAGGAACAATACACTAGGACAGCACTCTAGCTACAAACGGACTGTAAATTGGATAAGATGATAAATAGAAAAGTTATTTTTGGTCTTCATGTAAAATTGTGTAAGAAAATGGAATCAGAATATTATCGCTGGCTTTATTTCCTACATTTCCAGAGACACTGAGAATGAAGTAAATGGGTTGAAAAGATTGGTTGGTTGAGATCAAATGAGCAAATCTGAACGTGGATAAACATTTAGAAAAATATTAACAAATATTGGCTTAGTAAGTATATTTAAATATTTCTAAGTCAGTTACATTCAAAAGTATAAATATCATCTCTAAAAATAAAGGATAAACATTATCCCCAAAGATCTAAGAAAAAATTGATTTTTCTTATGATTAAATTTCATGCACTTATTATCTGATTTCACTGATTTTGGAGTTTTATCTTCATTTAAAATCTAATTTTCGAAGTACTTCTTCATTTAACTTTTATTCATTTCTTTTAATGTTTGACATTGATTTTATCTGTTTATTATTATTACATATTTTTCATTTATTATAATTGCATTATTTACCAGCTTAATAGTCAGTATATTTCTACTTTCTTTTCTTTTTGTAATGGCTGCAATATGTGGACAGGCTTCACCCTGGTGTAGTAACTTCTCAAGCTTTGAGATTTTTCCAACAATTCTAATGTTAGATCTTCAAAAATTACTGGACTATTAGAAAGATACACAGAATACAAGTCTATTCAAGAAAACAAAGATTGATATTACTTGTTGGTTTATTTTACCTATCACCCATTTTCTATGAGCTGTTTATCTAAAAGTTTCGTGATTCAATTTTGAATATGCTTCTGCTCAAATAGAATGCCTTCAAATAGCATATTTTGACTAATCAGTCTACATTTAAAATTAAGTATACCTATACACACACATCTGGATGATCCTTTGCTCATTTATTCACTCAAGAAAAAAACATATACATATATATATTTATGTATATATATACATAATAAATATATATATAATATAATATATAAATAAATATATATATAATAGATTTCCCACCCTTTGTCAAACACTAGGCCTTTATGCTAGCAATGTTTAGTAAAAGAAAACACAATCTTTGATGACAGGAGTAGTGATTTACATGAATTATTTCTGTATGCTGAAAAGTTCAAAATGAAAATAAATAAATGTACTTTGAACAAAAACAAAAACTAAATAAAATCCATAGACTCAGTAAATACTTACTGGATTTAGGACAGTCTGTGCAAATAAGATGCCACATTATGGGAGAAAAAAACAATTAGACTTTGAAGAGGACTAAGGCAGTGTTAAACCTTCTGATCAATATTTGAGGGAGCCATAGGATAGAAGTTTTCAGTGCTAGAGTTTTGGAAACTAACAAGCTGGATTCAAGCCCTATTTTACTGATTATCAGCCATGTGTCTATGAACAGTTTAGTTAATCTATTTAAGCTTTCCCTCATCTAAAACGTGGAATGGTCATAGGATTTTTCTACACAATTTAAGTACAAATTAAAAGGCTAAGTAACTGAGCACCTAGGACATGTGCCTCTGAAATCACTATGGAGCAACTTCCTTATCTTCAGGATTGCAAGGGAATATCCTTCTGCTTTGTTGTCCCATCATTGACAGATAAGAATGAATTGAGCAGAGAGAGTAATATACTAGAATGTTGTAATTCCATTTTAAAGTAGGGATAGTGACTTCCTTTCAGAGTAGATCATAACTGGAAAATCTGGATTCCGGTAGAGTTGTGAGGATTACAAGAAACTAAAAATTTGCACTTTTCTATAGCCCTTGTTTGCCCAGGTAAACTCTTGGAGCACAAAAGACAGGCAATGTTGAAATTATTTTTCTTTACTTGCCATTTCAAGAGGAAGCAAATACCAATCTTAGATTACTAGGAGACCTAAAAAATGGTCCTTTAGGATTCAGTCCTTAGTATTGACTAACCCAAGTTCAGGCATCATTCCCACCTTACTCCTGACTTAGTGTATTATGGGATAGCATATAGCATTACAAAGTGGCATTTTTCTTAGGCCTGACCAGTTGGAGAATTGAACCAAGAGCTCAACTTTCTCTGGAGATAGTCCATGGTTTTAGATGACCTTGCCATCATATCCTTTTTTTAAACTACAAATTTGCCCTGTATTTTAGAGTCAGGATAGAGGACAGAGTCTGATGTATCATCACATGTGGTATGAGTGGTTGATGTTTGTGAGTCTTGTTTTCTCAGGTTTATACTAGGATTATAAGCCCAAACAAGGTATATTGTAGAGTCTTCTCTGATTAGTGAGAATTTGAATCCAAAGCACAGTTGGCTTAAAAAACTGATGTTAAATAAATGCCATAAAAAAAGAATTCTACTCCTCTAATTAAATTTCCATTTCTGATGACCAAAAATATCTTTAGTCTCTTCACTTTTTAATTGATCTCATCTGTTATTTTCATTTATTTGTATTTATTTTTATTTTTTATTTGAAGTTCTCTACTTCCTTCCCCTTACTTTCTATTCCTCCATAATAAACGACAGACAGGGCCTAGACCTAATACATAAAAACTGTGTTTTTCCTTCATGATCTACACTAAAAATGTGAAAACCCTTGCAACAATCTTGAAATTTCTCTGCAGTTTACGATGAGGAACCTAAAGTTTTAAATGTTAATTATCTTGTCCAGATTACCCTGCTACTTATTGCCAGATCTGAGATTTAAAACCTGGTATTCACCCCTATATCACATTGCCAGAAATGAGTGCCATTCTTCTCTAATGCATCACAAGTTTTGAACTTTCATCTCAATATACTATAGAATAAACAGGTGAAATTTAGATTTGGCTATCCTACCATCTATCATTAATCTACTCTGTAACATAATATACAGAACAAGATGATGTACTTTTTTCCTGGGCTTCTGACCTTGACAGAAGAATAGAACGAAGGTCTCCCCACTTTTTAAACTTGTATACCTATCAGAGGGAAAAAAGAAGCTTACATTGCCAGTATACACTTACTTGCATATTTGTTCATTTATAAAGTATATATGTATGTGTATACATGTGGATACAAACACACACACACGCATATATATATATATATAATTTTGTTATATAATATATGTAGTATATAAGGTATAAACATAATATGCTAGTGTATTATAGAATATATGACTATGTAATATATACCAATACTAATAAATCAGTGTGTATTCCACACATGATATGGAGACTATGAATTCTAAGTCTTATGAACTTAATTCAGAACTTCAGCTATTCATGCTGTAATATATCCTGACCCCACTGACATCATAAAGGAGGGTCTGAAGAAATGTACATTTTAAGGATCAGACAAAGGAAAGACAGCTTTTAAGCCTGCCTCCCACCCCCTACCCCCACCCCTGGTCTTTTATTTGAACTTTAATGATCTGAAACAGGTTTTTTATATACTTGGAATATAAAATAGCAAGATTACAGCTTCTCTAGACTAATTTTATGGTTTTATTATCACATACTAAGGGGGACCTCAGAAACAAAGTATTTAATTACTTTTTTATTGCCAAAGAAAATAGCTTAGTAAAATCTAAGCAAGCCTAAACTAATGTGTCTGGTGTATATTTAACTGGTACCTAATTAACTTATATCCAACAACTCTAGATCACCAATAATATCAACCAATTCTATAGTTGTATATTTTCACTAATTTATTGTGTATAATACAGCAAGAAATCACACAACTGGAAAATAATCATTCCATGGATGCTTAATTGAAAGTATCAAGTTGTACTGCTTTAAAAAATAACCAAGCTAAAGGTATGGTGGTTCTGCTATATAGTACATAATTTTGTCTGTATAATGCAATAGATCCAGAATATTTTTAGTAGAATAGTTTTTAGTAATATTTTTAGTACATGTTTTCAGAGGTGGCATGGCTTCGGTGACGTGCTGCTGAATTTCCTCTTCCAAAATAAAGGACAAAAAAAAGTCCTAAATGTGACATATATCAATTCCATGCAAACCAAGCCATTAACATGCTGTCACTGAACATGGAATTGTGAAGACATGTGCAGAATTAGTTCCTGTAAGCTGGTACCAGGAGGCTCCAGCACACCACTGGATGGTTTATCTTTGCCTTCCATTATTATCTTATATTAATTTCTTTAATTGCTCAGTTTTATCCCATTATATTATTGACAAAATTATCAAATGCTTTGCGAGAGTGAGCTGGAACTTAAAATACTTTAAAGTACTTTAAAATACTTGAAAATAAATCAATTATAGCAAAACATGTCTTTTAAAGAATTCCAAGGTTCGGGTAACTTGTTTGTTATCCATGTTTCTTCATGAGTAGCTTGCTCTGTAAACATGTAAGTAGATTAGGCATTACACAGAGCAAATAAAGGAAAACAGAACAAATGCATGCATTTTGTTAGCAAAATGGGTTGTATTCATAAATTATTTTTAATTTAATCTACCAATTTAAGGACCACTTGAGTTTAGGTGATTATCTAAGCTACTGAACAATGTTTGAGGATAAAGAGAAATCAACTGGTATACAGTAAAGCTATTGAAATTATTTTAAAATATACTGATAATAATAAGCCACTGTCATTATAGTTATAATGAATAATATTGTTTAAGAACTGAATTTTAGACAGCTCTTTTAATATATTATAAAATGCATTTACTTAGCAGCCTAGCAATATGCCATTTTCAATTCATAATTATTATAATATTACTTTTATTGATATTCACTTTGCAGTAAAAAATCTATAAACAGAGATTACTTCTAAAGGAAGTAGGATATCTTCAACTGAACAAATTGAATAAACTCAATGGAAAAATGTTTGGTGTGTAGGCAATTGTTTCCAACAAATCGAGAGGTGAAAATGCTGTGACAGGGATCGGTAGTTTGCAGACTGATTTATTGAGAACAGCAGGTGGCTAACAACTAAACTCACAAGATGGTGTCCCTGAACAGTGTGCTCATTTTCTAGGTCGGGGTTTTAATTTTCAAAGGAAATCAAGTGTATACGTGGTAAGTCTGACATGGATTGAGTTACAGTTTCATCAACAAATTAAATATAAATCTGATAATGCAATAAACAAAGTATATAATAAACATTGAGCATACTGTTTTTAGTATAAAATTTAATAAACATTTTATTTTGTTTTTTGGTGATCTATATTTTAATTCAATATAGTTTTCCAAATGAATATCCATGCAGTGAAGAAATGCTTGCATAAATAACTTATTGCCTCACAGCAATTACTTAGTATTAGTTGGATAGGAAATATGATGAAAGAAGGCAGAATGTTCTAGTCTTATAGTGCAAATTTAAAGGCTATCAGGAAATGTTAATTCTAATCTCATTTTATCACTATATTGTGTGTAGCTTTGTTTCCTTTTGCCTTTTACTTTTCTAGTCTGATCCTTTACTAGCTAAATTAAAGGAAAACTTCAAATGATTAAAATGTTTCAATTCCTTTTGAAAAAAGAAAAAAATATTAAACAGTCATTATTCAAATAGTTCTTTTAAGTGGAACTTTAAGAAAATAACAATCCGAAATCACTAAATCTATAATAAAGTATAACTCTTTTTATACATACTTATAAACCACTCCAAAAAGCACAAAATACTTTTGTGTAGTTTCAGAGGAACTCAGTGATGGTATAAATCTAGCTTTGTAAAACAAATTCCCATACCATAGGTTTAGGAATTAGTTTAAATATATATATAACTTGATCAAGTATCAGTGAATAAACAAAGTTGTTTGTATGAAAACAATTTGCATACTTTGGGAAAGCTTGATAAGGATAAATAACTAAAAACTCCTATAAATTAAATATGAATAAAACATCTTTAAAGCTAGGAACACAACAATAGAAAATAATTAAAAGTAGTAGAAATAATAATAGAAAAAAATAAAAGAATTTAAAAACTGAGATTGTTTAATAGGTATCTTTAATTCTTATTCAACTTTAAAGAATTTGGAATCATAAGAAATTAGGCATCATAGATTATATATAAAAACATAAAGAATTACAATTGCAATTAACAGACATTTAAAGAAAAATTCTTGGGTTTATATCAGTAGATTGGTGAATGAAAATGTATCTACATATTTTAAGATAAAGTATTTAAATAATTTATGTATCCTTTTACAGAGTCTATACAGAGTGATACCCTGCTTTAACTAAATTTTTAATTAACTAGTTTTTATTATGTGTCCTACTACTATTCAATAAAATACTATGGAATAAAATATGAACATAAATTTCCTGGTATATATTCTAAATCGGTAGCACTCAGATATCACAAATACATGGAGAACTAAACCAGCTGTTAAAAATCAAAGCGACTTTGACAAAAGTCCGTTTGATTTTTGTGAACAGTTACTTCCATCTATTCTTTCTTATCATTAATTCCAAAACAGGAAAATAGCTGTGTGTGTGTGTGTGTGTGTGTGTGTGTGTGTGTGTGTGTGTGTGTTTCTGTCAGCCTCATATTTTCTTTCCTCCCCTAATCGAGTATCTAGGTCATGTTCCTAGTCCTCACCTAGGACTTCACTTTCTAATTCAAAAATTTGCTCTGAATTGTGATTCAAACAAATATCTTGGATGACTTTACTGTCCATGTAGATGATTCCTGCAACACCTGAGTAGTCTGTTTGACACTAAACCTCATTATCTACATAAAACTGGTGCAGAAACTTAAAAAAAATTAATATTTATTTGTGTGTGTGTGTGTGTGAGAGAGAGAGAGAGAGAGAGAGAGAGAGAGAGAGCGAGTGATCAGGGGAGGGGCAGAGAGAGAGGGGGACAGAGGATCCCAAGCAGGTTCTGTGCTGACAGCCGACAGCCCCATGTGGAGCTTGAACTCGTGAACTGTGAGGTCATGACCTGAGCTGAAGTCTGACATTTAACCCACTGAGCCATCCAGGTGCCCCAAAACCTTTGAAGTAGCTAAGAATTTCAACAGCAAGTGTACTTTCTAAAAATACAAGAATGATTCCAAGCAACACTAGAGAGCCGGAAGATATGAGATCATAAAGGACCGGAGGAGAAGCAGCCATGGAGATGCAGAGATAACAGAGTTGTGGCCTCTTAGAAGAAAAGGGGGGTGTGTTTCCGGGAGCCAACTGCAGTTTCTGCAAAGTCTTTTGATGTAACCCTCTTATCTTCCTTAGCAATTTTTTCTAGTAAACAATATAACTGGATAACATTTTAAAAAATAATCCGTAGTACTTCCTATGAAATATATGAATACCATAGCTCAAAAGCAAAGATAAACACCGACAGAAGGAAAAAGTACTACTGTTTTTGTTTCATTAGTTAAATGTATTTTGTCACCAATTAGGTAAGCTCAGGGTTATGGTATTCTGTTCCAAGGACTTGCAGCTCTCAGAGTCCCACATAAACCTTGGCATGAAAACAAGGCCCTGAAGTCCTCAGAACCTACTGCTAGGTTAATTGCCCTTAATTAACTTGTATATCTTATTAAAAGAAAAAAAAAAAAGACTTGACTATCTTCTGCTGAGTCTCTAGCTGCTTCCTAGAATTGTTTTCCGCTTTCCCTTGTAGTTCAAACAAAATTCCTGGGAGCTTCTTTTCCAACTTAAATGTTTCCAGTGGAAACCCCCAAAAAGCAAAGGAGGCAGCCCATATCTAAATCCCTGTCTTTTTTGTTCTCAAACTTCCTTAAGAATAACTGATGTTTACAAAGTGCTTCGTGGTTTTTAAAACTCAAGTTAGTGAGCAAATGACAATCTGCGTCTTACATACAGCTATAATCTCAAATGCTTTTTAGCATTTTAGCAAACAGCCTCTTTTAGAATTTATCAAGAGACAAAGCAATTTTAAATAGAATTTTAGGCAGTAGTTTCCTTTTAGTGAATCAGGAGTCAGTGAAAATAATAGCGTGGAAAATTGTATCTGATTTATATGTTGGCATTTATTGTCCTACCTCAAAGGCAGTATGTAAAATGTAGGAGGGAAAATGGTAGGCTGGGGACTATGGAGGTAGCAGGTAATATTGAAAAGCAGCTGTTACCAGGGCACTATGATTGGAGAGTCCTAAATGAAGGCCAATTCAGAGACAATCTTTCCTTACTTTTCCATTTGCCAGATGTTAGATTTGTGTCTCACAACACAAGTCTCATAGGCTTTTGTTTCATGCAGGGATGGGAATGTAAGTTTCGGGTTATGGATTCTAACACAAAATAAGATCATCCAAATTGTTTTGAGCTGCCTAGAGAGATGAGCTTTTTATATGTATTTTTACTGTCAATTTCTAAACTGTTTAGATTTTTAACTATTATGAATGCCTTTGGAGAGTCATGAGTAGAATTTGTGGTGTGTATTATAAAACATTAATGTTGCCTTAATTTCTTGAATAAATTTGCTAATTTCTAGATGGTTATCACACCACTCACCTTTTGCCATACTAATATGATTTGTTAGTTGTTTATCCAGAATGCTTACAAATCATTTATTGAAGTCTATATTATCTCCCATATGTTTTTTAAATAATTAATTTCACATTAGCTAACATACAGAGTATACAGTGTAGTCTTGGCTTTGGGAGTATGTTTCCATCATTCATCTCTTACACATAACACCTAGTACTTATCTCAATAAGGGTCCTCCTCAATGCTCATCACCCATTTTCCCCCTTACCCCCCCTACCCCCCACCCCTATCAACACTCAGTTTTTTCTCTGTGAGAGTCTCTTATGGTTTGACTCTCTCTCTCTCTCTCTCTCTCTCTCTCTCTCTCTCTCTCTCTGTTTGTAACTTATTTTTCCTTCCCTTCCCCTATGGTCTTCTATTAAGTTTCTGAAATTCCACATATGAGTGAAAACCTAGGGTATTATCCAATAAGATTTTTGAGCTTTATTTGATCGCATAACATTTTTTTAGTGGGTGACATTGACTTTTTAAATGAAAACTCAACCATAGAGCAAAAGTATAATTTTGGCTTTCAGCATTTCAAAATAAGTGAAGCCATAAGAAGATATTGGCTTGTAGGTGTCACTAGGGAAGCTTCTTTTTTAGATTTATGAAATCACTCCAATTAAAGTAGAAACAGTGCCTAAGGGAACATTTGACTATTAAATTGCAATATACATATTACTATGTTAATTTTTTATCAACCTAGCATCTTTAAGTATATCATGTTAGTTATGCATGTTTTTAACATAGGGATTTCAATGGAAATAAATGACTAATATATTCCATATCACCTATCAGTGTTTGACAAACTGAACTTAACTCAAGGACTTTATTTCCAACATTTCTGTGTGTTATCCTGGATGAGAGATTTTTTTCCCCTTGTTGGTTGGAAAGGGAAAAAAAAAAAAAACCCAAAAAACAAACCTCATACATGGATGAAATTTTAGTACTTTATACAAAATATTTTACAAACTTTTAAGTTTTCTCTTAAGTATACAGATATTTCCTAAAACTTAGCTGGAAATATTTAAAGCTCAGGGCATTTTCTAACGGAAACCACAATACTTAATGTTCCAAACTGACTAATATTCAGATGAAAGTGGTTTACTAATTAAAAACAATAAAATCAAAGAAAATTGGATCATGGTTTTCAAGTTTTCCTGGTAAAAAGTAAGGAATTGTATTTAAAAGAAGGTTGTGTACCCAATAATGTGAATTTTCTATCCAAGTTTAATATTTTAATTAAAACATTTCCATATCAATAGAAAATGTTCATCAGAAGCAATTAGTTCAATTTAAATAAATCCCTTTCAAATGTTAAAGTATTGTGCTTAGTAGGTAAAAATGGCTGATATTTTTCTTTAGTGATACCATAATAGGAATGTAAGAGGGGACTCCATTTAGTTTTTTTATTTAAGATATGTTGCATGGGCACCTGGGTGGCTCAGTTGGTTAAGCGTCTGAATTTAACTCAGGTCTCACGACTTGTGGGTTCAAGCCCCACATTGGGCTCTGTGATGACAGCTCAGAGCCTTAAGGCTGCTTCAGATTCTGTGTCTCCTCTTTTTCTGCCCCTTCCCTGCTCACGATCTCTCTCTCTCTCTCTCTCAAAAATAAATAAACATTAAAAAATATTAAAAAAATATGTTGTAAAATGTGTATTACTATCTGCTTCATTACTTCAGGTATCAAGCAAGATGAGTGTTTTATTATTTAAAAAAAATTGTTTTCATATCCTATGTATCCAATCTTGGAACACTGAATTCTGTTTATTCCATTGCAGAAGTAGTTACTTTGAAACCAAAAACTATATAAGGAAAAGGATAGAGTTAAAGAAAGAAAAAAACTTTCCAATTCAGTTGTGAAATCTTGGAATATCAGTTGCCATATGTAAATATCTTTTAATACATTTTTTATTATTAATATTACTTAGAACTGAAAATTCTCTAATGACTATTTATAATGAAATTATTCATTGATTACTTCATTGTTTTCTAATTTGTGATTTGAGTGATAGTGCATGACAATCAAATGGACAAAATTATTTTATAAATATTTATGAGTTGTTCCAAACTCATGTTCTGGTAACTTCTATTTATTTATTTTCTTCAAATTTTTATTTAAAATCTAGTTGGTTAACATAAGTGTAACATTGGTTTCAGGAGTAGAATTTAGTGATTTATCACTTACATACAGCACCCAGTGCTCATCATAATAAGTTCTCTCCTTAATAACCATCATCCATTTAGCTCATCCCCCACCCACCACCCTCCATCAACTCTCAGTTTGTTCTCTATAGTTAAGAGTCTCTTATGGTTTGCCTCCCTCTCTTTTTCCCCTACCTTCCCCTATGTTCATCTGTTCTGCTTCTTAAGTTCCACATACGAGTGAAATCATATAGCATTTGTCTTTTAGACTGATTTATTTTGCTTAGCATAATACACTGTAGTCCCATCCACGTTGTTATAAATGGCAAGATTTCATTATTTTTGACAGCTGAGTAGTATTCCATATATCCCCCATGTTTTCTTTATTTATTTATCAGTTGATGGACATTTGGGCTCTTTCCATAATTTGACTACTGTTGATAATGTCACTATAAACATAAGGGCACATTTGCCCCTGCGAAACAGTATTTTTGTAACCTTTGGGTAAATACCTACGAGTGCAATTGCTGGGTCTCAGGGTAGTTCTATGTTTAACTTTCTGAGGAACTTCCAGACTATTTTCCAGAGTGGTTGCGCCAGTTTGCCTTCACACCAACATTGTAAAAGGGTTCCTCTTTCTCCATATCCTTGTCAACATGTTGTTTCCTGAGTTGTTCATTTTAGCCATTCTGATAGGTGTGACATGGTATCTCATAGTGGTTTAGATCTGTATTTCCTGGATGATGAATGATGTAGAGCATCTTTTCATGTGTCTGTTGGTCATCTGGATGTCTTCTTTGGAGAAATGTCTGTTCATGTCTTCTGCTCATTTCTTCACTGGATTATTTGTTTTTTTGGGTATGGAGTTTGAGGAGTTCTTTATAGATTTTGGGTACTAACTCTTTATCATGTTTGGCATTTGCAAATATATTCTCCCATTCCATGGGCTGCCTTTTAGTTTTGTTGATTATTTTCTTTGCCGTGCAGAAGTTTTTAATCTTAATGATGTCCCAATAGTTCATGTTTGCTTTTGTTTCCCTTGCCTCTGGCAACATATCTAGTAAGAAGTTTTTCTGGCTGAAGTCAAAGAGGTTGCTGCCTGTGTTTTTCTCCTTTAGGATTTTGATAGTTTCCTATTTCACGTTTAGATTTTTCATTCATTTTGAATTAATTTTTGTGTGTTTTATAAGAAAGTGGTCCAGTTTCATTCTTCTGGTAACTTTTAGACTAAAGGGACTCACATAGGTGTCTCAGCATGCTCAGATGGAGACATTTTATTTCTGACACAAGTAGAAAAGCTAAATTTTCTTTTTAAAATATAAATTGATGTTAAGGGTTCTCTCCAATCCAATTTTAATAAGTTTGTTTAAATTGGACTCTATATTATTCTGCAGTTCTAAAATCGATTGGTGACCAAGATCAACAAAGTCTCTGGTTACATGGGGCTGATATTCTAAGAATAGGGTTTTGAAATTACTAACAGAAGAAATAGTTTCAAAAACTGGAAAACGAAATGTGAATATTAAAATAGCATCATGTGCCAGAGTAGGGAGAGCCTATTTTGGATTAGATAATATAGTGCAGTCATTTGAGGAATAAACTTTGACTGATCAATGAAAGATGAGGCTAGCTAACCAGCGGACCATCTGGAGGAATGGCATTTTGAGATCAGCAAATGTTAAGTGTGCAGGCCCTGTGGTTGCAAAGAGTTTCCCATGCTTAAGGAAAAATACATGTCAGTGTGGTTAAAGTTTCAAGTTGCTTCATGTGAGATGGGGGAGGAGAGCAGACAGAGACCAGCGTTTCCGGGCTTTGTAAGGCATGGGTAAGGAGTCCAAATTTAATTTCAAATTTAATGAGAAGCTAAGCATAGTAGGGACATATAGTTTGGAAAAAGAACACTCTGGCTACTGAGTAAAGAACAATTTGTAGGAATGTTTAATAGAAGTAGAAGAGGTTGGGTCTTGGGGAGACCATGGGGACCTACCTAGTATAAGTAGAGAAAAAATTAAAAAAAAAATCAAGATGCATTTTAGAAGCAGAAGATTTGCCTTTGGGTCGGGCTTCTGCAAGTGAGGACAATAGAGTATACAAAGGTGACCATTAAATGTTTAAGCCACTTGGTGCGTGATGGTGTCATTTGATGTGATGATTGAAGAATAGAGGAATAACATACTTGTGGAAAGGACCTCAAAGTTCTAATTTATATAGATTGATTTTGAGACACTTACTTGAAACCCAGGTGGAGATGTTGAGTAGGTAATTTGGATATGTAGGGTAGCATTGTAAAAAGGCAGTAGTGAGGCACGGACAGTAAGAAACTGGCTTTAGTACCCGCTTTGGTGTGTTGCTAGGGGGTATCCAACATGCTACCTCCGTTTCTCCTGTCATGGAAGATTTTCTTTCTGACAATGGTGTTTTTGATGTCTGCATGTGGATTCATACTACACTGGTGCTGTACTGACAGCTTCTGCTGCTTGGGTGTTCTTAGTGTAAGCAATGTGTGCCCCCAAACATCCTTTCCTCTGCCCTGTATTTAAGACATGGCAGATTATTCAGTGAGGTGCATCCTCCCTGATACCCCATAAGAGGCATGAACCTTAAACTTTTGTAGACATTTTCCGTCTCAATTGCCTATAAAATCTCACCTAGGACAATACTCAGTCATGTTCCCTCAGAATCTCAGGAATCTCACCAGGCCTTTTTGGTGCTCTCTTGCCCTCTCATGATAGCCTCTCCACTCAACAATCACCATTCTTTATCCCAGCTTTGCAAACAGCCTCATGTTGCCCCTCTTTGCCTGGTATTTGATAAACATCCCCTTCAAACTGCAGAAGCAACTCTCCCAGGGCCCCCAACTCTGGAAATAGCAATGCCACATGTCTTGCCTGTCCCATAGAGAGGTTATTATAAAGGCAGCAACTTACCTAATAAACTGTGCACCTCCAAAAAGGCTACTTGCCCTCTTTATAGGCCTTATACATAGATAATTATAAATGCCACCTATTTTATCACGTCTTGCTCTGAACTTGCAACTTCAAAGATAAATAACAGTGTGTTCTCATTTTTGATTTTGTTTTTATAGTAACTAGGATGTAGAGAAACGATTTTAACACACACTTCACATCGGAATTTTATACAAGTTTGAAATTCAAAGGAAAAATTAGGATTGCAGTTAACACTTGGGGGTCACCACAATATGGATGATTTTTAAAGCCTGAGAACTTCGTGAGGTCACTTGGGTTACTCGGAAAAGAAAGTGGCCCATGACTAAGTCTCAGGACTCTGGACTCAAATATTTTATAAGGGGAGAGGAGCTCACAAATTACATTACATATTACAGACTGATGGAGCAGATGGAAACCTAGAGATTGTGGAATGATAGGACCCCATGAACTGCTTGTCAAAAGAGACATGACAAATTGTCTGTCATGAGGGGATGCTCATAGGAGGTGGATGATAGAAAGGTGAGGAAGGATTTTGGCAAGCTTAAAGTTTAGTTTATCGGTTTATTGTTGCAAGGAATTGTTAGGAGATGATAGGATTTCTGAATAAAACTTACTGTGCTTGGCATGACAGGTAAACAAATTAGTTGAAATACATACTATATTGTTATTAGTTTATGAAGGAAAATAAAGGGAAGGTGATAGATAATGCAGGGAAGAGCTAAAATTTTAAATATAGTGGTCAGGGTAGCTCTTACACTGAAAAGGTGTGGTAGGAAAAATGAGGGAGAGATATCTCAGAGAAGTGCTCCGGAGTAAAGGATTATGAAGTACAAGAGTCTGGCCCACCTCTAGAGCCAAGTAGAATGCATGGAAGCCCATCAGGAATGAGTTGAAGAGGAAAAGTTAGATGGGGAAATGAAGAAGGTGTGTTCGCAGAGTTCTTTCCAGAAGTGTCACTTTGAGGGATAGTAAAGAAATGGGGCACTTGCTGGAGGAAAACACAACATGATAACTATAGGATCTCTTAATAAGAATGTAAATAATTTGATTTAAATGAAATATTTTTATAATGAGAGTAAAGACAATTGTTATATAGTGATATTTTCATGTAAGATTCCTGAAATATTTCTTTATTTTTAATCTGTTCCAAGCAGATTCAAGTAAATGTCCTTAAGACTTTTTTTTTTTTTTTGGTAATCATGACAGCGTAAAATATTTACATCTTCAAGGTCATAATATCGAAGCCCTATTAATAGGAGATGATGATTTCTGAAGTAAATTTGACACATTATCAGAAACATATCTCCAAATTCATTATGTGAAAAGTGAAGATAAGTCTAAAGTCCTTAAAAAAAATCCCCGCTTTCCACAGTTTGTTATTGACATATCATCTTGTCACATTTGCTCTTTCCCTTGATGGGAAAAAGTGATGGCTTTTTCTTGAAGGTTAGGTGTTGACATTTAATGCAATTCAGCATGCATTTACTGAGCACCTGTTATGTGCTTGTGCTATAAGCACCGTGAAGAATTTCAAATGAAGACCTGACCTTTGGGAAATTATAATATAGTTTAACAGCCAAAGTGGTTGGTAGTGTCATATCACAAATGGAACATTTTTATTGGAGTTTATGTATGAGACCTTAAAATTCTTCAAATATATATTTACATTTTATGCTATATACATAATAAGCCAATAAACTAAGTGAATTCACTTTAACATGAAAAAGCAATATAGTATCTATAAAAATTTATTTTGACATAATGAAGAGACTCAAATTGTTTTTATTTTTTGACAGATACCCAAAGTATTGCTTTTGAAGATATCAGCAAGTTTGTTTACAAAATCGCCTAATTTAAAGATAGAACGGGCAATAGTTTGTTTATCCAGACTACATACTTTTCTCACTGGAAGCAGTAGGTAGAATACAATGACCCTTAGAATAGCCTTCCAGGCTGACGTAACCAACATGATCAACAGCATATGTTTTCATATAAGTCACAAAAACAGTATTCACTCAAAACAGCATCACCTTCAAAGAAATTGCAACATTTTGAGTACATTGTGGGACAATTATTAGGATATTTTTCACTTTGGGGGTGCCTAAATGGTTCAGTACGTAGAGTGTCTGACTCTTGGTTTTGGCTCAGGTCATGATACCAGGGTGGTGGGATTGAGCCCTGTGTCAGGCTCCACGCTGAGCACGGAGCCTGCTTAAGATTCATTCTCATTCTCTCTCTCTCTCTCTCTCTCTCTCTCTCTCCTTCTGCCGCTCTTCCCCACTCAAGTTCTCTCTCTCTCTCAAAAAAAAAAAAAAAAAGGCTTTTCACTTTTAATGTTCAATCTTTGCTACATTATTGAAATGAAATTGGAATATGACAATTGGGAAATAATCTCAATTCATGACTCCCCCTTTTTCCACTCCCTTTCTCCCACCAAATGTTATATCACTGCTGCTAGATGTGGAAACTTCACTCTTTTGCAGAATTCTAGATGGCCAAAAAAAAAAAAAATAGATGAGAGTGTATAATTTTATCTCAAGTTATATAGTTTAAAAGAATAGGTAATACGGATCTCTATATAAAGTATTTTGATGTCTATGGGATGTTTGGATTTGTTTGCATTCCCATCACTGTATATCTAAAGTGGCTTCACATTTATTTAAACTGAATTGCTCTTTAGACAAACACATTCTGAGAGCAGCCATTATTGGGCACAAGTCATGAATTTATAAATGTTCTTTCAAATTTGAAAAGCTTAATACACACACACACATATATTTTTATACACAAATATATTTTTAATACATTTATTTTCTTTAATTTCCAGCACTACTCTATAAAGCTTTATACAAACTTATTTTGGCTTTGACATGTGTGATTTTTACATCACTGGAAGAGTGGGCTAATACTTTAATGTCATTTTCTTATTTAAGACATGGCAGTCTTTTTGTTTCTGATACATTGGCTCTGAACTCTGCTGGCAAGCTTATAAATCAGATCACCAACCATACATAATTTATTTCCGTAGGTAACTGAATGTGCAGTGTAGAATACAAATACGTTTTGGACAATATTTCTGCACATCTTTAATAGGTTTAAAAGTTTACAGAATAACTCATGATTTATTTTCTTGTTTTATTCCTTTTTCTCTCATCAGTCACACATAATATATACTATACTATACTATACTAAATATAATATAATATAATATAATATAATATAATATAATATATAATATATATTATATTATATTACATGCAGCCATGCAAGCTAGATATATACATTGTTTCTTAGATGTGCGACTTCAAAGATATAGACCTTTGCCTTACTTCACTTCAGAAATCTTATGGTTTAAATGTCTATTTTGAATTTTTTTGGGTTTGCATTAAAATTGAGAGTAATTTCCTTAATGAAGCATTCTTGTTTTTATTTCCTCTAGAGATAACTGATTGTATCTAATGTCAAAAAACAAATTCTCTCATGAGAACATCATCTAAAAATGATGAGATATGTTATAATGTTGGACAATATCTGAAATATTCTATAATGTAAAACTGACCTTTTCTGTGTCATGTATCCTATTCTATCCTATGATATGGGTATGGGTATAACATATACTCAATATAAATACTGGAAATAGTATCCTTAATCACAATTGATGTGGATTATAAACAGGAAAGAAACATTATAAATGTTTCCCTTAAACTTTGCATTCTTTCCTAAGCTCATTTTTTAAAATGTGCTAGCATCTGGGCACCTGGGTGGCTCAGTTGGTTGAGTGCCTGACTTCGGGTCAGTCATGATCTCACAGTTCATGGGTTTGGGTCCCGCATTGGGCTCTGTGCTGACAGCTCAGAGCCCGGGGCCTGCTTCGAATTCCGTGTGTGTGTATGTCTTTCTCTCTCTCTCTAGCCCTCCCCTGCTTGCGCTCTGTCACTCTCTGTCTCCAAAATAAATAAAAAACATAATTTTTTTTTAATGTACTAACATCAAATTGTGCTTTTTAAAACTTTTGTGCAATTGAAAATGTCAACATAAAAACATGACATGTAAACGAATCATAGAATATAGCTTGCCCTTTTATTTCTGAGGTCTTCATTTACTGGCCTTCTGTTTGGTGTGTGTTGTGGTTACATATTTCCGTTCTTAATTTCTTTTTTATTTTTGAGAGAGAGAGAGAGACACACACACACAGAGTGCGAGTGGGCGAGGGGCAGAGAGAGACAGAGACAGAGAGACAGAGACAGAGAGACAGACAGATTCCTAAGCAGGCCCTGGGCTCTAAGCTGTCAGCACAGATCCTGAGGCAGGCCTTGAACTCATGAACTGTGAGATCACGACCCGAGCCAAAGTCGGACGCTTAACTGACTGAGGTACCCAGGCACCCCTTCATATTTCTGTTCTTAAAGAAGTAATCATTCTTGTCATTTGGTCTGTCAACATTACATACAAACCCATTCTATAGTGGGCTCATGGTTAATATTAGCACAACTGACTTGCATATTCGAAGCCCCAGCACTTTCTTTTAGTAACATAGAGGAAATCCACGACTCTAATTCAGTAATCAGGGGTAGGAGGGATATAGGCTGCCAAGTATTTTGCTTGTTGTCTATGATCATTTTGGAGAGTTTGGACATGGAAAAAAGTCACAATGCATATGACCTCTGTCAGGGATTTCTGAATCATTAAATGCTAATTCAACAGTTTTGATAGAGAAAATCTTCATACTTGTCGATCTTGAAGATCATTAAATCAACTGAGTTTAAATCACAAGACTGGTTCTGACAGAAAGGAAGGAGTAAAAACTGACAAAGCACAAGGAGGAAGAGTCCTGCCAAATCTTTCATGGTTCTTATTTCCCTACCTCCATCTTAATATCGTACCAGAAGGATAATGTAGATCCAGTGAATCTGCCTGACGTATGAAAACATTAGAGAGAATCGGAGAACAAATGAGAATATGTGTATTAAGACAGTATACAAAATTTAAAGGAATACATGAATGTTGACATTTACACATCTAAGTTTTTTTTTTTTAATGTTTATTTATTTTTGAGAGAGAGACAGAGTGTGAGTGGAGGAGGGGCAGAGAGAGAGGGAGGCACAGAATCTGAAGAAGGCTCCAGGCTCTGAGCTGTCAGCACAGAGCTCAATGCAGGGCTCAGACTCATGAACTGTGAGATCATGACTCAAGCCGAAGTCAGGTGCTCAACCGACTGAGCCACCCAGGCTCCCCTACATATCTTTCTTTTTAATTAGACTATTCTTTCAGAACACATAATAGACTATGCTTTCAGAAAAGCATAATGTTCTAAAATACTGCTTTTTTGAGACTTTATGCAGTTTGGACAAAAACATAAATTCTTTTGGACTATAAACAAGAGTCATCTCGGAAAAGTTTTATGTATTAATTTCATGCCACTTTTTCTGCCACTAGAGATTGCAGTTACATCAAACTATATTATGGTGCAGGACCCCCAGTTGCCCATTAATTCAGAGTTGCCTTAATTCCTTAGAATAACAATTTTTCCTTTTTGGCACATTAGATAAATGTGAATATAAAACATATATAGAGAAGCGAAACTTTATAAGATGCAGACCTAGTTTCAGAGAAAGTCATAGTAGTATTCTGAAACAATATTGTACAGTTATCTGGATGTGCTCCATCAGTTTTGGTCTCTTATCATTTGGTTATCCCTGCTAAGGTACATGTGACATATACCCAGTCCTATGAAGATTACCGACAGTTGGATGTGTACTACTAGCAATAATTAGCAATAATTTGTTCCACTATTCTGTAACAGTAGACTCATGTATTTAAGTGCTTATGAATGATCAATTATCTACAAACATTACATGGTTCCTGAAATAACGAAAATTTATTTTATTTTTAAAGTTTATTTTATTTTGAGAGAGAAATTACATGCTCTGAGCAGGAGAGGGGCGGGGTGGGGGGAGAGAATCCCAAGCAGAATCCACACTTTCAGTGTACAGCCCAACATGGGGCTCAATCCCACGAACTGTGAAATCGTGACCTGAGTGGAGATCAAGAGTTGAACACTTAACTAACTGAGCCATCCAGGTGCCCCTAAAAGTAATTTATTTTAAATTTATAGGATACTTACCCTGTTTATCAGCACCAGATGTATTCTTTTCTTTTTTTCATTGTTTCCAGTTAAGACAATCTGGTAAACATCGAACTGTGGGATTTAAATGTTCAACACTGTAGGCTTTTCATTATGGTAAATTCAAAAATAGGGGAAAAAAACCCTCAATTGCTCAGGAATTATTTGGAAAGATTTAGTAAAGGATATGTCGTCCATCTATGTTGTTAATTTTGGCATCTGGAACCACTTGGTGCTTTTGCTGTGATTTCCATGAATACAACCAAATGTAAATATGGGTTAGGTTATTCCAAGATATTTAGTAAAATTGTATTCTCAATTCTAAAATATTTAGATTCGGGGAATACATTAGTGAATAAAATAAATAAAATCATTGCTTCATGAAGCTTTACATTTTAGGTGAAAGGGGGATAAATAATAAACAATAAGTAAATGAGTAATAGGTATATATATAGGTTATATATACTTAGGTATATATAGGTTATATATACTTAATAGGCTATATATACTTAGAAGGGGATAAACACTAATGGGAAAACAATAGAAAAAGATAATATGGGTCAGATCTGCCCGGTCAGGGTGAGATGGGTAATAATTTAAAATATAGTGGTCAGGGGTGCCTGGATGGCTCAGTTGGTCAGGTGTCTGACTTCAGCTCAGGTCATGATCTTGTGGTTTGTGGGTTTGAGCCCTGAATTAGGCTCAGTGCTGACAGCTCAGAGTATGGAGCCTGCTTTGGATTCTGTGTCTCCCTCTATTTCTGCCCCTTCCCCAGTGTGCTCTCTTTTTCATTCTTGAACATAGATAAACATTAATTTTTTTTTTAATATAGTGGTAGAGTCTGACTGACACAGTGATATCTGAGCAGAGACCAAGGATGCACCTGGGTGAGCACTGGGGATATTTGGTGGAAATAATTTCTAGAGTAATGGAGCCAATAGTCCAAATGTTCTGAGGATCCATACTTTCATTCCTGGAATTACTTCAAGAAAAGATTTGTTTGTTTATAAAACATTGAAAGTTAAATCCACTCAGTCATTTAAAAGTAGACAAAAGCAAGAGTTATTATTTGCAAATTTTCCAGGTAGTTTGGTATAAAATGAAGAAAAAGCCATTGAAAAAGTTGTCTTCCAAAGATAATCTTTTCAAGATTTTCAGGAAAACTTAATATTAATTTTTTCATTCTTCATTGTCATCAAAAGCTACTTTTTTGTTGTTGTTGTTACTGAAAACAAACTGATGTGGTCAGTGTTTCCTGTGGGTGATACGCAATTAAGATGAAATTTAACATATGGAGGAACATGCAAATAGTTTTGTGTTTCCATATTAGTAGTGGTATGTGTTCTGTGAACCATACTCAAAATTCCCAGTGTCTAGTTCAGTTCAAATGCTAGAAGAAATATTGCACAATATATAAATTATTCAATGTGTTAGATTTGTAACTGCCTTATTTAATAAATTCACTTTATCGTTTTTATTTCAATTAGAGGACTGTGATCAATGATTTTAATTTAGAAATTATAGATTAGAATAGAATTAGACTTTAGTGGCATATGCAATTGCCTTTACCAATTTAAAGACACCCAGTTAGAAGGAGAGTTGAGCTTATTCCAAAGGTCCAAAGGTTATGTTAGGATAAAAAGATAATAATGTGACACATTTCTGTTGAAATGAGCACAATTATTCACAACTGTAAAACTATGGGAGGATTTGTGTCAAGTAGGATTAACTGATAATGTGAAGTACGACTTTGGAGAACTGCATTAGGATGTTGCAGCAGACATTCAAACAAGCATCAGAAAGTGGTTAGTCTAAATGTTCTAAGTGCTTTTTTTAAGACTTTATTCATCAAAGATTTAAAAAGTGCTAACACTCTAACTTTGTACTAGACTTTGTTGTCTCTGCCCCCAATCAATAATAAGACATGCAGACAAATACTTATGTGATTTTGAGATAATTGCTCATATAATAGAGTCAGTACAAAATATTGTGTGATCAAAAAGAAAGATAAGTTTCACAGAATAATGACATTTGAGCTGAATCTTTAAGGATAATAACTCACCAAGCTGCTTGGGCAAGAGCAGAATTCAGAAAGAAGAAAAAATAGCAGACAAACTAGATTTTAAACTAAAGATTTTAATAAGAAGTGAGGGACACTATATCGTAATAAAGGGTTCTATCAAATAAGATCTGACAATTTTACAGGCAGTTGGGTGGCTCAGTCAGTTGAGTGTCTGACTTAGGCTCAGGTCATGATCTTATGGTTCATGAGTTTGAACCCTGCATTAGGCTGTCTGCTGTCAGTGCAGCCTGCTCTGAATCCTCTATCCCCCTTTCTCTCTGCCACACCCCTATCCCTCTCTCTCTCAAAAAAACAAAACCAAAAACAAAAACAACAATGACACACAACAACAACAACAACAACAACACAATTGTAAATATTTATGCCCCCAACTTGGAAAAGCTAAATATATAAATCAATTAATAACAAACTTAAACTCATTGATAATAATACAATAATAGTAAGTACAGATCACATACTGGATCACAAACCAGGCCTCAACTAGCACAAAAACATTCAGATCATACCATGCATACTTTCAGACCACAACGCTATAAAATTTGAAGTTAACCACAAGAAAACATTTGGAAAGCCCACAAATACATGGAATCCTACTAAAGAATGAATGGGTTAACCTGGAAATTAAAGAATAAATGAAAAGATTCATGGGAGCACATGAAAATGAAAACATGACAGACCAAAACATTTTGGATGCAGCAAAGGTGGTCATAAGAGGGAAGTATGTAGCAATACAGGTGTTCTAAAAGAAGCAAGAAAAGTCTCATATACACAACCTAACCTTACAGCAAAAGGAGCTGGAAAAGAACAGCAAATAAAGCCTAAAACCAGCAGAAGAAGGGAAATAATAAAGATGAGGCCAGAAATAAATGATATAGAATTAGAAAAAGAAAGAACAGATCGGTGAAACCAGGAGTTGGTTCTTTTGAAGAATAACGAATATTGATAAACTGCTAGCCAGACTGATCAAAAATAAAAAGAGAAAAGACCCAAATAAATAAAATCACAAATGAAAGAGAAGAGGTCAAAACTAACACTGCAGAAATAGAATTAAAATATTATGAGCAATTATATGCCAACAGATTGGGCAATCTGGAAAAAAATGGATAAATTCCTACAAACATATAAACTACTAAAACTAAAACAGGAAAAAAAAAAGAGAAAATTTGAACAGACCCATAACCAGCAAAGAAAATGAATCAGTAATAAAAAAAAAAATTCCCAACAAACAAGAGTTCAGGCCGGATGTCTTTCCAGGGGAATTCTACCAAATATTTAAAGAAGAATTAGTATCTATTCTTCTGAAACTGTTTCAAAAGATAGAAATGGAAGGAAAAATTCCAAATTCCTTCTATAAGACCAAAATTACCCTGATTCTAAAAAGACAACCATTAAAAAGGAGAATTAAAGACCAATTTCCCCAATGAACATGGATGCAAAAATTCTCAACAAGATATTAGCAAATTGAATCCAACAATATATTAAAAGAATTATTCTCCACTATCAAGTGGGATTTATTCGTGGGCTGCAGGGGATGATTCAATATCCACAAATCAATCAATGCAATACATCACATTAATATTAAAAAAGGATAACCATATCAGTCTCTTAATAGATGAGGAAGAAGCATTTGACAAAATACTACATCCTTTCCTGATAAGAACATTGAAGAAAGTAGGGATAGAGGGAACATACTTCAACATCATAAAGGCCATATTTGAAAGACTCACATCTAATATCCTCACTGGGGAAAAACTGAGACCTTTACCCCTAAGTTGAAGAACATAAGAGAAATGGGATCCTGGAGTAGCTCAGTTGGTTAAGCATCCAACTCTTGATTTCAGCTCAGGTCATGATCTCATGGTGTGTGCGTTCAACTCCTGGGTCAGGCTTCATGCTGACAATGCAGAGCCTGCTCAGGATTCTCTCTCTCCTCTCCTTCTGGCCCTCCCTCTACTCACATTCTCTCTCTCTCTCTCTCTCTCTCTCTCTCTCTCTCTCTCTCTCTCATACACACACACACCACACAATAGGTATTTAAAATGTTTTTAAAAAGAATACAACAGGGATGTCCACTTTCACCACTGTTGTTCAACATAGTACTGGAACTCCTAGCCTTAGCAATCAGATAACAAAAAGAAATAAAAGACATTTAAATCAGCAAGAAAAAAGTCAAACTTTAGCTCTTTGCAGATACATGATATTCGGTGTATAAAAACTGAAAGACTCCACCAAAAAATTGGTAAAACCGATGCATGAATTCAGTAAAGTCACAGGATACAAAATCAACATACAGAAATCTGTTGCATTTATATGCACCAATAATGAAAGAGAAATCAAGGAATTAATTCCAGTCACAATTGCACCAAAACCTATAAGATACCTAAGAATAAACCTAACAAAAGAGGTAAAAGATCTTACTATGAAAACTATAGAACACTTATGAAATAAATTGAAGAAGACATAAATGGAAAAACATTCAACAGTCATGAATTAGAAGAAGAAATATTGTTAAAATTTTAGTAATACCCAAAGCAATCTTCACATTTAAAGAAATTCCTTTCAAAATAGTACCAGCATTCTCCACAGAGCTAGAACAAATGATTTTAAAATTTGTATGGAACCAGAAAAGACCTTGAATATCCAAAGTAATGTTGAAAAAGAAAAACGAAGTAAGATGCATCAAGAGTCTGGATTTCAAAGCTGTAATCATCAAGACAGTATGTTGGGTACAAAAACAGACACACAGATCAATGGAACAGACTATAAGACCCAGAAATGGTCCCACGACTATATAGTCAACTAATCTTCAAAAAAGTGGAAAGAATATCCAATGGAAAAAAGACAGTATTTTCAATAAATGGTGTTGGGAAAACTGGACAGCGATGTGCAGAATGAAACTGGACCATGTTCGTATACCATACACAAAATTAAATTTAAAATGGTTGACAGACCTATATGTGAGACAGGAAACCAACAAAATCCTAGAGGGGAAAACAGGCAGCTCCTCTCTGACCTCAGTTGCAACAACTTACTTGACATGTCTCCGAAGGCAAGGGAAATAAAAGCAAAAATTAACTATTATGACTTCATCAAGATGAAAATCTTCTGCACAGTGAAGGAAACAATCAGCAAAACTAAAAGGCAACCAATGGAATAGAAGATATTTGCAAATAACATATCTGATAAAGGGTTAGTATCAAAAATGTATAAAGAACTTATCAAACTCAACACCCAAAAAATAACCCAGTTAAGAAATGGAAAGAAGACATGAACAGCCATTTGTCCAAAGACATACAAATGGCTAACAGACACATGAAAAGATGCCCGGCATCACTCACCATCAGGGAAATACAAATCAAAACCACAATGAGATACATCCTCACACTGGTCAGAATGGCTAAAATTAATAACTCAGAAAATGACAGATGGTGAGGATTCAGAGAAAGGGAAACCTCTTACACTGCTGGTTGGAATACAAACTGGTGCAGCCACTCTGGACAACAGTGTAGATGTTCCTCAGAAAGTTAAACTACTACCCTATGACCCAGCAATTGTACTATTAGGTATTTATCCAAAGGATACACAAGTACTGATTCAAAGTGGCACATGCACCCTGATGTGTATAGCAGCATTTTCTACAATAGACAAATTATAGAAAGAGCCCAAGCATCCACTGAATGATGAATGGATAAAGAAGTGGTATATGTGTGTGTGCGTGTATGTGTACACATATACATACAATACATACACATGTGTGTATACACACACAATGGAATACTATTCAGCCATCAAAAAGAATGAAATCTTGCCATTTGCAACAACATGGATGGAGCTAGAGTGTATTATGCTAAGCAAAATAACTCAGAGAAAGACAAATACCATGTGACTTCACTAATATGCATAATTTAAGAAACAGAATGGATGAACAGAGGGGGGAAGAGGAGGCAAATTGTAAGTGAGACTCTTAACTATACAGAGTAAACTGAGGGTTGATGGACACAGGTGGGTGGGGGATGGGCTAAAGGGGCAGTAAGAAGGGCACTTGTGTCTGAGTAGCTCAGTTGGTTGAGAATCGGACTTCGGTTCAGGTCATGATCTCACGGCTCATGAGTTTGAGCCCCACATCCAGGTCTTTGCTGTCAGCTCAGAACCTGCTTTGGAATCCCCATGTCCTGTCTGCCCCTCCCCCACTAACACACATACTCTCTCTCTGTCTCTCTCTCAAAAATAAATCAACCTTAAAAAAAACAAATAAAAAATCAGAAGAGCACTTGTGATGAGACTGGATGTTGTATGTAGTGATGAATTATTCATTTCTATTCCTGAAACCAATACTACCCTATATATTAACTAACCTGAGTTTAAATAAAACTTGGAAGGCAAAAAACAAAACAAAAGTCTGTTGTCCTGGTCTTCATCTTAATTATATACGTTTTTCTCCAAATATTTAGGCCCTGAATATATGATTTTTTTGTACATATACAATGTTTCTATCTCTTGAGGTACGTATTGAATGAAATAAAAGAAATTCTGATAATGAAAAAAGAAAATATAGCATAAACAAAAACACAAAAGAATCAAATGCTAGGGATGTTTGGGGAGAAGACAGAAGCAGATAAATGAGTTAAAAGAATGATGGAGTGGTGCAAATGAGTGGTTTTTGAACTTTGGTCACATAGGTGGGACACATTTGTGTTCACGCATTCACTGTTGTATTTCCAGTTCGAGAGTGCTAGTGCTAATTCTTCTGTTTTCGTTGTTACTCAAAAAAGCATACAAGAATTTTATAGGAAGGAAATCACTTTAAAAATTTGGCATGTTCAGGTGTCAGTAGTAAAAAATGACAGCATATTACACAATCATATGTGCACCATGTCTCTCAATAGCTGGGTCATTGCATCACATCTCTTAATAGTAATTGAGTCAAAATGAAAAAAAAAAAAGTTTAGCAGTATTCATGGGTTCATTCAACAGAATTTATCAAGTGCCTACTGTGTATTAGGTATTGTTCCAAACATTAAAGACAGAAATACACTTTTAAAGGGAGATTAAATTCCTATTGAAAATTGAAATTGAAAAAGATAAGAAAAATGAACTTTGCCATCCTATGTTTCTTTCTCCCAGTATGATGTACTGCTCCATATTGGACTTGTAAAACTTACAAGTATCCTCCAAAGTCAGAATATCTAAATATCTTGAAATATCAGTTTCAGATATAAATATTCTCATTTATCCATCTTTTCTCTTAGGCTATTTTTCTCTTAGACTATTTGACGGCTTTTTAAAATCTCTTGATACCTGACTGAATATGCTGGTTTTCTTCCCTGGGATTTCCTATCTCTGTGGTCATACAATATTACTTGCCTAATTTTGTATTATGGTTTTATCCTCAAAGAGCTGTTCATTTTATCCAAATTTAAATCTAGGATAGTTACTTCCTTTGCACTCCTTCTATATTATTGGGGACAAAATTACTAACTCAATGTAGTTATACTTGATTGTACTCTTATTGTGACTAATACTTCCAGCATTTTCCTGCTCTTGCTTTAGTTCAGGTTTTTTATCTAAGTAACGAAGAAGCATATTTAATAACAAAATATTTTTGAAAATCGTTCTGTTAGGCAAAGTCCTGAACAGTATGGGAGAGAGGCAGAGGCAGAAACGGGGAGAGAGAGAATAATTTTCTAATCTAAAGTTTCTTATAGAGTGTGATAAATGTTATAGCCAAAGGACAGAGAGGATATTGTGGCGACTCTGAAAAGAAGCAGCAACACAGCCTAGAGGATTTCTGGAAATATTTCCTTGTTATAATAATGCTTAACCTAATTCTCTAAAAGCAAACCATTGTAAAAAAGAGAGGAAATGCAGAAGGCATTCCAGGAAGAGGAAAAAGCATGTTCAGAGGCTTAGCTGTGATAAAGCATGTGTCTCCATGAAAGTACAAGAAATTTATTCTAGCAAAAATAAGGTAAGAAGGGGAACAAATTGAGAAATGGAGATTTAGTGGATAAATAAGATTCCAATCCTGCAGAACTCTGGATGTTTACGTTTAAGGGTGAACTATTCTGTATCTGTTTGAGTACTACTGAAGATTTTAAGCAACAGATTGATGTGACAGGTTAGATTTTTTTTAGCAAGAATACTATATTAACAACACGTTAAGATAAAGTGAAGAGAATTTTGTCTGGAGATAGTGAAATGAGTTTGGAAGTATTGTAATAATTTTGGTTATATTTGTTGAAGGTATGCTCTAAATTCTGATAGGTTAGAAGGAAAATATTTAGAAAATAATGGTAAATAAAAAAAAAATTGGTGATAAATTGAAAGTAAGTTGACATGAAGATTTTGGAGTGATTCCCAAACTGCTGGATTGAAAAGCAGCATAGAGGTTGGCTTCCTTCACCCAGTTAGAGGCTGGATTAGGAGCAGCAAGTTTAAGGTCCAAGTGGCCAGGTGATCTGTAATATTTCCTTCAGCAGTTGTAGTTCCACTTCTTTTGAATTTTCTAAACAATTAAAAGTGCCCAGCTCTATGTATATTTCTGTTTAAATGTGTACATAATGTTTCACATTGTTCTAGAAGTTTCTGGTTAATGAAATACATAAAAGTGAAGCAGTTTTTTTTAAATTTCTTTTTAATGTTTATTTTTTGAGAGACAGAGACAGAGTGTGAGTGGGGGAGGGGCAGAGAGAGAGAAGGAGACACAGAATCCAAAGCAGGCTCCAGGCTCTGAGCTGTCAGCACAGAGCCCAGTGCAGGGTTCGAACTCACAAACTGCAAGATCATGACCTGAGCCAAAGTTGGACACTTAACTGATGGAGACACCAGGCACCCTTAAGTAGTTTTTTTTTTTTATTTAAAAGGAAGAGAAGCATAAATCCAGGAGATTAGAAGAATTAAGAACACTTAGAATTAATAAAATACAGCAAATAACTAGACATAAGATAAACAAAATTCATTAGGTGCAACAAGCAATTAAAGATACTATTGGCAGGGTGGGGGGGGGGGCGGTTCCTGGATGGCACAGCTGGTTTAGTGTCTGACTCTTGATTTCGGCTCAGGTCATAACCTCAGGATCCTGAGATGGAGTCTTACATTGGGTTCTGCACTGAGTGTCAAGTTGGCTTGGGATTCTCTCCCTGCCTCCCCCTCCCCCCGCCCAACCACGCTCACACTCTCTCTCACTCTAAACAAATGAATAAACATTTTTAAAAAATTATGAGGGCAGGGGCTCCTGGGTGGCTCAGTAGGTTAAGCATCTGACTTCAGCTCAGGTCATGACCTTGCAGTTCGTGAGTTTGAGCCCCACTTTGGGCTCTGTGCAGACAGCTCAGAGCCTGGTGCTTGCTTCAGATTCTGTGTTTCCCTCTCTCTCTGCCCCTCCCCTGATTGTGCTCTCTCTCTCTCTCTCTCTCTCAAAGATAAATAAACATTAAAAATAAAAAAAAAATTGAGGGCAAAATAGCAAACTCTTTACATGTAAAATGAAGAAGGGTTATCCTAAAAATCAATGTGAAGGAGCTGTAAGGAAAAGTACCTAACTTCATGTACAATAGAGATAACTGCATCCGATTGATATTTTTGTTTCTATTCTAAATGGTTTTTGATTTTGCTATAGGAGTTGTTAAGTATTTTTAACTATGGTCTGGTTAAATTCTTTCCAACTGAGCGTACTTAAATTCCAACTAGTACTCTAACAATTATTTCTCAGAAACTGGACAAAAATTTTGGAACAAAAGTACAGGTGGAAACAACTAAAACTTTTCCCCAAAAGTATAATAATGAGATTGGATATTTGTACCAGTCATGAACATAGAAATATAAAGAGATGCAATCATTAATCAATGTTGTAGGGACACATGAAAACAAATGTGATCAATGAAACAAAGTAAAATTTGTAGTATATATTGGATGACAAAAGTTTGATAAAGCAAACATCTCCATAAGAAACTGGAGAGTAGAGTGTTTTCAGATGGTACTGGGACTTGACAGCTGTATGAGAAAAAAATTCAATCATTTCTCCTCCCACTTTGTACCAAAATATATCTCAAATGGATGAAAGATTTAAATGCCTAAAATGGAAGCAAAAATATATTGTGGGAGGTACACATGAAGGTTCATTTAATTTCTGAATAGAAATGGCTTTCTAAGCATGAATGCAATTTAGAATATCAAAATGAAATCATACAGACATAACTTCATATTTTTTTTAGAAAAAGACATTAAAATCAAAAGCCAAAGTGATGGGAATACAAGATTTAATGTCATTAATATCAAAACAATTTACTATAATTGACAACAATAATATGCTTCAAAGCTTGACTGTGTGAGTTTTAAACCAAACTCTATCAGCATTTACATTTGGAATGGATGGTGAACAAAATGTCCCCAAGGCTAGTGGTCTTTTTTTTTCACAAAGCCACCTCTGCCCCTGAGGTCTAAGTGACAGTTCTGTGTCACTTAGCAAGAATGAGGTGAAGAGGAGGAACTGAGGAATTGCCCCTTGTGTGAGGTCAGTACACTGACACTCTAAGGCAAGATTGGATGAAAAGTGAGACAGAATTCTAACGCCTCCCTTCCTATTTTTCTTCTCCTGTCCTCAAACCTGGCTGTCCCACCATTACCACACAGAGGGATTCAAGACACGATCCACATATTACATTGTTGGAGAAAACTTTTTTAAAAATTCTCCTTCCATCTTTCCTTCCATACTGCCTCTGGGGTTGACCTTATGGGACAGAACCGGAAACAAAGTGAGTTTTATTTTTTAATTTTTTAACGTTTATTTATTTTTGAGAGATGGAGAGAGACCTAGCACAGGTCAAAGAGGGGCAGAGAAAGAGGGACACAGAACCTGAAGCAGGCTTTGGGCTCTGAGCTGTCAGCACAGAGCCCCATGCGGGGCTTGAACCCATGAACTGCGAGATCATGACCTGAGCCGACGTCAGATGCTTAACCTACTGAGCTACCCAGGTGCCCCTTGAAATAGAATGAGTTCTTGATCTTTTTGCTTGGTGACAATTATCTGGAAATGTGGTTCTATTTACCATATGGTTATGCTAGTGACTCCTGTATCCAACTATGTATTTGATAGATCTACTTGGATTTCTGATAAGCAATGTAAATTTCAATTGTCTAAAACTCCCACTATTTCCTCCCAGATCTCCACTTCTGATGGCCTTCTCCATCTCAGTTAGGGGCACTCCATCTCACAGTTGACCAAAATTTTGACGTCATATTTGATTCTTTCCTTTCTCACAAATTTCTTTGACTCTGAGCAAATTTAAATCAGAAGACAACCTATCAACCTCTGCCTCCAGCAGCTCTATTCCTAGACTCTGACAGCAGCTATCACTTAATAATTCAAGCAACCTAGTCCTATAGCAACCCTACTCTATTCAACACATCAGCTCAGTCTTTATAAAATGCAAATCAGACCTGACATTCCACTACTGTTTTTACATTCCAATGGCTTCACACTTAAAAAGGAATGAAGTTTCAAGACTGTACAATAACTCTACAAAATTCTATACACCCTGGCTGGTTACTAATCCTCCATTGCCATCTATAACCATTGCCTTTCTCAGTCACTACACCCCAGCCATAGAGCTCTGTTCAAGGTTCCATGTATTGCCACATGTCAGAAGACTACATGGCACATGTATTCACTTCCTTCAAAACTCAGCTACTGTGGGTCATTATCAGAGATCTAACTGTGTCACTCTCTATCTTGCACACACTAGTTAGTTTCATTTAGTAATGCTTATAATTACCTGGCATACTAAATATTTATTCATTCATGTGTTTATTATTTTTCTTTTCCAACCAGAATGGAACGTCCTTGAGGATTAAATCTTTGGTTTCTTTCCTTCCCTTCCTTTTCTTTCTTTCTTTCTTTCTTTCTTTCTTTCTTTCTTTCTTTCTTTCTTTCTTTCTTTCCTTCTTTCCTTCCTTCCTTCCTTCCTTCCTTCCTTCCTTCCTTCCTTCCTTCTTTTCTTGATCCCTACCTCCACCACCTTGAAGGGTGCCTGTACCTATAAAGTGATCAATTAATATTCACAGAGGAATGTTGAATGAAAAAAATCAGTGTTGAATAAATTAAAGGGGAGGTACTAAAGAATTTTATTTGACACTGTTCAGTTTGGAGTATAAGCATGCATTTTTACCTGTTTGAATTTGTTTGCCATCAATCTGGCCAATTCTGCAATCTCTCATTGTTCATTTAAATGAGTATAATATGATTTTTCTTCTCCCCTTTTTCCTTCAGTTTCAAACTACTTGTTACTGTGTCAATCCACACACACAGACCAATGTGCTTTTCTTCTTTGTCCTCTTTCCAAGAGACAAAACCCATATAAAGGTGTGTAGAGGCCATGAGAGATATAGTTAATGTGATCAGTATCATAGAGGAGACAATTCCGTAATCAATGCTTTATCTAGATTAATTCTTGATTCTGTGTATGTACATGTGCAGAAGTGTGTATAAATTGTTTTTGTGAATATATCTCTCACATGAATTCATTAGATAACTGTATGCCTCAATTTAACTTTCTACTAAAAATAATCTTTTAATTGAAGTTATTGAATATGATTTATCTGAAATTTTGCTATATAGGATTATATATATAAATATTTTAAAGATCCTAAATATAAGTGCCCATATTCATATTTATGAACATGTTATCTTTAACCCAAACCAATAGAAGGGAAAATGTAGGTACAATATACTTAAATCTGTTTTACTAATGTGTTTACTCAGTGAACATTATTAATTCAAAGGTATTCATAGAAATATACCATGAAATATTTCTACTATATTAATTTAGTGAATATTCCTAACTCAAAGGACTTCATAGACCATTATACTATATAAAAATAGTTTTAAAATACATTCTATTTTTAGAAATATCTTTGGAGAAGTCTTGAGGAACAAAATTGTGTCTCGAGCTAAATATGATATAGAAGAGAAGAACCCATTCCCCGTTTGTCATGTTAATAGTTATTAGCTTTAAAATTGCATAAGAACATAAAATGGTATGAAGAAAATGGGAATATCCAAAAATAAAATCATTTTCTGACTCATTACAAATTCTTTCACTTTAGAGTTCTATTTTTAGGGGTAAAATTAAAGATAAATACATTTTTTTAATATTCCAGGTTTTTTAAAATTCTAGTTAGTTAACATATCATATAATATTAGTTTCAGGTGTAGAATTCAGTGATTCATCACTTACATTTAACATCGAGTGCTCATGACAAGTGTCCTCCTTAATGCCCATCACACCTTTAGCCCATCCTCCCTGCCCACCTCCCTTCCAGCAAGTCTCAGTTCTCTATAGTTAAGAGTCTCTCCAATGGTTTGCCTTCCTCTCTTTTTTCCCCCCTGTGTTCATCTGTTTTGTTTCTTAAATTACACATATGAGGAAATCATGTAGTATTTATCTTTCTCTGACTGACTTATTGTGCTTAGCTTAACACACACTAGCCCCATTCATGTTATTGCAAATGGTAAAATTTCATTTTTTTGTGGCTGATTAATATTTCATTGTGTGTGTGGGATATATATATATGTGCATATATATATATATATATAACATCCATATATATATAATATCCATAATATATATAATATATAATATATATAGAAGATATATAATATCTTTTTTATCCATCAGTCGATGGACATTTGGGCACTTTCCATAATTTGGCTATTATTGATAATGCTGCTATTAACATCAGGGTGCATGTGCCCCTTTGAATCAATATTTTTGTATCCTTTGGGTATATACCTGGTAGTGCAATTGCTGGTCATAGGATAGTTCTATGTTTAACTTTCTGAGGAAACTCCATACTGTTTTCCAGAGTGGCTGTACCAGTTTGCACTCCCACCAATAGTGTAGGAGGGTTCTCCTTTCTCCTCATCTTGGCCAAATTCTGTTGTTTCCTGAGTTGTTAATTTTAGCCATTCTGACAGACATGAGGTGGTTTGAATGCATGTTTTATAATATGTCTCTCCAGAGTTAATTTTCTTGCAAGGGCTCCAAGTCAGGAGTTCCTTTCTTTTGTGGTAGCCCAGCTTTGCTATGGACCATATGGACACTTCCCAGAGCTGACAGTTCACACTCACCTTGTCAGAATATTTTCCTTTTACTCAGACTATTAGGAGAGGTGACTTAGACCATCACTCCTTGATGACCCAGTCCTTTTATTTTGTCATTCTACACGGATTTACCATTTATGTTCTTAATCTTGCTAAAATTTATTATATAATGTTCTTTTACTGCAGTGGAAGAGCTGGCACTGTGTTCACTCATGTATTCTCTGCAAGAGTGTCTGGTATATAGAAGTTTATTGGCAATTATTTGTTGAATGACTTCTTAGTTTAGGGGAAAAAAAGACCTTACTATAAACAATATCTATCCTTTTGTGGTGATTTTATATTGCCTTTATGAATGTTTGACTTTAAATATTCTATTATGTATATTCAGACTATTCTTTTGACTAGATAACCTTTCATTTTGGTAACTTTTTTTTAAATTTATTTTTTTGAGAGAACAAGTGGGAGTGGGGCAGAAAGAGAGGGAGAGAGAATCTCAAGCAGGCTCAAAGCTGTCAATGCAGAGCCAAACTGGGACTCGATCCCATGAACTGTGAGATCATGATGTGAGCCAAAACGAACAGTTGGACGCTTAACCGACTGAGCCACCCAGGAGCCCCACATCTTTGGTATCTTTAAATAAACAATGAGCACATTGACAAGTGTGCCTTTACTCTGTACTCCTTCTCTTTGACCTCAGTCCACATTCAACCCCCTTCCCACTCTGCTTTGTTTGCTGCTTCCTTTGCCCTTTGGCTTCCTTGAGAGTTTAGCCATAGAAAGGACTGACTTTGTCCCATGTAACAATCTCCAGAACTAGCTCCCATTGTGTGCAGGCATCCCCATTTTTTACTGGGTGGAAATCAATTCCCATTTGGACTGTAGGTACTATGGAAACCTATTACCCTTGGTGCCACAACATTCCATTTTGGTTCATTTCCCACAATTCTATAAACAGTTCCTTATTACATTTTCTTCAAAATTCTCCCTGAGTGTGTTTGCATTTTTTTGCTGTGAAATTAATAAAACATGGTTTTTAGCTTTTGTTTTGCTTTCATATATGTATGTATGTATATATATATATATACATATATACACACACACACACACACACACACACACACACTGTTAGGAATGATAAATCATTCAATCCTTTCCTGATGTCCTAAGCAAAACTAACATGAGATCTTAGAGTTTAGGAGTTTTATAGATATGGATTCACAATTAATATCAAAATTAAAAACAGTAAAGAAAAGACAATTATGTCTTTAAATTATTTTTTCAAATAAAAGTATAACTATAAAGTCTTCAATGTAGTACAAGACACTGGACCTGAAGTAATCTAAAACCTGACTAAAATAAATTGAGAGGAAGAAAAATCACTGAGGCTAATATAGGAGAACAAAAAGGTAAATGGTGTAGAAAATATCATTCATCAGGCATATTTTGAGAGATAACAGGCTTGACAATGGCATAAATAAATGGAGAAAAACATAATATATCTAAAATAAAAAACAACATTGAAAATCTACTAAAGTAATTGAGTTGAACGCTACGGTTATGAGTTAGTCAGTTTAAGCTTTCTGAGAGCTGATTATAAGTCTAGTCCTAAACCATCAGACACCATATGAGTCTAGTAAATGTTTAATACCCACTGGGTTATGTAACTATAAATCGTAATGATCCCTTCACTTAGAATGACTGGAATAAACATTGTGATGGGTTTCCAACCAATAAAAGAGCAGTATTTACAAATTTACATCTTGCGCAGCAATCCACCATAATTAAAATCTCTACTTCATTGTACTTCATGCTATATAGGTATTATTTTCTGGCATTAAATCAGTATTTTGGGGATAATATGCAGTACACAGTAAATAGCCTTCAATGAATATTGTACATTATTAATATTAACCTGACAAAAAGTATGAGTAGTTCATTTGCTAAAGTGTCTACTTAAATATTTTAGAAAGAGAAGAGAGAAAATTAGGTAGAAAAGAGAATATTTAAATAGTCCACATAAGTCATATTTAACAAGTTTTACAGGTTTTATATTTATTTACATACTTATTTATTATAAGTATGGGAACCTAACTGTGAAATAGAAACAACCTACAGAAATAGGAATAAATATTGTGCTCTGTTTAAAGAAACTCTATTCCCAAAGTGTTTTTTTTTTCTCTTTTGTAATGTTTCTGTGATTTTCAGAGGGGAGCAAGAAGGAAAAGGAAGTGGAGTGGGAATTGAGGTGTAATTTCTTTGGACTGTTCAGCCATATTCTTTCTCATTTACCTACAATAATCTTTAATATTTTACATTTTCCTTGTATAATATTTTATATATGGATGGTATTTGGAGAAATCAATCGATTGTGCTCTTGAAAGATTATTTGAAGATATTTATATCTCACTGAATAAATCTGAAGCTAAAGGAGTATCTTTTCATGTGCTTATTTGTTTTCTGTATCTCTTTCTCAGTAAAGTGTTTAAAACTTTCTACCCACTTTTTTTTGAGTTATCTGTAGTCTTACTAATTTGAAAATTCTTTCTGTATTGTGGATACATTTCTTTTTTAAATGTGTACATCAGAAATATTTTCTCCTAGTCCATAGCTTGTCACTTAATGTTCTTAATGGTATATTTTCATAAGCAGAACTTTAAAAATATGAAACACAGTTTATCTTCTTTTTAATGATTCATGCTTTTTCTCTCTTATTTAAGAAATATCCCACTAATCCACAAGCTTTTCTCCTATGCATTTTCCTGGCAGTTTTAATATTTTTGTGTTTACGTTCATGTCTATGATCAATTTTGAGTTAATATTGTGTACAGTTTGAGATTTTTTTCATTAATTTTTTGTATTAAGATATTCAATTACATATCATTTGTTGAGAGAATATTCTTTCATCATTTAGTTACCTTGAGTTCTTTGCTAAAAATCAGTTGGTCATATATTTGTAGATTTATTTCTAGACTGCCTATTCTGTTCCATTTATCTGTGTGTATATCAGGTCAGTAATACCTCATCATTATTACTATAGATTGATAGTCTAAAATCAACTAGCATGAATCATCTAATTAAGTTCTTTAAAACAAAAAGTTATTTGAGGTACTTCAGGTTTCTACATGAATTTTAGAATAATCCATTTCCAATGAGATTGTTATAGGAGTTGTAAAGAATTTATTTATTTACTGGGGAAAATGGCATCATAACCATGTTGATTTTTCGTATAAATGAATGTGACTTAATCTCTCTATTCACTTATCTAAGTATTAGATATTATTTCCTGTCTCTACAGTTTAAAGCATGTGAAAAATGACTTCTATTTTTTTAATATTTTTCCTGTTTCAATTATTTTTATGATTTGTAAGTAGTACTTTATTTAAAAACTCAATTTTCAATTGCTTATTGCTAAGATGCAGAAATACAATTGATATTTGTACATTCATTGTCTATCCTGAGATATGGATAAAGTTATTCAAGAGGTCTACTAGCATTTTATAAATTTATAAAGATTTTCTTCTTTTTGGAAATGTTTATTTATTTTTGTGGGAGGAGAGAGAGAGAGAGAGAGAGAGAGAGAGAGAGAGAGCAAGTGAGCATTCAAGTGGGGAAGGGGGAGGGAGAGAGAGAATCCCAAGAAGGCTCCATTGCTGTCAGTGCAGAGCCTGACATGGGATCAGTCCCATGAACTGTGAACTCATGACCTCAGCTGAAATCAAGAATAGGATGCCTAACTGACTGAGCCACCCAGCTGTCCCGATTTATAGAGATTTTCCATATAGACAATCAAGTCCTGTGAAAACAAAGACAATTTTATTATTTTTTAAACATTGCTATGCCTTTTCTTTATTTTCTTGTCTTATTGCACTGGCAGTAATTTCCAATTCAGTCTTGAATAGAAATGGTAAGAGTGGACATCTATAATTTGTGTCTGATCTTATGGGAAAGCAGTGAGTTATTAACCTTTAAGAATTATATCAGAATTACATTAGGTGTATCTTTTTCATGGATGACCTTTATCAGGTTGACTACAATATTTTACGAGTTTGCTGAGACTTTTAAAAATCATAAATAGATGTTTAATTTTTTACAGTGTGAACTTCAGGCTGAGGTTGATTTTTACCTGTGATTGTTCAATTTTACCAGTATCATTTATTGAAAAGGCTATTGTTTACTTTTCAAATTTGTTTGAACTCTTCTGGGTCCTGTGCCTTGCCATGTACATTTTATAATTATCTTGTGTATGTCTACAGAAGGAATTTACTGGCATTTCAATAGGAATTGCATTAAAACTATAGATTACTTTGGAGGAAATTAATATATTTACCATAATAAGTGTTAAATTCAGGAACATGGCATGTCTTTTCATTTATTTACGTCCTTGATTTTTTATTGCATTTTAAAATATTGCTGATACAAACCCTATAAATGGTTTACTAAATTTACACCTAAATATTTAATTTCATTTGTACAAATTATAAATTGTATTGTGTTTTATTTCAATTTCCAAATGTTCATTGTTATTATTTAGAAATTGAATTGTTATCTAATAGTCATCTTGTATCCAGTGACCAGGCTGAAGGCACTTAATATTTCTAGGGGTTTACTTTGTAGATTGCTTGGAATTTTCTATATAAATAATCATGTCATCTTCAAGTAGGGACAACTTTCTTTCTTTCCAAGATATATTCCTTAAATTCCATATAAGATATATGCCTTATTGACTCACTAGAACTTCTAGTACACTGTTGAATAAGAATCATGGACTCTGTTTCTGATCTTAATAAAAAAACCATGAAGTAATTCAACATTAAGTATGATGTTATAGGTTTTTGTACATGCTCTTTATAAAACTGATGTTCCTGGGTGCCTGAGTGGCTCAATCGGTTAAGTGTTCAACTTCAGCTCAGGTCATGATCTTACTGCTCATGAGTTCAAGCCCCGTGTCAAGCTCTGTGCTTACAGCTGAGTCTGGAGCCTGCTTCCAGTTCTGTGTCTCTTCCCCTCTCCCACTCATGCTCTCTTTCTCTCAAAAGTAGATAAATGTTAAAAACATTATAAGGTTGATGTTCCCTCTATTCCTAGTTTGCTGAGTTTTAATCATGAATAGATGTTGGATTTTGTGAAATGCTTTTTCTGTGTCTATTAATTTGATCATTTAAATTTTCTTCTATAGCCTGTTGATAAAGTGGATTACACTGATTTTCAAAGATTGAGCCAGACTTATATAATTTGATTATATCTCACTAGGTCATGGTGTATAATTCTTACTATACCTTGATGAATCCAATGTGCTAATATTTTATTGAGAGTTTTTTGTATCTAAGTTCATGAGAGATGTGGGTCTGCTTTTTGTTTTTATTTTTTATTTTTATTTATTTTTTGTTTTTGTATTGACCTTGCCTTGTTTTATTATATACTAACCTTGAGTAATACTAACCTTGTAAAATGAGTTGAGAAGTGTTCCCTCCTCTTCTATTTTCTGGAAAAGAATGGGTACAATTATTGTTAATTCCTTACATGCTTAGCACAATTCTCTATGAAACATGTGCATGTGGAGATTTTTTTCTAGTTTTTAAATTACAGATTCAATTTAGAAATGGTTATAGTACTATTAAACTTTTCTAGTTCATCCTAATTAGATTTTGGTAGTTAGACACACACACACATTGTGTCTGATTTCCTGAAGCATGTGTGTAGATAAAAGTAGCACTACTCCACAGCAGCCAATTTTTGTAAGAAAAATGTCTGGAAGATAAATCAGAGAAATAGGGGATAAGTGGGAAACCAGATTCAGGTGGAGATGGGGATAAGCAAACGGGGTGTGCAAGTAAAGGGGGAGAGGGGATAAAAAGAGAAGAAAATTTAGTGTAGCCACTTCTCTCATTTGCTTTGCAAATACCTTATAACATCTGGCTTCTGAATAATTGCGCTGCATAGTACGATGCTTAGCTTCTTAATGTTCTTGTTAAAACCACATAGGATTGTGTGTTCTGCAGTTCAGTGACTTTTAAACATCTAACCAAGAACACAGACATCTGTGATAAAAAAGCACAGCCTGGTCAGTGTGAAAGTCTGTACGTTTCACAAACAGAGTACTCATGACTGGCATGGCATACAAGATTAGTGCCTTTAGTGTCGTCTGAGAAATAGATTAATTTTGTTGCTGAAATAATTTTATAATTTATAATAGTTGGAAATGGGAAAGCGATTGTTAAAATAAAATTAAGAATCTGTGTTAAAACTTTAAAAAATCTAGAACAGGGGGATATGGTTACAAAACAACAATTCATAATCTTTTTCACTGGGGTAACTTCCCTCATCCTCAAAGACATTTTTTGGTGGCTAATATTCACTAGAACACACTTTGAGAAATGTTGTAATAGGATATTAACTAATCTGATTAGCATCTTTTCATTATGTATACTTTGAAATGGGCTTATGGATTCAGAGATAAATCCAATGTGGATCCTGCTTCCAACTCCTTATCATTTATAGACTATGTACAATATAATAATAATAAAATTGTGATAAGTGCCATAAGAAGAGTTTTATTTAGCAAGTGCTTTTGATGATCAGGTAACAAAAAGACAACTTCTGGTCAAGGGAAATGAAGTAGACTTATGGATATGGAATTTTAGATTGATCTTGAATAAAGAAAAGAACTAAAGCATATGATAATGGTATGAAATATAATTACTATATATATAAAACTGAAGGCAAATACATAGGTACTAAAAGAGGGCATGTGCCCAAACAGCTTATATTCAGGTATTTTCTTGACAAATAACATCAGCTTTCACCTACTATTCATCAATCACTGTGCTCAGCACCAGGAATTTGATAACCTACCTTCAAAGTAAATATAAACTAGTGAAAATAGAAAACTTTCTATTGTACACAATAATAAGAGTTGTGATAGGACTATGCAAAGGTGCTCTGTGAGGACAGAGGAGATTGGGTATTTATCTCTACCTTGAAACTACAAGCCTGGCTTCATTGAATATATATATATATATATATATATATGAGTGTGTGTGTGTGTGTATACACACATTTATATATATACACATACACATTTATATATGATAAAATATATATAAGAAGTATTATATGTATTTACCTTCATTTGTTTTTCTTATATGTATATTTTGCCTAAAGACAAGTTCATGAAAGGGCCGTGGGTTAAGATGAAAGAATGGATTTCAGGAATTAATTACAGCTCAAAGTAGGACAATTGATCTAACAAAATCTTGGAGAACAGAAGAAGCGTGAGGAATAAATCTTATCTCAGTGCCAAAGAAGGAGGTCAAAAGAGGTAAAAGAGGGAAAGAGGGAGACAGAGACAGCAAGAGAGAGAAAGAAGTAAAATTAGGAGAGTGTGGGAGAACTGTGTTGGGAGAGTGAGGAGTCATGCAGGTGATGATATGAATAATTATGAGTTTGAAGTTAGCCTGTGCCTATGGGTACCAATGATGAGGAAAGACAGATCATTAGGTTTGAATGATTTTACAGCACTAGAAAGATTTTTAAAAAATAGATGTTAGAGCTCCAAAGATGACACCTGTTGTTGCAAGTGCTAACTTTGAATAGTTGACAACCAGAGACTGAGAGATAACAGCAATAAGGGTCTGAAAAGAGAGTTATAAACCAAAGACATAGGCTCAGAATAGTGTTAGGGACTTCAGAAAAATGATAAAGACCTGTGGTTCTCTTAGTTTTCTTACACTTAACTGCCTAAGTTTTTTTTTTTTTTTGTAACGATTATGATCATATTCTCTAAGGGACTATCTACAATAGAAAATGTCACACGTGATTTTAAATATCAGCTTATGATTTAGTTATTTATTTCTGCAGAAAATTATATAAATAAAAAGATTCTCAAAGATTAATATTGGAAAGTGACACTGTATTATTGTATTTCTACATTGAATATGCAATGAAATTTGATGTCATTTTTAATTTACTATGTCTGTTCAAATTTATCAATTACTTATGAGACAGGTTTTGAATTCATCTTGGATACAAATAATAATGGTGGTTACAAAGTTATGACATTTGTCATTATCGTGATTTTCTTTGATGTAATTCTCCTAAAATCCATTTTAATAATTTGAGATAAAATAATCATGAGTGTGGCTGTTCTGAGTGTAAAATGGAAAAGACATTAGAACAATTGAAACCTCATTTCTAGATGTTTCTTTATCATGTTATTCTCATATTTTTCTTAATATGAAATTTATTGTCAAATTGGTTTCCATACAACACCCAGTGCTCATCCCAACAGATGCCCTCCTCAATACCCATCACCCGCTTACCACTATCTCCCACCCCCCAAAAAACCTCAGTTTGTTCTCAGTTTTTAAGAGTCTCTTATGTTTTGGCTCTCTCCCACTCTAACCATTTTGATTTTCCTTCCCCTCCCCCATGGTCTTCTGTTAAGTTTCTCAGGATCCACACAGGAGTGAAAACATATGGAATCTTTCCTTCTCTGTATGACCTATTTCACTTAGCATCACACTCTCCAGTTCCATCCACATTGCTACAAAAGGCCATATTTCATTCTTTCCCATTGCCACATAGTATTCCATTGTGTATATAAACCACAATTCCTTTATCCATTCGTCAGTTGATGGACATTTAGGCTCTTTCCATAATTTAGCTATTGTTGAGAGTGTTGCTATAAACATTGGGGTACAAGTGCCCCTATGCATCAGCATTCCTGTATCCCTTGGGTGAATTGCTAGCAGTGCTATTGCTGGGTCCTAGGGTAGGTCTATTTTTAATTTTCTGAGGAACCTCCACACTGCTTTCCAGAGCGGCTGCACCAATTTGCATTCCCACCAACAGTGCAAGAGGGTTCCCATTTCTCCACATCCTCGCCAGCATCTATAGTCTCCTGTTTTGTTCACTTTAGCTACTCTGACTGGCATGAGGTGATATCTGAGTGTGGTTTTGATTTGTATTTATTTCCCTGATGTGATGAGGAGCGACGTTGAGCATCTTTTCATGTGCCTGTTGGACATCCGGATGTCTTCTTTAGAGAAGTGTCTATTCATGTTATCTGCCCATTTCTTCACTGGATTATTTGTTTTTCAGGTGTGGAGTTTGGTGAGCTCTTTATAGATTTTGGATCCTAGCCCTTTGTCCAATATGTCATTTGCAAATATCTTTTCCCATTCTGTTGGTTGCCTTTTAGTTTTGTTGATTGTTTCCTTTGCTGTGCAGAAGATTTTTATCTTCATGAGGTCCCAATAGTGGATTTTTGCTTTTAATTCCCTTGCCTTTGGAGATGTGTCAAGTATGAAATTGCTGTGACTGAGGTCAGAGAGGTTTTTCCCTGCTTTCTCCTCTAGGGTTTTGATGGTTTCCTGTCTCACATTCGAGTCCTTTATCCATTTTGAGTTTGTTTTTGTGAATGGTGTAAGAAAGTGGTCTAGTTTCATCCTTCTGCATGTTGCTCTCCAGTTCTTCCAGCACCATTTGTTAAAGAGACTGTCTTTTTTCCATTGGATATTCTCTCATGCTTTGTGAAAGATTAGTTGGCCATACTTTTGTGAGACTAGTTCTGGGGTTTCTATTCTATTCCATTGGTCTATGTGTCTGTTTTTGTGCCAATGCCATCCTGTCTTGATGATTACAGCTTTGTAGTAGAGGCTAAAGTCTGGGATTGTGATGCCTCCTGCTTTGGTCTTCGTCTTCAAATTTACTTTGGCTATTCGGGGCCTTTTGTGGTTCCATATGAATTTTAGGATTGCTTGTTCTAGCTTCAAGAAGAATGCTGGTGCAATTTTGATTGGGATTGCATTGAATGTGTAGATAGCTTTGGGTGGTATTCACATTTTGACAATATTTATTCTTCCAATCCATGAGCACAGAATGTTTTTCCATTTCTTTATATCTTCTTCAATTTCCTTCATAAGCTTTCCATAGTTTTCAGCATACAGATCTTTTACATCTTTGGTTAGATTTATTCCTAGGCATTTGATGCTTCTTGGTGCAATTGTGAATGGGATCAGTTTCTTTATTTGTCTTTCTGTTGCTTCATTGTTAGTGTGTAAGAATGCAACTGATTTCTGTACATTGATTTTGTATCCTGCAACTTTGCTGAATTCATGTATCAGTTCTAGCAGACTTCTGGTGGAGTCTATCAGATTTTCCACGTATAATATCATGTCATCTGCAAAAAGTGAAAGCTTAACTTCATCTTTGCCAATTTTGATGCCTTTGATTTCCTTTTGTTGTCTGATTGCTGATGCTAGAATTTCCAACACTATGTTAAAAAACAGCGGTGAGAGTGGACAACCCTGTCGTGTTCCTGATGTCAGGGAAAAAGCTCTCAGTTTTTCCCCACTGAGGATGATATTAGCTGTGGGCTTTTCATTAATGGCGTTTATGATGTTTAAGCATGTTCCTTCTATCCCGACGTCCTCAAGGGTTTTTATTAAGACAGGATGCTGAGTTTTGTCAAATGCTTTTTCTGCATCGATTGACAGGATCATATGGTTCTTATCTTTTCTTTTATTAATGTGATGTATCACACTGATTGATTTGCAAATGTTGAACCAGCCCTGCAGCCCAGGAATGAATCTCACTTGATCATGGTGAATAATTCTTTTTATATGCTGTTGAATTCGATTTGCTAGTATCTTATTGAGAATTTTTGCATCCATATTCATCAGGGATATTGCCCGTAGTTCTCTTTTTTTTTTTTTTTTAACTGGGTCTCTGTCTGGTTTAGGAATCAAAGTAATGTTGGCTTCATAGAATGAGTCTGGAAGTTTTCCTTCCCTTTCTGTTTTTTGGAACAGCTTGAGAAGAATAGGTATTATCTCTGCTTTAAAGTCTGGTAGAATTCCCTAGGGAAGCCATCTGGTCCTGGATTCTTATTGGTTGGGAGATTTTTGATAACTGATTCAATTTCTTCGCTGGTTATGGGTCTGTTCAAGCTTTCTGTTTCTTCCTGTTTGAGTTTTGGAAGTGTGTGGGAATTTAGGAATTTGTCCATTTCTTCCAGGTTGCCCAGTTTGTTGGCATATAGTTTTTCATAGTATTCCCTGATAATTGCTTGCATTTCTGAGGGATTGGTTGTAATAATTCCATTTTCATTCATGATTTTATCTATTTGAGTCATCTCCCTTTTCTTTTTGAGAAGCCCAGCTAGAGGCTTATCAATTTTTTTAGTTTTTCAATAAAACAACTCTTGGTTTCATTGATCTGCTCTACAGTTTTTTTTTAGATTCTATATTGTTTATTTCTGCTCTGATCTTTATTATTTCTCTTCTTCTGCTGGGTTTGTGGTGTCTTTGTTGTTTTGCTTCTATTTCCTTTAGGTGTGCTGTTAGATTTTGTATTTGGGATTTTTCTTGTTTCTTGAGATGGGCCTGGACTGCAATGTATTTTCCTCTCAGGACTGCCTTCGCTGCATCCCAAAGTGTTTGGATTGTTGTATTTTCATTTGTTTCCATATATTTTTAAATTTCTTCTCTAATTGCCTGGTTGACCCATTCATTCTTTAGTAGGGTGTTCTTTAACCTCCATGCTTTTGGAGGTTTTCCAGACTTTTTCTTGTGGTTGATTTCAAGCTTCATCTCATTGTGGTCTGAAAGTATGCATGGTATGATCTCAATTCTTGTTGTGACCCAGTATGTGATCTATCTTGGAGAAGGTTCCATGTGCACTCAAGAAGAAAGTATATTCTGTTCCTTTGGGATGCAGAGTCCTAAATATATCTGTCAAGTCCATCTGATCCAGTGTTTCATTCAGGGCCCTTGTTTCTTTATTGATCTTGTGTCTAGATGATCTATCCATTGTTGTAAGTGGAGTATTAAAGTCCCCTGTAATTACCACATTTTAATCAATAAGGTTGCTTATGTTTGTGATCAATTGTTTTATATATTTGGGGGCTCCTGTATTCAGCGCATAGACATTTATAATTGTTAGCTCTTCCTGATGGATAGACTCTGTAATTGTTATATAATGCCCTTCTTCATCTCTTGTTACAGCCTTTAATTTAAAGTCTAGTTTTTCTGATATAAGTATGGCTACTCCAGCTTTCTTTTGACTTCCAGTAGCATGATAGATCGTTCTCCATTCCCTCACTTTCAATCTGAAGGTGTCCTCAGGTCTAAAATGAGTCTCTTGTAGACAGCAAATAGATGGCTCCTGTTTTTTTTTTATCCGTTCTGATACCCTATGTCTTTTGGTTGGCGCATTTAATCCATTTACATTCAGTGTTATTATAGACAGATATGGGTTTAGAGTCATTGTGATGTCCGTAGGTTTCATGCTTTTAGCGATGTCTCTGGTACTTTGTCTCACAGGATCCCCCTTAGGATCTCTTGTAGGGGTGGTTTAGTGGTGACGAATTCCTTCAGTTTTTGTTTGTTTGGGAAAACCTTTATCTCTCCTTCTATTCCGAATGACAGACTTGCTGGATAAAGGATTCTCAGCTGCATTTTTTTTTCTGTTCATCACATTGAAGATCTCCTGCCATTCCTTTCTGGCCTGCCAAGTCTCAGTAGACAGATCTGTCATGAGTCTTATCTGTCTCCCTTTATATGTTAGAGCATGTTTATCCCTAGCCGCTTTCAGAATTCTCTTTATCCTTGTATTTTGCCATTTTCACTATGATATGTTGTGCAGAAGATTGATCCAAGTTATGTCTGAAAGGAGTTCTCTGTGCCTCTTGGATTTCAATGCCTTTTTCCTTCCCCAGATCCGGGAAGTTCTCAGCTATTATTTCTTCAAGTACACCTTCAGCACCTTTCCCTCTGTCTTCCTCCTCTGGAATCCCAATTATGCGTACGTTATATTGTTTAATTATGACACTTAGTTCTCTAAGTCTCCCCTCATAGTCCTGGATTTCTTTATCTCTCTTTTTTTCAGCTTCTTCTTTTTCCATAATTTTATCTTCTAATTCACCTATTGTCTCCTCTGCCTCTTCAATCCAAGCTGTGGTCGCCTCCATTTTATTTTGCAGCTCATTTATTGCATTTTTAGCTCCTCCTGACTGTTTCTTAGTCCCTTGATCTCTGTAGTAATAGATTTTCTGCTGTCCTCTATACTTTTTTCAAGCCCAGCAATTAATTTTATGACTATTATTTTAAATTCATTTTCTGCTATCTTGCTTAAATCATTTTTGATCAGTTCGTTAGCTGTTGCTACTTCCTGGAGTTTCTTTTGAGGAGAATTCTTCTGTTTCATCATTTTGGATAGTCCCTGGGGTGGTGTGGAACTGCAGGGCACTTCCCCTGTGCTGTCTGGAGTAACTTGTGTTGGTGGGCGGGGCTGCAGTCAGACCTGATGTCTGCCCCCAGCCCACTGCTGGTGCCACAGTCAGACTGGTGTGTACCTTATCTTCCCCTCTCCCAGGGGCAGGACTCACCATGGAGTGGTGTGGCCTCTGTCTGGGCTACTTGCACACTGCCAGGCTTGTGCTGCTTCGAGGGTGTCTGGTGTCTTAGCCAGGGTGGATCCGCAAGGTGCACAGGGGCGGGAGGGGCAGGCTCCGCTTGCTTCGCCTTTGGTGGTCTGCTTTAGGAGGGTCCCTGTGACACCGGGAGGGAGGCAGACCTGTCGGAGGGATGGATCTGCAGAAGCACGGCATTGGGTGTTTGTGCGGTGCAAGCAAGCTCGTGAGGGGAACTGGTTCCCTTTGGGATTTTGGCTGGGGGATGGGCGAGGGAGATGGCGGTGGCAAGCGCCTTTGTTCCCCGCCAAGCTGAGTTCTGTTGTCTGGGGCTCAACAACTCTCCCTCCCGTTGTCCTTTAGCCCTCCTGCTCTTAGAGCAGAGCTGTTGACTTATAACATTCCAGATGTTAAGTCCTGCTGGCTGTCAGAACACACTCCCTCCGGCCCCTCCGCTTTTGCAAGCCAGACTCGGGGGCTCTGCCTTCCCGGGTGGGCTGGTTGCCCCTCCACTGCCCTGGCTCCCTCCCGCCAGTCCATGAAGCGTGCACCGCCTCTCCGCCCTTCCTACCCTCTTCTGCGGGCCTCTCGTCTATGCTTGGCTCCAGAGAGTCTGTTCTGCTAGTCTTCTGGCAGTTTTCTGGGTAAATTAGGCAGATGTGGGTGGAATCTAAGCGATTAGCAGGACACGGTGAGCCCAGTGTCCTCCTACACTGCCATCTTCACCTCTATTCTCATATTTTTTGTACATCATTTGCCACTGTCTGAAATTATCTTATTGATTTATTTATGTTACCTTCTTTATTTTCATTTTGCAAGATTATGGATCTTCTTTGTCTTATTTACTACTGTATTTACTACTATACCCTTAGTATCAGGTGTTTATCTTATAGTAAGTGCTCAGTAAATAACTGTTGAATGCACTTAGTCTCTTCATTACAGAGAGATGATTCTCACCGACATTATGCTAGAACAAATGCGTATATGCTTACCTTCAAATGACCATGGTGATATGACATAGCGATAATGAGTTATGTTTAGGAAATATCTCCTTTAGTATTTAAGAAGTTAATTATCTAAATTAATTTGATGGAATCTTTCTAGGCAGCATTTAATCTCAATCCTCCATTTGCAAGATGTCCTGATAACATGAAATATGGCAACGAAATCTCTACGTGCATTTACCTGCTTGTTCCATAAGACATAAACAAAACCATATTGTGTACATTATCTTCAAATAATGTGAGATACTAGAGGGAGAGATGCTGTGGTGCCCTTGCTTTCTGGTTTGGTGTCTTGGCTTACCTACAGTGATGCTTCATAAACTGACACATTGAGACTGTCAGGAATGTCTTCTTAAATTGTCCTGTTAAATTACCATTATTTGCTCCATCTCGTGCATTATGCCGCTGGCTACTGCAGCTCTTTATTCCCACCTTTCTCAGTTGCTGAAGGTGAATTCAGGTTACAAACTATATAGTTCTATAGTAGCTTATTACTTGCCTTTCCTGTACTCTATTGCTGAAATTATCTTTGCTGTCCCTGGGAAAGATGGGAAGTTTATCCTTTTTATTGTCTGCTTCATCTTCTTTCCTCTCTGACTTTTCCTGATGTCCTTGTTGAGTTGTTTCTCATTTAGTGGATCTTCTAAGGGCCTCTCTCCAAACTCTGTACTTTAATGTGTTGCAACCATCCATGTATTATGGTCTCATTATACTTAGAAATGTGTACAACCTGTCAAAAATAATTTAAACTTTCCCTAATGGGTATTTATGGGCATTGAATCAAAGAATTGAAGAGAACCAAATTGTAAATCAAAATCTGGCATGGAACATGCTATTCTCTTGAAAATATAATTGTATCACATATAAATACTTTTTCATTGAATTGCTTTTGAACCAAACCAACCAACAAGCAAACAAAAATAAACATCACCTGGAAAATTTTGAGAGTAAAGAAGTAAAACCTTAAAATTTGAGTCTTAAAATTACACAAGTATATTACCTGCATATTTTTTTGCTAAATTCAGATATAAAAAAAGGAGCCAGTTGTGCCAATTAGCAGAATCACCCCTCTGAAAAGAGAAAATAGGGCCTTAATAGGGAAACATTAAAGAAGATGCATTCCAAAGCAGGACAGATGAGAAATCTATGTGATAGAACCCATCTTGTTCATGTTAGAATCAAGAGCATCAGATTACACAGTGACATTGCCAAGAGCATTCTATATACCTTTGCATATACCTGGGCCCACAATGATTCATTAAAGTTTAATTCAGGGGCACCTGGGTGTCTCAGTTGGTTAAAGGCTGGACTCTCAATTCTGGCTCAGGTCATGATCTCACATCTCACATGATTGCACTAACAGTTCAGAGCCTGCTTGGGATTCTCTCTTTCTCTCCCCCACCCTCTCCACCCCCTACCCCCTCAAAATAAATAAATAAACGTTAAAAAAAGATGTATTCATATTTCTATGCATGGCAGATAGTTATCCACAAAAAGTGATGGCTAATTCCCAAACATCTTGGGAAAGATGGGTTTTGGGGAGAAATGAGAGACGGTGTGGGATAAAGGGTCCTTGCATCACCATTTATACACCTCGCCACTGAATAATGTGTACAAAGCCTATTTAATCTCCCCCTAGTGGTTCCCAAGAATGACTGCCTGCAAAGTACTGAGAGAAGAGCTGTAATCAACCCCCCCACCCCAACACACACACACACACACACACACACACACACACACACACACACACACACGTACACACGCACAAGCTGTTTTGTCTTCTGATGAAGAAAAGTGAAGGCTTTGAAGAATAATAAAGATAAATCATATACTGGTTATTAGGAAACCTTAATGAAGACCTCTTCTTCACTAGGTAGTAGTCTTGCTTTTTGAGGATCTTTTACCTTGGTTTTATAGCACACACCTAGGATTTAAATGACTAGGTATATGAGGGTAATATCCCTTCATCAAATGAAATGAGAAACTGCTACTCTGGAAGTCTTCAAAGGATACAGAGCAAGAGAGTTACTTCATATGTTGACCATGACCAGTATCTGGGGCATAGTTTCAAAGTTTTGTTTTGAGCACTCTGTGTAAGGAAACTATGAAATGGTACCATTGTGACTATATATATGGAGAATAAATACACATTTAAAATACAATCTGTTTTCTGTCTATCAATTGGGGCAGACCTCTGATGTATTATAGAAGTATATGTTATAATGAAAGCTAATCATGAAAATTTATAGTATTGTAAAATCCCATTAAATGAGTGCTTGCCCTGTGAAAAGAAATTGGGAAATTTGCCATCAAATGTAAATTATTGAAAATATATTAGATGGAAAAAGTATATCTATTTTCTAACTATGCTGTATCAATATGTACTTGAGGAGCATAATGACCAGCACCATTAGCTCAGCCTCCATTATGTTTATTATTACCTAGGCAATACATTTGGGTGAATCAAAAATCATACCCAGTTCACAGTTTATTTTGTTAATAAATGTGGCCTGCTTAGAACAGCACATGTTTGGAATGACACTGTTCGATGATTGACTCTCCAATACATAAAATAACTATTTTATGCCGAAACAATTAAAAATGCAAAGTCATAAATATTGGGTACAGGTAGACATTTTTGGCGGTCCTAATTCAGTGAAAACATTTACTGCTGAAAAGTTTTTAACGATTTTTTGTTGTTGTTGTCTTCCGTAACTCAGGTTATCTGGAATGAATATACCACCACCAATTATCAGCAACAAAAACTGGCTCAGACTGCATTTTGTTACAGACAGCAATCACCGATATCGTGGATTTAGTGCTCCATATCAAGGTACATTTAATGAATACCTTTGCCTCTTTTGATTTGTGAAATGATTTTGGTATATACAGCTGCATTTTGCGATAGAAGCAAAATATCTTGTGCCTTAATAAATGGTAATTTGAATAAGCCAAAATGGTCATTCACTTGGTGAGGCAACAATGTGATAATAACTAAATTACAATAGAAAAGTTAGTTGGTTTTTATAGCACAGTGTTCTAAATGAAGAGTATTACGACCTCTAAAAAGTAGTATGTAACAGATATAATGTTTTCCTTTAATAAAGTGCTTCAGCAATCGGACATGCTTCCTAAATCTGCACCACAGAACACTGCAGAAAACCTGAAGTTGTGAATAGGCTCTCCATCAAATGAAATCCATTTTCATATACAGTGTTTGCTATTGCTAGTTTAATAAAGCTTGTTAGGATTATTATCCTAACAATTTTTATTAGCAGGCATAATTTTGAATGAGTGAGATACAGTATTTGATGTAGTAGCTTGAAAACACTCTTGGTTTAGAACAAAATTGTTATGAATATGGAGTGTTAATGAAAATTTGACTTCTATAATGTTTAGTAATATTATGTAGGCTTAGTGTACTTTATCTTCAGACTACTTATGTAAATAAATCATTTCATTCTCAGTAGTGTATCAGCTACTGTTAATGGAATCGTGAGCAGTGCCCCAGTTACATTTTTCCATTTATCTGTTTTTTTGTTTTTGTTTTTGTTTTGTTTTTTTAATGCTTTCCTTTTTAGTAGTCTTAAGTCTTAGGCACTTTCAACTTTAATATGGTGACTTGAGGCAGCTTAGAGTTAATACCTAAAATGTTATTAGGCCACATACTGTTTTCTGGAATACAAATTTCAACACTTAATTTATATTTTGAAGACCAGTAACCTAGCTATAGCTGTCCTATCAATAGGATTTCTGACAATAGTAGTAACAGATTAATGTCATTGGTATTTTGACATTTATAATAATATATTGGATATCACTGTAATAAAAATCCCAATGATGATAACTTAAAAGTAAATATTTTAGGCAAGACCCACTGTAGAAAAATCTATAATTTCTATTGCTAATGTAGTTAATTTGAATGGAAGCATGGATGCAAATATGTTCTCAAGTCTATGTATTTCTCATAATAGAATACATTAATCATTATAAAATACTGTATTTTAAAATTGAAAATTAAATATGCATAGAAAATTATTTTTATATATTTTATTAAAAATAACTGTCCAGGGCATAGAAACTTGAATCTTACCAATTTCAGTCAGTGTCACTTTAAATTTGAAATAATATTTTGCTGCATTTCCAATTTCAGTTTCTAAATTTGTTGCGTACTTAGGGAATCAGAGGAAGTGTTTATTGAAAAAACAATAATATTGTGGAGCCTCTTTATCTCTGGGTTGACCCCTTCCTTTGTGGAGTTTTCCAGCCACATGATTTTATGTCTCTAATTCCCCCTCAGCAATGAGTAAAGCAGATGGCACAGCAGAAACTCAAAAGACTATCATCTTTGACTCATGTGGTGATCTTTTCTACTAGATTCATGAAATCTTTCAGTCAGATGGTCCTCTTCCTTATCTGAATAGAAATAAGGTAGCAATTATTTCATATTTATGTGTACAACCTGGAGGAAAAAAATGATATCCTTTCTCAAAAATAAAAGGGTACTTTTTATTTGCTTTATGTTCACGAAACTGGTATCTTTAGATAGCGTTGTTTTGCATTATAAGGCAATGGTGCAAAGCTGCCAGTAGATTTGTGTATTTAATTATTTTCAGTATTCTACTCGCTGATCTTACACTGACTTTAATAGTACCTTCAGATTCAATTTGATTTTCTAGCGTTGCCTATCTAATTTCAGGACCAAATAAGAACATAACAATGAATTCACTGTAGTAAAATAGAAAGCAAGTGTTTTAGGGGGTATGACTTTTTTTTCTATTTTCTGCAGGAAAAAGAGAGCTCAAAAGAGGGTGATTTTTGGTGTAATCTGTATCTATAAAATATAGAAGAAATAAAGTGGTCTAAGAAAATGGAAGCTCTGATTTTATATGATCATGGAAAAGTTTATAATATAAAAACCCACCTTTACATAGATCCTGTTAAAACTTTCCTGATTTAGGCCTGATTATGTCCAAATATTATTTTACCTAGACAACATAAATTCAGTTAAAGCAATTCTTGAGATTATAAGCAAATAAAGAAATTTGGACTAAAAAGTAAATAATAAGCTAACTTAGATAGCTGTAAAATTCATAATTCTGACATGCTGAAATACACGCCCTAGCAAGAAACAGTAATCATGCTAATTTACATTGTACCACGCTACCATTTAATTTTAGCAGTATCTAGATTAAAATCAATTAAAGAGAAAAAAATTATGGAATGTACTGTACGAAAGTCACAGCCAGGTCTCCATGAGGTATGGTTTCTTAGCATTTACTTACTTTTGAGAGACAGAGAAACAGAGCATGAGCAGGAGAGCAGCAGAGAGAGAGGAAAACACAGAATCTGAAGCAGGCTCCAGGCTCTGAGCTATCAGCACAGATCCTGACGTGGGGCTCAAACTCAGGAACCTTTGAGATCATGACCTGAGCTGAAGTCGGTCACTTAACCGACTGAACCGCCCGGGTGCCCCTAGTGGTGTACTCAATACTTACTGAGTACTTAATGATTATTATTGAGCTGTCTTTTTTAATTCATTTAATGTTTTATTGAAACTCTAGGTTTCCGAAGACTGATTATTTTCCTGATGGCATTTCTGTTTAACCTGTGTTCTTTATAAAATATCATGAAAAGTAACTGCAAGCTTATTAAAGGTTCCTGAATGAATGGCATTGGTGTTTTATAATGTGTCCCATAATGGAGTCACACTGACATGCTTTCCTCAAAAGAGCCTCCTTTAAATTGTGTTAGAAGCCAGCTTCATGGTTGGTTTAGATGTTATAATTTAAATAGGGTTAAGTAGAGGTTGTGGATAACACACTAATAAATGCAGTTCTGTTCTAACTCAAAAAAACTAAGAAAAGACTTGATTTAAATAAAATGCCTTTGATATGCAAATAGCTTATGCCTCCCCAGATCCCACACTGAATATTGTCCACTTCTATCTAAAATAAACAAACAATCTCTTTTTTCCCCTCTGAGTTTATTTATATTGGAAAACCCTTCTTTGAAAACTCTATTATTATCTCTACTGTGGTTTTAAATTTTTTCCTCTTTAATTTTCAACTCTCCCCCCCCCAAAAAAAACTCGTTTCAGTTTCATTTCACTATATTAGTTTTTATTTTGTAAATTCTTGCTTTATTCAAGTTTCATTAAAACTCTTCTAATGAGAACTTGGATGTGCTTCTTCACATGTAAGTGGTGTAACTTTTCTTTAACTGTGGTGTTTGGAAGTTCTCATATTTATTTATTGAAACCTCCATAGCATTGTCATTTGTTTTTAATTAAAAACCTGAAATCTTTTTATTTTCCATTTCTGTGAATATGAGCATGTGTTCTTATTTTCTAAATTGGAACTAGATTTTCAGATGACACTCAATTGTCCAATCCAGAAAACTGTACCTCTAGATGATGTTTATTTAAAAGTATTATTTTTTTATCCATAAGTCTCAATTATTCAAGTATGAAATACTATTATAACACTTTTCATTTTAAGTTGTTCAGCATATCTAATTTTTTAATGTGCAAAGATTCTGTAGCTATAGATATTCACTAAATTGTCTTCGGCATGTAAGTTTAGGAATTACAACAATATAATCAATTCCAAATATCCAAATATATGAATTTTTCTATATTATAGATTGGCAAAGTTTTCTAAATTCTTACAGATTTTATCACATTTTTAATTTACCCCTTTTTCCCATAATTTTGTTTATTTGATTCTTCTTATGCAGGTTAATATTTTATAGATACTTATTTCCATTTTAACAAAGATACATCTATAGTAATACAGTATATTTTAAAGTTATGAGGTAAAATACTTTATTATATCATTTCTCAAAGAGTTGTCACCATTTTGGGATCAACTGTGTGTCTTTTTGGTGACAAAAACATAATGAATGAGGCTTTCAAATTGTATTGAAAATGCACTGCCATAAACCTCAGTTACACAGAGGCCCGTGGCATTTTAGACACACATAATTTAAGTGAAAAACAACTTTCAAATGGTACTCCATTTTTTAAGATTTGGAAATGTTTTGACATAAATGTGAGTGCAGAGTTATTGAACAAAGATAAATAAGATTATCAGGGATCCAGGATAGTATGTCAGGAAAAAAATAGAATCAGAAGATAAGGGTTGAATTGTGAGGTACCTAATCGCTGTCTGAGTTGTGTGAGCCTTGGTTTCTCCATCAGTTAAAAAAAAAAGTCACGCTTGTCAGACACATAATTATTGTGCAAATCGAAGTGTATTAAGATTTCTATGAGCAAAAGTCAGACATGCAGTAAACAAAGATTCTTCAGTGGAAATAATCAACCACATGAAATGGATGAGAAACACACTTTCTAACCAAGAAGTAGAAATAGCTTAACAATTGTGATCAAACATAAATTTGAATCCAGGAAACACATGTAAAATGAAAAATGCTACGTTTTATAAGCACGTGTCTAAATTTCTCCAGCGAAAAAAGCACTTTTCTTTAGAACTCAATTTTAAAATGTGACTTAAAAAAATGAGGAGAAGCAGTTTCCTCTTTACAACATAATTATTAAAATAATATAGTTGACATTTAAAAATGGAGCATAACATCAAAGCAATCTGTTTAATATATTTCTTTCTAATTTTGCTAAAGCATCAGTTTCTTGTGGAACCTTTATATATCCGTTTTTAATAAAGCACAGGGAATCATTTGTGATCACAAACTCCTCGAATTTGATCACCATCAGTGAGAGTCTTCTTATTTCAAGGTTGGAGGTGAGAGTGTGACATAGTAAGAGAAGATCAAAACTTTTGGTTTGGATAGTTTCAGTGTAAGTAGTTTACTGTAATAGGAATGTTGGACAGGGACAGTTAAGTGACTTTCCTGGTGAAGACAATGAACAGGGCTTTTTAGCACAATTCAAGAAGTTATACACACACACACACACATGCACACACACACACACAAACGCACATCTATGTATGTACATATGTTTTATAGTAGGTATTTTTTTAGTGCATAAGTGAAAAATTCATAAACTATGTTTGAATTATCTCAATCCCTTTTTCATATATTAGATGAAATGCATTAGTTTAAGCTTAGGAAGTAAATTATTTATGTTCATTTAGTGAGTTTTGAGAGAGTAAGATGTTGAGTTTCATTGGTGAAGTGTTTGAGAATAACTTCTAATCCTATACATTATTTCCTTTTGATTTTATTATGAACATCACTTTTTTTCTCTTCAAGTCTCCTTCATTGCTAAATAATTACTTTCATCTGGAAATTCTCTTTTTGTTCTTTTAAATTTTATTGTGAGTTTCCTAAAAAAAAACCTTCTTTTATTTCTTGCTTTATAAACTTGTCTGGTCTATAGAGTTCATTGTTGTAATTAGTACAATGTTTACACAGCCAGCAGAGATAATGAAGATATTTAATAGTCAAAATGGCGAAATAATCATTGGTCTGTCTAAAAGAACCATTAAAAACTCTCTGATAGTATTTTCCCCTGTGATGTAAATGTATGTTTTATAGTCCCTGCCAATATAACATTTAAGTCCTTTTACTGCATTAGTAGATAATGATTGAATTGAATTCTTCCATAACTAACTTTATATAATTTTTCATTCCCATCCTTAAAACTAATTTTCCAATCTTCTTATATATCCCCAGGCCAAAATTCTGTTCAGAAATTATGGGTGTGTTTGACAATAAGCTGGTTAATTGTCATTTCATTTCAAATTTCTCAAACGTAGACATTTTGCTGTGAAACACAACTTATGAATTCAAGTAAAGCATTGTATATAAGAAACACAATGTTAGTGACTAATTTTTGCTTAACTTTAGTCAAACATAAGCATTTCTAGCAAAATACTTTTATCTTGCTAAACATTTTAACATTTATGAATTAAAATTAAGCCATATGCCTGACTGTATTTAGAGTTGGACCATAGTTTTAATATATAAAATGAGATTTTAGATATAAAGTAGAATATTAGGAATAATATTTCCTTTATCCCACCTTGCTGTTTTATAGTCCTTTCATTCTGGTTGTGAGTTAACTATATGCATTAACATGGAGACTACTTAGAATTATTGATGGTCATCATTTATGAGAAAATATTTTGGAAACATTACATTCAGATTCTGAATAAGAGAATCACTTAAAAACAGGTGATAAATGGTTTTTATGCAAAGTACAGCCAGAAAATTGAAAGAGAAAGGACATGTGTGCTTAAGAAATAGTCACAGAAATAAGCATATTAAAGATTATATGGAGATTGTTATAAAATTTTCATTATTTTCTAAGGAATTGAATCAATCTTGATAACATTGATATGAGAATGACTTACAGTGGGGGAAAATATCGTAGTTGTTATTTTAAAGAAATATCTTTAATGCTTACATTTGCTAAGTGTTCTTTCCTAAGCCAGTATTTCTATTGATTCTTTAAAAAAAATTTTAATGCTTAAAAAAATCTTTACTGTTTGCTAAGTGTTCTTTTTTAGGCTGTTGCTTAATCCATTTATATAAATCCTTTGTTGATATACTTTAAAAAGTGAAAGGCAAATTATATTAACCTTATGTTACAATCTCATGGAATTTGTGAGAATCCAGAAATATCTTAGTAAAATGATTGTGACTTAGATTACTATCTTTAAATACAACAACTACTATAAATAGGAGATAATCGTCAAATATCCAATTGTAATATGAGTAATACTTTCTAAAACATATAGTAGGTTTAAAATATAGTGCTTGATAACTATCAAACTGAAAAAAATTCATTTTGGTATAACATTTTAATGTGGCTCATACTTTCCTGCAAACGATAGAATAAATTTACCAATCTTTTCTAGGAAAAATGTCTCTCTTGTGTTAACTCACCTTTCTTGGGGCAAAGCTCAAACTTTTAGGGATTAGATCACCCTCTTCTTTTTTAAAGAAAACTTTTAGATATAAGTGATAGCCTATGAGCCCTCATAGTGATGGGATGGAATAGACTACTCTTGCTCTCAATCACAAATAGTAACCAGTTTCAGTGGAGATGTCACTTCTTGGTACTTTAGAATCCTGTAGACATCTACTGCTGGTGTCCACGAGGCAACTCATGGCATGCTGTTTAAGCTTGGTCAGTTGTCTACTTTCTGACCCTACTCCATGGCACCTTGTGCGGGGTCTTCCCGTCTACTCTTTAGCTAAAGCTCTTTAAACCTCATTTTCTACTATACATTCCTTTTCTTTTTTTCCTTTACTGAACAAGGCTCTGTGTTAACTCATTCATACCTATCTGCCGCCCAGTATCCATCCATTGATAAAGTATAAAATTACCAACTTGTTGGACACATTTTACCCTGGTGCTCTGCTGAATCTGGGTATGTCTCTAAGGGGCTTACATTTTTCTATAAGTCAGTGCTGTAAGATTTCAGAATTAATCTCTTTAGTAAATGTAGCTTAACAAATTTATATAGGTTCTTGTACTATCTCTAACTAACCTCCATCCTCCGTGAGAGTTTTTACAGAAAAAGGCAGCTTAGGCTTTCTGTTCCTATTGGATGGCAGGAAAACTATTCTTTTTTTTTTTTCCTACATCATGTCCTGAGTTTTCACTAATCGTGGATTTTATAAAGCTCTATTAACTAGGTCTTCCAGGTTTGCCTCTTGATCTGAGAGGGGAACTATTTGAAATTTATGTTTCATAATCTCTTTCACCATAATAGAACTCTCAAGACTAATATCTAGATATGAACTTTAGAAATATAATATTTAGTCAAAGTTTTATAAGACTTCTCTTAAAGTGATCTGAAGGATTCAAAGAATGAATGAAATCCACAGTATCAAGATTAATATATTTTAGATTTAATCTAAAATTATCTAGATTTAGATTTAAACAGTTTAGATTTTCAAAATAGTCTATTAAGTTCAAAATTAATCTCCTCAAGAAATATACATATTATATTTCCTACATAAGTCTAAAAATATTCTGTACTGATTTCTGTGCTGTTATTTAAGCTATATTTACAATTGCAAATTGATTAAAAAATATGTAAGTCTATAATTGCTATCTTTATTATCCCAACCAACACTGGACTAGTTATTTTAGTTAATGTAATTTCTATCAAGTATTCAAAACTTTTATAATCTAATGAATTCATGAATAATATTTTTTGTCTATAATTGTTTGAATCTCTTGTATTTCAAAGTACATCTGGTAGATTACCAAAATTGCCATAATTTTATGGTAGTACCTCATGGTGATCAAATATTGTTCTACTTAGTATTCACTTGAATATAAATATATATGGTAGAGTTTTACTCCCATTAAGAATTCTTAGAGTTGCCTGGGAGGCTCAGTAGTTTAAATGACCAACTTCAGCTCATGTCATGATCTCGCAGTTTGTGACTTTGAGCCCCACGTTGGGCTCTGTGCTGGCAGCTCAGAGCCTGGAGCCTGCTTTAGATTCTGTGTCTCCCTCTCTCTCTGCCCCTCCCCTGCTTGCAATCTGTCTCTGTCTCTCAAAAATAAATAAACATTAAATTAAAAAAAAAATTCTTAAGTGCTAACATTTATTGTCTCTAGTGAGGGCAATTTTGTTACATCACCTAAGCATGAATATGTAACAAAAGATAATTGATTAAGCTGGTGTTTAACAAACAAAATTCAGTGTTTTATAAATTCTGTTGCAATGACAAGTATATTGAACAGGTAATTTTGTGTTTAGTAATGATTCAATAATTGTACAAGATGGCCTCCAAAGGGCTTCAATCAAGCACAAAAATACAAGGAATCAAACACACTGTATATGATTGATTCTTCCATGTTGGCATGAAAAATGGAGTCTGAAGCAACACTTGTGGAGCTTACATTCATTTTACAGGCAGTTTTACTCTGCCATTCAAAAATAAGGTCATAAAATTAAAATTCCTAGACTTTTTAAATTCAAATTCACAGATATCCAGAAATAGTAAAAGGTAATTTAAACAAATTTCCTTCAAATGATAAAGATAATACTATGATTTTCCTGAAGTGTAGAGTTATATGGCAATGGTGGTCACACAGGGGTCAATTTGGGAGTCCACAACGCTCCAGAAACACTGGGTTAAAGAAATTTATATTGAGTTTTTTTTAATTTAAGCAAATAAGACCTTTCAGGCTTATATAAGACCTGCTCTTCCTCAAGGCACACTTTGGGAAATGATTCTATAAGGTATGGAAGGAGGGATTGGCTTCATGTGACAATAAATTTATTATCACTTAGCCTGAACTTTTCTTCAGTTATTTAATTAACTGAAGTATAAATGAGGCAGGCAAATAGCTAGTGTTATTTAATTAAACTAAAATAATGTTTTGAATCAAAACCCCATTTGAGAGTATTATGGTGCATTTATTTATTTGTTCATTTACTATCCATCTAAATTTATTCGACAAAAATATTCCTGAGCCCTTACTTTGTAGTAGACACTGAGCTAGGTTCTGATAGTCCACAGTCTCAGAATTCAGAGTTTCCTATCTAGTATGTGAAAAGATGATTGAATATTCCATTAAAAAAAAGATTTATGAAGTATTGTAATTAAGAAAATGCAAGCTCATGTGGGGAGTGAAAGAGAATACATGGTCCAAGAAAGCCTTGAGAACACCCGGCACCTGACTTGAGTATCGAAGGCTGCAGAGTCGTTTAAGGTTAACTGACAATGTGATATCTATGCTATAAAGCTGTGTTAGTCCACTATGGCCATACAAATTATTAAAATGTTGAAATAGTGCTGATTGGTAAATAAGTAGCCTCTGTCATTGGTCCAAGAGTATCTGAACTGCATTCCTGGCTCCTGAACTGCCCCATCTCTTTCAAGACTCACTGGATTGTCCCAAAATATAGCAAGTGGCTAATAGCTGGCCCTATTAAGGGCACCTTCTAGATACTACTTGTGACCAATATTCCCAATACAGCTTCTAGTCCCTACCAGCTGTTATTCAGTGTTCTTAATATCACTCCAGACCTTCTAGTTAATGGCAAATTTAAAGTGACCAGCAAAAAACAAAACTAGACAAAACACTGCTGTATATTACTATTGGATGATTTTAAAAAGATGTGTTGTTTAGTTCAAAGAATAGCACTTTTCTATGCAAATTAAAAGATATGAGCAGTACAAATATTCTATCTACTATATGAAAGCTAGGAAACAAATTTTGAATTGTTTCATAGCTACCTGGTTTTATAATTTGCAACTCCCTAAAGACAGTGACTGTGTCCTTTATCCCTGCATCCCCAGAGTTTAGCATTATTATAGGTGCCAAATAAATGTTGAGCAAATGCTTGAATGTTATAAGTTCATATGTGTGTGTCACAATTTACAAAGTATCTGCACACACATTATCTCATGCAATCCTCACATCGACTGCATTATTATCACTGTTTTACCAAACCAGAAACAAAGACTGGCACGAGTGACACAAGCCTGCCTGGCACGGGGACACTCACACTAGGTGGCAGGTTGGGGCCGCGAACCTCTGGCTGAGCCCTGTGCCTGATACTGCATCACCCAAGGAAAGGGGCATATTTGTGTAATTCACTTAGACATCCTATTTGAGGTAACTGCAGTCCTTGAAAAAAAGTGTTAAGCCCAGCGTCACATTAGAAAATAGCAGAACCAGGGCACCTGCGTGGCTCAGTCAGTTAAGCATCTGACTTTGGTTCAGGTCATAATCTCACAGTTTGTGAGTTCAAGCCCTGCATCAGGGCTCCTGTCAGCACAGAGCCCACTTCAGATCCTCTGTCCCCCTCTCTCTCTGCCCTTCCTCTGCTTGAACTCTCTCTGTCTCAAAAATAAGTAAACATTAAAAAAAACTTACAAAAATAGCAGAACCAGGTCTTAACCATTAGGGGCTTTACTTTTAAAGCCTATGTTAAATCCACTGTGAACTCCAGCCTTAGTTATCCTCAGATTTGCAAATTTGCAGAATTGGTATTTTTTTAGAAAAGGCAAAAATTAATTGAGACTCAAATTTGGTGAATAAATAAGTGAAAATGGTGGAAATACACTGTCCTTGATTAAAAGTGACATTTTCATAAAACAATGATATCAGTTATTAAATTAGTTAATATATGTAAAGCATTTTGAATAGTGTCTGACAGAGAGTAAGCATTCTATAAAATGTTAGCTATTATTACTATTATCAGCAGCAGCAGCAGGAGAAGCATCATCATCTTTATTGTTTTACTAAATGACTTGGAAGGCAATTTCAAGCATATTATGAATAAGGGGGGTATTATTTGAAATGAAAGTATCTCAACTTTTCACAGTAATTAGTTGGAGACTCATATTTATTTGATTACATAGTATAAGTGCTTATTTGATTAAAAAAAGGAGTCCATTTAACATAGGTTTCAATACAGTAGATATTATAATGAAAATTATTCCCAGTAAACTATATCAAATATTTACCAGACAAGTGTCTTACAAATGAACCATGTAAGATAGGAGCAGAGTATATTCATTGCTCTACTATATGTCTACAGGGTGAAACAAACAATAAAATCATCTGCTGTTATAGGCTTATTTATCTTCTTATGAGATCAGGTACTACTGACTGTTATTGGAAAACCCAAGAAGGAATCTGTAGCCATCAAAGTTTAAGGTGAAAGAAATAAAATAACCCTTATTAGGAAAGGCAACAGTTTCATTATACCCAGAATACTTTTGGAGGAGAAGGTCAAATTCAAACATTATATTGTTGGCCTAAAAAGATAGCAACTTTGTTGCATTGGGATATATCCTCCTTTTCTTACAGAAAACATAACAAGTACTATTTAGAGTTTCCCTAACTAACATGAGACTCCAGATTTTGTGTTCCTAGACTTGTGTTCAACTTCCAGTTAAATACTTATCTTTCCAGTTTATCAACATAACGGAAAGCCAGTTAACTCTTTCCTGAGGTAGATGTTTGAGGAGGAAATAGCAACAAAAACTAAGATTGTAAAAGTAGAGAGGTAGAGATTACCAAGAATAAATTTCCTTTTGCACAGGTGTTGTTCTGGAAAGAGCACTGGACTAGAAGTTGGTAAAACTGGGTACAGCCTCCACTCTGTGATTTTAAAAGGATTCCTTAGTATTTGAGGACCATGAGGTCATTAGATAATGGGACGATATAGACTTTTTCCAAGTCTAAATGGAACTATTTGACGTCATGCCAGTAACTCACAAAAGTTTCTCTGATGAGAGCTCAGTTTCACAGTGGTACACGCACACACACATACACACACACACACACACACACACACACACACACACACACAATTGCATATTTTCTCTTAGCCTCACATATAGAAGTAAAATACATAAGCAAAATAAAATTTAATTGTATTCAACTAATAAGTCCAAAATATTAACATTTCAACAGTAATGTAAAATATTAATGGTATATTTTGCATTGTGTTTTTAAATTAAGTCTCAACAATCTAAACGTGTGTTACACTTACAGCACAGCTCATACTTAAATTTCCAATGCAAAGAGTTGTTTTTTTAATATGCTAGAGGACCAATTTACTTATAATTAAAGTGATAAGTACAATATTTCAATTTATTAGTAACTGTTATTTACCTATATTTTTCTGTAAATTCTTACATAAAATATTCAAATAAATGGGAATCACATTTGTAAATTTCATGTATGAACTATGTTTATGCATAAAACATTCAAATAAATACATTACAACGCTCCATCATTATATGGTTCCAGCACTGTATGGTGCCTCTTACACCACACAACAGGTAAAATAAAATGTAGTACCAAAACAATGAAGTTGTCCTTAACAGCAAAATATTTCGTGCTGTTTCTAAGGTGAAATTAAAATGAATTAGAGTAAAATAAAATTAAAAATGCAGCGTTGCAGTCTCACTAGCCCCATTTCAACTTCTGGAAAGCCACAGGTGGCCAGTGGCCAGTGTCCTGCCCCCACAGACACCGTGAATAGCCCTCCTGGGCAACTGAGCTACTGCTCTCCAATTACAGGAAAGTACTAAATATGCTCAAAACTCACGATAAATATGTGGAGACAATATGACAGACATAGTGTCATCTTTCCCACTGTTCCTCAGCTTTGTGTGACTGTCCACTGATTCTTTATGACTTACTGTGTATGATCATTGGACTGCAGGATGTGCCTTATTTTAGACCTTTAGAATCTATAATTATCAGAAAAATCATGATTTTCCTCTCCACCGCATACAGCTTCAAATAAATCCATAAAATAAAAGCATTCAACAAAATTTCTGACATTCCCCTTTCAAATTTTTTAATACATTAATTTCTTTGAAAATCAATCTTCCTTTTTTTTTTTTCCTTTTGGTTCCCTTCAGCATGCTTACTCTGCCAGACAAGTGGGACAGACAGATCTGTCTTTTCCCTACCGAAAAGATACGGAGATGGGTTATGCTTATGTTTAAGAAATGGGATGGATGCTGCTGATTGAGTATGTTCTGGTTATCTATCGTGGGCATGGTTTCATATGTTCTGTTGTTTCATTTTTTCCATAAGGATACGCATTCTTTGATTCAGAAAGCATGATAACTTAAATGCAAAAAGCAAAATATCCAAATGCATGTTCAGTTTTAAGAAAACCTCAGATTTTTTAATTTTATTTTTTTTAGTTTTCACTGTTGGATACACTAACACATTCTAATAAATAATTTCCAGAATTCCAGAAAAAAAGATACTCTCAACATGCTTCTTACCCAGGATGAAAACTCAGGTCTTGTGATCACATTAACCTGGTGAATTCGTTTGCTGGGGTTGTCATAACAAAATGGCTTACGTGACAGAAATTTGTTTGTCACAGTTCTGGAGTCTGGAAGTTCTAAGATCAAGATGTAGGTAGGTTTGACGTCTTCTGATGCTTCCCTCCGTGGCTTGCAGATAGATGGTCACCTTCTTGCTGTGTTCGCACACGGCCTTTCCTCCATGCACACTCCTGCCTGGTATTTGTCTCTCCGTGTCAAAAATTTGTCTCCTTGTAAGGTTATCAGCTATATTGGATTAGGGTCCATCCTTAAGTACTCATTTTAACTTAACCACCTCTTTAAAGAATTTATCCCTAAACACAGTCACATCCTGAGGCGCTGGGGTTTAGGACTTCAACATATGAATTTTGGAAGGATAAAATTCAGCCATAAGACACAGTTTCAATTCACATCAGACACAGTTTCAATTCTATAATTAATATACCAAGCCTCAGCTATTAATCAAATTACTAAATGTAACTGAATATTAAGTTCTTCCCTCTCTCCCATACTAGCACTTAGTAGCCAGGTTCAATGGACAGGGTTGAAATTAGCTGATGTCTCTCCTTCTTGTATTTTCTCTTTCTTCTAAACTCCTTATTTGCTGCTGTTTTCGCTTTTGGTAAGATCAAACAGAAGTAGAGCACAGAAGAGGTAAAGGGATTGGTCTTGACCTCAGTCCTAAACTGGCTACATGCTCACTGGTCCTGATTTTCAGGCTGACTCTGTCATGGACAGTCCTAGGGCTTTTTCAGTGATTCCAACTGGGCCTCTCACTTCTGCAATTTCTTCTCCCAGGGGGTGCATCTAAAGGGACACTTACTGGACTTGGTCACCAGCCACTTGATATCCCCAGCCTTCTTCTGCTGAGGTTGTTTTTTTTACTCCTCAGGTACCTACTTGGAAAGGTCTCCAAATGGCACTGTTTTAAATCTCCAATACCCATGATCTTCCTTGATCAACCAGAAAAAAAGTTTTGCTCTGAGAAGCTCAAAAAGCAGGCTTATTTCAACACAGAAGCTCTCTCTTCTCTCACCCTCTGAATTTCCTCAACAGATGTCAGTTTTAGCTTATTCCTGTGTGATTTCGACTTTAGCTTTCTCAGACGTGAACAGACACCAATCTTTTCTGTGTGCCAACTGCACGAAACAAATTTCATAACTGAGTGATCCCATTGAAGCCCACATCACTAAACTAGCACCAGAAGGTATCATTCTTTCACCTTCCCCCAGAAAGGCTAGGGAAAGGGTACCCAATGATCTGTAAGGGTTCTCTCAAAGGAAACAATTTCACCGATCTCCTCTCTTCTCTGTCCGCTTTTAACATCTTTGCTCTGTCCAAAGTGTCCAAGACTCACGAAACAGATTCGTCTCCATTTCTGTTGAAAATTATTCATATAAGAAGCTTAATATGTCATGCATTTATTTAAATATCTTAATGTCTATGGAATTAATGCTTCCACTGAGGCTGAATCAGGAACAGCCGCATTCTAACCTCCTGGTATACACTTCACACACACACACATAGACCTACATCTATGGAAATGTTACACACTTGCTGAAATCAGCCTTTATACTTTGACAGAATATTTCATAGCCAAAAGGAACTATACCTATCATTTTTGGTGCTTGGTGTAATATTTGTATGGTTTGTATCTTTTTAATTGTAGATTTTCTCTCTCAGGTATCTACCTCTCACATCATGATTTAACTCCTGTGATATTGTATGGTACATAAATTAAATATGAAAAATCAATAAGGAATAGGTAATGCAAAATCAGACAATAGCGTGAAGTTTCTGAAGGCTAGGATGAATCTAAGGTAAATAAGAAATGGCATATTTCAAGTGTGTGTGTGTGTGTGTTTCTATAAGAGAAATTAGGAAAGACGCTAATATTAAGATGAAGATCTAAAGTTATATGTTGGAATAGCAGTTACATATCTGGTTAACTATATCAAAATTGTGAATGCCTTGAATCTTAACTTACTCATAAAGAAACTGAGGAAGATGGATTATGTAATCATTATACTCTTTTTTAGGTAATTTTTAAAATCTTGAGTGATGTCACTTCTTTACATGGTACATCAGTGACTCTCCATAAATGATTTGTAGATGACAGAACAATTTGAGTGTGTGTGTGTGTGTATGTGTGTGTGTGTGTGTGTGTGTGTGTGTGTGTGTGTGTGTATAAATTTATATACATAGTTATGGGAATAAATTTTTAGGGGAGTTAATGTGAAGCTCTGACTCTAAATGAGGATTAAATCAAATGAACTTGATTTCTATATGGTCTTAATTTAAATTACATAGTTTATATTTTATGAATATGTCAACATACAGCACATATCTGTCCTAAGATGGCTTTATTCATTTAGTATTTTAAAAATATTTTTGGAAGTGAAAGTAAAGCTTATCGAAGATATATATATATATATATATATATATATATATATATATATACACACACACACACATATATATATACATACACGCACACACACATATATGTATACATATATGCACACACACACACATATGTGTGTGTGTGTGTGTGTGTGTGTGTGTGGAGAGAGAGAGAGACAGAGAGACAGAGAGAGAGGCAGGGAGAGAGAGAGAGGAAGAGAAAGAGATACGAACAGAGCCTCCAGGAGACTAAGAAAGGAAAAGAACATGAGTTTCAGCCTTGCCTGGGGCCTAGGGATCTCATTGGCAATTATGGTATGGTGCATGTTCCCTCCTTGGCATCCAGGAACTGGTCAGAACAAGGACCCAGTCCAGCTGTCTTTCCTAAGTCATCCATTCCCCGAGGTCAGGGGTCTTGGTTCAAGGTGTTTGGAGTCAGTGGTCTTGTGTTTATGATGACCCACGAGTCACTCCTTGGATGTTATCTATTTTGCTGGAAGCCCGTAAAGATATTAGTTCTTTGTCCCTTACAAGGAGAACACATGCTATTCGCATTACAAGGGATTTGTAGAGTGAGGTGGGGGTGCAAGCCCCAGCAAGAATAGAAGCAGAAGCAAAGGAAAAAAAACATCTTTTTTAAATGGGGTCCCTTTAGGTTCCAATGTTTGTTTGTTTATTTATTTCAAAAAATGTTTTTAATGTTTATTTTTTTGAGAGAGAGAGAACAGAGCATGAACAGGGAAGGGACAAAGAGAGAGGGAGACACAGAATCTTAAGCAGGCTCCAGACTCTGAGCTATTAGCACAGAGCCTGATGTGGGGCTTGAACCCACGAACCACGAGATCATGACCTGAGCCAAAGCTGGAGCTTAACCGACGAAACCACCACGCACCCCTCAATGTTTATTTTTTAATTTTTAAAAATGTTTATCCATTCTTGAGAGAGAGAGAGACAGAGACAGAGTGTGAGTGGGGGAAAGTCAGAGAGAGAGGAAGACACAGAATCCGAAACAGGCTCCAGGCTCCAACCTGTCAGCAGAGAGCCCCACGCGGGGCTCGAACTCACAAACCGTGAGATCGTGACCTGAGTCAAAGTAGGGCACTCCATCAACTGCGCCACCCAGGCGCCCCTCAGTGTTTATTTTTAATAAAGTCCCAAGGCATCTAAACCTTGGCTGTGTAGCCATAGTTACTTGTTACTTGTGTGCTCTGGCAGTTGAAGACCTGATTAAGAAACATAATATGTCCATCCCGTCTGTTTTATACAATGACTTAGTGGTGGTTCCTGAGGGATTTGTTTTAGCCATCTCTTTCTCTCAACCTCTCCTGATAAATATACAGATATCTCTAGATAGGCAGATGAACTTGATGTAAGTTAAATAATACATCCATGGAAATTTAAGCAGGGCACTGAGTTTGTTCTAACACGATTAAAACTATGTTTGACAATTTTAAGATTTATTATTTCTATATTTAAATAACATTTACTAAATATTGCCAACCATAAATAAATACTTTAATCAGTAAATTAGAAATTTGGCCTCTAATATTTACTCCCCTTCCACAAAATTCTAAGTAACAATTGCTAAAGTAAACTAAAGTTATTTCTTGGTGCACAGATTTAAATTTTTAACTTTTTCAATTGAGTTGTTTTATTGATTCCACAGCTATTAAATTACCTTGAAAGAAAAAAAAAAAAAAACACTAACTGAATCTAGTGCTAAATACTCTGAATGAAGTGCTGTCCCCATAACTACTGACTAGAGGAAAAGGAAAGAGGTCAAGGTTCTTTCCCATGACAATGTTATTTTGCAAATAAAGGACTCAATATTTTAAGCTTTCCTCTACATTGTTCACTAACTCTTCTGTTTTCTCTCATATTTTCTCTCTGTATGTTGAATGCCCTTTAGTATGTGTTTTGTATAGATGACCCTGAAATATTCAGATCTTCCTGTGAAAACTTTCTAAATAATTTATAATGTATTTTCATGCTACATTTCTGTGCTTTATTTTGCTACACAACTTCCTTAATAGCTCTGCATAATGCACTCCCATTTAATTAAATGATAAGTAGGACTGTAGGCCAAAATCAATCTGAATCTGAATGGGATCAATTTGTTTTATACCCTACAAGAGGATTTTATTCCTTAGTATTTTCATAGTTAGAGAATAACCTACTTTAAAGTGGTACAAACCTAACAGAAAACTTTACAAAAATGTCTGCATCTGAGGGCTTCTTTAGTCAACACGATGTCAACAAAACCAAAAAGGAAAAAAAAAGGGACATCCCTTTTGGAATAAATTCTATTGTTATAGTGTATTTCTGTCATTACTTTTTACTCTTGTGGAGCTTAAATATATAGCATAAATATATGAATTGGAAAACAAATATTTTATATCTGAGGTCTGTGTCTTCACAGAAGTGGCAGAGATATATTGTCAATGCTGTACTTATGTGACACATATATTATTTAGATTTTATTTATGCATTGTTGAAATGCACATTTTCTTATATGATGTAATTTTAAGATAATTTAATACTGGTTTCTAGTCTCTGTAGCATAGTAGTAAATAGCCTTTCTGGAAGCAGAATGTCTGGAGTCAAATCTTGGTTCTTCCATTTGTTCCTCAATTATGCTTTTTATTCATTTTCTTTCCTAAAAACATCTCACTACGTGATCCACATTCCTAAATTTGGATTCTCTGTTCTCTCCATTCTGTATTCTTTTTTCTCAGATCCTATGTTGGTTTTATTAATCCATAAAATATTACTACTGAGGTATCCTAATTATCCTAAGAGTTTATCTCAACTTTTAGATAAAACTAATGGTATCTATATTTTAGGTTAGGTAACTGGTAAATCACACTTATTAAAAATGCCATAGAAAAAAACAGTAACAAGGAATGTGTTTGCTAAAATACAAGAGGTCACTCTGATTTTTATAGGGTGCAAAATAAAGATCAAGTTTTGAGGAACAAATATATAATGAAAAACAAGGAAAAATTAGTAACTTCCATACAAGTCAGTTTCTATTAATTTTTAGATGTAATAGCAGGTTTTGAGTTCTCACTGTCTCTCACACTTACCATGATTCATAACCTCATGTAATTATTTAAACATTTTTCACAAACTGGAAATCCATATAAACATTTAGGTCGTTTATGATAGATGTCAGATGAAAGATGACATGTTCCCTAAGAAAACAAGTTGACAGGAAAGTCTGTTTCTCTTCACAATAAATATTAGGAAATACAAGAAAGAGGATGCATAATATATGATAAAAGGTGTAACCTAGTCAAATTAAATATTTTTCAGAACTTTAGCCCAACCTGATTAATGAAGTAACTGAATCTTTCCTAAATTCTGACCTCCAGTTTTCTTATCAACATGACAAAGTGACATTCAATGACACTTGAGCCAACAGACATTTAGGTTCAAGAGATTATTTCAAAATTTCTTTGTAATTAAAGCTGATTACCTCGTTAAAGAAGGCTCGTGGTTCTGAATCCGTGTTTTCCATTCTCTGTGAGTGAGCATTTATTTTTTGTTTTCACAAAGGTGGTTTTTAAATTTTTTTTCTTAATTTAACATGAGTGAAAAAAAAATAACATGTATCAGAAGAAAATTCAAATATTTAAATATAATTTGTGCATGATGAAGCTTTTTTTTTTTATGATTCATGGTTATGAATGAAGAATCTGGAAAGAGGAGGCCTAGGTTCAAATCCTGTTTTCATTTTTGAGCAGCGATAGGATCCTCATAAACTTATTTTCTTCAACTGTAAAATAGAGATGTTAATATAATCAAAGGGTTGTTTTAAATGAAATTGTTTACCAGGAAATTAACACATTATCTTACATACTAAGAACTAAAAAAAAATCTCTTATTATTATAAATTTATATAGCAATTTGTATTTCTATGGGTCACTTAAAGTATTTTGTCTCGTAGTTATTTGTAGGTTCCCCTCTTACTAAGGAAATTCCTTAAGAGACACATTCAGCTCACTCCCACAGTCCCACTATGACCTGCCCATAGAAGTCCTTTATCCATTCATTCATTCAACCAACATTAATTGAGTCTCTTCTATGTACTTTGCTAGGGGATATGATGATTAAGGAGAAGAGAAACACCTTGCCTTCATAGTTGTTTCAATATAGTTGAGGGAATGGGCAAGTAAAATTAAACATGTATACATGTTTACACACATATATACACACATATACATTATATTAAATATACAAAAATATATTTAATATAATACAAAATATATACAATATATGGAATATATATGTATACATATATATTACAATATATATTTAATACTATATATATGTATATATATGTACATATATATATGTACATATATATATATTAAACAGACCAAAAAAAAAAGGAAATGTAAGTGTGAAAGTGTGACATAAATGTTTACTATAAATGAAAGACCAGAGGGGGCTGGAATAGAGAATAAGGTAGGGGATATAGGACCTAGGTTAGTAATAGGTAATGTATCTAGGTAACGTATCTCCTTGATGAAGTGATGCATAAGACAAGCCAATGCCTAGTATGAGACGAGTGGAGTAGAAGCAGTGCCAAAGGAGTTGGATTAAGGAGAACAGGCCAGTCAGAATGAACAAAGGCCCTACAGAAGGAAATGCATAAAAGGCTGAAGAGTCTAAAAAATACTCATGTGGCTGAAATATAACAGAAGTAGTGAGAATGGCCTACAGTACATAGGATCATGTCCTCTGGTAGTGATAAGGGGTACATAGAATTTTATGCAGGAGAGAGGGGTAATATGATTTAATCTTTAATGATATATATTTTTTTAATTCCACATCTGTGTGGAAAATGTACTCTAGGGGAATGAAAGTGGGCAAAAGGTTTGTGTTGCATTGCATGAATTAGGATGAGGAAGGAAAAATGCAAGGATGACAGATCTGATATAAATTTGAGTGAAAATTGACAGGATTTAATGATTAATTGGATGTTATGAGAGAAAAATAGGAAATTATAAATGATACATAAAATTCTCTTGGTAAGAAACAAAAGACTCAAAGGAGAAAATGTTTTATAGTGGAAAGAAAGAAAAAGGGTTCTTTCAGGCCTGTTGTATTTGAATTCTAGAGTATATTAGTGTCATCACAAAAATGATCATATAGGTATGTAAAAAAAAAGATGCATATCTATGTCTGAATACATGACGAGTTCTAAACTGGAGTTTCATTTGGGATTCACCCCATAGAGAGAACATTTAAATCCCTGGGATTTGATGAGTTCCCTCAAAAGACACAAAAGTACAGTCAGAGAAAAGATAACCTGGGACTGAGCAGTGAGAAGCTCACTATTTAAATTTTATGCAGAGAAGCAAGAACCGACAAGAGATTGAAAAGAATCTTCCAAGTATCAATAAAGGAGGTGGAAAACTAGAAGAGAATGGCTTCATACAAGTCCTGAAAGCAGACTATTTCAAGGAGAAGGGAGTTGTCAATGTATAACATACACTGAAAGCTTTTCTGCTTTTATCCATATTAAATTCTTAGAAGAATTTTTTGGTATTCGTTATATCCAATTCCCTTTTTCTCATTCTCTCTTGAATCACTTCCAGTCAACTTCTACTCCTATAATGAATGGAGGTCACTATTTCTCATTTGTTGTATTTTTGAACCTGAACCTAGTAACAGAAATTGACACAGTTGATTTTTACTTGCTCATTGAAACACATTCTGCAATTGGCCTCTAGAATGCCACTCTCTTGCTTTTCTTCTGCCTCACTGGTGATTCCTTCTCAGACTCCTTTGTTTCTTCTCAGATTCCTGATGTGCAGCCAGGCTTTTTGCCTCAAGTTGTTTGGTTATCTCATGCAGTCCTGTGGATTCTGTTGATGCTCCCAAGGTTACATTGCCAGATCAGATCTTTGTCCTGAACTGTACCTTGGCATATGCAAGCACCTCTACAGCATCTCCACCTGGATTTATAACATGCTTCTCACACTTAATATCTCATAGTTGAAGTGATATTCTCCCCCAAAGTCTGTTTCTTCTAGTCTTCTCATATCAGCAGATAATTCTTCTTTTCTAGGTGTTCAGAATAAACCCTTGAAATCATCCTTGTCTCCTCATTTTTTATCATTTCACATCAGCAAGTCTTGGCCAGCTCTACCCCAAAATATCCATGATATAATTACTTCCTTCCACTTCCACTGCAACCACCCAGCTTGTAGACATTTTCTCCTCTTGCCTTGATCATTGCAACTTCTTCCCCAAAGGTCTCCCTGCTTCCACCCTTGGCCTTCCATAGTCCATTAGAAAGAATACAGCCAAAATAATATTTAAAAAATCTAAGTGTCATTCCTCTGCTCAGAACCATGCAGTGGTTCTGTCTCAGAGTAAAAGCTTGTCTATTTTACTTACATGATTTACCATTTTTACTTTGTTGACCTTAAATTTTCTTTCCCCATGCCTTCTCTTGCCACAACAGCACGCTCGCTGGTTCTCAAAGTGTCATAAGGGCTCTTGCCTTAGGGCCTTTGCATTCACTTTCCCTGGAAAGTTCTTCCCTTGGATATTTGCATGACTCAATCTCTGATATACTTCATATATTCACTTAAATCTCACTTTGTCAGTGGCGTCTTATTACTCCACTTTTTAAAAATCTTACTTCTTTCTACTCTATTTAAAATTGCATCTCTTCCCTGGCATTCAGCCCACCCCCCTTGAATTTTTTTTTTTCATAGGGCCATTCATCACCTGACTATAAGCTTGCTAAAGACCAGAGAAATTTGACTATTTTCTATACTGCTATCTGCTATATGTTCAGTCACTAGAAGTGTTCTTGGTATATGGTATGTGCACAGTAAATATTTGTCACATAGAATAGGATTTGGTAACATAGAGGTCATTTCAGTGGTAAAAGTTTTGCAGAACCCTAGACAAACTTCTTTATGGTGTAAATATAAAGTACAAAAGTAAAAATAGGTTGTATATACAATGTCTTCAAGAATTCAGCTAAGAAGGAAGAGAGAAATGTGAAGGTGGCTACAAGTGAAATGTAGGGTCGGTGTGGTTTTACTTTATTTATTTATTTTTTGTTATTTAACCTTGGAGATTGAGAGTATATTTCTATAATTATATAAATGACTATATAGAGTAATAGAAATTAGTAACGTGAGAGAGCAAAAAATGTTCTGGAGGTGTCATTGGATATAATCCAGAGCACAAGTAGGTAAATTTCTTGTTTGTCTTTGGTGAGAAGAAGGATACTCTTTCCAGGATAATGAGAAGGAAAAGGGGGATAAATGTTTACTTATAAATGTCATTAAAAATTCTTTATTTAAATTATTCTCAAGGAATGATGGCTAAACCCGACACTATTTTTCAATTTGGAAAAAGTCACACATTCAGCATTATAAAAGATTTAAATGATTTAATTTATAAATTAAAGTTATCCAAAGTAAAATTAGTAGTGAGAAAATGTAGGAGAGAAATCCTAAGTAAAATAGGGCTGAATAGAGACAAAACATTAATCTGAGTTATGTTATCCCAAATCCCATGTTCTTTCTAATATAATTCACTCTATATTTCACTTTAACTTTTTTGTGTGAATATTATGTTCAGTTAAGTATTTCTATATAATTTTTCAAGAAATGACACTGTAAAAGAAGTTTTAAAAATATGGATTATAGGATCTGTAAAATATATTTTAACTTCTGTATTATTAGTTTTGCCATTTTGTGACAACCAGAACGGGTAGGAAAGATTCAGGACAGGGATCAAACCATGAAACTTGTAAATCATCTTTAATTAATTACTCTTTTAGCCTCTGATAATGTCAACTGACATAAAATTAAAGGTAAGTATAAATATTATATCCTTTTGGCTATCAAATTGCCATCTTTGTATTATGGAGTTCTGATATAACTATTCAGCAGGCTGTAAATTCCCTAGCCAGTAATTATCTGCCACCTGATTGTTAGCTATTATTCATACGTTCATAACAACAAAAATTTGTACAACTATATCTCATGGAGACAGTTGCATGGGGAAAACAGGTATTCATCAAAGAATCATAAATCATTAATGCACATTATAACTTTGAGTGAACTCACTAATTACCTTAAAGTGTGGACGAAACAGATGCTCAAGAATAAATAATTTTAGAACTTGAGTTTTTAGTTAATAAAATTGTTTTAACTTGGGTAACAAGCCTATCGAATAGCCAGAATCTAACTTAGAGAAGGATAAAGTAATTTCATTCTTTCTCATTACTACCTTTGAATGAGCTGTATCATCTTTTTCTTCTCACCATTACCACTGAACATTGATTTTGTGCCAGGTATTGTATCAAACTATTTTTTCCTACATTTCATTTCATCCATATGGCATGTTATGTAGTGTGTTTCTTTTCTTCATATTACAAATTAGAAGTTAGAAGATTCATAGTTACTAATGAGTTTCCTGAAGGTTTCACAGTTAATCAGTGTTGGAATATTCATAGCCAGGTCTTTATGACGTCACAGCATGTGCTCTTACCCAGTATAGCATGACTGTAGGGGAGGAACAGAGTGCTCTATGACTTCCATCAGAAACCAACACAATTTGGGGTGCCTGGGTGGCTCAGTCAGTTAAGCATCCAACTTCGGCTCAGGTCATGATCTCACAGTTTGTGGGTTCTAGCCCCATATAAGGCTCTGTGCTGACAGCTCAGAGCCTGAAGCCTGTTTCAGATTCTGTGTCTCCCTCTCCTTCTGCCCCTCCCCTGTTCATGCTCTGTCTCTGTCTCAAGAATAAATAAGAATTTAAAAAAATTATAGAAACCAACATGATTACATATTATCACTCTCTTAATTGGCTTCTTTTAAGATCTAGAAATACTATTACATTGATTTATAATTCAGCAGAATGAATTTACTTTTTGGAGTTAGAATACACCTCTATACCAAAGTTCATTTTTTTTTAAGAGCTAAGGTATTGGATATAAATACATAAACTCACACAAATTTCTTCATGATTTTCCACCTTCTATCTAAAACTACAGGCTATGTTCCACCCATCTACTCAAAAGAGCTTTTGCTTTTTTTTTTCTTAAAACATTGTTTAAAATATCTAAGTGACAGCCATGCCAAATAAAAAAACCTAATTAATTAATTTTTCTTAGGGTGAGCCCCACTAATTGAATTGCTATATGTGGATGTTTCCCACTAGATTCGAGGTAAGATTTGGTAGTCCTCTGCCTGCATCTATGTACATGTCTCCCAGATGTACTGAATCATTGCACACTTTCAAAAATCCCATTCATTTCCACATAGACTTCATTAAGTTAGATTCTGAACCTCATAAAGTGGAAGGACAACTTCAACTCCCCTGTCCCTCAAAGAGACAAAATGTTATTTTAATTATATCATTTTAGCTGAGAATAGGTAAGGACAGCTGCAAATGTACCCATTTAATTAGATATAACAAAATTTATGGAACAATTAAAATTAGATTTTAAGGTCAAATCACCTGAATAGAACTTCCATCTCAGAAATGTTCTGGATGTGAAAAAGGCTGACAAGGATTCTTCCTTTCATTTGATTATTTCTGCTTCCATCCTCATGATTTCATAAAGCGTTTCATGAATTAAAACTAAGCCATGACTATATTGGTTACTTTCATTATTTATTTAAGGCTCCTTAATTATTTAGAACTTAAAGACTTAAACTCCTCAGTTACTTAAAATTTCCTAATGTAAATTTTAATTAAATATTTATCACAACTCCAAGTGCAACTTAGAATTGGAAATCAGAGATCAAAGCTAAAAGATGTGATAGGTTAAAGTCCTTCAACAAATCTCTCCTATGAGAACTATGGCTTCTGGGTGGCCAGAAAGTAACAAATGACTGCTCAAACTGCGTGCTTTCATGCTACTCTTTGTAGGTTTTATTTTTACTAATTCCTGTCACGTTATCTGCACCATTACTGAACTGTCATTTTCTGTGCTCTCTCAAACTTCTTCATCTTTGCACAAGCTTTCCATTTAATCTGTTTCCCCCTCCCACCACTGCCTACATCTCTCAAATGCAATCTTCCCCATGTTTTCCCTTACATAGCAATTCAGAGGTGATATTTCTCTTTTCACGTTATTTCCTTGAGTGTAGCCAATTTGTATAAATTCCATATATCCCTTAAGGTGAAATATATGCCTTATTAGCCTTTATGTTCCTCTTCAGACTGAGAATAGTGCATTGGAGATTATAAATCTAGATATCTTTCCTAGAATGAGTGCATATGCAAGTTTTTATTTATTAATTTTGTTTGTATAATATATGTTAAGTTTTATCTATTTCCAAACTCTTACAGATGCATTTTTTCAAATATAAGCATAAACTACATTTTTTTTTACCACTGATAATATGTAATTTAATTATTTTTAATTGGCAAGTCTATTATTCTTACCCGTTTGGGAAGGAATGAACGGAGTCACTTGTAGAAGTATTCCAATTTCTAAATAAATAAGACTCATGTGCATAGATGTATTGGTTCTAAATTTATCTAAAGTATAATGTGAAGGAATGCCTGGGTTGCTCAGTCTGTTCTTGTGGTTTCCCTTATTGAGGAGTCTGTGGAGATTTACAAACTGTTGTGGTTTTCTGGACGGCCAAGGGCTCCTGGATGTGTTCATGTGCTGTTTGGCCCCTGTTTTGAACTCCTAGCTAGAATGCAGTGGAACACATATGAATGATAAAAGTTCTCCATAGGTTTTTAAAGTGTATATTCACTGCTGGTTAAAAGTCAAGTCAGCCTCTTCAAAGTGATGTTCTTTGTTGTCTTAGTGAATGTTGGCTTTTTAAATGGCTTTTATAAATTATTAATGTGTTTCTTGGCAAAAACAAACAAACAAACAAACAAACAAACCTGTCTGGCTCAAAGCAAACAAACAAGAACCAGAACTCTTGATTTGGGCTCAGGTCATGATCTCATGGTTTGTGAATTTGAACCCCACATGGGATTCTCTTTCTCCCCTTCTCTCTGTCCCTTCCCCACTCTCTCTTTCTGTGTCCCTTTCCTATTCTCTCTCTCTCTCACTCTCTCAAAATAAATACACTTTTTAAAAAAGAGCTTACAAGTATAATGTGAAGAAGGGATGAATATTAAAATGTAGGGCATCAGTGTAGTATTACAGAACAATGAACATAATTGAACTTGGAGTCAAAACCATGAAATTCTTAGCCCATAGAATCTCCATTTTATCAGTGATGAAACAGATGTAATTAATTTATAAATTACTGTGATAATTATATCTCATGGTATTTTTGCAAACACTTGTCAAGGTACTTTGACGTTTTAGACATACCAGGAACCACATAGCTGATTTACCCAATTTATCGAATGATTGTTTTTCATGAAAACATTTGACAAGATAGCATTGTATATCTTCTTCCTTTATTGTATTTATTTTCTTCATTGGAATAATAATTATGAAGTACCTGCCTGTGTTCTTTCCCAGTTTTCAGGTGCCTTTTGCATCAGCTATTCTTTATAACAACCTGTTTCTGCTAACAGCTGGAAGTACATGTGTACATTCAGTTGGACATATCTGATGAAACAGAAGACATTATTTCACATATACAGACTATTTGCTTTTTAAAATCTCCTTGATAGGCATAGTTAGTGTAATCACACATTTGTACTTGATATTTGCAAGAAATTAAGCAAATATGATCTATTTTATCATTTATCTTAATTATCCCATAATCACTGACTTGTCTGTTGAATCCACCTATTGTCCCCAATTATCAAGTAATACTTTTTATAATGACACTAACGTTCTCTTGGATCTGTCCTCTGACTCTATTGCTTCTTTATAATCAGTTCTCTACACAAAAGTAGAGTGATTTTTTTTAGAACGCAAACCAAGTCAAATTCAGAATCCTTCCTATAGCTTCCAAGTACATTGCGAAAGAAATTTGTTGATACAGCTATTTGACTCTATATGATCAATCCTTGCCTGCATCATTAAACCCATCTCTACCCTTATCCTCTCTGCCTATGTCTCAGCAACATCAGCTTTCTGGAAATACTTACCCCAGCCTTTGTATAGATGACTTCTTCTTCTCTTTTAGGTTATAGTATAAATATCCTTTTCTCAAAGAGGTTTTCATTTTCCAAGTACCAGGAACTCTCCTTTATGCCACTTTTAAAGTTTCCTTCAAATACCTGTTAGTTATTACCTTATTTGTTAATCTGGTGTTTTATTGCCTCTCTTCCCCTTTAAAAATACAAGTTCTTTGAAAGGAAGATTGGGTGTGCTTTTTCCCTTTATATCCCCAGCATGGTAGTGCGTAGCACATAGTAGGCACTCAATAAGATGTTTGCTAAACGAATTAACAAATAAACGCACGCTTCTTGTTCGACATATTAGTTCATTTTCTTAACTGAAGAAACAATACATCTTAAGTCATTCCGTAGAATGCCCTAATCTCATTTTTTTATGCCCCATTTTAGCCTTGGCATCCTTCTTGTTCCTTAAAACGTCAGAGATGAAAATTTTTGAATATCTTGGATACAATTTGCAGCTTGTATGATAGGCTTTAAGGGTCACGGAAGAGCATTATTCACAGTCACATTTGTGCCAGTTACGCTGGCGTCTCCCTGCTGCTCACAGCATCTGTTTCTTTCGGGGCCCGTGCTCCTCAGCTTTTAGCATTCCCATCACTTCGTCAGTTATTTGTTTGGAACATTGGTTTCAATTAGCCATTTGGATATTTTTTAAACCTCAGTCCTCATTATACTTTCCACATCCTCCCAGGCAGTTCCTTATTCTGCATGGATCTGCTCTTGGCTCTTAACATGGAGTCTCTGGCCTGATGTATTTACCTTTTCAGCCTCTGCAAATGTGCATTCTGGTGCAGAAGCGCTGTAATAGCTCTTTGCAAACTTTTTCATTTTTGGAACGCTCTGGTGGGGAAAAGGTCCAGGAAATCTACCTCATTTTCTTCCACATGCCACGGTGTCACATATTTCTTGTCATAGCAGCAAACTACGACCATCATCAACTCCCTATATGCACCCGTGCACACACACATGCACACACAGGCACACAGACACGTTAGCCATTAACAACAAAGTGATCTATTTAAATTTAAATCAGATCTTCCCTCTACATTGCTTACTTAGGATAAATTAGAAAATAAATCCAAACTTCTTGAATGGCATTCAAGTTCCTAATTTCCTAATACTTAGCATCCTCTCACTGCCTTCAGGAACACAGCATCTTCTTTTCAGCTTTAGCTTCTTTGTATCTGCTGTTCTCTCTGAGTGGAAAATCATGCCCTCATGTCTTCCCATGACAGGATTTTGTTGTTGTTGTTACCATCCCAGTGTCAGCGGAAAAATCTTAGAATAAGCCAGTGTGATTTAGACTCCGCTCAACAACTTAGGAATTCACCACTACCGGCTCCTGTATTTGTGCTTTCATAGTACTACCATTCCTAAATATCATTGTGCTTATTTCCTTGTATCTCTTCCCTCCCCTTGATCATTTTAGAACCAGATGAATACCTGGCATGTATTGAGTGACCAATGCAGTTTGTAGAAGGAAGGAAAGAAAGAAAAAAAAAAAAGGAAGGGGGTAGGAAAGGAAGTGGAGAGAGAGAGAGGAGGGGGGAGAGGAGAGAAAGAGAGGTGCAGATAATATTTAAATACATTGTTTGAATGAATTCTCTTCTCTCCATAGATTTGTGGAGGTGTGATAGATCTTGTAACCTAATGATTCTTTTTTGGGATTCCCTAGAAGAAGAATAACAGTTCATTATTTTCATTATTTCAAAAAGCTTAATTAAATTTTACCCATCACAGGGCCTCACATGCTAACTAAAATATCAATTTTATTTACTTAGCACTGTAATTAAATTAACCTGGTGACATATTGGCTACTTCATGGCAATTAGAAGGCCTGATCTGCAAGCGCTATGTTGGTTTTTTAAAATGAGTATACATTTCTTAGAATGAAAGTGACTCAGTTTATTTGTAAGAGCAGTTTCCTAAATTTTTTTCTTAGAGAAATATAACAAAAGTAGCATTTCATGATGAAAAATTTGAGAACCACTAATTCAGTCCAAATTCTTTGTATGATAAGTGAGGAAACTAAGGTGAATTTTATTCCTAGTTTCAGCATAGTCAGTATTAAACACAAAACTATTTTCAAAACAGTGTTCTTCCACACGTTATATACAGCTCACGTATGAGGTGATGTTAAAAATGATTGTAAATATAAATCTTCTTTCAGTTAACGATGGGGTTACATCCTGATAAACCTATTGTAAGTTGAAAATACCGTAAGTCAAAAATGCATTTAAGACACCTAACCTACCATATATCATAGCTTAACATAGCCTACCATGAACATGCTTAGAAAGACACATCAGCCTCCAGTTGGGCAAAATCATCTAATACAAAGATTATTTTAGAATCAAGTGTTGAAAATCCTGTGTAATTTGTTGAATGCTGTACTGAAAACGAAAAACAGGATGGTTGTATGGGTACAGGTTTAAGTGGTGTTAAATGTCTGGATTGTTTACCCTTTGTGATCGTAAGGCTGACTGGGAACTGTGGCTACATGCAGCTGCCCAACATCACAAGAGACGATCATGCCCATATCACCAGCCGAGGAAAGCTCAAAATTCAAACTTCCAAGGACAGTTTCTACTGAACGCGTATCACTTTTGCACCATCTTACCATAAAAAAAAAAAAAATGCTAGGTCGAAACATCTTATGTCAGAGATCATCTGTAATCAGATTTTGCAACAAGGAAAGGATAAATGTAGTTACCTTACAAATGACATTCAGGGCCACCTGGGTGGCTCAGTCAGTTGAGTGACTCTTGATTTTGACTCAGGTCATTATCCTAGGGTCTTGGGATCAAGGGGTATGTCCGGTTCTGCGCTGAGCATGCAGCCGCTTACGATTCTCTCTCTCTCTCCCTTTGCCCCTCTCTCTACTTGCACTCACCCTCTTTCTCGCTCTAAAATAAAAAAATAATAATAATAATTAAAAAATAAAGCTAAATGATCTTGAATTAGCATAATCACTTTGAGTGGGCTCACTCAAGGAAATGCATTACGCATAATGTATATATACAATTTTAGGATCACAGAATAACATTTTCTGTCTTCTTTTCTGTACTGCAAACCTCACTTTATGTGTTTGAGGTGTTATTTTTTCATTCCAGTTTATTTCAAGGCATATGAAAGTTTCATCTTAACTAAATTTTAGAAGTTATTCACCTGTATATAAAATCATTCTATTCTCTATAAGGAAAGCCAGAACTGCATAGATTTGGTGACATTTTATAGCAAAAAATCATCTTTTCAAAGTAAAATGCAATTGTTTAGAACATATTTTATAATCATACATAAAGATACACTTGAGCTTACTACTTTTGCAGGTAGACTATAGGTGACTCTATGGGATGACCATGAGCTCTGAGGTCCTGTGACATTCCCCCAATTCTATGAAAAAATTCTAACTAGTTATAGTATACAACATAAGTTTCATCCTCTAACAAAAGACATTGACTGACCTTGTAGTGACGTATATTTTTAATTCAACAAGGAATTCTACCTAACATTTTGAAGAATTGATGAAGCCGCTGGCATGGCATTAGAAAATTGAAAAATAGAAACCAGGGGGAAATGAATGAAAACATATAAGACTGTGGATTAAAGAGTCAAATGTCTACTAATTTTCAATTTTGAGAAGACTCCAAGTGACCCCATTTAATAATTACTAAAAATTTGCTTTTTAACTCAAGAGATCTTTTTATGTTTTCCATCAGTGGAAACAGAATGCATCTTACTACTATACCACCTTCTTGTTAGAAGCATGATTTGTTCGGTGAAAGGGATGGGAGAAATATGGTGTTAGTTGGAGAGAGTGGACTTGAGGAACTATTTCTGTTGACTTCAAAAGAAGTCCAAGTATCTTCCCATGCCTTGTACCATATCTACTGTACCATATTCTCATAAATGCCTTCTACCTAAATTTTTAGCTTCAATTCTTGTGATTTCCTGCTTGCTGTCTATGCTTTACACATATTAAATGGCCTTTAACTCCTAGAAACTAACAGAATCTGTTTTGTCTCATGGCCTTTATGCATGTAGCACACTCTTGGACCATCTCTTTCCTTTGTCTTCACCTTGGAAGCCCTATTCATCTTTCTTATTTCAATATAAAATATTTCCTCCAGAAAGCTTCTCTTTGTTAAGTCACCTCCAAGACTAGATTAGATTAGTGTTTTTTTATATACTCCTGTAAAACTCTGTATTTCACTTATTGTGTCAGTTAACCATGGCTTGAAAAATCTACCCTGTCTTATAGGCTTAAAACAATAATGCTTTATTACTTTTCATAATTTTGTTGGTGTTCAGGATGTATCTCCACCCTCACGTGTCACTGCATTAAGCTGGAGGGTTGACTGGGATGCTTGGACCAATATGGCCTCACTCATAACACTGTCAGCTGGGGCAATTCAGTTGCCTTCCTTGTGCCCCTTGTCTTCTAATAGTCTAGACATACTTCTTTACGTGGCTGTCTCAGGGAAATATCCCAAGTGAGCAAAAGTGGAAATGACAAGACATTTTGGAACTGAAGCTCAAGAACTCACACAGTATCACTTCGGCTATACTCTGTTGGTAATAGCAAGTCATGAAGTCAACTTGGATCCAGGGGGTGAGGAAATAGACTCTACCTGTCGATAGAAAGGCCTGCAAAGAATTTGTGGCAACATTAACGTAACATACCAACATAATACAGTCATATTTTTTGTTTCTCTTGTTTCTGTATTTACATCATCTTTCTTGCTCACTGTAATATCCTACCACATAACAGTGGCTAGTGAAGAGTAGGCATTTAATATATATGTGTATATTGAAAAGAAGAAATATAGTGATGTTGTTAATTTTTATTGGTGACATGTGGAACTCACATATTTAAAATTTATTATCAAAATATATTATCTTGAGTTAAAATACATGTTACTTCATAGAAATATAGAGCACAAGAGACCATGAAACATAGTTATATAAAGTGAAATGCCCAAGTCATAACTGAGTAGGAAGCAGTGTATCACAAAGATTAACAATACAAACTATAGAACCTGACAGTCTGAATAAAACAGCCAGATCTATCAGGTATTTTATTTTTATGTTTCACTTTTTCATTTTTAAGGTTTTTAGCTCAAATGTCACTTTGCATTTCCCCATCAGCTATTAATTGGTACATTCGTTGTCTCCCTCACTTAAATGTAATCTCTCTTAGGAAACATACTGTCATCATTCAGTGCCTGGTGCGGAATGGGTGCTCAATAAGTTCTTGTTGAATAAATACATGAGCGAATATATGAATGAATGCCCTTAATCAAGGTATTTACCCTTGACTATATGAATTATAATCTATGCCCTATGATTGTTACAAAGATTAAATGTAAAATGTTTATCATGGAACTTACAAGAAGAAAATGATTGGCAGTTGTTAGAAACTATGGTTAGTAGGACTTTGAATCAGTGATGAATAGTTGCTGAAAACTAATTGATTCCTGGGTCTGTAGGACAAGTCCTAGAAAACCATCTACTCTTCATGAATAATACAATATATGTGGGACTCAGGAAAAAAAAAAAAAGACCTTCCATGAAATTTTCTGAAGATTAGAGAAGTCATGTAGGTAAAAGTTAGCCCCAGAAGTTTACAGAAGCTTTGTTCATGCTTTAAAGCAAACAACCAAAAATAAACCAAAAAAAAAAAAAAAAAAAAAAAAGGGATCCAGTTTAGCAACATGGTAAGAAGCCTTGGGGGGTGACAATGTGAGTCTTTTAACAATTGAGCAGCAGATAATACTTAAAGATAAGTGAAATTAGATTACTCAGAATGGTTTTATCAGGGAAAAACGGTAATATTAGAGGAGGAAATAGTAAGAACACAGAAACATCACATGTCAACCTGAAACGAAAAACAACAAAGAGACAGGCTGTTTAGGGCATGCTGTGCATTTTGGTTAGATTTGCAACTGAAAGAGGGAATTTATCCACAGACTTGCTTGGGCAAGAAATGTCACTTTGCTCTTTTAAATTCAAGTGAATTTGAGAGCCACCATTGTATCTAACAGGAGAAAAATTTTGTCCAGGTCACTGTGGAGGGTGGGTGGAAGAAACATTGGCACGTTCTTCTTCCCTCAAGCTGCACAAGAATCCAAGGGACCTTTGCAGTGTATGGACAACAAGGAGAAAGGCACTCAGTCATCATTGTTCAAGCACACACTTCACTCACTTGAAGTCAAATGATTCTAAACTTCCCATGACAAGCCTGAGATGAGTATCCTAGCCAAAGATGAGAGTCCAGGTTCCTGGATGTTTCCACTTTCCTGCAATGCAGCAGGAAGGGTATGTGTGTGTTATCTTTATTGCCTCTCCTTGGCCCCTCAACCTTTACACTAGTCATTCCCCCTATCCTGTCATTTGACACAATCCCCTGAAGAGGCCTAAACTGTTAGGAAATTAAAGTTATGGAGAGATATTACAGCAAATTTCCCTTTTAGCCCTACAGAACCTTCTTGCCCTGAGGTGAGGGAATTGTAAGAAGAACCTAGAAACAGACATGTGCTGGAGAAGAAAGTGATTGGGAAGAAATATAATGAAAACAAAACATAAATAAATAACTTACATCTGGATTTAGACACAAGTGTTCACGTGCTGTATTATATTGGGGAGACTAAACAGAGGTTACCGATTTCACAAGAGTTAGGATTGTAGTTTTGGGAGTACACAATTTGCGTCCAAATCCCAGCTTTCTGCCTACTAGCAAAGTGAGTCCGTGTATTATGGAAGCTGCTTTAAGCTTTAATATCCTCCATTTACAGGTACTTTTGAGGATGGAATATAATTACAACTGTGTCTAGAACATAATTTGTACTCAGTAAATGATTGTTGCTCTTTATAAATAGTTTTGTTACCTAGTCATTTCAGGTAAACATATTGGAATGCAAATATGTTTACAGTGTCTTAATCAACTCCACTCAGAAATTTGCGGTGATACAAAGACACCATCCCACGAGTGAGAAGAGCAAATTTCTATCACCCTTATGAAAGTTAAAAATATTCTTCAGAAAAATGATTGGATGTTCACATTATTACCTGTAATTGTAATATAGCAAAATCATTAGGTTAGATATAAAATTTCAGATATTTAAAACCACTTTAATGGTAAGAAACCTTCCTTTGTTTTAATTAATCATTTTCATCATAAAGTTTTCCAATTAAAATGTATGTGATCTTGATCAAATAGAACATATTTACTCAAAAAAACCTTTTCAGAATTCAGAGCATATATATATATATATATATATATATATATATATATATATATGCATATAATGTATATATGTGTCTTTCTTTAGAGTTAAATATAATATGCATGTATATATGGTTTCTCTCTATAGTGTCTGTAAGTATCTCCTCTCGTATATATCAGTATGTATGTGTGTGTATGTGTGTGTATGTGTGTATATAGATAGATAGATAGATATACACACACACACGTGTGTGTGTATACATATATAACAAAGAGAGATAACTGAATTTTCTACTTTCATTTTATAGTTTCTACCATCTGAAAAAAAAAAAACAAGGATGGGAAAAGATTAACAGGTCAAAAGGCTTACTTGATAATATGAGAATGATATTTTTATTCATTATTCATTACCATTTCTATTGCTTGGATACAATTCCAAGTCCATTAAGTTCTTGCTGGAAATATCTTCAATTCAGGTTTCTTTGGAATGAAGCATTAATAAAAAAGTTGGCACTGTTTTGTATGAATCATCTATAGATTTACTTCTCAATATTATTTTCTTCCTCAAGTATAGAACTTGCGGTTTATAATGAAAAAGGGCTAGAGTATTAGCTATTTTTAATACTAAAATGAAGAATATAGAATTTAAATACAAGTGGAATAAAATGTCTTAGCATACCTCATTCAACTTATCTTCTTTTTAGTTTTCATTTCATAAAAAGATGTTTGCATGAATTTTGTCTAGATGTTCTTACGATGTCATCATGCTTACTCTCTGCATTTCATAAGTCTTCATAGGATCAATCAAAGCACATTACATTAAATGGATCAATATTTGTTAATAGTTTTAACTTGCTTGCTATGCAGAAATTTTCAAAGTTTGTAAGTCTGAATTGCTTTCAGATAATATCCAGGATTCCTGGTTGAATTTGAATGTCAGATAAACAGTAAATATATTTTTTTAATATCTTCTTTTTTATTTTTAAAGTTTATTTATTTATTTTGAGAGAGAGAGAGAAAGAAAGAGAACACTGTCACAAGCAGGGGAGGGGCAGAGAGGCAAGGAGGGAGGGAGAAAGAATCCCAAGCAGGCTCCTTGCTGTCAGCACAAATCCCAACTTAGGGCTCAAACTCTAGAACCATGAGATCATGACCTGAGCCAAAATCAAGAGTAAGACCCTTAACTGACTGAGCCAACCAGACACCCTCAGTGGATAATTTTTATTATAAATCTGTCCCCAGTGTTGTATAGGAAGTACTTTAAAAAAGACAGATGTTGTTTATCTGACATTCAAATTCAATGGAATGTTCTAGGTTTTTATTTACTCCATCTAGCAACCCTGTATCAAGGTGCTCATAGTCATGTTATGGGGGTCAGCTAAAGAGTTGCCCCGCCTTTAGTCCACATAACTCTAGTATCTTCTCCACATTACAGCAATTACAATGCTTCTGAAATGACAATCCTGTCGTGCCAGTCTCCTGCTTAATATTCTTCAGTGATGCCTCATCTTTTCAGGTGTCCTTTTCAAGTTGACTTTTCTTGGCTCTTCAAACATTGGTCTCTACCTATCAAATCTGCTCTTATTCTCTCTTCATTCTTGCTGTATCAAATAATTTACAATTGGCTGAGCATGTCTTGCATTTTCCCCGCCACACCTTTTTCTTAAATGGTTACCTCTGACTGGGACGTTCTTTTATTCCTAAAATATCTGGCAAAATCTGCTCATCCTTTAAACTCAATTCCAACATCTTTTCCACTAGACACACTTTTCCATTTTGGAAACATAGCAAAGGGCTTTCCACCTATATTTTCATCGTTCTCTATGTATCTTTCATTGAATATATCACATAGCACTGATTTTTTAAATTCATGAAAGTTTACTTGCAAGGCAAGGATGGGATCTCTGTAAGAGAGAAAAGAGTGTGTGTGTGTGTGCGCGCGTGTGTGTGTGTGTGTGTGTGTTTGGGGGGGGTGTATTTGTGCTTGATGAATAGTCGTCACTTAATTCATGTTTGTGAAAAAAGAGGGAAAGGGAAGATGAGATGTCTCCGTTTTTTTTTAATGTTTATTTATTTTTGAGAGAAAGGGAGACAGAATGCGAGTGGGCTAGGAGCAGAGTGAGACAGGGAGACACAGAATCTGAAACAGGCTCCAGGCACCTAGCTGTCAGCAGAGAGCCCGATGCGGGGCTCAAACCCACGAGCCGTGAGATCATGACCTGGGTCGAAGTCGGCTGCTCAACCGACTGAGCCACCCAGGTGCCCCAAGATGTATCCACTTTTAAAGTCAGTATTTGAAATGCTACTACAACATAGGAAAGGGAAAAATGCTCACTTTCTTTGGCATCGAAGCGATGGGGAAAAGAAAGATTTTATTAAGTAAATAACATTTACTTTCTCCAGAATAAATACAAGATAAAGTTTTTCCCCAATACCTATAAAAACGTTACAAAAACCCCAAGCCCCTTGCTGAATCTTTTTTGTTCATATTTTGCTCTTGTTTTTCCTGTCTTTCCAAGTAACTTCTACTCTAAAAGAGATGGGATTCCTTTGTATTTAAAACACAAACTTATATGTCTCTTCCACAGGCAAGATTCGAGTGAAGGAAGCTCTAATTAACCTTCTGATATGTATCACCCGGTGCATCAAAGTTTCTACTCTTAGAGTAGGAAGTGTTAAAGAGAGTTGGCCTGATGTCGCAATGTTAGAGCGGATGATTTTTGAGATGCTCCTCAGTCAGATGTCCACATTTTATCTCTCAATTTTAACACATCAATTTCCATAATTAAACTAAAGTACAAAACATATTTGAAGCCAAGTATACATGCAAATTTCAGCTATAATTTTTAGAGTATTTGTATCTTTATATTATTGATGTTATTAAAAGACAGTCTTTGCATAGTGTCTTGAAATAAAATATATTTTTGGTAAAGAAAGAAAAAGAAAGAAAGAAAGGTGGACCTTTGCAAAGTAATTACATGAAGGAATATAAAGATTTACCTCTTAATATAGACATTTTTATTTTAAGTACCCTAACAGAGAATTATACATAAACCCCAATATGTACTGTGTAATATATGTGCCTTTCTGGTTAATAGTAGTCTTTGAAGATTAACTCTATAGGTTCTTACTATTTCTGAAGGGTTTTTTTCCCTCCAAAATGCAACTTTTTTAAGCCAAGATTGGCACCTATTTTCAAGCAAATCACTTCTGCTACTAATTAATTAGCTGCTGTAAAATAAAAAGTGTCTTACTGAGTGTATGATGCAGGAAAATCAGACCTTTCTTGGCTTCGTTTTCTTGTTAGGCTGCTCTACTTTAGCATATTTATGCACATACTCACCAGTTGCTCAGCAACCTCTCAGCAATCAATACTGTAATAGTCTTTCCTTCAGAATGTCAGCCCTTTCCTACCCGCCCACACCTCCCTTATGCCCCACTTGCTTCTAATGAACCCAGGACTTCCCATCATATAACAGTCACATGGGATCAGATATCAATTTATGATAAATCCCTCAACCAGGAGCTTTCAATGATCTACCACAAGCTTCACACTCCTCAAAAACTTAGTTCTCAACGTGTCCCTATTATTTATTTTGAGGAGAAGAAAACTTTGCAATAAACGAATTCAAACTGAATGGTTAGGCAGTCATTCTGGTGTGTGTGTTCTCTCAACCAGAAAGGTATTTGTGTCTAAGAGGACAGTCTTCAGAGAGCGATACCTAGATACCATATGTTTCACTCTTATGTGGATCTTGAGAAACTTAGCAGTAGACCATGGGGGAGGGGAAAGGGGAAAAAAAGTTAAAGAGAGGGAAGGAAGCAAACCATAAGAGACTCTTAAAAACAGAATACACTGAGGGTTGATGGGGGGTGGGAGGAGGGGAAAGTGGGTGATGGGCATTGAGGAGGGCACCTGTTGGGATGAGCACTGGGTGTTGTATGGAAACCAATTTGACAATAAATTTAATATTTAAAAATATAAATAAAAAATAAAAAAATAAAACCAGAGTTATGTAAACTTTATAAAAAAGAACACTTAAAATTAATGGAAAATGAAGCACCTCTGCCCCCTGCATACTAGAAGACCACTAGAGAAGGAAATAGACAATAAACATGGATGCAGTCAGATAGTCAAGGTGGGAAGGACTCAGGGACATGATGGGCTGGGTCAGAATAAAGCCTCTTATTTTTTCCTTTCAACCATGATTGGTAGAAAGAGTAACCTTACCAGTTCCTTTCTCTTACTTCTTTCCTTTCTCCTTCATAATGCCGTCATTAAAAGATTATTTGGGTGGGGGAGTGAAAAGGGTGCTGGAGAATGGAAGAGAAGGGATATGCTACCCGCATTTGAGAAAACACAGAATGAAGGGGTGATTTATGTGTTCTTAGATGTTTCTTCCTCTCTTTTCCTTCTAGTCTACTATATGCCATATAAATTGCATATTATATTAAATTGCAGTTATATTATAATGGAGTGTTTTTTGTATTGTTTGAACACATCTGGAGAGGCTCAATTTTTTATATTTATATCCTTAAAAATACATTTAACCCTCAATAAATACTAACATAAAGTAAAATATTTAATTTTTAGAAAGAAGAGAGTAGTACATTTAGCCACGTTCATTCATTTCTCACATACTCATTAAACATTCAAGAAGACGTGGGGGGGGGTGCACACATATGAGACACACTTTGTACTTCCAAAAATCTATTAATACATATCCATTATCAGAGACAGCAAGACTCTGAAAGTGAAGGAATTCCTGATGTTAACACTTTGGAATTAAATATATTAGTACTCCTTTTTCCTGATAACACCTTTAAATCTTCCAAAGAACTGGTAGCTATTCCACAAGCTTTTGTGTGGAAGGAAGTGAAACAAGTTTGTGTTCAGTTACATTTTGTTTGTTGAGGGACAAATACTTCTACTTGAGCTGAGAGATAAGAGCTGTGGCGAGAAAGAAATCTAACAGTTGACATTCTAGGAGATGGTTTTAGAAAGGTGTGGAAGGGCAGTATACCCTTTGCTCATATTCTTATCAAATGTGACAAGGGTGCCATCAATTTTATTTCAAAACCCAGGCCTTTAAGTTTGATTGTCAGTATTGTGATTTTAGGGAAGAACATTATGCTTAGTTACACTAAAGATTCAGTTTGTATTTTGTGGGTATTTATTCCTATCAGTGGTGTGTGTGTTTGGGCACATTAAAACAATTACCCCTAGGACCCACTGCTACACATAGTTGAGCCTTCCAAAATATTTGAAAAGGAATAAATGATGAGAACATCTGATTCTGCAACTTGAATCAACTAGGTAAAAACAAGAATTGGTCCTTTAAGAGAGAGAGAGTTTCTTTACGAGTCTTCCAACTGTCTGTTTAAAAAAGTTTTTTTCCCTAGTATGCTCTTTTAGTACTAATAATGAGATGTCTATTTTCTCACATTTTTATAGCAAAACTGTGATGATATTTACTATAACATTCAGACATTTATAATATATATGTTATAAATATATATTTATCATATATATGTTTTTGTATCTAGTTTTGTCATGGTGGACCTATAAGTACTCTCCATATACTTTCTAAAACTTTTGATATTTTCTATATTTCATTTAGATAAAGGTATTTATGGTTGCTTGGCATATGGGTTTATCAACATTTCAAACAATTCAGAATGTGAGGTTTTTATTTTGCATGTAAACAACTTGACATTAGTAAATATCTTGTTGAATATTTGTTTTATAATTATTAATTTACTCTCAGTAAGTGTGAATTTAGTAGATGTATCATCAGTTTCAGCTTAGACTCCAAATGTTTATTTAGTCACTTCACATATTAAATCAGTCTGATCACTTGTACCTGATAAATAGTAACAAACCCATTTGCAAAATTTAATGTTGATTTCCTTATTTAATGCTTAGAAACTTGAATAGAAATATATAACATAAATAGAAACATATTCATTAATCAATCAACTAAGAAAGATAAATTATATTTGAACTCTCAGTTCTATTTGTAAATTAATACACACCTAATTTATTTAATTAATTTGTGATCATAGAAAATCTGTGTCTAGAATTACTGGTTTCTTTTTAACTCTATCATGATCAATATCTTTTCACATTTTAACATCTCAGCAATCTGGATGCAGGTGACAGAGTTTTTGCATTGTTATGTCATAGTTTAATTGGTAGAATGTTTTTTACTTAGAGCTGCGTCTTATAATCAGGAATATCTTATTTTCATTTATTTAGCTATTTTTAGATCATAATCCTATGTAGTTTTAGCACAAATACAACATTTTAATTTAAGATTAAAACTATAATCTAGACCAACTCTTTAAAACTAAGTTACAAACTATTTTTTTCCAGGATTGTTTCACTTAAAATTCTCCTAGTCAGAAAGATCATTTTATATTAGGTAATAGTTAACCAAAGGTAGATCATTTATATTTCTTTTACAGTTTAAAGGCTACTTTCCATTTCAGTTTACCCATTTCTTCTCTCAGATGAATATTCATAGTACAAGCACATCCACTAATTTGTACTGTAAAATACTAAGCTTTAGGGATTTTATCAGACTGGAATTAATAATGTTTAAAATGCAAAATACCCAAATTATATTCCTGATTGCAATATGCTTCCTGAAAATTATAGCATGTCACAAAGCAGTGACTTTGTTTTGCTTCATTTACACATATTGCAATTAGTTTGCAAGAGTTGCCTCACTTATTAACATGTTTAAGTTTCATCCAAGTAATATTAAAGAAATGTAACATATAAATCAAATTACATATGCTAAAATTTATAGAATATCTAAATAATGGCTCAAATAGAATTGTTGCATTAGTTGTATTTAGATTTTATTTTGATGTTATTTTGTATATTTTTCCTTTTGCATGTTTTCATGTTAAATGTTTATTGCATTTTCCTTCATTATATATCGTAATGTCACAAAATTATTCATTTAGAATTATTTTGTTAGTTAAACTTTCATTCAAATGTTTCACCTGGAATACTAAAATTAATGGAACAGGATATATATTTTAATATAAAATAACATGCCAAACATAAATATCTAAAAGCTACTTCTTTTAATATGCAATTACCTTTAACATGTGCTTACGTAGTTGTGTACATATTGGGCCATCCACTCATATCTTTAGCAATACATTCTGCTCTTCAATTTTGTGGTGAGTTAGACAATAATTACGAGGCAAAATTGTTTTAAAAATCTGTAAGGCTAAAAATTTAATCATAAAGAAATTAAAATTGAATTACAGAAAGAGTTTTTGGTTACACTTTCTAAATGACACACTTATAAATGGCTTTATATGAATTATGTTTAGTCTCTTGAAGATGTTGTTGAAATAAGAAAGCCTTCAAAAACACAATTCTCATTATACTACATAATGTAATCCAAATTTAATATTGTAAGGATTCCTGTTAAATAAATTTACCAATTTACATGCGTAGCGTATGTCATTTTCCATTATCATAGTTCCAAATATGGCACATAGTTATGATTTAGGGAAGCATGCTTATATATGTAAACCATTTCATTTTATTTTTGTTATACTGAGAAATGTTTTATTAAAGAATATTAATAAAATATACCTTAGACCTGTGTTTCTGTTGTAAACATCTAATTTTTAAATATATCTCAAGAGATTTAATGACAGGATAATCTAATTGTGATAAACTACATCTTGTATACATAATTTAATTTCAAACGAAGAATGAATTTTCTGGATGTACATTTTATTTCTTAATTGGGGTTGTATGTTGTGTAACATATGCATTTAATATTGTGCTATCAAAGATCATGTTTACTCAATTGTGTAGCATATTTAAATTTTTAAAAAATAAAACAAAATATATTTTAACTTTGAGTTAGCTATATAATATATTTAATAACGGATTGTTGCTATACAGAATCCTAAGGCTTTTTCTAACATTGGCAATTACCTCATAAAACAGTTATGTATGCAAAAATGTTGAGTGTTTTTAAACTGTTAAATGGTAAATGGTGCATTTTGACAATTTAAAAATCTGTGTTTCACACACTGCCAATTTAAAGTGGTACTAAAACCAGTATTCTAAATTGGTCTACATTTTAGATAAAATGATTATATAATATATGATATAACTGTATGGTTATGGATGATTTTATTGCCTTATAGAGGAAACCGATGTTATTTCTTTATGGAGGTTATTCCATTTTATATATCAAACATATTTAACTACATTTAGATGCACTCTGTCTCCTGCTATTTTGACATATAACTATTCTTCACTCTACAGAAATTTGAACATTCTAAGTAAATCCATTTCATGTGAACATTGTATCTTTTAAGGTTTGGGAATTATGACACAATTCTTCAAGTAACTCATGCAAATAAATCTTCAGATTCCACACTTTTTCAAAATGATGTCTTTGAAAGTTAAAAACAAAATTATTATTCTTCCTCCCTTTAGAATTTCTCTTCATTCATTATACTGTTTGAATTATGACTTTGCCATGGTAACAATTATCATCATATTTCATTTGTGAAATTTATTCTCTTTATTGTTAATATTAGTTTAGAATTATTATTAAATGGATTCATTCATTTATTCTTTCTTTTGATGAATATTTCTTGAGCATCTACTGTGTACCAGGCACTGTTTTAGATATTAGGTAATTCAGCAATGAATAGAATATACAAAAATCTCAATCTTTAGGGAGCTTGCATTCTAGTATGAGGAAGAAAGAATATGAACACAAAATATACATAAAACATAGGTACTAGTTAGTAAAATATCTGGTTGAAGTATATATATCTGGTTGGACTATGGTTATTAAATAAATTGGTTTTTCAATGCTTTTTTCTAATATTCCACCAAGTTCTGCATTCAGGTTAAGAGGATAGTACTGAATCACTACCACCATTAGCCAGAAGTGGAGTTCTATTACTGAAGATTTTTAAGACGGGATGTTAGCAAATCCTGGGTCTAAAGGCTAACAAAGATCAGTTCTAACTCAAATTTTGTCAGGAACTGTATTTATCCTCTGGTGTCTTCAAGAAAATCAGTGTTGGGAACTGGTCTATAAGTCTTGAGGATTAGTTATAGAAGCAACTTAGATACATTGTTAAGAATTATCCCAGAGTTATTGACCCAAACACATGAGATTATTTGGGATCAATTGTAATAACTTCAATGATAGAATATAATAGCTCCTCAGTTTACTCCTTGGAATAAGGTCAGAACATTGAGATTTGAGATAGAGTACATACACATTCTAATATTTTTCATGCTTTTAGATTGCATTTTGCAGCAAATGTTTACAATTAAATAGTTTCCTCTTTAAACTAAAACTGAAAGCTGGGAAATTATGATACAGTTATGAAAAGTTTTAAAGTGTTAGTTTTTTATCCACCCTGATTTTCTACTTCCTTTCTAAAGTAGAAGATACAGTTAAACTCCCTAGGTGAATAATATGATCAGGTCATTGTTTTTATAGTAAGCACATGGGCCCTTCAAGTGTCTGATTTATCATGAGGTTAATTACTAAATGTTAGTATTGTAAACGTAGTTATTGCTTAATTGTGTGATTAAAGAAAAATCTTACTAAATATTAGCTTAGTAGATGTTACTGGTCAATTTGCATAACCAACATGAATTTAGGGAGATTGTAATCTTCACAATATAACTTGGATAAATATTCAGTAGCAGCTTCTTTCTGACTGATGCTTTAGAATATATTAAAGGTCTTTAAAATTATCTGATAATTGCCATACCTCATTTACCCTTGGCTCCCTGAAAATACAACCATCATTTGAGTTTCCAAACCAAATTAAACCAAGCTTCAATTTTAATGACAATGTAGGCTGGCAGAACCTGTAGCAGACATGTTTCCCTTTGCTGCTTATGAATGAGAGGACCCCCGTGTTTGACGTCCTTTTTTGGCTGAAAGCAGAAATCAGAATTACTAATCTTACCACTCACCTGCCTATAACACAAGAGGGAAAAAAGAAAAGAAAAAGAAGGCAGAGCATACTCAAATGACATTATGGGATAAAGCTATTTTCCTCTTGAAGAATGGTTCAACTATTCCTATGTATTTTTGTCTACAATATATAATTATACACTGTGGACAGAAGTTTGAGATGCAGTTTATGGAGAAGGCAAGGATATGAAAATATACCACTCATTGGCTTTAAAAAATACTCAGAAGTTTTCTAACCAGGACCTGACGATTATTCCTAATTAGTAGCTGTACTTCCAACACTCAGTATTTTTTTCTTGTTAAGCATTTTAGATGTCAAGAGCCTTTTAAATATATCTTCAGTTTCATACTTCTATTATAAGAAAGACAAACTACTTTCTTTCATTATGTAAGAATTATGTACTACCACAGACAATCTTTTAAAGAGGTTTAAGCGAGAGAAAAAGAAAACCCTAATTCGGCTCCTTTAAAAATCTATTTTTAAATTACAGTGAAACCTTAATAAAGTTAAGAATGTAGAGAAATATATACTGTGAAACACTTACGAGATATTTGGGAATTCTTAACCATTTATTAAAGCTACTTTTGTGTGCGTAAAAGTTCCATGCTATTAGTTAATTCTCAATCATTTCTAAATATAGTGATTAATTTTAATTAACTGAGAATTGGTTAATCTCAAATTTTACTTTAAAATAGTGAAGTATATTACCCAGCTTCCAAAAACAACCCACCGGAGCCTAATGCATATATAGCTCACGGCGTTGAATATTTTATCATGTTGGCTGCTTTCTGGCAAGTGAGGTTAAGATAGACATCTGCATAGAATAGTTATTCAGGGTTTTATTTTTTTTTAATCATTTTGTTTTAATTTTGGCTTTGATTTTAAATTCTCCTTCACTTGCTTATCTTAAAATAGAAATTTTTGATGTTTTTCCCAGAAATTATGAACAGATATGGCACAGACTCTTCAAAGCATACTTTTGAGAAAAGTGTGGTTACACGGTTACCCATTCTGTCAAAATTGGTCACTTGCCAGGCATTTGTTGCTAACACTCATCTGTAGGTAAAGAACAAAGATTGGTTCGGGACTCCATGAAGGGTTTACTATTTCACCTTTCCTCCCCTAATGTGTCACAGTGAAAATGTGGTATATTTGTGTGTGGTACCTATTCAGAGGTTGATTGATACGAAGCAATCATTGGATCTGGTTACTTCACATTTTAGGGGCGTGTTTGTGTTTTGCCTCTTCGTGTTGGTTATCCTTAAGGTAATAGAAGGGAATATAATTTATTAAACTTATCAGAAAAAAAATAAACACAATTTAAAAGAAAAAGTTAGCATCTAGTGCTACTGTGTCCCACAGGTTCTTCTACATTGACCCACACTACCTCCACTGGTGAGTTAGAGGAGCATAACAGGACTACCACTGGTGCTATTGCTGTTGCTAGCACACCTGCAGATGTTACTGTATCCAGTGTTACAGCTGTCACCATCCATAGACTTTCTGAGGAACAGCGAGTGCAAGTTTCGAGTCTCAGAAATTCAGGTCTGGACCCCAACACATCCAAGGACGGGCTCTCTCCTCATCAAGCAGATACACAAAGTACAAGGAGAAGACCACGAAATGCTGAACAGATAGAAAGAACTAAAGAGCTTGCAGTTGTTACTCATAGAGGTATTGGATGTTATTTTACTTGTGCCCGTTTAGTTACAGCCAAAGCTATGTTTTGGTAACGATTCGAATTGGAGAATGAGCTGAAAGAGAGCCAAGATGTAGGAAGCCAAAGGAAAAAGCGTAGCTGCAAAATATAGATCGTTATAGCCAAACCCTGAATGATTTGAAAACACAGAAATTAAAAAATACAAATCAGAGGGAAATGCAAATACTGGGCGGGGGTGGGGGTAAATGTAGAAAGGAAAGAATGCATAAAAAGGATAATAAAAACGAGTACTAAATATCTATTGCATATTATGTGCCAGGTATGATGTTGAGATTACTTGAAAATAAAGTAGCCAGTTTCTATCAATAAGTGTACATATTTACACATTGATGATTTGTCCTATGTCGTAATTTTCAGCATTTGCATGAAATCTTAATGTTACGCAGATGCTAATTAACACTTAAGACAATAGATAATTTGGGCAAAATGGAAACATTCTGTCTGGTGATTATTTTATATAGCTGGCTCTTTTATTTCTAAAGTAACTATAGCCTGATCTATATGATTGTATTGAGATTTCTCATTTTGAAAAGGTAACAGCTATTCATTGAGATTATGGCTCTATATTTAAATATCCTTTTGCTTTCTAATCTTTTGTGGAAAAAAATTGCCACAAAGCCAAATCATATATTGGTAATTTTCTAGTTGATTAATATAAGCCTACCTTTTACAAAATTATGAAGCATAGCAAGCATATTTTTCTGTTTATTGGTAGCAAGTTTCACCGAGCAGTTTGTGGAAAAAAAATCAATGTAGTGTCAAAAAGTAAAGGGATTTCATTTATATCAATATATGCATCAGTGGAAATATTAATTAATTGAACATGTTTCAAGTACAAAATACCTACTCCAACTCTATTTCCAACTCATCGTCATATATTCTCCAAGCTGGTTATGGTTGATGTAGTGTGGTTAGGCATGGTTTATACAGAACATGATATAAGTAATGGAAAGCATTCTGTGCTTAATATACACTAAGAACAAAAATCAAGACATCTTATATAGCTGATTGAAAATCATATGGAAATATTTCAAAAGCTCATTTCCATCAAAATTCATACTGAATGTACTTTTATTCTCCTTAATAAGCATCATAAACTGAATTCTTAACACGTAGTAGTCTCCTGTAAAGTATTAAATCAGTATCACCTTGCTTCTCGATTCACTTCCTTACCATGAGTATTTCCCCAGTGAAGAATGTAAGAGTCATGATAAAATTGATAATTTGTTATATCAAATAGATACTTTTTCTTAGTAGCAGGAAATAAAAAAGTGTAAATATTATTAAAATATTAAGGTAAAAACCCTTCCATTTAGTTTTTTCACTCTCTGTGGAAAATTTCACGAGCTAGAATTGACAAACTACTCTGATCATTTTACCACCTATTGAATGAAAGATGGGTAATTCTCAAGCATAAGTTTGTTATATAAATCAACTAATTAACAAATACTACTTTAGCCAAAGTTGCCATCAAGTGATGCGAGAAGCTCAGGTTACAAATTAGTATTTTAGAGAACTAGGAAAAATAATTCAGATTGAAATGAGAATAAAGAGTAGTCAGTTATTAAATTCAATAAAGTGATTTGAAAATTACTCAATCTAAACTTCTGAGCTACATTCAAGTACATTTTAATTAAGCATATTACTTCCTTGGTAAATTCCAAATCAGTGCTCAAATTCTCTTTTAGACAATAATTATTTTAGAGCTAATACATGTTTCATCCTTCCCCATATTCTTTCTGAAATAGTGTTTCTGTAGGTAGTAGCCATTGAGTAGTGCCATCTACTTTGGAATTAAATATTCGTCAGTTATTTTTGTTTAAATCATGTGTATGGAAAACATTCTGAGTGTTACGCTTATCATTTATTTCAGTGACTTAAATTATTATATGTTTATCAAATCTCTATTTTAATTAGAATTAGTCCTTCTGACTCCTCCTCAATAATCTAGTGTTTTAGTGATTTCAGATAGCTAGTTATATTTGAGACTCAAGCTTTTTAACATTTTGGTTTAAAAAATGTAAATGTTAGAAATAAAAGAGAACTATCACCCTATGCCTGTCGATATTTTTGAAAACCCTCAATATTTAGCTACTTTACAGATGTAAAATAGACTTCAAAAACCTAGCTCTTAGCAGGGCCAAATTTCCAGATTTGAATTGGCTAACAGCAAAGCAGTATTCTTTTTAGATAGATAGATAGATAGATAGATAGATAGATAGATAGATAGATAGATAGAAAGAATGCTAACAAGGAGGAGAGGGGCAGAGGAAGAGAGAGAGACTCTTAAGCAGGCTCCACCCTCAACACAGAGCCCGCAGGGCTCAGTCTCATAACCGTGAGATAATGACCTGAGCTGAAATCAAGAGTCAGACGTTCAACCAACTGTGCCTCCCAGGTGCCCCAAAGCATTATTCTTTCATTAAAAATAATTCCGCCTCACCAGACATGCCTGGAATGCCTACTGAGTACCATGCTCTGTTCTAGGAAGGAAAGATAAATAATCTATGACCCTTTCCTTCAAGAGACTGGCATAGAGTGGAAGATACAGAGAAACCCATGAGGTAGTAGAAGGAAAGTTTTGTAAAGCTCATAGCGATTCAAGTACTCGAGTAGTTATGGGGTTTATGCAGACAGTGAGTCATTTCGTTGACATTTTAAATGAGTCTGTAAACATAATGCAAAACTAAATCCTTAATTTTTCTAGATATGTTAGAGAAAACAAGTTAGGTTTCATTCTTCTATTCCATTCTCTGCAGTGTAGTCAGAATTACCTTTTAAAACCTGCTCAACAACCTTAGTAATAAAACCAAGGTTTGGTGGTGTCCTACAGAAAATTCCATGGTCTGGCTTTTGTCTCTATCTCCATATCCATCCTGTGTGACTCTCACAGTTACTCTTTTTTTTTTTTTTTTTTAGCCAAACAGAAATTCTGTTAGTGTCAAACACACCATGTTCTTTTCTACTTGAAGCCACTTTGATGAACCATTCCTTTCATTCTTGCAACCAGATCATTCTAATTCCCTTTAGAAATTTTAACTTAAATTTTCACCTCCAGGAAAGTTAGTTTTTTTTTTTTTTTTTCTGTTATAACTCAGCATTGTACTCTGTACTTTTCTTGTGTTTGTAATCACCAGCCCTATGACTTGTCCTGTAAAATTTACCTCTGTGAAGTAAGGAGTGAGTGGGTCTGGTTCATGCTAAATTCCCAGTGCCTAGAGCAGCTTCTGAACCATAGATGAATTTAAATACTATTTGCTAAATTAATGACTAAGATCGGACCAGCTAAAGCATTTGCCTAAATTTCTTAGAAAACTTAAAACTGTGTTTTACAATATATTCATATATCTATACATTTTAGTATTAAAATAAAGATAACTACTTCATTTTGTCATAGTTCTAAAAATACTAGTGTTTTTAATTCCTAAAAGCCAATGATATTCTCATGAATTCAAACAATAAATTGCTTTTATACCACTTCAAATTTCACAACATGAAACTAGATATAAATGCCTTGTTTATAGACCTTATCCAATTATAAAAACAAAGGAATTTTACAGTTAAACACAAGAAAGCTATAAAGTCAACAAATATCACATGAATAAATGTTAATGTTATACCATGGATATTATTTTGCTGAAAGTTATTACCATTTAAATCCTATATATGATAGCTTGTGATGGCATAGGTTCCTTTGAGGTATACAGTCCATACTAGTTTATGCTGTATGATAATTTAATATTTTTCATAATTTTTCTTTATTCACAATTACATTTTCATTTTATGTCTTCTTAAAAATGTTTATTGACTTATTTTGAGAGAGAGAGAGAGAGAGAGCACTGGAGGAGGTGAGGGGGGAGAGAGAGAGAGAGAGAGAGAGAGAGAGAGAGAGAGAGAATGAATATGAGAATGAGAATGAGAATGAATCCCAAGCCGGCTAAGCACTGTCAGTGCAGAGCTCGGTGCAGGGCTCAATCCCACTAACCGTGAGATCATGACCTGACCTGAAATCAAGAGCCAGATGCTTAGTCAACTGAGCAACCCAGGCGCCCCTTTATGATATCTTTTGATGATTAGTAGCTCCTAAGTTAACTATTTTCAATAATCTGAGGCAATTACAATATGTACAGTTTGCATCAATATCACTATAACTGCAAAGAAGGCATGGACATTGAAATTGCACATAGTATTTGGTACTTAGTACACTTGTGTGTGGCCTCAAAATCTATGTATTAACTTATGATAAATCAGCATAGCTAGTTACTTTATTATAAGTAACATGAACAATTAATGAATAATTCGAAACAAACTTAGAATGTTTATCAAAGATATTTTCAATTCTCGATACAGTACTATTCCAATTAGTTTTCCTATTACACTATAGTTAAAATATCAGTAATTTAATTTCAATTATGTTCTTAATTTTTTTTAACTTTCTACTTGTTCTCAGTAAAAGAAAATGCTTTCCAATTTTCTCTGTTTAAAAAGAGTCTCTTGACACTGAAATAAAAAGTAAAAAACAGAATACTAATAAACAATGTTGGTTTAGATCATCTTGAAACTGTTATTAATACTACAGTTTCCTGTAGTATTAGCATCCAATAGTTCTAAGAAGGAGAACTGAGTTTTACCTGACTGGATTTTAGTCCACTTTTGCCACCTACTATGTGTGAGACCCTGTGCAGGTCACATGAACTATCTGAGCTCAATTTCCATACATTTGTAAAAGAGTATAATAGTATTACATTAGGGTTTTTGTGAAGATTAAACATGGTATTGGATGGAAATGCTAAAATAAACTAAGGTATTTTCTCCCAGTGAAAAGGTAAAGCCAAACTGCCCACCATCGCTAGTTAGTTCTGAGGTCAGACAATGAGAATGAGTGGACACTTGCCCCTTGTTAGCTATCGTATCTTGTCTTGAGTAATAACCTCAACTCTCCAAGCTCAACTTCTTAGTAATGGAGAATACCTGCATCATAGGTAGCTTTGTGAAAAAATTTAGCACAGTTGCTGAGGTATGTTCAACACATACAAATTGCTGTTATTTTTATTATTATTCACCAACTATGTTTTAACTCTTGCTATGTGCATGAGATTGGACTGGATAGTAAGGGTATAACAATGAAGGATGCAGGCTATACCATCAGGTAGTCTATATAACTTAAAAAAATAATAATTACAGGTTTGTAATTTGTAAAAATTTGGTGAGAAACACTATCAGAACAATATTTTTGATATTCTATGAAGTAAGGAGTGAAAATAACTACCTCTGAATGTAGAAAGTCAAGGAAGCCTGCACAGGGGATATTTGAACTAGTTCTTGAAATAGGAATAAAAGTTTCAAACTAATCAATTGTGTTTATATCACAAAGATGCATTGAAAATGCTTTTCATAGATACTTGTGCTAAGTAGAAATATCATGAATCTATACCAAAATAAAGGAAGTATTCAACTATACTTGATGGGGGTTGACATTCATAGGAATAATCTAAAAACAATTGATAATTTTAGTTTAAAAATGTCTAGATGTATAAAAGTCGATAATCTAATAATATCTAGTGATATTTTAAATTTCACCAGAATATTTTTGCCTTAAGTATAAGCTCTTTTGAAATTATTTATTAATATTTACTTAAAGCACCTTTTACAATAATCCTTAAACCCTATAGTTAAATTATATAGCCCTAGGAGATTTTAACTCAAAATTGACTTAAAGTAGCAGGACCTATGTGATAATATACTTAAAACAGTAGCAAGGAGAGTATCCTGTACTTCTAGAATTACATATTTTAGAATTATCTGGGATATTTCGGATTCATCTAATACAACATCAATATTTTGTAGAGAAAATTGTGGTCTGCAAGAGCATGTATGAAAAGCTAGTTCATGTTGCTAGAGTAGTAGTCATTCATTCTTTCATTTATTTAAGATTTATAAGGGCCTAATGTATGCACAGGTTTGTATTAGATGATATTAAGGTTAAAGTAATATAGATGATAAGCACAATTGGTTTTTCTTCCTCAAGAAGTTTATAGTCACACCATTTAAAAATAATCATTAAAATGTATTTTGTTCCACATGATTTAATTTAATATTTTTTTCTTTTATATTGATATTGGAGAGTATTTGTTTTTTAAAATGCGTAGGCAAGTTTTGCCAGCTGTTAATGATCAGCATTGGTAGTTGTTGTTTTCAAGTATAAAATGTAGATATTTTCTTCTGGAAGAGTTACCATATATCTGTATATAATTATAGGCTCTCTTTTATTGTTCTTCCTAGTGGAATATTAACTTAGATGATTATAACATGTTGTTGAGTCAAATGTGTTATGAGCATTTTATGGCCATTGCTGCTGTTTATGTTGACATAGTGTAGCCAGTTCTTCCAAAGTATGTTTGATCGTATGTTTAATCATGTCAAAAGATCAAACAGAGCTCTAGTTTGGTTTATAAAGTAATATGAAATTATGTTTAACTAAAATTGAATATGATGTAGACTCCCCCCCTTCATAACAGCCGCCTAAAAGAAAGCCTGTTTTAATCATAAGTTTTTGACCTGAACACTTTTTTTTTTTAATTATTTTCACCTTTAAGGTAAGAATGATTAATTCAGCATAAAACTTAATTTTATGTCAGCAGTTTTAATCTAAACAAAAGCATTATTACTTTTTTCAAGGTAGCTCATCTCAGATTTACATTGCTTAACAAAAAGGGAAAACAGACTATCAGAAAAACTGAAATTTCTAGTTTATTTCAGATATCAAATTTTGTGATATGTAACAACATTGTTCAAAAAAACCCCAAACTGTACTATGACAAAAATTTTATTGTATTAAAGTAGTAGTTCTTGAGTTCCTACTATGTGCCTTCCATTAATAGGCTATTTGGCCACACATAGAATTTTTAATATTTTCAACAGCTTGCAAGCAACTAATACTGTTTTCAAATTTTCTATTAATAGTCTTAGAGAGTATAGTTTTGCAAATATAAAACAATTTTGTAATCTTCATAAACAATAGCCATTGAAGACATTAATTTATAGATCGGTTCTTAGATCTTTATGGATACTGATATATGTCCGTCAAATAATAGGGTTTTATTGAACATATTATCTTTGTTAAGCATGTGATAAATTCAAAAGAAGTATAATATGGTGTTTATTTTAAAGGAAAAGTTGTAGGGATAAAACTGCAGAGAAAAATTCTCTGTCCTGTCTCAGAGAATTGCTACAGGATGAGGATGATAGGTGAATGTGTTTGAGTCACAGCTGTCTTCCAAAGTGTGATGTGTTGTTATATGTAAGAGAGATCAAATTTGTTCAGTCATAGATTGTAGAACTTGGTGTATGGAACCGTAGGGAGATCCACAATAGTTTATTATAAAGAAGACTTCCAACATTGAGTTTTGTTCAAATATAGATTGCTTCAGGAAGCAGTAAATTACCAAATCACTAATAAAATATTCAAGAATGCTTTAAAAGAATTTTAACATTTATTTATTATTTAGAGGCAGAGAGACACAGAGCATGAGCAGGGGAGGGGTAGAGAGAGGGGAGACACAGAATCTGAAGTAGGCTCCAGGTTCTGTGCTGTCAGGACAGAGCCCGACGCGAGGCTCGAACTCACGAACTGTGAGATCATGACCTGAGCTGAAGTCGGTTGCACAACCAACTGAGCCACCCAGGTGCCCCTATATTCAAGAATACTTGATGGACAAATTAGGTATTTAATAAACATTTAAGCATCAAAGAGTATATTGATAATATGATTCTTACTGTCCCTTCTAATCCTGTCTGTAACTATCCAGATATATATTATTTAAATGTATTTATCATCATCTTCTATTTCCTCTTGATGTTTGAGTTGAAATGTACTTATCCTTCTCGTTATCTGACTGTATAGCCAATGTTAAAATAAGCATAGATGTAGCAAGCACTCATACCAAGGAATTTGGAGATTGGCTCTCCCCTTATTTCAATAGATAAGGGATCAGCCACGTGTACATTTCTCCGAGAGCTCAATGCCTACCTATATGCCTTGAATTCTAAAACCTCTCCACTTGAGGATCTAATTCTAGCTTTTTAGTCTGTGTTTAAGATGACAGGGTTACTTTCTTCAGTATCTCCTTTTCTTTTTTCTTTTCATTTCCTTTTTCTCTCCTCTCCTTCCTTCCTTCCTTTTTGTATTTTCTTTCTGTCTTTATTTTTCCTTTCATTTCTTTCTTCCAATCTATTTCTTTTCTCACTTCTTTTCTTTAACAACAAACCAACCAACCTTCCTCCCTCCCCTCCCCTGCCAATCTTCCTCCTTCCCTTCCCTTCCTTCCTTCCTTCCTTCCTTCCTTCCTTCCTTCCTTCCTTCCCTATGTGTTTCTTTCTTCAACAAATGTTTACTAGGTTACTTACACATCAGACTTTCTTCCAGTTCTTGAGTAAACAACATTGAACAAAACTGAGTAGACCGTGCTTCATTGAGTTTATATTCAAGTGAGAAGAAAAAGAGAACAAGCAAATAAACAAAAACCTGATGGTAGCAAGGACTGTGCTGAATATTAAAACAGACTGTGTGATATATGGGTGACTACCTTTGTTTGGAAGGACAGGAAGGCCTCTTTGAGGAGGTAAAATTTAAACTGAGACCTAAACATGGAAGAAGGCAGCTATGCTAAGATGGAATAGAGAGCATATCAGATAAAGAAAATAGCCAGAAGGAGTTTGAATTTTACTTGAGAAAAGGAAAACCCAGTGTGCTGCTGTTCAGTGGACAAGGAGGAGAGGGATGGAAATGAGGTGGGAAATTGGTGGAAACCACAGATCATGTAGGCTCAGGGGCCCAGATAGAGAATTTTATATTAATAGAAATGAGACAGGAGCCATTGGTGGTCTTTAGCAGGGTCTTTAGCAGTGATATTATCTAATGTATGTTTCTTTCAGATGTTATTTCAATAAGAAATTAAAAAAAAATTAAACAGGAGTAGGCAGATAGATTAGTAATGTATGCAAAGTTGCAAATAACAGTTGATAGAGACTGGGAGACTAAGTTGTAGACTATGGTTCTCAAACTTCCCTGTGAATACAAATCACCTGGCAGTCTTGTTCAAGTGCAGATTGTGATTTGGTGGGATTGGGTGGGATCTGAGATTCTGCACTTCTAACGGGACTACAGGTTATGTTGATGTGCTGAATAGCAAGAATTTACATGAGGATGATTAAGATGGAGAGAGCAACACATACCAATCAGTACCTGCTCTCTGTCCACTCTTCAAGATATCTTCTCCACTTGACATGTTTCCAACATTGATAAGCTATCTCAGATGATATAGGGAAAGCCCCAATTTTAATGCTGTAAGAATGACTTTAATGGGGGGAAATTCATGAGTGGAGAGAATATTTTAGGGCAGATGGGTTTTCTGAATCAACTTGATGACAATCATTAACTCTGTCAATTCTTACAATGACTGAGCCGATCATGTTAGTTATGATTTCACTGGAAAGATCAATAAACGTATGGATAAATGATGAAAGCATTTCCATGTCAAAGTTTAACTCATTTATTACTTTTAATTTTTGTCCTAAATTTTATACCTTGAGAAGATATTTTAAAATGCGTTATTAATAACAGAAAACCATAAAGTTTAGTTTCCCTTTACTTACCATTTTTCATCTCTGAAAGACTAACTGATAGATGGAAGCCAAACAGTGAAAAGAAGGATATAAAATTTGATTACCAAATCAAAAATTGTCATGAGTGAATACTGAATAATTAAGCATTCTTCTATTTTAATAAATGGCAAAATTGCATTTCTCCGCTTGAATTCCCAGGTCCTTCATGAAACTAAGTGACGTATTGATTTCCATGAATGTTTAACGTAAATAATAACAGAACAGAGAGTTTATAACTTTTTAAAAATTATCTGGTTACATATGATCCTTGTAAGACGCTTTCATGTATTATATTCATTATTGTTTTTTTTTTTAATGGAAGTACTTTGATATTGGTCAAGTAGGTGTACATGTTTAACATATAGGGAATTACTAACATTTAGGTTAGTGTACTACATATAAATATTGGCTATTGCATGCTTTATCAATATCTTGTCATTTTTTTCATTGTTCTCTTGAATTTTTCCTAATTATATTATTTTGTGGAAAGTTTTTTTCAGTATTGATGTTTGTAGCAATTTAAAAATCCATGTCTAGAAATGTACCAATCTATTATTTAAATACATAATTATTTATTGAATATCATCCTCATTTTCTATTCCATTACCACATTTCATTACATTTGTAAGTGTCAAAACTATGTCATTCATACCAGTAAATATATTTTTATATTTCTAATTATTTTATATTTTGTTAAGTTGCTCTTAGAGAGAAAGAAGAGAAAAAACAAAATGTTAGAATTTACTTGATAACAGGTTTATGTATTTTAAAAAGGTGTTAGATAAAAATACCCTGAATGCCTGAGGACCTTTATGACAATATGAAACAATGACAATTTTTGTTTTCCACAAATGACAAATTTGCAAGTAACCATTTTAACATTTTTATCCAATGCTACTCCTCAAGCCATGATTTTGAGTTATTCCTTTGCAGAGATTGTAAGATTTTCTGATGACCCTGTGTTTTTATATTCCTTTGAGCATATCTTAGGAGGCATTTTTCTTTCCATGTTAATTGGAACTATCACCTCAAAACAATGGTCTTCAGAAATGCTATTTTTTTTCAGATTTCAACCCCATTGTTATGCTCACCAGTAATCGTTAATCACGTACCTTGGTAGATTATTATTTATAACATACTATTTCTCACTTTTATAGAATGGGCAAACGAAGGTAGATGATATGGCCTACACTGGTTAAAAAGGAAAGCTTAACTTTAAAGACTGAAGATGAAAATGGTTTGTGTGTAACTGATTTCCCCAAATGGTTACCAGAGTTCATTATTTTACCTGTGAATGATGGTCACAGTAAATTTGACGGTTGTGACTTAAAAAAAATATATTAATGTTTATTCTTGAGGAAGAGAGAGAGAGACAGAGCGTGAGTGGGGTGAGTGGGGGAGGGGCAGAGAGAGAGGGAGACACAGAATCGGAAGCAGGCTCCAGGCTCTGAGCTGTCAGCACAGAGCCTGACATGGGACTTGAACCCACAAACTGGGAGATCATGACCTGAGCCAAAGTCAGACACTCAACCAACTGAGCCACCCAGGCACCCCAAGATGTTTGTGACTTTTAAATCTTCTCCCTCATTACAATATTTTGAAGGGGCTAGACTTTCTATTTGTGCTCAAAGTTGGTGCCAAAGTGAACTCCTCTGTCTTTTGGAGGATGAAGAAATGGTCCTATGTTAGAGACATTTTTATCTTGTTCAGAATTATTTCAGGGCATTTTCACCCACTTTTGCAACAAGCTGCTTCCCTTGCATGTAGTTTTCTAGAGCATATGGCGGCCCTGCTGTGCACAGAGTGAAATCACACAATTAAGTTTTACAATTTTAGGAAGAGCAGAACCTTCATATATGGCAGAACAGCGTGGTATTAGGTTTGGGGTGCATTGCATAGAATATTTTTCTCTTCACAATTACATCATTTGTATTCTAAATCATGGACTATTGCTTTTCAGTGTTGATGCTTGATTTTTCTTTGTTTAAAATATTCTTCAGATGGCATTTCGTTTTCAATCCAAATGGTGTTAAAGTGACAAATTTCTAGATTGATTTTTATCTAGATCTCAGAGAGGTTAGAAATTCTTCATTTATAAGGCATGCATTAAGAAAAAAAAAAGTTTATCAACTCTCCTGAACTTTCCATTAGAAAGGAATTCAGCCAAAGATGGTTTTTACTAAAAAGATGACATGATGATTTGAATCTCATATAGCAGTTGGCTTGTGATACACCTTTTTTATTCATCTGTTCACAACTTTAAAATAAAGTATTAAGAGCCTTCAAGCCATAGAATTAAACTTGGCACTCTCAGTAAATAATCAATATCTTTATTCAATTTTAAGTTAATGAATCCAGTTCTACTTTGTATTAAAGTAAAACATACTTAAGACATTCTTGACGACTTAAGTATTTTATTATATGCTTTGCATTAAAAAATAAATGAGGATAGGATGCACTCTCCCCATCTATTGTGGTGTTCTGGGATATACACTTCAGAGTTCTGATTTAATATATGGAATGGTGTTATTCATAGTGGTGGTATAGATGCTAGGACTAATGTATCAGTCAAATGAATGAACGTTTTGAACTAACATATGTATGACCTTGGGCAATCTGCTTAGTGCTTCTCCATTTTTAACACCTGTGGAAAGGAGGAAAAGAATCCCATTTTGAATGGATATTTTGGGGTTTAAAAAACAGTAGGCATAGAGTGTCTGTGCTTTAGATATACAAGCAATAAATGACACTGCCCACTTCTGGAGCCTGTATAGGAAGAAAATATGCTCTAATACTATAAAAATTTTATAAGGTAAAAACAGGTGAACAAATTAAGCAAATAATTAGCACAGAGTTTTAAATTTCTTAGGTTATTTCCTTAGAAATAAATATATATGGTTTAATGGAATATTGATAGAGAATTATGGAAACAGCTAATACATACAGTCTATTTAACACTATTCATACTGATCTCATATATAAATTATGCCAAAGCAATGTGTAGCATTCAGTTCATCTTGTGTTTCTATTTACCTCATATATTTTTGTTTGCCAGTTTACCCTTAATTCAGTTACTCTCTAACTTCAGTACAGCCAACACACTTATCTTTTTATCTACCTTATCCTTGTGAATTCTCTGTGCTTCTTGAGCAGATAATTGCTAGAAGAGAGTAGATATGTGATCTAGATCTTTAAAAAATTCCCTAGAAATTAAGTAAGCAACTAATGGTAGAGTTATGAGCAACAGCCACTCATATTTTTACTCAAATGTTACCTTTTGAAGTGTAAGAGTGGTTATAAGCATGGTACACGATGGTTGAGAGAAATCTCTAATGATTTCCATGTACCAGTGGCGTATCCATCAGAGTCCATTGAGAAACAGTGGAACCTGGGATAATTCAAGGAAGGTTTATTTACAAAAGGATTATTTCTAAATGAGTAGATGTGAAGAAACCACAAGGGATGATGCTTTAATACAGAATAGCCCTGGTTAGGCTTCACCATTGCTGACCCACTGGGATGACTGGAGGGAGATGTTGGACAGAGATACATATATCAGACTAGCATTAAACAAAAAACTAGTGACCTTCAGTTAAGGATCCTAGTCAACTCCAATCAAATTAATGGTGAGAGACCCTGCAGAATAAACCTGATCTAACTTTCCTCCGTCCCTCCATCCTGCTGGAATACTCCAGAAGATAAGAGCATCTGTTGATGCAATCCAGTGCGTCACAAAGTTAAACGCGTGTAAGGGTCATCAGGGAATCTTATTAAACCGTAAATTCTAATTCAGTAGGTCAAGGGTAAGGCTGGGTAATTTGCTTTTGTAATAAGGCTCTAGTTAATGCCAGCACTGCTAGACGATGCCCCAATTTGTGTGGCAGGATGTAGCCTATTCAGATCGATCTTTGGCACAAAAAACAAGGAAGAGGATAGAGCTGGAAAGGCATGTAGATAATATACAACATAGATGGGTGATGACCAGTTGTTTGCTTCCTTAACATCATTTCTTTAGCAGAATAACTCTGCATCAAATACAACTCCTCCAGCCCACCTTTGCTTGTTTTAGGCAGATTCCAGGTAGCGATACCAAGGCTTCCAGTAAAGAAGTTAGATAAAATATAATAATCTGAAATCAGAGAGATGAGGAAATATTGTTACCGATTAAAGTAATATTGTTACCGGTTTCAAATACTGGATTTTTTACTTGAAATTATTCACCGCACTAGTGATATTTGTAGTGGAAGAATATATACCACTGCTTCAGTCTGAAGATATTCATTAACTGTGGCCATTATTATTCAAACAGTTGCTTTTTCCCAATTAGTTTCTTATTGGAAGGCATTGTAGTATATATAAGTGATCTGTGCTGTTAAGTGTAAAACAAATATGGGACACAAAATTACTTTATTTTGCATAAGAAAAAGTTTTTTTATAAACCTGCAGATATATATATATATATACATGTATATATATATGTACATATATATATACATATATATATACATATATATATACATGTATATATATATATATGTTTTTGTTGATATTATTTGAGAAGTTTTGCCTAATCTTTGTATTTCCTAAGGCATCCCTTAGCAAACCAGGGCTATCCTAACCGTCCCACTTAAAAAAAAAAAAAAAAAAGTTATTTTTTTAATGTTGATACTTTTAGCTATATTATCCTTAATAAAATGAATTTATGAAAAGAGAACAGAAATTACAAACCAAACAACTAGAAAATCATTTCTATTCAAAGAATATATCCAAAAAAAGGGGGGGCTAGTTAAATGAATGGAGTGGATCTTAATATTTAATTGTAGGACTAAAGATAATAAAAATTTCATTTGAAACTATCAAAAAAAAAAAGATGAAAACAAAGGTTGAGACAGTTTTAAAAGTGTTAAAAATGTCTGTGAACTCACCATTGGTTAGTCTTCTCATATGGTGACTTTTATTATGCCAGTTATAAGAATCCCTAAAGAGAATATAAAAAATTCCACATTTCTTTTATAATGCTGACATTTTACAGCATACCATAACTGTAAGACCTGTTACGCCAGGCAATGCAGATGCGTCTGCTGGTATCTATACCAGTGTTTTGGATTCCTGAATTTGTTCCATTTCTGGGAGAGAAGAAAGCCCATATCAAATTTTAGAGTCCTTATCCAGTAATTAGTTGTGTGATTTTCTTCAACCAATTATTTAGTCCATCCAGTGTATCAAGTAAAAAGCAACAAAACTAATTTAAGTCAGAAGACCTGTGAAAATTAGCAAATTGCTTTTATAAAGTACGATGTGTCTTTTCCACTCTGGTCACTCTGTTTAATTTTCCAAGTTAAAAAAAATTATACTTTTATTCTCAATCTGAAATGATTGAAAAATAAGATTTCAAATATCTAAGGTCTAGGTTGATCTCATTAAAACTTTTAGACCTATAGCTTAAGAATCTTTTTTTTTTTTTTGTAAAAGTGAAAATGAAATGGGCCTGTCACAAGGATGCCTTAAATATGCTGAATTAGTATACCTGTGTTTATAAAAACGAGTATGATCATATATCTAGGGATGTGTCTATATATTTTTTATTAAATTTACTCTTTTGGTTAAAGGATGTAGGGAGATACACATCTAACAATTTAAGTTAGAAATCCAGGGAAAGTAGATGATTTAACATAACCTTATGTACCTACCATGTCCATACAGTGAAAAAGACATAACACAGAATAGTTAATTAATTTATTTTTTTAGAATATTGCAGCCCCAATTGTATTAGCCTCTGAAACTGATTAGTTCTTAGCATTATAACTGGCAACAACAATAATAAAAATAACTAACATTTGTTAAACTCTTGCTATGTTCCAATACTTGAAATTTGTTGTAGAATTTAAGCATAGTGGTACAATATATAATTGTAAATTTTCTTTCAACTAAAAATTGGGCAACACATAAATTTATATTTATACACTTTATATGCAGGATAAAGTGCTAGCCATAAGTTAGCGGAGTAGCAAAAATCAAAGTTTAGGGATTTAGAAAATTGGAGTGTCTGAACCATATTTATTCCTAGTAATTTTAAAAGGGATAATATGGTAGGTTTACAGAATAAAATATATGTATAGTTTCTTACTAAATTTAATCCAGATCCATCACTTTAAATTTGAGAATAGTTTGAATCTTGCATATGCTTAATACATAAGTCTCTATAAATGAGTTTTTAAGTGCTTTTGAACACACTTAGTTACATCACTGCCTTTTTCATCAAGTGGTGGCCAGTATTATTTCTCTTCTTTTAAATTATTGTGAAGTAAAATCCTTTTTACAAAGATTCATAAGCAACTTACTAATATGTTGCTGAATTTTCTATTATGCCTTTATAGTGTATAATCCAGAAACATGACCTAATTGCAAAATACCTCTAATTTCTATAGAAATATTTATAATGCAAAATTATTTTTGCAGAAATTTGTATCCACTGGTAAGTCTTACATGAAAGATGGTAAAGGAGACACTGCAAGAATACTACCTGGTGTCAGTATAGTGTCCCCATCTTTCTTCTTCCAAGGATAAAGTGGAAGGAATGACCAATTAGCAGCCGTCATGCTAAATAAGTTGACACTAGAGGATTTAGAAAAAAAGGTGTTAAATTTCAATGTTGCATGGAGCCACCATTCACTTTTAAACAAACAATGTATTCTCTTAACGTAGTTCAGTACTTGTATAATCTCTGAATATATTTTGAATTTGGGGATAGAATTGAGAATACATCAGTCTTTCCTTCTCCCTTTGGTCCAAATTCTTCACCTAGATAAATGAATGAATCTCTTAAAAATGAATAGAGAAGTTAAACCACTTGTCCCCTGTGTTTTGGGACTAGAACACAGGTCTCCCAACACCTAGCCGCATGGGAGAAATGCCACAAATAACACACCATTCTTTAACGTTCAGTTGGTCTGTAATTAAATTCCTAGCCGATGATTGGTTATATTTCTTAGTACTGATGGAAATGAATCTACTGTCAATAGTGATATGTGCTATATTCTCTAAATCAGACACCCCATACATATTAGGGTGTTTTTTAATGTTTTTATTTTTGCGAGAGAGCAGGGGAGGAGCAGAGAGAGAAGGAGACTAAGAATTTGAAGCAGGCTCCAGGCTCTGAGCTGTCAGCACAGAGCCCACCATAGGGCTTGAATCCATGAACCAAGAGATCATGACCTGAGCCAAAGTCGGATGTGTGATGGACTGAGCCACCTAGGCACCCCTTAATAACCAAAATAAAACCCAAAGGAATTTTATTAGTGTAGTTTATTTATTGAGTGTAAAGATAAAAATAGGATCGTAATTAATTCAAGATAAAGAATTAAAATTTTATACCCCGTATAGAAACCATGATATCAAACACAGAACAAAAGCAGACAAAGGTATTATCGTACATTTGAAAAGTTAAGATGAAGCAAAAGTAACTCCCCCTTCCCTCCACCCCCACCCCACCAAATCAATAAGATAAAAATACCTTACTTTCTCAGAAGAGTGCTTTACTTTCTGGAAGCATTGTAATCTGACTTAATCATCAATTTACAATACAGCTACGGACACTTGAAAGATAAATTATTATAAAATAAACGCTACAAATTTGGATGTTTACAATAATAAACAATATTGCATTGTTTCATTTTTATTATTGTGTTAGAATATAACCTCGGTAGAAAATGAAAGATAACACTTAATAAGTAATGCAATTGTTATTTTACTAGAATCCCATAGAAATCTGGAATAGATTTTTCCAATGAAAAACTGTTCTCCATAATACTAAACATGTCTGTTTTTTCTTTTTCAAAGGTAAAAAAGTTCTGCAAAATTACATATTGTCTATATGTAGCAATGAAATAGAATTTAAAAATATGGTTATAAAATTATAGGTATATGACTCTTGAGATTATGTAGTGAGGAGTTTATTAATTTTCAATTAAGAAATTTGAGGCCAGGAGATGTTTTATGATTATAAGTTTTAGAAGCATAGTGACAGAACAGTTAAAGATCATCTTTTCCAAACCTCCAACTAATGGTTGAATTCCCTCTATCACATCTGTGTGATATGGTGAATTTTCTAACATTAAACACTGGCACCAGCGTGAAATCTACTACCTTCCAATTGATTTTCTGCTAGTAATACCACACGTTCTCAGGTTACACTAGTAAAGATTCTCTAACATAAAAATAAAGTCATAGGCTGCCTGTTCCAAACACGCACGCGCGTGCACACAAACACGCACACACACACATTAATGTTTGAACAAAATCAAATTCCTTATCCATGTTTGTGTATATATGGTTAATGTTAATAATAGGCATTGAAATCTAAATTAATGAAATAATTTCAAATAAGTAACTTGAACTGATTAACATGGACGTTACATGAATTTTAAGAAACATCAATCACCATTTTTAGGTAATTTTTAAAATGCGTTTTAGAATTCAAATTGATTTTGAAGATGATAGAACAGTAATAGATCTTAAAAATACTGCAGTGTTAATCCCCTACAGTGGTTTATATAACAAAGATTTACAGACTCACAAAATGATTTTTCTTGTGTTCAGAGCTTACAACTTAAAAGTGAATTTGATTGTTGCCCTAATATCTTCCTTTCTGCCAGTTTGTTTATATTTTAGAATATTTCCATTATGCTTAAGTCAAACCAAAAAAGCAATAAATAAAAATGACCCAAAATTGCTTAGCATGTGAAGAAAGAAGAAAACAAAGGAAATAGATATTTGTGCACATGTCTACATGTCTTGCATTTAATGACATTTTTAATAAAAGTATTAGAACATACATAGTTATTATGGATTTAAAAATAGCTTTATACATGAAAATACTTCTACTTGAATATTCATTCATTTTTCACTTTCCCCCTTCTCATTTATGATTAATAAAAGAAATACTCTCGACAAAATGTCTTTGGTTAAATGAGCCAGGATTGGCAACACTGCAGGTATTCATTCAATCACACACTCATAGAAGTTCCACGTTTCAGCCTTTGAGAAGCTCAGAGTACAGTGAAAGGAATGGCCACAAACAACATACCATCATTTAACATTTTCTTAACTTGCATAAAAGCCCACAACATATTTTAATTTATCTCTATGATAAAATAAATTTTAAGTGCTCATTACTGAAATACACCTGTTGAAAAGATCAGGTCAATTTCATGATAAGTTGTATTTACTTAGAAGCACTCATTGCTTAATGGTATGTTATTATTTCATACATATACCTGGGAATGCATAATAAAATGCACATTTTATGGCATATACTTGAGATTTACCATTTCATCAATATACAATTTAGAAGAGGGTTTTTTCAGTTGGTACTTGAAATATTTGTCCTTTCAGTTTATTTATAAAGTGATATATATATTATATTCTTTTACTTGAAATCATAAAAAAAAAAGTATGTGTTTGCTGTTTAAATTTTTTTGGTGGGTTTAAATTTTCTGTTATTTTCCATTCTTTTTTTCTTCTTTTTTTTTTTTTTTTTTTAATTTTTTTTTTTTTAACGTTTATTTATTTTTGAGACAGAGAGAGACAGAGCATGAACGGGGGAGGGTCAGAGAGAGGGAGACACAGAATCTGAAACAGGCTCCGGGCTCTGAGCTGTCAGCACAGAGCCCGACGTGGGGCTCGAACTCACGGACCGTGAGATCATGACCTGAGCTGAAGTCGGCCGCTTAACCGACTGAGCTACCCAGGCGCCCCTCTTTTTTTCTTCTAAAACAGATATTCTCCTGGCCTTCCATCTTCTGCATCTGTATTACATTGTAATATGTTTTAAAAAGATGGACTGTTTTCTTCAATTTAAAATGAAAAATGAGTTTAAAAAAAAAATAGTAATAAAGCTAGGTCCCTTTAGAACCAGAAAACTAGAACTCCTTGGTCTGAGGTGATGCTTTCTTAGATACACATTGTTCCTGACTTCACCCAACCGAATAATCACCTTAAGCACCCCTCATAAACCTTCACACACACACACACACACACACACACACACACACACAAACACACAAACACACAAACACACACACACTCTACCACTGTAGTTTTCAAAGTTCTTCAGTCCCAGTTACACGTTATAGAAGTGATCTTTTTTCATCCTCTGAACTGTCTTCAATTTTCGCCTCTGGGTTTACAATTGTTTCATTTATTTATCTTTATTTCTCAAAGAATTCCAGATTTTGTGTGAAAATTCTCATGAAATCTTCAGACTCACCTGCAGTTGTTGAAGTCAAATGTTACAGTGCAGAGGAAGGTAGAGTTAGAATTCCTACTTACAATTCGTGTTTGGATTGGGATTATCCAGAAATATGCCTCAAAACACAAAATGCCCATTTTATTAAGAAGAATTTTAAGAAAGCAGGAAAATTCACAAGTGGGAGAGCTAAATTTAGAGCAGTTGAATACTCCAGTAGAATTAACCTCTGGCTCACCATGGGGATGGAGGTGTAGAAGAGAATTATAACAGAAGCACGATTTGAGAGAGAGAGGTGGTTATTTCTTTTTTCTGATAAGAATCTCAGAACTGTCAAATGGCTGAGCTGTCATCTACCCCTAGCTTCTTATTGTAAGAGAAGAGACTGAGGTAAAAAGATTCTTGTCCAAAATCACACAACTAATAATTTGCTAAGAATCAGGTCTCAAATCTTGCTTTACTGGTCATTTCCTTATTTTTTATAACAGTGTGTATAGATAGTCCATAACTATATATTCCAGTAACTCATCAGACCCTTTCTCTACCTTTCTAATTTTGAGGAAATAAATCACCTTAAAATGTTTAAAAACCAATAAAATACTCATGATTTGAACTAAGTGGGTAAAATAGCAGATAAGATTTTGTGAAATGGTTGTTTTAAACCATCTAACAAAAGTCAGTTTTCCTTCTTTTCAATTCATGGCATGAACAAAACCTAGTTGCCTGATGTAATAATCCCTAGCCTATAAATCTTATAAAAAGCAATATGTAAAAATTTCTAAATTATAATTGAAGAAGTTAAATATATACCTTGCATTCTTATTCATGCTGTTTTTTAAAAAAAGAATTGATATTTAAATATTAGATCAGGTTGCATAACTTTTTTTTCACGGGTGGGGTTTCAATTAAATAGATTTCCTTTATTTCACTTGGTATCATTGTTTATGACTTAAAAAGTACATAGAAACTGTAGTGAATCTAGTAATTTATTCTTAAAAGACTAATACTTCTTTTCCTTCATTCAAAATACTTGAAAAAATATTTTTAAAATATATCAGTTACTTCATTGAATTTATCTTTTAAGTAAATCTAGTCATGTCTATTTTAGTACAATACACAGGAAATATACCAGCCTCCTATGATATTGGCTTTCAATATCATAATATCAAAAACAATAGCAATATTTCAGATGAACTCCAAATAGAGGTAGTTCACGTTTATAAATTTTATAGATTGTGGATGGGCATCAATCATAATGTTAAGGCAATGATTATGAAAGAAAATGGTTATTGGCAGAAATACTATATTTTAAGTTTTTTCAATTATACCATTTTCTTAAATGTATCCTAATATTCCACTTAAGCTAAATTACCTAAAAACTATATTAGTTTAAGAACCAAGTTCATTAAATCTTTCAAACTTTTATAATATCTCAGTATTTTTATTTTCCTAGTTTAATTTTTCCATACAATTTGATGGATTGAAGTTATAATAAACTGGTAGTATTTTGCTCTCCTATAAAAACTTGCATAGTATTTAAAAACCTATCTACCCATATATCCAGGATTTTCCCTATAGAACACTTAAACTCTTTCTGTACTGCTTGGTATTTTACTATTCAGTGATTATATTGCTGTATTTTCTTTTTTTTTTTTTTTTTTTTTTCTTCTGGGTACCCTATGTCAGGCTTAAGAAAGCAGTTTCTTTAACTTGGATAATTCAATGCTAACAAAATTTGTTAACTTGAATTTTATTTTAAAATTGTATATCCTGATACATGTTTTTGTTTGTTTTCTTAACTAGTGAAAAAGGCCATAGATTTTAAATCTAGAGGATTTAAATTGTTTCCAGGGAAAGACAACAGCAACAAGTTTTCTATCTGTGAGTGTACTCCTTTTTTGTTACTTTCTCTAGTGCAAGAGTGAAGTTTGTGGTGTCTGTGTTGTTTGTGTGTGTTCTTTTAAAATGTTTGTGTATTTACCAAATTAACTGCATTAATACCTATATAACATGCATGATTATTATTCAATATTTTCTTGTATTTAAATGTGTATTGAGTTAATGGATTGATGTGGGGAGCTCCCAAGCTGACGCTGTTTCAGACGTAAAAAAATTCTTTGAGCTTGTATGTTGATAGCATTCTAGTTTTGTAATTCTAGGATGTGAGATTAAAAAAAAAATAGTGAAAGTTTTTAAATTGGTGATTTCTTATAAGGATTTTTGTTTGACATAATTATTTTTCTAGGGAAAAAATTTCTTTTAATGGTAATTTTTCAATTAAGAGAAAAATATATTCTCAGTTTAAATTAAGTTATCCACACCCTTTAAGTCAACTCTTTTGTAAATTAATTAGTTGACTATAGAATTAACTTTTGCTTTCTCTTGAAAATAACAAGGTGGGCTGAAATACACTTATTTATGTGTTGCCTTATACACAATTTTGCTTAACATTCAGAGATTTAGGGGTGGCTAGGTGGCTCAGTCACTTAAGAGTTGGGCTTTTGACTTCAGCTCAGGTCATGATCTCACAGTTAGCGAGCTCTAGCCCCACATCAGGCTCTGTGTGGAGGGTGCAGAGACTGCTTGGGATTCCTTCTTCCTCTCTTTCTGCCCCTCCCCAACTTGCTTCTCTATCACTCTCTCAAAATAAATAAAAATAAACTTAAAAAAAATTCATGGATTTATAGATCATCTGAAGTTCATCCTTGAATCTCAAATTAAGAATCACTGAATTAGGGCAATCATATATATTACTATAAACAAAAATTTTTTTTTGGATTTGTGTTATAAATCAATAGCAGTTTGAAAAAATTTTCTACCTTATCGTGCATATATATGTGTGTGTGTGTGTGTGTGTGTGTGTATACACACATAATTCTATACACACATATATACACACATATATGTGTGTGTGTGTGTGTGTGTGTGTGTATACACACACACACACACACACACACACACACATATATATAATTTTGAAAGAAACCATTCATGACACATCTGACTTCTCTAATGATACATTGATAGTTAATAAGATTATTAAAATAGCATATGTTATATTTTAACAGGAATATATTTTAGCATTATTATTTTATTCAGTTCCAATTAATCTGATGAAATGAGTTTATAGCTATTTCTTTAACAATGATTATTCATTATGGTTATATCAGAAAAGGATTTTATCTTCATGTTTAGTGACTTGTATGTATAACGGTAAATGACAGAATTTGAGCAATTACATCAATTATCAAAAAAACTCAGAGCCTGTATGTGATCAAACATTTTAAAGTGTAATAATTTTAAAATGTGATTTTACATTTTGTTAGATTTGAGAATACTAAGCCAAAAATAGCAGATATAAGTAGGAAATCATTGATCAAATTAGATTACATTTTACAAAGCACTAAATAATTCATTACAAAGTATTTAGCTATATAATTATAATTTCTTATTCTATTTTTGGGGGTTAAAAACATATCTACCCATTTCAGGGAAATAAATAGTGTTAGAGTAATTTTTCATATATTGTTAAAAACATTTTGGAAAGGCATTTTTCCTACAATAGGACATATAAATGGAAAGAAGTTATTAGATGAATATTCTGACCTACCAAATTTCATCATGTCAATATGAAATAAAAGTTAAGTCTTTGCAGACTTAAACAGTAGGTTTACTACCTTTTTTCTAATGTTTTGGCCAGTATATTTGTTTTGGAATTCTAAGTAGAATTATAAATTCTGCTGGTTCACCCTTTCTTCCTTTTGGCTATACAAATGTTATGTGCTGCATACTCTGAGCTTTCAGATGTCCTGGGAAATTCAGACAGGGTAGGGGAAGAGAGAAGGAAAGTGAGAGAATTCAAAGCAGACTCTGTGCTGTCAGTGTGGAGTCTGACACGGGGCTCCAATCCACAGACCATGAGATCATGGCCTGAACCAAAATCCAGTCAGATGTCCGGCCAGCTGCACCACAAAGGTACCCCAGAGAAAAAACCTAATTCTTTTAAAAATATTTTATTTAAAGAATATTGGTTTTAAAATTGGGGGAAGAAAAGTTAATGAGGAAAAAAAAAGTTAATTGTGAAGCAATAAATGTTAATTTCTTTCATAATTTTAAAGCATAATTTGCATTTATCTATTACATTTTGTGTAAAAGATAAAAAATATTGTGATTTTTTACATTTTTTAAAATCACAATTAAATAAAACCAAATTATGTATTGCCAATTTCTTATAGTCACAAAATAATACATCAGCATTATATGACATTTCATTTCAGTGCATTTTTTTCAAATAACTCCTAACTAATATCAAAACTACATTCTCTATGGTTGTTTATAGAAAAGGATTGTATTGTTTTAATTTTTGTCATTATTTTTTAGTGGTTAACAAGTAAGCATTTGGGTCTTCATCTCTCTGATATCATTTATTCAACACAGGGCCAAATAATTAAAAAAAATTTTTTTTTACATTTATTCATTTTTGAGAGACAGAGAAAGGCAGAGCGCAAGCAGGGGAGGAGCAGAGAGAGAGGGAGACACAGAATGAGAAGCAGGTATTCATATAAGTATTGAAATTATCTGTCACTCTGCCTGTCTTCTCTGGAAGAGCAACACCTCAGGGAAGGGAGCATATCAGTTTCATCTTTTTTTTTTTTTTAATATTTTTTTTGAGAGAGGGGAGGGGAGGGGAAGAGAGAGAGGGAAACACAGACTCCGAAGCAGGCTTCAGGCTCTGAGCTGTCAGCACAGAACCCGACGCAGGGCTCGAACTCATGAGCTGTGAGATCATGACCTGAGCCGAAGTCAGACGCCTAACTGACTGAGCCACCCAGACACCCCATGGGCCAAATAATTTTTAAAGGAGACAATTTTTATCTCCTATAAGCCTTTCAAATGAAAAAAAATAACAAAAAAGCTTGTGTGTATGTGTGTGTTTTTTTTTTTTTTTTTAAACAGTCCATTCTATTACTGGAACTGCCAGAAGTGAGCATAAGCGAGGAGGACTGATCTATACACATTGCCAAAGCACGTCTTCCCACAGTAGTGCCTTTAAAATTTAACTAAGAAACAAATTAATAACAGATTCAGAAAACGGCAGTAGTTTTCATGGGGAGCATTTGGGTGTTTGAATGCTAACTTAGATTCTTATTCCAAATTAATATCCAAACTCCAAAACCTCTATCCATCCCTTGTTGTTTCCCTTGTTTTTTCACCCAAAAGGGTAGGTTTGTCAGCAAATGGAAAACAAATTGATTTTTTTTTAATTTTAAAGGTAAAGACATGTTTTTGTATTTTAAAATGTTGAACTTAATTAACTAGTAGTGTTACTAACTTTTCTACTAGTTCTTCTAAAGTATTAAGATGGAATTATGAAAAGACTCTAAGCTTCTCAAAATGTATAATTATTTTATTTTATCTCCAAATCCATACTATCATTCATTTCATGTTATTTATTCATTCTACAATTCTGTGTGAGCTATTTCTCCAAGGTAGCACCATGCTATACTAAGAAGGTAAAAGAGTGAATAAAATATAGTCTCAGCTGGCAAGGATCCAACATTTTATTGGGAAGCTAAATGAGTTAAGAGTCAACTCTTTGTAGGTTATATAGTAGTATAAACTAACATTCTGTCAACGTCCATGATGGTTGATTTCAGAACAAGATCTAAAATGCTGTATTTTACAAGGTGGAATAAAATTTTAAAATCTAATATAAAAAAAAGAGTCTAAGAAAAGTGGCAATGTAACCAGCTGTGTGAGGTGACATAGAGGTAACTTCTATATAGAATCTATTTGTTTTTATTTTTGGAGTAAATTCTGTGTGATATAAAATCAGAATCTCAGAAATAAATTGCTTATAAAAAATTACCCTAAAGATTGTAGGGAAGAGTAAATGAGTTGATACATGTAAAAGATGTAGAATATTTCGTGACGTGCTGGCTATTATAATTTTATGTTGGCTAAGTTTATGTTTTTAAGTTCAAACATGGAATATTGTGGTAAATTAATTAAGACTACTGTAGCCTATTTATAAACCCATATAAACCTGTAAACCCATAACTTCAGTATTATAAGAAATTACAAATCCATTTGTTTTTTTTTAATCTGTAAAACTTGCCCTCTCCTCCTTTGTCCACTTTTGTGTGTGAGAAACAACTCATGTTGCATTAATAATAATAATAATAATAATAATAGGTATAATAAATATTCTTCAAGTTCAGAGAAAAAAGAATACTCCCTATAGCGATACTCTTTTCAAGAGGCAACACCCTGTCCATGTAATTAAACTATTTAAAAATGTTTATTTATTTATATTTGAGAGAGAGTGAGAGAAAGAGTGCGAGCAGGGAAGGGGCACAGAGAGAGGGAGAGAGAATCCTAAGCAGGCTTAGTGCTCTCAGTGCAGAGCCTGACACGGGGCTCAGTCCCAAGAACCGTGAGATCATGACCTGAGCTGAAATCGAGAGATGGACGCTCAACCGACTGAGCCACCCAGGTGCCCCATACTTAAACTCTTAAAGAGCACTCCTGTTTTTACCATTCTGTGAATTACTGCTCACATTTACAGAAGTAAACAGGATAGATCTGTCCAATTGCTTAAATAGCATTGTGTAGAAAAAGCAACTTTTGAATAAAAACTACTACATTTGAATGTCTTGGTATAACTAACTGTGGGCAATTATGAAATATCTATACTTCAGAGAAATAAGATGTTGTACACTTTGTTCTTTATTTTTTAGTTTAAATGTTTTAAAGAGTATTAAATACACGTATCATGCAGAAGCTCTCCCGTTATCTTTACATTTTAAATTGGAAAGTCTTTCCCCTATTGCAGATAATCAAAAACTGGTTTAAAGGATACTTCCAAATAAACTGAATAAATAAATAAATAAATAAATACATGAATTAATTAAGTGAAATGGTAAAAAAGTATGTATGTGCACTGCATCTTAAGATAAAACATTTGGTAAAGAGGATTGAATTTAATTAGTGATGCCATTTTGCCTTAGTGAGATTTCTGGACAGGATGGAGGGCTTCGGGTTTAACAATAGAAGTTTTTGAATGAATACGCCAAGGTTTAAACCTAGATTAAGGCACTAACTAACAGATATGACTTTGGAAACATTTTTAACCTCTCCCTGCCATAGTTTCCTCGCCTGTAGGAAGTGTGTAATAATAGTAACTACCCTTTAGATTGTTGTGAATATTAAATGAGTTGATGAATGATGTAGAATAGTTCCTGACACAGTACCCTGTTAAGCATTAGCTACTATTTAAATTTATATTAACACAGGCTTATATTTTGAGGTAATGATGAAATGGAAAAAATGAATTAAAAAAATTTTATTTTCTAATAATGTATTCATAGATCACTTCTAAATTAACTTGTAATCTGTGTTATACACTGGATTGTAATAAAGTAGGTAAGCCCAGTTCATGCCATTCCTTTCTTTATATCTATTCCATGTCAAAAAGCCACATTTAAATAACATAAACCCCAACCTTTTCAAAAGCTATTTTAAGATAAGAGAGTGCTTCCAATAGAAAATACTTGATTCATTGAAAACAATACACCAGATATTGTTGTTAATTAAACTACTAGGGCATATTTACTCAGAGGTTATTAACACCTATCTAGGCATTTTGGGTGTATTTAAAATAATTGTTTTCCCCTTATCTTTATCAAGTATATAATCTCTTTGTATGTATGACTAAGGAATGGGAAACTACTAATCTATAACACGATAAATCATTTAAAAACTAAACATAAAATTTCCGATGTTATATAATTTGAAGGACTAGAATAATCTGGAAAAATTAAGGATTGTATTTTGCAAAAAGTGGGACTTGGGCTGAGTCTAAAAACTAGATATAATTTTGATAGCTAAGGAGGAAGAAAGGAAAAACATGGAGACTTGGAGAAAATATAAATAAAGCATGGGGTGAACATGGCTAACTAGTAAAATTGCAGAATGATTTAGAAACCTTTGGATTGAGTTATGGAAGCATCTTGGTGACTAGTGGGAAATAAAACTGATATAGTAGAAATCTCAAATCATAGGAGATTAGAACATTAATAAAAACTGTGTTTGAGGAAGTTTAGTCCTCCTCTAGTACTCAAGGTGGATTGGAGGTGAATTATAATGGAATGTACAAAAGCATCAGTGATTAGATTGGATCTGAGCATGCACAAGAGGTAACGCTGGATATTTCGGTGGAGTCACTTAGGAGAGCATTGAAGGAGGAAGAATGAGCTTGGGGAAAAAATGATGAAACCATGTATTGGAACTCGTTAGCAAAGAGGTAATTTTTTCAAGCCATGAGTGAAATATAAAATATAGAGAACCATGGTCAATGCCTTTGAATTTGTCCACTAGAAAGTAAGAGAGTCGTCTAAAGTAAGAGAGTGATCAAAAATAAGGGAATGATTTAAAAAAAAGAGATAAAAGGGAATGAAATAGCAAGTAAGCAGACCAAAAAAAGTAAAACTATCACATATTTTGCAGGGATCAGTGAATATGTAATAAAGTTGTCAATAAGGATATTGGCTGGGGATATTTAGGAAAGTGATTTTTACAGAATGAAAGACACAAATGGAAAATTTCCTATCTAATTGAGAATATGACAATTTTACCAGAGCTATGACTGTTGGGACATTACCTGATAGTTATCTTGTTATCTGATAAATCAGTTTGAACATATTGATCAATCTGAACTAAATTATGCCGGAGACCAGTAGGTCTCAACATTGACTTTACATTAGAATCACCTTAAGGATTACTGAAAACCAAACCAGGGAAAAAACTGATGCCCAGGGTCCTACCCTAGAGTAATTGTGTTAGAATATCTAAAGGTAGAAATAAACATCTTCATCCCTAAAGAAATGTCCACAAGTGGTTTGGATCCACAGTGTAGGTCGAGAACCATTGTAAAATTTTGCTTTTTTTTTTTTTTTTTTTTTTTTCTGTGGAATCTCCACTCAGGTCCTATTCTTTCCTCAAAATGCAGAGAAGTTGATAAAGAACAAAGTAGCAGTTATTCTCTAGTTCATTACAAGATTGAATTTATGAAACAATATCACTCGCATATTTCAAAACTATCAGGTTTAAAACTCGTTTGCATTAAAATATCTGTCTTGGGGATTTGGTTACCCCTTGTGATCACACTCATTGAAAATATTAAGAAATCTTTCAATAATTGAGTGTTCTGGATAAAGTGCTGAGAATGTGTATGATGGCTAGTGAAACATAATCATGTAAATGGCTAGAGGGTAAAGCCATTATTTGGTTTTCAGCAGTATGTCATAATTTAGGGACATGCCTGGTAATTAGAACCACAGTTTTACTTTAACATTGGCAGGACACACTGCTTTGGTATATATCAGATAAGAAGTGCTAATAATCTTCAACTTTTCCCATAGGGTCTTATTTTCCTATTGCAACTTAAAAATAGTAGGTACCCAAATGACACAATTATAAGTGTTAGTGACTTCTTTGCTGCCAATAATTAGTGGAAACTCTGGCACTAACACCCTGGGAATGAATTCCCAGAGACTTCACAATTTGATAGTAATTAAAAATAAAGTGTTAACTATTAATGTGTTACTATTCAGAATAGTATGCCATTGAAGTTGAACATAAAACTTATAGGTCCACTAAGAGAAAAAATGCTTTGTCTTTATTACTAGGTTATAAATTTATATTTCACCTTTATATATTTAAACTACAGTGATATTTAAAAAATAAGAATATGTTTTATGTAAATTTTTCAATTAACATTTTTCTTGATTTTCTATTCATAAGTGTTTTGATTCTTTTGTTTTCTTCTGTTGTTACAGTAAATGAGGGAGGTATCAAAACAGCTTCCAATTTATGCCCAGATCCAGGAGAACCAGAAAATGGGAAGAGAGTTGGATCAGATTTTAGGTAATATTTTATGTTATTTATTTCATTATTTTGTTGAAGTTTGTTTAATTTAAAATTAAAGAATAATGCTATGGAGTTGAAGACTGGGTGATTGAAAACAATGGTAGCTGGATCTTATTTGTTACTATTAATATTCCATTACTTTAAAGTGTCTAATTACACACCAACTTTATTAGGGTACTTTCCTGGAGTTAAACAGTTAATTTCTTGTCATGTAGTAAGTGAACAATCATGGGCTTTGGATTTGAAAGACATGAGTTAGAATTCAAATTCTGCTTAATGGCTGTCTGATCTTGAGTAAGTCATTGAATTCTGTCTGCCTGAGTTTCCTGTTCTGTAACATGTAAATTGAACTTACCACATATACTGGTGAGTTTCAGATGAGGTATTGCCAGGCTGTCGTGGTTTGTGAGTTCAAGCCTCACAATGGGCTCGCTGCTGTCAGTGCAGAGACCACTCTGGGTCCTCTGTCCTCTTCTCTCTCTGTTTTCCTCCCCACTGTAGCACACTCTTTCTACTTCTTTCTCAAAAATAAACATTAAAAAAAATGAGGTACTGTCTATGAAATCTTCCTGCAAATATTCTATAAACATAAGTATTTTTCAGAAGTATACATAAATGAATATGTTTTATCTCCGTCTTAAAATTAGTATTTATTTTACTAATTCAAAATTAAGTTACTAACAACCAAGAGAATGAAAGTAGTATACTGTGGTAGACATTAATTTGCATAACTATCAAATAATATTTTTTAAAGATCTTGAAATTTTAGTAGTCCTCTGACTGTAGCATTTTATAAATAAAAGATACCAAAAATCCTGTAAAACATTAAATGATAATTTAACTAACATTCACAAATACTTATTTTTACAAAATATCCATGAGACATATGGGGGAAAGGAAGGAGAAAAAAATAGTTTCAAACATAGAGGGAGGCAAACCGTAAGAAACTTAGAACAAACGTAGAGTTGAGGGGGCTTGGGGGGTGAAAAGAATGGGTAACGGGCATTGAGGAGGGCACTTGTTGGGTTGAGCCCTGGATGTTGTATGTAAGTGATGAAACATGGGAATCTACTCCCCAAAATAATTTATTGTCAAATCAGCTAACATACAGTATATACAGTATACTCAGTATATACAAGACTACACTGTATATACTGTATGTTAGCTGATTTGACAATAAATTATATTTAGTAAAAAAATATTGGTAATGACCATAATTATACCTACCACACACACTTCTGTATATTATTTGTATAAAGGACAAATGATACTCTAAAGAATATCTCTGCAGGAGGTTGTAGGGGAGATCATTCTTAGAATAGAGATTTATGGAAATTTTGTCCCTGTGGATCTTTCAAGATGACTTAAAATTACATTTTGCTATACATGTAGAAGAAAAGATAATATATGATTTCACATTAATACAATTGTAATTTTCTAAAAGAAATACAGAACTTAATTTACTCAGCCCCATAATTAATATAAATGATAATGTTTGAAGAAAAACATGAGAGAAATTTAAAAGATCTGAGATCTAGTCAAACTCTAACCTTAATAAATTGATTTTATTAAAAATCAACTGAATTTCTCAGCCTCAATAATTAAAAGTGATATTTTATAGACTACAAAATGATAAGCAACTTTCTGTTTTTACATGTCTTCTTTATTTATTATAAAATCTTATATGGTATTTATTATTTTATCCCCACTTTACAAATGAGAAAACTAAAGCCCTGTTTACACAGCAGATAATTTGTGGAACTGAAATTTGAACTTATTATTTCCTGATTCCAGAGTCTGACCATTTAGTCCATATATTACTTTAGGCTTTGAAGTCAAACTAACTTCATTTGAATTCCATTCTTGCCATAAACTACTTGTGTTCTCTAAGAGCTTATTTCCAAAAATCTAAAAATGAGAATAGTACTTATTTCATTGGTTGAGGAAATTACATGAGAGGATTTATGCATGTAGTAATTATGCAGCTTGAGACAAAATAAGTATTCAATTGGGACACTTGGGTAGCTGAGTTGTTTGTGTCTGACTCTTGTTTTAGGCTTAGGTCATGATCTCACAGTCTTGAGTTGGAGACCCTTGTACGACTCTACACTGAGTGTGGAGCCTGCTTGGGATTCTCTTTCTCCTCCTCTCTCTGCCCCTCCCCTGCGTGCTCTTTCTCTCTCTCTCAAAATAAATAAACAAACATTTAGAAAAATAAGTATTCAGGGGCGACTGGGTGGCTCAGTCAGTTAAGTGGCTGACTTTGGCTCAGGTAATGATCTCAGTTTGTTGAGTTCGAGACCCGCGTAGGGCTCTGTGCTGACAGCTCAGAGCCTGGAGCCTGCTTTGGATTGTGTGTGTCTCTCTTTCTCTGCCCCATGCTGCTCACACTCTGTGTGTGTGTCTCTCTCTCAAAAATAAATAAACATTAAAAGTTTTTAAAAGAATAAGTATTCAATTAATGCTAGTGACTATTATAGTATGATATGATTTGCAGAATAATTATTAATATGAATATTTACTTGGTCCCACTTGTTGCAAAAATTTCTGGTTTTATTGGAAATAGACTAATATAGTGATTTAAATTACCTTCAAGTGTAGAGGATTACAGTTATAAGATTACTCTGTAATCATATTTTAAGCACCATGATAGATGTTAGGCATCAAGAGGCCCACAGTCAGACTAAAATATAGTATAATCATTATAATTTAAGAATGTGTGGTGGCTGGAACTAGAGGGTATTACACTAAATGAAATAGAGAAAGACAAATATATGATTTCACTCACATGGAATTTAAGAAACATGGTAGACGAAGATAGGGGAAATGAAGCAAAAGTAAGATAAAAAAAACAGAGAGGGAAACAAAACATGAGAGACTCTTAAATACAGAGAACAAACTGAGGGTGGCTGGTGGGGTGTTGGGTGGTGGGATGGGCTAAATGGGTGATGGGCATTAAAGAGGGCACTTGTTGGGATGAGCACTAGGTGTTATATGTTACTGATGAATCACTAAATTCTATTCCTGGAATCATTATTATACTATATGTTAACTAACTTGGATTTAAATTAAAAAAAAAAGAATGTGTAAAGTGTTAAGGACACACAGAGGAGGTATGACATTTTTGGAGGCTAGGAGATAAGGGTCATAAGAAGTTAACATTGAGTTTGGTCTTGCAGGATGATTAGAATGTGATACATAGAGAAAAAGAAGTCCAGTGAACATTTATATATTCATTATCTATGTATGTTATTTGCTTATTATAGGTCTGGTCTTGTACTAGGAACAAATAAAACACACAAAAGCAGACATAGTAGATGCCCTCCATAGTTCCTAGAATTTAATGGCAGAAAAGACAATAAGCAATTAAATGGCACATGCAGTTGTCATCACAAATTTAGAAAAAAATGTTGTGAAATCATAAAAAACAGAACAAAACAAAAACAAAGCATCTGTAAGAGAGAGTAAAAGTGTCAGGGTGGGAATGCACCCATTTTAAGAAGGTTCTACTCTCATTGATACCAGAATTTTATGCCATCTAGACTATAAGTAAGGAAGACTCACATTGAGGACAAGCTATTCCAGGAAAATAAAGATGAGTGAGTCTAAATTATCAAATGTAAATGGGAGAAAAGCATAGAATGAAGCTGAGGAGATAAGGAAAAACCAGATCTCTCCCACAGAGAAAGCAAATTGGCAGCCATTCAGCCTAATGTGGACTTAAGATACGTTTTGTTTTAAGCTCACATTGTTTTTAAAAAATGGGAACCAACATTCATTTATTTTTGTGTGTGGTAACCTCTAGAGTACATTTTATTTATTTATTTTTAATATGAAATTTATTGTCAAATTGGTTTCCATACAACACCCAGTGCTCATCCCAAAAGGTGCCCTCCTCAATACTCATCACCCACCATCTCCTCCCTCCCACCCCCCATCAACCCTCAGTTCGTTCTCAGTTTTTAAGAGTTTCTTATGTTTTGGCTCCCTCCCTCTCTAACCTTTTTTTTTCCTTCCCCTCCCCCATGGTCTTCTGTTAAGTTTCTCAGGATCCACATAAGAGTGAAACCATATGGTATCTGTCTTTCTCTGTATGACTTATTTCACTTAGCATAACACTCTCCAGTTTCCTCCACGTTGCTACAAAAGGCCATATCTCATTCTTTCTCATTGCCATGTAGTACTCCATTGTGTATATAAACCACAATTTCTTTATCCATTCATCAGTTGATGGACATTTAGGCTCTTGCCATAATTTGGCTATTGTTGAAAGTACTACTGTAAACATTGGGGTACAAGTTCCCCTATGCATCAGCACTGCTGTATCCTTTGGGTAAATTCCTAGCAGTGCTATTGCTGGGTCATAGGGTAGAACTATTTTCAATTTTTTGTGGAACCTCCACACTGTTTTCCAGAGCAGCATTTAAAAGTCAGGAGATTACACACATGTACACTCACAAAGATTTTTGCACTTCCTTAGTAGATCCAATGACTGATATAATGTACCTTCATGGAAATATCTACTGAAATCTATTAATAACTATTCCCATTAGGCTGATCAAGGTCTCTCTGGTTCAACATGGTCACTCCTGGGCTACTTTAAGTCACCTATATATAGTAAGAAGATACAAAGAAGTGTAAGAGAGACCTGATCTTATTTATATTTTCAGTATATCATCCCTTATATTTTAGATAGGTGGATTGAAGAAAACAGAAATTTTAACTGGAAGATGACTAAAGTAGTTTGGGTGTAAGATGGTGGAGACTTGGATTATGGCGATATACTGAACTAGAAAGATTCAAGATAGCCTTTAAAGATATAATTTTCAGTATCCAATGATAATTTGATGTGGAAAGCAAGAAAAAATAAAAGGTGATTCCTAACTTGGTGGGATTGAATATCATGAGAATGGACTAAATGATAATATTTAATTAAGTGTAGAAGTCCAGAGGTTTGAGGAGGAAAAATGAAGAGTTCAGTTTTGAGATTTTAAAATTTACATGACTTAAGAGATTTCCACATGGATATATTACATTTGTAGTTGAATGTAATTGAAATTCAGAGATAGCTGGGAACCATCAGCATGTAGGTACTATAAATAATATTAAAGCAACATGAGTAGATTGCATCACTTAGACTCTATAAAAAGATTACACCATCTATGACATAGTCCCAAAGATCAATGCTATTTGATGATATGATAGAACACAAGGAGCCATCAAATCATGCTCATGAGTGGTGAGAGGAATAGGAGGGAAACAAGAGAAGGAGGTTCTTGAAAGAGGTTGAGGAGTGGTCAATGCGGTTGAAAAACTGAGAGTGAGAGGCAGAAGACTGTTAAATTTGGCAGCAAGAAGATTATAGATACGAGTGATTTCTTGACGTGACAGACCTAGAAAAAAATTTGGAATAGCATGAAAGTTGAATAGACACACTTCAGACAGGTAATAGCTCTGGATCATCAAATTACATAAAGCAGAAGAATAATGGGGGTAGTTCTGGAGTCATTATTTTCTTTCATCCATGTCTTATAGTTTTCAACATACAGGTCTTTCACATCCTTGATTAAATTTGTTTCTCGCTATTTTTTTTTTTGATGCCATTGTAAATGAAATTGCTTATTGTTATTGTTATTTTTTCATTCTGATAGTTATTAGTGTATCCTGAAAATTTACTGAGTATGTTTGTTAGTCTAACAGTTGGTTAATAGAGTGTTTGAGTTTCTCTATATAAGATTTCATGTCACCTGCAAATAGTGACAGATTTACTTCTTCCTTTCTAATTCAGTGCCTTTTTTTTTTCCTAATTGCTCTGGCTAGGGCTTCCAATACTATGTTGAATAAATGTGGCAAGAGTGGGCATCCTTGTCTTATTCCTGATCTTAGTGGAAACACTTTCAACTTTTCACTGTAGCTTCTGGCTTGTCATATATAGCTTATATAATGTTGAGGTATGTTTTCTCTATACTTGCTTTGTTAGTGTCCACAGCCTGTGTTCTCTGAGAGCAGTTCCATAGGCCAATAGATGTGGGCCACACCTGAAGTCCTCCCCTCAAGCCATAGCTCAAGAAAAAGTAGAGAGTCCTCCTTTACAGAAAGACTAGAGGGCGTGGTTCAGTCCACCATTTGTGCAGCATACTAGGGGTGGTAACCTGCCAAGAAACATCTTTCCGATTGCCACAGTCCTGTGGACCCAGTAATGAAACCCCCAGCCACTAGAGCCAGACAATCAAGGAGTGTACCTTGGGTAGTAGCCCCTAAAACCCAGACCCCAAACATACAACTCAGGGCCTCTTTAACAGAAAGACCTAGTTCTATTCTCTCTTGCTTTGCCTTGGGGGTGGTAGCTGTTATAAACCCTTTCTCCATTGCTTATAGTCCTGTGGGACCCACAAGTGTTAAGTCCCACTGGCCACCAGAGCCAGGCAATGTAGAGATGTGCACAATATAGGGGTGTCATACAGGGGTATAAATTTCTTTCTGCCTGGCACCAATTGCTACAGTCTCATGGGAACAGATGGGGCTAAGGGTAAGCTCCCTTAGACTTCAGAGCCAGGCAAATAAGAAATGTCCCCTAATTATAACCACAAAGGTCAGGGTGCCATATGCTTGTGAGAGCTCCCTTATGGGAGATATTAGTGTTCTGGAGCACAGCAAAAGGAGAGTGTGAAGATGGCACCCGCCAGTCTCCATCTAGGAGAGTATTCCAACAAACTTCTAGGTATGTGTGTTAAATTAGATGCCTGCCCCTCAGGCCAACACTTTAATAAAGCAGGTGAGCCTTTTTCACTTTTACACTGGTCACCAGTGGCTGCCTCTGAACTGGGACTTGGGGCAGGTGAATCTGAGCACTTGAGACCTTTAACCTCCCTCTCAGATTGCTGTCATCTTGTAGGTCTCAGGATGTGGGCCCCATTGGTTCTCAAAGTTAGACATTTTGGAAGGGCTCATCTCTCAAGTCCATACCTTAAAAGTTGGGATATCTGATGTGAGGTTCAAATTCTTTGATCCTCAGAGAGAAGCTCTAAGTTTTGAGTTTCTTCCTGGTTTTGGGTCACTGCACCAAGGGTAGGATTCATTTTATCCCAGCTTCTCCTACCCTCGTTGATGTGGATTTCTTCAGTTTGCAAGATGTGTAGTGGTCACTTAGCCAGCCTTTAGGTTTGTTGTTTTCTTTTTTTTTCACTTTTAAAAATTATGAGTGTTATTTTTATTGCGTTGAACACCAAAAAAATTGATTTGATGACGTATATAAGTAGCTTTAAGTAATTTTGCAGATGGACAGTTTAAAAGCATGTAAAATTCTTTGGCCTACATACATTTTTCTTTTTTTTTTTTCTTGTTTTTTTTTTTTTGTGTGTGTTTTTTTCAATATATGAAGTTTATTGTCAAATTGGTTTCCATACAACACCCAGTGCTCATCCCAAAAGCACCCTCCTCAATACCCATCACCCACCCTGCCCTCCCTCCCACCCCCCATCAACCCTCAGTTTGTTCTAGTTTTTAAGAGTCTCTTATGCTTTGGCTCTCTTCCACTCTAACCTCTTTTTTTTTTTTCTTCCCCTCCCCCATGGGTTTCTGTTAAGTTTCTCAGGATCCACATAAGAGTGAAAACATATGGTATCTGTCTTTCTCTGTATGGCTTATTTCACTTGGCATCACACTCTCCAGTTCCATCCACGTTGCTACAAAGGGCCATATTTCGTTCTTTCTCATTGCCACATAGTACTCCATTGTGTATATAAACCACAATTTCTTTATCCATTCATCAGTTGATGGACATTTAGGCTCTTGCCATAATTTGGCTATTGTTGAGAGTGCTGCTATAAACATTGGGGTACAAGTGCCCCTATGCATCAGTACTCCTGTATCCCTTGGGTAAATTCCTAGCAGTGCTATTGCTGGGTCATAGGGTAGGTCTATTTTTAATTTTCTGAGGAAACTCCACACTGTTTTCCAGAGTGGCTACACCAATTTGCATTCCCACCAACAGTGCAAGAGGGTTCCCGTTTCTCCACATCCTCTCCAGCATCTATAGTCTCCTCATTTGTTCATTTTCACCACTCTGACTGGTGTGAGGTGATATCTGAGTGTGGTTTTGATTTGTATTTCCCTGATAAGGAGCGACGTTGAGCATCTTTTCATGTGCCTGTTGGCCATCCGGATGTCTTCTTTAGAGAAGTGTCTATTCATGTTTTCTGCCCATTTCTTCACTGGGTTATTTGTTTTTCAGGTGTGGAGTTTGGTGAGCTCTTGATAGATTTTGGATCCTAGTCCTTTGTCCGATATGTCATTTGCAAATATCTTTTCCCATTCCGTTGGTTGCCTTTTAGTTTTGTTGGTTGTTTCCTTTGCTGTGCAGAAGCTTTTTATCTTCATAAGGTCCCAGTAGTTCATGTTTGCTTTTAATTCCCTTGCCTTTGGGGATGCATCAAGTAAGAAATTGCTGTGGCTGAGGTCAGAGAAGTCTTTTCCTGCTTTCCCCTCTAGGGTTTGGATGGTTTCCTGTCTCACATTCAGGTCCTTTATCCATTTTGAGTTTGTTTTTGTGAATGGTGTGAGAAAGTGGTCTAGTTTCATCCTTCTGCATGTTGCTGTCCAGTTCTCCCAGCACCATTTGTCAAAGAGACTGTCTTTTTTCCATTGGATGTTCTTTCCTGCTTCGTCAAAGATTAGTTGGCCATACGTTTGTGGGTCTAGTTCTGGGGTTTCTATTCTATTCCCTTGGTCTATGTGTCTGTTTTTGTGCCAATACCATGCTGTCTTGATGATGACAGCTTTGTAGTAGAGGCTAAAGTCTGGGATTGTGATGCCTCCTGCTTTGGTCTTCTTCTTCAAAATTACTTTGGCTATTCGGGGCCTTTTGTGGTTCCATATGAATTTTAGGATTGCTTGTTCTAGTTTTGAGAAGAATGCTGGTGCAATTTTGATTGGGATTGCGTTGAATGTGTAGATAGCTTTGGGTAGTATTGACATTTTGACAATATTTATTCTTCCAATCCATCAGCATGGAATGTTTTTCCATTTCTTTATATCTTCTTCAATTTCCTTCATAAGCCTTCTATAGTTTTCAGCATACAGATCTTTTACATCTTTGGTTAGATTTATTCCTAGGTATTTGATGCTTCTTGGTGCAATTGTGAATGGGATCAGTTTCTTTATTTGTCTTTCTGTTGCTTCATTATTAGTGTATAAGAATGCAACTGATTTCTGTACATTGATTTTGTATCCTGCAACTTTGCTAAATTCATGTATCAGTTCTAGCAGACTTCTGGTGGAGTCTATCAGATTTTCCATGTATAATATCATGTCATCTGCAAAAAGTGAAAGCTTAACTTCATCTTTGATGCCTTTGATTTCCTTTTGTTGTCTGATTGCTGATGCTAGAACTTCCAACACTATGTTAAACAACAGCGGTGAGAGTGGACATCCCTGTCGTGTTCCTGATCTCAGGGAAAAAGCTCTCAGTTTTTCCCCGTTGAGGATAATGTAAGCTGTGGGCTTTTCATAAATGGCTTTTATGATCTTTAAGTATGTTCCTTCTGTCCCGACTTTCTTAAGGGTTTTTATTAAGAAAGGTGGCTGAATTCTGTCAAAGGCCTTTTCTGCATCGATTGACAGGATCATATGGTTATCTTTTCTTTTATTAATGTGATGTATCACGTTGATTGATTTGCGAATGTTGAACCAGCCCTACATCCCAGGAATGAATCCCACTTGATCATGGTGAATAATTCTTTTTATATGCTGTTGAATTCGATTTGCTAGTATCTTATTGAGAATTTTTGCATCCATATTCATCAGGGATATTGGCCTGTAGTTCTCTTTTTTTCCTGGGTCTCTGTCTGGTTTAGGAATCAAAGTAATACCGGCTTCATAGAATGAGTCTGGAAGTTTGCCTTCCCTTTCTATTTTTTGGAATAGCTTGAGAAGGATAGGTATTCTCTCTGCTTTAAACGTCTGGTAGAACTCCCCTGGGAAGCCATCTGGTCCTGGACTCTTATTTGTTGGGATATTTTTGATGATTGATTGAATGTCTTTGCTGGTTATGGGTCTGGTCAAGCTTTGTATTTCCTCTGATTGAGTTTTGGAAGCGTGTGGGTTTTTAGGAATTTGTCTAATTCTTCCAGGTTGTCCAGTTTGATGGCATAAATTTTTCATAGTATTCCCTGATAATTGCTTGTATCTCTGAGGGATTGGTTGTAATAATTCCATTTTCATTCATGATTTTATCTATTTGGGTCATCTCCCTTTTCTTTTTGAGAAGCCTGGCTAGAGGTTTATCAAATTGTTTATTTTTTCAAAAAACCAACTCTTGGTTTCGTTGATCTGCTCTACATTTTTCTTAGATTCTATATTGTTTATTTCTGCTCTGATCTGTATTATTTCTCTTCTTCTGCTGGATTTAGGCTGTCTTTGTTGTTCTGCTTCTATTTCCTTTAGGTGTGCTGTTAGATTTTGTATTTGGGATTTTTCTTGTTTCTGGAGATAGGCCTGGATTGCAATGTATTTTTCTCTCAGGACTGCCTTCACTGCATCCCAAAGCGTTTGGATTGTTGTATTTTCATTTTCATTTGTTTCCATATATTTTTTAATTTCTTCTCTGATTGCCTGGTTGACCCATTCATTCTTTAGTAGGGTGTTCTTTAACCTCCATGCTTTTGGAGGTTTTCCAGATTGTTTCCTGTGGTTGATTTCAAGCTTCATAGCATTGTGGTCTGAAAGTATGCATGGTATGATTTCAATTCTTGTATACTTATGAAGGGCTGTTTTGTGACCCAGTATGTGATCTATCTTGGAGAATGTTCCATGTGCACTTGAGAAGAAAGTATATTCTGTTGCTTTGGGATGCAGAGTTCTAAACATATCTGTCAAGTCCATCTGACCCAATGTATCATTCAGGGCCCTTGTTTCTTTCTTTTTTTTTTTTTTAATTTTTTTTTTAACGTTGTGTTTATTTTTGAGACAGGGAGAGAAAGAGCATGAACAGGGGAGAGTCAGACAGAGAGAGACACAGAATCTGAAACAGGCTCCAGGCTCTGAGCTGTCAGCACAGAGCAGGGCCCTTGTTTCTTTATTGACCGTGTGTCTAGATGATCTATCCATTTCTGTAAGTTGAGTGTTAAAGTCCCCTGCAATTACCACATTCTTATCCATAAGGTTGCTTATGTTTGTGAGTAATTGTTTTATATATTTGGGGGCTCCCGTATTTGGCGCATAGACATTTATAATTGTTAGCTCTTCCTGATGGATAGACCCTGTGATTATTATATAATGCCCTTCTTCATCTCTTGTTACAGCCTTTAATTTAAAGTCTAGTGTGTCTGATATAAGTATGGCTATTCCAGCTTTCTTTTGACTTCCAGTGGCATGATAAATAGTTCTCCATCCCCTCACTCTCAATCTGAAGGTGTCCTCAGGTCTAAAATGAGTCTCTTGTAGACAGCAAATAGATGGGTCTTGTTTTTTTATCCATTCTGATACCCTATGTCTTTTGGTTGGCGCATTTAGTCCATTTACGTTCAGTGTTATCATAGATAGATATGGGTTTAGAGTCATTGTGATGTCCATAGGTTTCATGCTTGTAGTGATGTCTCTGGTACTTTGTCTCACAGGATCCCCCTTAGGATCTCTTGTAGGGCTGGTTTAGTGGTGACAAATTCCTTCAGTTTTTGTTTGTTTGGGAAGACCTTTTTCTCTCCTTCTATTCTAAATGACAGACTTACTGGATAAAGGATTCTCGGCTGCATTTTTTTTCTGTTCATCACATTGAAGATCTCCTGCCATTCCTTTCTGGCCTGCCATGTTTCAGTAGAGATCGGTCATGAGTCTTACAGGTCTTCCATTATATGTTAGAGCACGTTTATCTCTAGCTGCTTTCAGAATTTTCTCTTTATCCTTGTATTTTGCCAGTTTCACTATGATATGTCATGCAGAAGATTGATTCAAGTTATGTCTGAAGGGAGTTCTCTGTGCCTCTTGGATTTCAATGCCTTTTTCCTTCCCCATATCCGGGAATTATTAAAGATTATTTCTTTAAGTACACCTTCAGCACCTTTCCCTCTCTCTTCCTCCTCTGGAATACCAATTATGCATAGATTATTTCTCTTTAGTGCATCACTTAGTTCTCTAATTTTCCCCTTATACTCCTAGATTTTTTTATCTCTCTTTTTCTCAGCTTCTTCTTTTTCCATAACTTTATCTTCTAGTTCACCTATTATCTCCTCTGCCTCTTCAATCCGAGCTGTAGTTGTCTCCATTTTATTTTGCAACTCATTAAGAGCATTTTTTAGCTCCTCCTGGCTGTTCCTAGTCCCTTGATCTCTGTAGCAAGAGATTCTCTGCTGTCCTTTATACTGTTTTCAAGCCCAGCGATTAATTTTATGACTATTATTCTAAATTCACTTTCTGTTATATTGTTTAAATCATTTTTGATCAGTTTCGTTAGCTGTTGTTATTTCCTGGACATTTTTCTGGGGAGAATTCTTCTGTTTCGTCATTTTTGATAGTCCCTGTAGTGGTGCAGGACTGTGGAGCACTTCCTCTGTGCTGTCTTGAATAACTTGAGTTGGTGGGCGGGGCCGCAGTCAGATCTGATGTCTGCTTTCAGCCCACCACTGGGGCCACAGTCAGACTGGTGTGTGCCCTCTCTTCCCCTCTCTTAGGGGCAGGGTTCACTGCTGGGTGGCGGGGCCCATCTGAGCTACTTGCACACTGCCAGGCTTGTGGTGCTGGGGATCTGGCGTATTAGCTGGGATGGATCGGCAGGGTGCACAGGGGCAGGAGAGGCAGGTTCAGCTCACTTTTCCTTTGGAGATCTGCTTCGGGAGGGGCCCTGCGGCACCGGGAGGGAGCCATACCTGCTGTAGGGATCCATCGGCAGAAGCACAGCGTTGGATGTTTGCGAGGTGCAAGCAAGTTCCCTGGGAGGAACTGGTTCCCTTTGGGATTTTGGCTGGGGGATGGGAGAGGGAGATGGTGCTGGTGAGCGCCTTTGTTCCCTGACAAGCTGAGCTCTATAGTCTGGGGCTCAATAACTCTCTCTCCAGTTGTCCTCCAGCCCTCCCGTTCTCCGAGCAGAGCTGTTAGCTTATAACCTTCCAGATGTCAAGTCCCTCTTGCTGTCAGAACACACTCCATCAGGCCCCTCCGCTTTTGCCAGCCAAACTCGGGGGCTCTGCTTTGCTGGCGGGCTGCCCCTCGGCCCCGGCTCCCTCCCGCCAGTCCTTGGAGCGTGCACTGCCTCTCCGCCCTTCCTACCCTCTTCCGTGGGCCTCTCTTCTGAGCTTGGCTCCGGAGACTCCATTCTGCTAGTCTTCTGGCGGTTTTTTGGGTTATTTAGGCAGGTGTAGGTGGAATCTAAGTGATCAGCAGGACGCGAGGTGAGCCCAGCGTCCTCCTACGCTGCCATCTTCCCAGGATCCCCCAGGTTTGTTGTTTTGTTAAAGAGGAAATTGTTGCCTAGGTAGCTGTTTACCCAGTGTGTCCTTGGGAGGAGGTGAGTTAAGGATCTTCCTACTTCACAATTTTGAACTGAAACTCTCAAGGAACTTCTTTATGGATTGAATATGAAGTAATACAATTAGGAATAGTTAATAATTCTACAAAAAACCTTTTATAAAGAAAATGCTAATCTAGTCTGCAGCACATACAAGTCCTTTCTTCTATTTCTACCTTTGATTTATCAGTGATTTGATAGATCTTTTCCTTCTTTCTCCTACCCCAAATGACTTGCCTCTCCTTTAGGTTACCCATATTATTTAAACAAAAAAGCTCATTATTCAGATATTTCTTCTTGTGTTTTATTTCTTATTTTTTCCTCTTATTCCCATTTTACTACATTACTATGATCCATCTCCTGTTACATAATTAAGGTCACATCACTTGTTCCACTTTGTCTAGGTCACATAGCATTTCCATGATAACAATGGAAATTTCTTTAATAAAAATCCATATACTCAGTAAAACATTGTTTTTATATGGAAGTTATAGAATACTATATCTGAGTAACTATCCAAATGCAGCATGGAAAAATATGACAGATCTGACATTGAATTTTGCTTTTATGTTATGTTATTTTTATCATTTATATATCACTAGAAGATACATCACTAGAAGACATTCTTAATATTCTTCTTTATAATTTGATATTTCAAAAACTTGTCACTTAATAATATGTGGCATCAAATACATAAAATAACCTCATTTTTATAGATTTGGAAAGTAGTATACATAAAATATTCCCACATTACACAAGCCAAAATGCTTGCCTTATTCATAAATAGTTTTATTCATCAAAAATTATTTTCTAGTTGCAATATTTTAATATATTTCAAAATATGTGTATTTTAAACTGTATTTCAGTGAAAGATTACCACAATTTAAATTATTTGCGGCCTCTAACTATTCCTTGAATCACCATTTCATGTTTATATTTTTATCATAACAGTGCAATAGCAGCTTGTATTTTCCTCTCTAGCAATAAGGAGTCCATGAGAAAATAGTTGATAAAGTATAGATAAAGTGCTAAGTTCCTCAGAAAGTATGCATAGTATGAGTACTAAGCCTTGTTATTTATTTATTTATTTATTTATTTATTTATTTATTTATTTATTTTTAAGTTTATTTATTTGTTTAGAGAGAGAGAGAGTGAGCATAAGTGGGGGAGTGGCAGACAGGGAGAGAGAATTCCAATTAGGATCCGCACTGTCAGCATGGAGACCGACTTGGGGCTCGAACTTATGAACTCTGAGATCATGAGCTGAGCAGAAATCAGGGGTCGGATGCTTAACCAGCTAAGCCACCCAGGTGCCCTATTTTCTCTTTAGATTGCCTATCCATGTTGAATATTTTCATAAATCACATTTTTCTAAATGTCTTATTAGCTTGGATAACACAAATGGAGTAACTTTCAAAAATCTAGCCCCACTGTTTTTCTATATATTTATACAAGTTAAAATAGATTATTTTAAGGGGCTAGTTTTAATATGGTAACATTGTTCTGAGCAATTTGGGCTCCAAGAAATAATGGAACGTTTATGCTTCCATTACTCTTTCAGATCTACGTAATATGTCTTTTAAGGAATCTTTTCAAACATGCCAGAAACACATTTCCATATGGACAACACTGCAAGCCTTAATTGCTTTGGTCTTAAAACATAATACGAGAGGAAGGTTGCAATGGAGGTTTGCTCAAATTCAAGTCAGCAAGCTTTTCTTAAGCATTTTTGGCTTGATGGTGAAAAAAAAAAAAATGGTGTCCGCCTTCAAGAAATAGAATAAATTCCAGTATGGTGATATGAGAAAGCACACAACTGAATATCATTCAAGTCATATGAGCTAAGAGAGCATGGATTTAAGTTACAGGAAAACAAGGAAGATGAAAATCCATTTGAAGACTGGGTAGGATTCTTGTAGGAAAAGACTGGCAATATCACATTCTAGGAAGAGAGAATAGCATGTGCTATATTGCTGAGCTGATAAAGGGTAGAGGCATTTGGAAGAACAGTTTTCCTCAAGCAACTGGTTATTTTAAGAGAATAGTAGCTTTTTAAAAATCCCTTTTTTAAAAATACACTTCGCACAACTAAAATGATCTATTTTCTGTAAGAGGCACGTCTAGCATTCTGTAACACAATATGGCAGAATTGGAAGTATAATGTCAGAAAGTTCAGTTTCGACTGTATTAAGGAACTTAAATGCTAGAATGCAAATGTATAAACAAAGGGAAAAGAGAACCAAATTGCAAGCCCTGGGTTCAGGCCTACCTTTTTTACTGCTAAGGGCACAAACTTCAGGCCTAGAGGTTTACTCATTAGCAAAATAGGAACCTGGACAGGTATAATCTTTTGATAAGTAACAAAGTAACAGTTTTGAAAGTGTTTTTAAGCTATGGTTTGGTATATGTCTGTGTGTGATAATTGATATTATATAATTTCTTACACCATGAGCTATGAGGAGATACAAGTTTTTTGATTGAGGATAATATAGCAGTAGCTGTGCAATAAAAACCTTTATCTGAAAACTAAGTGTAATACATCTTGTAATAGAAGAGGAAGCCATTGCTGTTGTCCAGATGAGAAATTTTAACAATGTAAAGTACGATGGAGGCAATGAGAATTGAAAGGGAACAATTGATGAAATTAAAGAATTAGACTCAAAGGGTTGCAGGGTTTGGGGAAAGAATGAAGATTTTAAAATCTTTATTCATTGGAAAAATCATACTAAAATTAGGAAGAGAAAAGTAACTTGGCATTTACTGAACTCTTCTTTAGCCTGAGTACTTTACCAGGAAACGTTGTAACTTTTAGATACCTAGACCTTCACTATAGCAGTACAACCTGATGTTATTCCATTTTTATTAAAAGGGAAACAGATCTTTGGGGAGAATAAATGGCTTCTCCACGTCAAGTGAAAAGAATAACAGGACTTAAAATTAAGTTCATCTAATTCCAAATTCCATACTCTTTCATGTGTAATAGTGTATACTTGTTTTAGAAGAAAGACTAGTTCAGTTTTTAAAAGTTAAAAATAAATGTCCAAATTTCAGAAAAAATGAAAATAATAAAGACCTAAAACAAACAAACAAACAAATGAACATGGAACATCATGATTATTGAAATCTTCAACAGGTGATGGTATTCCTAAGGCAGAATATATAGTAAAAGAAGACAGTTTTGGAGAAGGAACACGGAGCAGGGCTTATTTTTTAGGTAATGGGAAGAGGAAGTAGATTCAAGAAAAGAGTGGCAAATAGGTGGTAGGGTGACTTGACTAGACTCAGGGAAATCAAGATACTCCTTAGATCACTAAAGCCAAAGAAGAGGTTACACTGGTGACAGAAGAGTTGAGGGAAATGGGGATAGAGAATATTAATTTAGGGATGGAGAATCATTGGTAACTTAAGAGATGATGCAAAACAATTAGATTACAAAATATTAGGAAATAGCTGTGTGAAATTCTATTCTTTAGGAAACTTTTGTGTTGGGGTGCCTGCGTGGCTCAGTTAAGCATCCAACTCTTAATTTCAGGTCAGGTCATGATCTCATGGTTCTTGAGATCAAGCCCCATATAGGCCTCTGCACTGACAGCGTGGAGCCTGCTTGGGATGTTTCTTGCCCTCTCTCTGTGCCCCTCCCCTCCTCTCAAAATAAATAAACATTAAAAAATATATATTAAAAAAAGTTTTTTGAGGGTAGAAGGGACACCTCTGGGAGTTTCTATGTATTAATGATCTCTTTGCAATCACCAAAGTAAGACATATAAGTGATTAGACTAGCATACTTAGAAAGCTTATTTTAGGAGAACAGATGAAGGCAGGTCCATGTTCAAAAGTGTGATGAATTTATATCATGATAGCTTCTCTTGACTATAGTAGTGTTTTAATATTAACAGATGAGAGGTATGTACCCTGCTATTTCATTACAAGGATATATCAGTGTTTTAATACTGCAAGTAAAAATCCAAATTTTGTAGCCAAAATTGTTCTTTCTTCTCAAGGTGAAGACAAATTCCTATCTTTGTCTAGTGATATATCTTTAAAGGGAAGGCATCAAACAAGAACTTTCCTACAGAAGGAAACTCTGTGTAGGTAAGGATTCCAAAAACTGAGCCTTCTCAGACATTTGGTTATCATTTTAAGAGACATTTAAATTTTTAATTTATTTTTCAGCATAGAATTTCCTGGCAGTTTCTATGTCTTTTTGGAAGCATTTCAAATAGGCATTTCAAATTAGAAACCGGGCTTTTAAGATTTCAAAACACAGCTGTTGGGAGTCTCACCTTGGAGATTAGCACAAACAATGGTAGGCAAATCATAGTATGTCCCATAAGATATCTTCTCCAGGGATTTTTTCAATAGTTTCCTCAGTGATTATAAAAATATTGATTTTATGCATATAAGAATATTTTTATTTTAGCAACTGCTGTCTGTAAATCATTAGTTTTAGGATGAGTTTGAAGTCCTGCTATTAGGTCATGTGATCAGAGAAAGTAATGGAGAAATGCTAAAGCTGTAGTTACACATAAAAAGGTAATATAAATCTCACTGGTAATGTTAAATGTATAGTAATTGTTAGATTTTTCAATATGGTAATATTGGTGCCTAATTCACTTAAACTTTAGTCCTCAAGTTAAAAAAATGAACATAGTAAAAGTAACTATAACTAGATTAATCTGTTATTAGTTGCATAATAATAATTTTTTTAAACATGCAAATTGTAGCAGCATCAACCTAAAATGTGAAGGGGGAAGTAAATGTGTAGTTTATTAATTCTATTGAATTTTCCAAGTTAAGTTGTTATTGTTTAAAATAAGGTATTATAAGTTTAAGATATATTATGTAAGTCTCATGGTGACCACAAGGGGAAATCCTGCAGTAATTACACAAGAGAACATGATCAAGAAGTCAGAACATATGGATACCAAAAAACATCAAAACACACAAAAAAAGATGGAAGGATAAGAAACAAGTAACAATAGATCCACAAAACAACCAGAAAACAATTTATAAAGTAACAATATTAAGTCCTTGCCTATCAATAATTACATTAAATGTAAATAGATTAAATAGATTAAATTAGATAAGTCACAGAAATAGCTGAACAGATAAAAGCATGAGAGCCAACAATATGCTGCCTATGAGACTCACTTTAACAACAAACATGGATGATAAATGAGTTAGTACATCAAGAATATATAATAATTGTAGGGGGCCATGGGTGGGTCAGTCGGTTAAGCATCTGACTCATGCAGGTCATGATTTCACAGTTGTGAGGTCAAACCTTACGTGGGGCTCCATGCTGGGCGTGGAGCCTTCTTAAGATTCTCTCTCTCTCTCTCTCTCTCTCTCTCTCTCTCTCTCTCTCTCTCTGTCTCTCTCTCTCCCTCCCTCCCTCTCTCCTCCCTCCCTCCCTCCCTCCCTCCTTCTGTCCCTCCCCTGCTGGTGGTCTCACTCTCTCTCAAAAAGAAAAAAAATATATATATATATGAATTATAAATATTTATGTGCCTCAAATTGGACTAACTATATAAAGCAAAAATTAACACTGGTCAAAGGAAAATAAATTAGTAATACAATAATACAATACAATAATTGGAATTATTATAGTAACACTATTATAGTACTATTACTATAGTGGTACTATTATTACAAAAATAGTAATACAATAGTTGGGATTTGAATGTCTCTCAACAAGGATAGACTGATCATCGAGACAGAGAATCAATAAAGAAACAATGGTTTTGAAAAGATTGTAGAGCAAATGGACCTCATAGACATACATAGAACATTCTATACAACAAAAAAGAATCCATATTTTCTTAAATGCATATGAAGCGTTTTCTAGGATAGGCCATGTGTTAGGCCACAAAACAAGTCTTAGCAAATTCAAGAAGATAGAAATCCTGCCAGATGTCTTTGCTGACCACAATGGTGCAAAACTGGAAATCAATAACAAGAGGAAAACTGGAAAATTCACAAACACATGGAAATTAAACAACACTCCCCTGAGCAACCAATGAATCAACAAGAAGTTAAAGGGGGAATTAAAAACTTTGTGAGAAAAACAAAACTGGAAATACAACATAACAGAACTTACGAGATACAGGGAAACAGTCCTAAGAGGAAAGTTCTTACGATAAATGCCTACGTGAAGAATCAAGAAAGATCCCAAATGTACAACAAACCCTCCACCTTAAAAAACTAGAAAAGAAGAGCAAACTTAGCCCAAAGTTAAAAGAAGAAAGGAAATAATAAAGATGAAAGCAGAAATAAATAAAACAGAAAACAGAAAAATAATAGAAAAGATTAACCAAGCTAAGAATTAGTTCTTTGAAAAGATAAAATTGGCAAGCCCTTAGCTAGAGTAACCAAGATAAAAATGGAGAAGAGGACCCAACTCAAGAAATCATTCCTGAAAAAAGAGACATTACAGTTGATAACAGAAATTCCAAGGATCAGAAAAACTATTTAATATGAAAAGTGTTATGCCAATAAACCAGAAAATCTAAGAAAAATAGAAAATTCTTAGAAACATTCAACTTACCAGTCCTGAATCAGAGAGAACAACCAAGTAGACCTCGTATTAAAGAAGATTGAATCAATGATCAAAGATCTCCCAACAACAACAAAAAACACCCAGAACCAGATGGCTTCAATGGTGAATTTGCCAAACCTTTAAAGAAGAATTAACACCAGTATTTCTCAAACTCCTCCAAAAAATTGAAGAGGAGGGGACATTCTCAAATTCATTTTACAAGGCCTGCATTATCCTTATACCAAAAACAGGAAAAGACACTGGTAGAAAAGAAAGCCTTTTTAGGTCAATGTCTCTGATGAATGCAGATGCAAAAATTCTCAATGAAATACTTGCACACAAAATTCTGCAGCACATTAAAAGGATAATTTGCCATGATCAAATGGGATTTATCCCTGGATGCAAGGATGGTGAAACATATGAAAATCAATAAATATGATGATATCACACTAGCACAATCAAAGGAAAGAATCAAAAGGTACAGAAAACACATCAAAATTCAACATCCATTCATGATAAAAACTAGATTTAGAAAGAACATGCCTCAACATAATAAAGGCCATATATGAAAAACACACAGCTAATATGATACTCAGTGGTAAAAACCAGAGCTTTTCCTCTGATATCAGGAACAAGACCAGGATTTCCACTCTCATCATTTCTATTCAACATAGCACTAGAAGTCCTGGCCCCACCAATCAGACAAGAAAAAGAAATACAAGGCATCCATATTGGTAAGGAAGTAGTTAAACTGTTACCAATTGCAGATAACATGATACTATACACAGAAAACTTTAAGACTCCACCAAAATACTATTAGAAGTAATGAATGAATTAAATTGCAGGATACAAAACTAATACACAGACATTAGTTGCATTTCTATAAACTAATAAAGAAGTATCAGAAAGAAAAATTAAGAAAGCAATTCCATTTGCAGTTTTACCAAAAAGAATACAATACCTAGGAATAAACTTAACCAAGAAGGTGGAAGATCTGTACTCTGAAAACTGTGAAACACTGATGAAAGAAATTAAAGATAATACAAGCAAATGGGAAAATAGTCCATGTTCATGGACTGGAAAAATTGATACAGCTAAAAGGTCCATTCTGCCTATAGCAATCTATACATTCAATGCAATCCCTACTAAAATACCAACAACAGTTTTTACAGAATTAGAACAAATGATACCAAAATTTGTATGGAATCACAAATGACCCTGAATAACCAAAGCAATCTTAGGAAAGAGAAAGCTGGAAGCATCACAATTCCAGATTTCAAGATTAACTACAAGGCTGTAGTAATCAAAAGAGTATGGTACTGGCACAAAATAGACACATGGATTGATGGAACAAAATAGCCCAGACATAAACTCACACTTTTGTGGTCAATTAATTTATGACAAAAGAGGCAAGAATATACAATGGGGAAATGATTATCTCTTCAGTAAATGGTTCTGGGAAAACTGGACAACCACACGGAAAAGAATCTGGACTACTTTCAAACAGCGTCCACAAAAATAAACTCAGAATGGCTTAAAGACCTAAATGTGATACCTGAAACCATAAAAATCCTAGAAGAGAACACAGAATAAAATTTCTCTGATATCAGCTGTAGCAATGTTTTTCTACATATGTCTCCTAAGGCAAGGAAAGCAAAAGCAAAAATAAGCTATAGGGACTAAATCAAAATAAAAAGCTTCTGCACAGCAAAGGAAACCATCAACAACAAAAAAAGACAACATACTTAACAGAAGAATATATTTGCAAAGGATATATCCAATAAAAGGTTAATATCCAACTATATAAAGAATTTATAGAACTCAGCACCAAAATAATCATCATCTGATTACAAAATGGACAGACAACCTGAATGACTTTTTTTCGAAGAAGACATACAAATGGCTAACAGACACATGAAAATATGTTCAACAATAGTAATCATCAGGGAAATGTAAATCAAAATCAGAATGTGATATTACCTTACGCCTGTCAGAATGACTGAAATCAAAAAGACGAGAAGTGACCAGTATTGACAAGGACATGGAGAAAAAGTGGGAAAAAAGTTGGTGGGAATATAAATTGATACAGCCACTGTGGGTAATGGTATGGAGTTTCCTCAAAAAAGATAAAAATAGAAATATTGTATGATCCAACAGTTTCACTACTGGGTATTTATCCAAAGAATGTGAAAGCACTAAAAAATATATATGCATCCCTACATTTATTGCAGCATTATTTATATAGCCAAGATGTGGAAGCAATTCATGTGTACATCAATAGAAGAATGGATACAGATGTATATATGTGTGTATACACACACACACACAGGAATGTTAAGTAGTCATGAAAAAGTATAAGGTTGTGACATTTGCAACAACCCGAACGGACCTAAAGAGTATTAATAAGTCAGGCAAATACAAATAACATATGATATCACTTATATGTAGAATGAAAACAAAACAAACATACAAACAAAAATAATCAGACTTACAAATACAGAGAATAAACTGGTGGTTGGCAGAGAGGAGAAGGGTGGGAGATGGGCAAAATGGGTAAAGAGGAGTGGGAGATAAAGGTTTCCAGTTAAAGAATGAATAAGTCAGTGGAATAAAATTTACAACATAGGGAATATATTTAATGATGTTGTATTAATGTTATATGATGACAGTAGCTATGCTTCTGATGAGCAAAATATAACATATAGAGTTGTTGAAACACTATGTTGCACATCTGAAATTAATGTAACATTGTGTGTCAAACTATACTCAAATATAAACAAATAAATACTTTAAGATTTTAAAAACAAGATTCTTGTTTTTTACAGAAGTATAGAAAACACTCCTAAAGTTTATATGGAGCCACGAAAGACCTCAAATAGCCAAAGAAATTAAAAAAAAGAAAAAGCAGAAAGTATCACACTTTATGATTTTAAGCTATGCTATACAGATATAGTCATCAAAACAGTATGGTTCTGGCATAAAAACAGACAATTAGAGCAATGGAACAGAACTGAGGCCCAGAAATAAGCCCAAGCATTTATAATCAAATAATATTTGACAAGGGAGTGAAGAACACTCACTGGGGAAAATGCAGCCTCTTCCGTAAATGGTGCTAGGATAATTGGATAGTCACACAGCAAAGAATGAAAATTTGATCTAAATCTTACACCATTTACAAAAATTAACTTGAATTTGATTAAGGACTTAATATTAGACCTGAAACCATGAAACTCCTAGAAGAAATCATAGGAATAAATCTCCTTGACATAGGTCTTGGAGATGATTTTTTAAATCCGGCACCAAAAGAAAAAGAACAAAAGCAAAAACAAGCAAGTGTGACTACATCAAACTAACTACAGCAAAAGAAACCATCAACAAAGTGAAATTATGGGCTATGAAATGGGGAAAAATATTTCCAACCATGTATCTAATAAGAGGCAAGTAGCCAAAACGTATGAAGAACTCATACAATTGAGTAGCAAAAAAATAATGATAATAGCAATCATTATCCAGAACATAGTGAATTAAAAATATGGGAAAAGGACCTGAATAGACATTTCTTTAAAGAACATATGAGGATGGCTAGCACACTCAATATCACTAAACTTTGGGGAAATGCAGTATGCAACTGCAATGAAATTTAACCCCGCACCTGTTAGAATGGCCATCCTCAAAAAGATAAGAGATAACAAATGCTGCCATGCATGTGGAAAAAAGGGAACCTTTGTGCACTATTGGTTGGATTGTAAACTGGAACAGCCACATGGAAAACATTATGGAGGACAAAAAATTAAAAATGGAGCTACCATATGATTAAGCCGTTCTACTTCTGGAACCTATCCAAAGGAAATGAAAATAATAACTGAAGAGTGATAGCCCCCATCTTCATAGCTGGTTGCTACAGATACAGAGCTGAAAAGGGGGTTTTCAATTGTATAGGAGGAAATGGAAATAAAAAAATATATATAATACACTGTGATAAGTACAATTAGATAAATATATCCAATATACAGAGAAATAAATGATTACCTCTTTGGGGAATATAGGGAGGAAGAGCTGCCCCAAAGGAGATGACATCTTCACTATGTTCTGAAAATGGATAGAAGTTTTCCAGATGGACAAGAAGTTTAGGAGAGAATTTCAGGATGAGTGTTGAACATGTGCACTGACCCAGAACTGTATACCATGCAGCATATCTGAGGGCAGTTTGTATTGCTGAGTATCAAGTACAAAGTGGGGTAGAAGATAAAGCCCAAGAAAGAGATTGACAAGTAGACAAGGGAATGGAATACATTCCCAATTGATGGATTAGCACCATAATTCATACTTTACTCCACAAAAGTGTAATTTTAACAAAACAAAAAGGCAAAGGCAAAGTGGTATATCATAAGATTACTTCTAAGCTCCTTTAAATAAGCTATTGCAAGTAAGGGAATCCCCAATGGACATTTTACAGATAAAGCTTTATTTTTCCCAAATAACACGAAGTCCAGAAGAAGTACTTACTGTCATACCTTCAGCTTCTTAGTAATACTATTGGATACAGGGCCTCTTTCAGCCTTTTTAAATCTTTTCCACATTCTTAGCAGATTAGTTTTGAGTCTTTAGTGATGGTCTCATGATGGCAGGATGGCTGTTATTATCCTTGTTCCAGATACCAATTCCTCTTTTAAAAAAGGAAGGAGGACTAATGTCAAAGAGTTTTCTCTTTTCGAGACCTTGTATTTTTGTTCAGGAAGAAAAGTCTTAGCCAACTTCCATTTCATTGTCCAGAAATGGTCGTCACGTACATCTTTGAAACAATAGCCTAGCACACGAAACACAAGTCTTGCCTGGGGCTGGCATGAGCATATCCTGAATAAATCAGGGTTCTGTTTAAGGGGTAGGGGGCAATTTTTGAAAGGGAATGGGTAGGGTCTGCCAGGTACAGACAGCATAAGATGGCATTTTATGAATTTTTGTTCTCGAATTTTTGTTCTCAGTTTTGTTCTCGAATCTCATATGTTCCCAATCCTTTATCTCTTATCTACCCCACTCCTTTCAACCTGGACTCACACATGCACGTGTATACACACAGACAGAACAGACTAGCCATATTCAACTACTGTGTTCTTCAGAAACTGTCATGCCTGTAACCCCTATAAATTTTGTACGCTGCGTTTCTTACCTAGAATGTCTGTCTTCTCATTCTTTGTTTGGCTACATCAGCTTAATCTCCAGTATTAAGCTCAGGTTTGAAGCCCAACCAGCCTTTATTAGGCAAATTCCCTTCTTTTTCTACAACAATCTCCATACTTAAAATGTGGTGCTGTGATTTTTTTTTTTTCTCTTGGTCTATCCTTGTGTGTCCTTAAACTTTTTGGGAAGAGGGTCTCATGCCTCCTTTTAATATCGGATCCTCTGTATCACCTTTGCATAGAACCTCACATACATCAGTTTCAGAAATCTTGGTCAGCAAGCATCCTATTTTGTTGGACCTGCATGTATATAAGAAAAAAAATTCTTTTAGAATATAAGTGGCTTTAATCAAGCAGATATTCACCTATTCACGATTAAATTTGGGGCTTTGATTGTGTGTTAGACACCTGAGGTTGTAACTCCTAAGTAAACACTCAGTGAATGTATATTGAATAAATAGATTAATGGATATATGTTTGCAAGCGTAGAAGTTTCTGTCTTGGATGGCAAAAGTGATGGTAGTGTTCTGCACTAAGACTAGAAATAAAGAAGAACGGGTTTCAAGTAGGTCAGCTCATTTTGGGACATTTTGAATTTGTGGCCTTTCTGTGGGACATTCAGATGGTTACCAAAAGAGATCAAAAACAGAGATACAGATTTCTAGAAGGAGGTTGAAACCATGTGTAGCACATGTAGCAGTTGCCCTTGTGGGGGTATCCCCACCACACTCAAGATTCATGTACCTGTTCACCCAAGGGCTTCCAGCTGTAAACACCTGTGACTCCTATGGGGTGGCCACCTGTGGGGGTGTTATGCCCAGAATTCGTGATCCGCAAAGACCACCAGGGAGCCGAGTCTGATGCAAAAGCAAAAGAACCTTTATTCGAGCTAGCTCGAGCTCAATCCCCTACCTGCACGGACGCAGCAGTGAGATACCAGGGAGAGAGAGTGAGTTTCAAAAGCACAAAGGTTTTATAGGGGTCTAGGGGCAGTTGGTGAGGTAATGGCTGTGGCCTCAGCCGATTGGCTGGGGAAGGGTCGTGGCCTCAGCCGATTGGCTGGGGAAGGGTTGGAGTCCTGTTAGGCAGGTCGCTGGGCGTGTTTTGATCAGGAAGTTTGAACAGGTGAGCGGGAGGTTACTCAAGGGGAGGAGGCGCGGTCTGAGGTTTCTGTGATTTTCCCGGAAAAGGGGTCATGTTGGGGGGACATAGTCACTCAAGGTGGAGAACACAGAACAAGATGGAGTCGGCCGGCGTAGGCCCGCCCTTTCAGGGGTAATGGGGAGTGACTCCTAACAGGTATGGAGTTTCTTTTGGGGGATAATACAAATATTCTGAAATTAGATAGTCATGTTGTATAACTTTGTGAATCTACTAAAACCCAGTAAACTGTACACTTTAAAAGTGAAAACAGTGTTTGCAAGTAAGTGGGTGAATGAATGGGTGTCTGCAAGGGGGTGTGTGTGGGGGAGGGGTCAGTTAGGTTGCAAGGTGGTGATGGGTGCACACATTGTGGAAGATAAGGTGGAAGAGGCAGGAAGCAACCAGACCAAGGACAACCCTCACTTTCTGTCCCAAAGATCTCACACTTTGGCCGGAAAACAAAATGTGGCATCTGTAGACCTTTTTATGATACGTAATAGGAGCTAGTATTTCTAAACTGTATTCAGACCGAGTGCTCCCTTCATTGCTAGGTCTACTTGACCCATATTCCCAGCTAACTACTAAGTTGTTCACCCTCTTTTTTTCAAGTTTTTATTTAAATTCCAGTTAGCCTACACTTTGATGTCAGTTTCACGTGTAAATTTTCAATTCTCATCTAAAAATTTCAGTAGAAATATTCAGTTTCCTCAGCTTCACCTTCAGACGCATGAGGTATGGTCGGAACGTCTGAATATATAACAAGACCCAGCCCCCTGGGACTACAACGTCAATGGCTCCAGACACACTTTGACAAACCCTGCTATACAAAAATAAATAGAACTCCAAAGTGGTGTTTAATGTTCTAGCACAGGGAGCTCCCCCTTGTTTTGGATCACGGTGTTGTTAGCGTCTTAGTCATTTTCTTCATGGTTCCAAGGCCCAACGAAATATGCAACACTTCCATTTTGTCTTACAGTTTATGTTCCAACAACCTAGCATCATGGTCCACCGCACTGCTTCTCCAACCTTGGATCAGATGGCGTATCACCACTCTCATTTCCTGTTTTGCGGTGAAATGGTGCGGTAGACTTGCTTTTTATTGCAGCAACCACTGAAAACCCCACTTCACAAAGATATGATGCCATTGACAAAAATCTAGTGATCTAACATTGAAACTGAACTCTCTCAAGCTAGTGGTTTGCACCATGTACCATAGATGTCTGTGTTTCCTTCAAAACTTTGAAGTACTCTGCAGACACCCCTGTGGGTCACTGCACCAACCTGATGTGCTCAACCCAGTCTGGGAACTGCAATTGTACCCAGTAAAGAAGGGCAGAGAAAATGTACAATAAAAATGCATGCTGGCATTTTGTTTTGCATTTTAGTAAGATCTGTTGCCCGGGGCGGGTACTTCTCCATCCATTGTTAGAGTCCAGACAAACAATGTGGTGTTTGTAAGTATATTACAAAACACCTGCGAATCAGCTTATCTTTTCTGGCTCTGCAACTATCATGCCTTATCCTAGCGTTTCTTTCATTCAGCAAACACTTCTTATGTACTTAAGTAGCAGACACTGGGCCAGACCACAGATGTAGGCGATAAAAGGGAGACAAAGACAGATTTTTTTTTTTTCCCTTTTAGAGTTTACAGGCTTCCGCTTGTATTCCAGTGATTCATAAAAAGTCTCTGCCATTCTACCCAGCCCTTTATCGGACCTTTGTATACCTGTCTGCTGTTTGTGAGAGTGTCTTTTTGTGTCGAGTAGCAGAGATACAATGAAAACTTTGAACTATTCATTCTATGTCATGCTCCCATAGAATGCTTGGGACTTCTTTTTTCTTTTCTTTTCTTTTCTTTTCTTTTCTTTTCTTTTCTTTTCTCTTCTTTTCTTTGAAGTTTATTTATTTATCTTGAGTGAGTGAGTGAGTGTGTGTGTGTGTGTGTGTGTGAGAGAGAGAGAGAGAGAGAGAGAGAGAGAGAGAGAGAAAGAGAAAGAGACAGGGAAGGAGAAAGAGGGAGAGAGAGAATCCCAAGCAGGTTCAGCACTGTCAGTGCAGAGCCCAATGAGGAGCAGGAACTCATGGATCATGAGATTATGACCTGAGCAGGGATTAAGAGTCAGCCAGTTAACTGATTGAGCTACCCAGGCGCCCCAGGGACTTAATTTTCTTTTAAAGCTAATTCTGTAACCAAATGTTGAATTATGGACGTCCTTTATTGTCACATACTACTTGATAATTTATATAACTTTATATTTTATTACAATATCTGCTTGTACAGTTTTCCTCAATTTTATAGCTGTAAAACAAAAAGCTTAGAGAGATCTGGTATTTTGTGTGTCACTCTATACTTTCCACCTCCTATTTTGAACTTCAGAAAGCTGATACTAAGACTTGCTCAATATTTATGAAAGCACAATTTCTTGGTTTTATTTTTGTTTTTCACCAGAAATGTACTTTTCCTGTAAAATGGAAACATTGATTGCAAAGTTATTTCGATCAGGATAATATAAAGTTCATGATATACATATTTGAGGAACTGCATTATAGCACAGTCACTATGTTAAATGGGAATGATTTAAAAGTTAGGCAACTACACCTCACTTCAAAGTTAAACACTCTTTATTCATTAAAGAGGCACAACTACATAAAAACACAATGAAATATTTGAGGTATATTTGTTGTGACATTTTACTTTAACAAAGAGTAGATGGATTCATGGAATGTTACAGCTAGCATGTACCTACAGATAATCTAATCTAATCTGCTCGAAATTTTCCTCAGTGGGCTATAATGTTAGTAAAGCTGAATGTGTAAAATTGAGTTTATTTTATAGCATAGGCTTAACATGGAAGTAGTAATTTAAGATGCCAAATTTTCATTGCCGACATTTGCAATAATTTATTATTAATTGTCAGCACCTCCGTGTTGGATTTTAGATACAAACACTAAGTGTGGGTAGTCGGTGCTCAGTCTCAGCGGCCCTCCCTATTTGTAAAACATTAAGTGGTTCACAAACAATGAGGTAGTTACTTTGTGTGTTACTCTCTGCACTCTAAATATCACCCATAAAGTTCCTTGTGGATTACTCTTGCATCTTTCTTCTTTCTTTGGCCAGAGAATAAATGACATGGATAACTGCTACAGGAGTAGATCAAATGGGATTTTATATATAAAAAAAAGTGATTTGTAAACTAAAATGCCATATTCAAGTATTAATTGCTAATATGCTTTTAAAAATATTCTAGAGTCGCCTGGGTGGCTCAGTCGGTTGAGCATCCGGCTTTGGCTCAGGTCATGATCTCACAGTTTATGGGTTCCAGCCCCACATCATGACAGCTTAAAGCCTGGAGCCTGCTTTGAATTCTGTGTCTCCCTCTCTCTCTGCTCCTCCCCTGCTCATGCTCTGTCTCTCTCTCTCCTTCAAAAATAAATAAATAAAAACATTAAAAATGTTCTAAGATTTTAAAAAATACAAAAACTTGATCACCTTGGATAGTTTAAAACATCATGTATTCCAATTTTAATTTATCTATGCCTCTGAAATGTGTTCTTACTCTGAGATAGATTTTCTTTTATTTAAACCTCCACTTCCGTCAGTTTATTCCTCTATCACAACTATTCTTTTTTTTTTAAATTTTTTTAATGTTTATTTATTTATTATCAAGAGCCCAAGACGGGACATGAACTCATGAGCTGTGAGATCATGACCTGAGCCTAATGAAGTCAGATGCTTAACTGAGCAACCCAGGCGCCCCTAGGACAACTATTCTTAAACAGAGGGTCATACATCGTCCTTTGGCAGGGAGGTTTGTAATGAATTGGCACCATATATATATACATATATGTATGTATGTACATATATGTATATATATGTATACATATATACACACACACACATATGTTAGATACTTTATATATATGTCATATACCTCTGTATTTTGATATATGTTATCAAAGTTTGATAACATAACCTCTGAAAAATTAGACAAATAATGTTATTTCTCTAACACAACTGTTCTTAAACAGAAGGTCATACATAATCCTTTGGGGGGCATTTTGCAATGAGTTGGTTACCAATACTAAAATACACACACACACATGCATATATATACACATATACATATATATGTATATACACACTTACATATATATAGATATATATATACACACAAATATATATATTTATATATCAAAGTTTGATAACGTAAGCTCTGAAAAATTATTCAAAAAAGATCATCTTCATTGCATTACTTAGTTCCCAGCTAATATGAGTGCACGGATGTGGGGAGAGAAGTAGAAAAGCAACAGGTACAGTTAGAGCTACAGTGCCAGAATTATGATGTTAACTTTGCCTTATTTTATGACGATGCCTCTCTGAGGCACATTTCATGGATATGTTTTCATGTGAATTACAAAACAGCATGTGGTGGAAGCCATTAGGAAACTTACCAACTTAACACCACAGCATTAAAGTTTTTTAGACCTTACTTTTGCCACTGATTTCATTTTTCATTGTCAGGGATTATATAATCAGATTCTAATTTCTAAATGCATCAACCACTTTCCTTTATGTTTCTTTTGTATTCTTTTGTATTGTTATAGCAATAAAATTTGTGCCACACCCATTATAGCTTTTCAATTAATACTATTCGCAAAGTTTATTATTTTCATAATTTTAACTTAGTCTCATAAAACATTTTTAACACAGTACACAAGTTTGTGTTCATATTTTTAAATAAATTTTATTTTGTCACTGATTTTTGTGATTTTTCTGAATATTTTGCTTTCTAAACCTTTTTGCTACTAACCTTCAAAAACACTGTTTACTAATTTCTTTTCTTTTTTTTTTTTCTATCAAAGAATATCATTATCCTACCTTGAGCCTTTCTGTTTATAACTCAGTTTTGGATCTGTACGATACTTCACTTATAATGTACAAACACTGTGCCTATACAGGATTAAACCTCTATCAAAAAGTCATATTCAATCAAGAAACAAAACCTGATCTGGTGAATGTTGAATAGAAGATGTAAAAAAACAAAGACAATTCAAAACAAACAAGCACACAGTGGCAAGGATTTATCTCATACACGCCAGGAACAAGAAAAGAAAAGAAACAGTATCAGTATAAAAATAAGATTTTTAGTTGTTATTTTTTTCATAATTGCACTGAATTTTGAAATTTTGAAATTTTGAAATCTTATTAGGTGCAATAGCAAGGATTTTCAAGGAGGCAATTTTGAAGAGTTCTGAAGAGATGATGAATTAACTTTGAAAGTTAAGGACAGGGCTCCATGATAATAATCATTATTCTTTTCTCTGAAGGTGTAAAGTTCTAACTCATTTTAATGGCTTTATTTTAGCTTAGTTAGCTTTTTTAACTCATGAAGAGCTGTCCCCATATGAAAACCCACGTTAATGTGCTCACCTAGTGTTCCTTTGTTTCTTTCCGACCAAACTATTTTGTTGGGATTTTGTTTCTTTTTCCAGGATATTATCCTGATTGGAATTGCCCCATTTCTCAAGCAACTGTGTTGTTTCGTGAAAGTATATACATATATTAAATAAAACCATACGAAAGACTGACTCCTAGTGATAAAATTTAGACTGAAGTGAAATGAAGTATTGGAAGGTTGGGGCAGGTAGCAACATCACCTTCTAGATATTCTGTCAATGCATACAGAAGTCCAAGTTTGGGGACACTGAGAGGGTAGCACTTGGTTTCAGTATTGATTGAGATAGTGAGTGACTTTTAACCTCGCACCACTGAACAAGCCAAGGTACCCAAGGTCAGTATCCAAACTGATCATAGCCAAGAGTGCAACAAAAGGCAGTAGATCAGGAGACTAAATTATAAAAAGGCAGTAGATCAGGAGTGTATGAATGCTGAATTTAATCTTCGTGGCATTTGGCACAGATTGGGTTCTGCTGATACAATCTTTGGAAGGGAATAGCATTAATTTTGTAGGGACAGTGAAATGACAATACATATAAAAAGACCATGGTGTTCTTTTCTCTTTTGAAGGAAAGTTTTGGGATGAGTTAAAAATCTCACTATATTTGAAAAAAAATTATCAATATACTTTAGATTTAAAAAAAATTGAAAAGGTAATTTATTATAACCTTAGAATAAATTTTGTGAAAAAAAATATATAAAACTTTATAGTAAGTGGGTTAATACCATCACTTTTGCTTCCAGCTTAAGATGACAGGTTGAATATTTGAGAGAGAGAATAACCCAGGGTACAAAGGAGAGACATATTGAATCCGAAACCAGGTGCAGAAACAGCCCTTTCATAAAAAGATACAAGTGCTCTGTTTTTACAGTAAGAAAGGAGAAGAGAATGAATGTGAATAAGAAAAGAATAAGAGTTTTGGAATTATATTAAAAACACATTAACAGTATAGAGCTTAAAGTTTTTTTCACTTATTTTCATAATCTTTATTTTCAAAACATTCTACAACAATCATAAATCACTTGTATAATTCTAAAAGAGAAAAGAAAATCATATGGTAAAAATTTCCTACTCTAAATCCATTTTGGTAAAAGTAACCTCAGATTTTCTAATGTGCAGTTAATCATTTTTGAAATTATTAATTTAAATACATTTAGAGAATCATTTGATTTTTGAAGATATTAAACAGATATGATTGAGGTCATCTTGATGATAGATTAGAATGGGGAAAAGTTACATATTTTGAAAAATTAACATCTTTTTTCACTGACAGCTCTGATATCATAGTGTGTTTTTGCAATAATAGGTATAATTTTTAAAAAGATGATAGTGCAAGGGCGCCCAGGTGGCTAAATTGGTTGAGTGTCCGACTTTTGATTTCAGCTCAGGTCATCATCCCAGGGTCCTGGGATTGAGCCCCATATTGGACTGTGCTCAGCATAGAGCCGCTTAAGATTCTCTTTCTCTTCCTCTGCCCCTCTCCCCTGCTTGTACATGCACTCTCTCTCTCTCTATCTCAAAAACAATAAAAATAAAAAATTTAAAAATTAAAAAAAAAGATGATAGTACTTCAACAGGGGCCAATATAATCACAGTGAAGACCAACACTTGTTTTTCCAGCTATGTGATTGCATATCATATGCTTGATGACTCCACACTTTGAAATTAAAACTGTGTTCAATCCTTTATTTTGGAATGTTCTATCAGATTGAGTATCCTACTACAGTGAAAGGTTTTATTTAGCTGGGCGAGACAGATGTCTCTTCAGTGGTGACAGAAAGTACAGTTTGTACAGCTTGTCTTCTGTATAACTGAATACTTTCCTAGAAATACATATTTTTAATGAAACTTAGTTGTTTTTTTTTAAGTTTGACTCAAATATTAAAGCAGTTCATAAAATAAGAACACAGTGCATTTGTTCAAGATATCCATTTCTTAGATATTATGGAACCTGGATTCCTCTGAAAAGACTACTTATTTCATTGATTTCCGCCCTCGCTATGTTCTTTTCCTCTTATATTTTTGGTCTAGAATATGTTAACGTGTAGCTGTGATCCGAGATGGAGGTATTTGTAGATGCCCAGTAGAGTCTTTCTTTCAATAGTGGGGTAGAAATTACTGAGTTTCACGGTTATTTCCATGATTGGGGTGCTCAATATGTGTTAGGCGCTCTGTGTACTTTATAAATGGTATTTCATTACATGATCACAACAGCTGAGGAAGCTGAGGCTTTCAGACATTTTTACCTTCTTAAAGCCAAGGAACTGGGAAAGAGAAGAGTTGGATTTGAAAGTTCTGACTTTTTTTTTCAAATATTTTAGAGAGAGACAGGGAGTAGGGAAAGGGGGCAGAGGGAGAGAGAGAGAATCTCAAGCAGGCTTCGTGCTCGGCGTGGAGCCCAACATGGGGCTCAAACCCATGATCCTGGGATGATGACCAGAATGGAAACCAAGAGGCTGACAATCAACATACTTACTCCCCCAGGGGTCCCTGAAAGTTCTCTCTGATTCTTTGGCTTAAACTATTGGCCATAGTCTAAACTACCTCCCCCATTGTACTCAACAGAGAAAAAAAAATCACTGGAATTGTTAATCATTGAGTGCATACAGGAGTGGGTAGAAACTTTAGGGACTAATTGCTGGTCGTCTTTGTTAAGTAGCAGAGCACTTACGTGTCTGTTATTACAAAGTGCCTATCTCCAAGCTAAGTGTAGTCGTTTGCTATAATCAAAAGAAACAAGCTAAAATACTTGCTATTTAAACAAGATGAAATGTCTTTCTTTCAGCAAGAAGAATCTGGTAAACTAGAATATTGTAACCAAATACAAATACAGTGACGACTATAGTGATCTTGACAGAATTACTAATCACTAAGTGAGAAAATAGTAATTAAAATTACTTCTATGGACCAGCCCCTATACTAAGACCTTTTTTTTTTTAACCATGAATCTCCTCAGTACAGTTACCATCATATCATCTCTGTGAGAGCAAGGATCACTGCAGTAGTTTGTAAACCAAACTCCTTGCTTCCACCTTTGCTCCCCTGAAGTTTTTTCTTCACCTAGCAGCCACTATGACCATTTTAAAACATAACGGACCCTAATGTCATTCTTTTGCCTCCCAGTCCTACAAGAACTGCCCAGTTTTCTCAGAGTAAAGGTAGAAATCCTTACTATGGCCTACAAATTCATAAATGATCTGCCCCTAATCTCTAATCACTTCCTTAATTTCATACCCCAGTATCCATCATTTGCTTTGCTCTAATCACATTACTTTTCTCACTGTTTCTGGAACATAGCAAATGTGTCACATGGTAGGAGTTGAGTACAAGTGGATTATAAGCAGTTTAACCATCAGAGAATATCTTACCCAAGAATAATTTGTCCCATTATAAGAATATGGTATCTTTGGATTAAGCCTTTTTAGATAATAACTATTATTATCTAAATATATACTATTATTTACCATTATACTATTATTTAGATAATAGTAAAGATATCATTTATTCAGTCTCTCTCAAAAATACACACACACACACACACACACACACACACACACGCACACTTAATAACTTCCTGTATAGTAGACTTATAGGTTGGAAAACAAAATAGATGAGTGCCTGGAGTTTTTCCAGCGGGATGAGAAATGCAGTAAGTAGACAAATACACAATGTATCAGATAGTATATAGGAATTCATAGGAAAGAAGCTGATGGATTAGGAACAGTTGTTTTATAGATAATAGTCAAAGAGAGCCTAATGGATAATTTTACATGTATTAGAAAAAACGGAAGTGAGAATTTGGCACCTGTGGCTTCCTGGAGCAAGCATTTTTCCAGAGTAACACAAAGGCAAAGGTAAAGACCCGGAGACAAGTGTGTGTTTTAATATTTTCAAGCCAGTGTAGCCAAGGAATAGAGATTGGGGAAGAAAGTGATAGGAAAAGAGTTTTGGAAATTAGCATGGACAGATCACATAGGCCATGATAAGGGCATTGCCTTCACTCTCAGTGAAATACGGAAGCATTAGAAGATTTGACACAGAGGAAAGGCATAATTTGAGCAATCTTGTAAAAAGCTTGCTGCGGACACTAAGGATAGATTTTAAGGAGTCAAGAGCAGAAACAGGAAAGCAGCAACATAGCAGCAGAAGGACTATTGGCAATAAAATAGATGAGAAATTATGATGGCTCAGGTCAAGGTGGTGGCACTGTAGGGGTAAGAAATATCAGGTTCATGATTTTCAAAGTGTTGATAACAGGATTTGCTCAATGAGGTGGATGGGAAACGTAAAAGAGAGGGATGAGGCAAGAATGATTCCCCAGGTTTTTAGTCTTCAACTAGAAGGATAGTTTTTATTGACGAAGGTGAGAGTAAGGAAGGGCGAAGAATTGGCTATTAGATAAACTTGTAAGGCTTCTCAGGCTATCGAGTAGTCTAAATAAATCTTGGGGCCATTAAGAAGTTCACGAAGACCCTAATCATTTATTTCTTGGTTGTATGGGTATTTAATTTGTGATGATTCACTGAGCTGTATATTTTGTTTTGTACACTTTGCTAAGTGCGATTCATATTTAAAAAGAACCACTTTAAAAATGTATTTGAGGGGCGCCTGGGTGGCTCAGTCGGTTAAGCGGCTGACTTCGGCTCAGGTCATGATATCGCAGTTGTGAGTTCGAGCCCCGCGTCGGGCTCTGTGCTGACAGCTCAGAGCCTGGAGCCTGTTTCAGATTCTGTGTCTCCCTCTCTCTGACCCTCCCCCGTTCATGCTCTGTCTCTCTCTGTCTCAAAAATAAATAAACATTAAAAAAATTAAAAAAAAAAAAATTAAAAAAAAAAATGTATTTGAGTGTAGACAATGTTTCATTAGTTTCAGGTGCATCATGGGATACACCTTCTCTATACTTTATGTTGTGCTTACCACAAGTGTAGCTCCCATCTGTCACCATGCATTAGTATTACAATGATCACTACTGTATTTCTTATGCTGTGACTTTTATTTTTGTAATTTATTCATTCCCAAAATGGATGCCCTATCTCCCACTCCCCTGCCCTCTGGCATCCATTAGTTTGTTCTTTGTAGTTGTAAGTCTCATTCCGCAGTTTGCTTGTTTATTCATTTTTCTTATATTCCATATATTAGTGAAATCATATGGTATTTGTCTTTGTCTGACTCATCTCACTTACGTAATACCCTCTAGGTCTATCCCTCTTGTTACGAATAGTAAAATCTCATCTTTTTGTGGCTGTGTAATATTCCATTGTATATATAACACATCTTCCTTATCTATTTGTCTGTGGATGGACACACAGGTTGCTTCTGTATCTGAACTATTATAAATTATGTTGTGATTATCATAGGAGTGCATATATCTTTTTGAAGGAGTGGTTTTATTTCCTTTGGGTAAATACCCAGTGGAATTATTGGGTCATGTGGTAATTCCATTTTTAATTTTTGAGGAACCTCCATACTGTTTTTCACAGTGACTGTAGCAGTTCACATCCCCAGCTTTTCAAATAGAAATGGTGAGAAAAGAAAAGAAAATGCCTCCAGAGGAGAGTAGATTCTAATGCCTAGAGACTTTTCCCTGTGCTAAACCTTTATTCTTTGTCATGCTATCTCTAGTACAGATTTTTTGTCATTTTTAGCTTAAATCAGAGGTTGGACAGCTTTTTCTATAAGGCATCAGATACGAAATATTTTATAGTTTGTAGGCTAAAGTGTCTCCATTGCAACTACTCAACTCTGACATTGTAGCATGAAAACAGCCATAGACAATATGTAAATGAAAGTATCCCTGTGCTCTAATAAAACTTTATTTATACACATCAAAATCTGAATTGAGTACAATTTTTACATTTCATAAAATGTTATTTTTGTGATTTTTTTCAAATGTTTGAAAGTGTAAATGCGATTTTTATGTGTTGGGCTGTACAGAAATAGGCAGGGGACCAAATTTGGCCTGCAGGACATAGTTTGCTGATCATTGGCCTAAACCACTTAAATTATTTTCTCATAAACCCCTATACTCGCATACATGTTCCTTTTAAACTGTCCTCTATGCTGTTTCAGATATATCTTTTTACAATACAAATGTGATCATGCAAGCTGCCTCTATGACAAGCTGAGGTTGCTGAACAGGAGCTGTTCAGACACAGGCTGGGTGAGAGGGTGCAGGCAAGGCCCTCCAGGAAGAGGGGGAAGGGAGGACAGTGCAGACACAATACAGCATGGCACGTGCAGATAGCCAGCTGCTAGAGGTAGCGTTCATGTGCGGCACTGGGTTAGGGATGGGGTGGAGAAGTTGGCTGCGCTTCTTGCTGGAAGACTTTTTAATGCTACGTAAAGGAAATTGGACTTATTTTTTGTGGTGAGTTGCTGTTCAGGGATTTTAACAAAGAAAATGCATGGTCAGTTTTTCTTTTTTTATTTCATTCCAGCAAACATCCATTACCCTTAGAAATTAAGGTTTTAAAAAATGATCCTTTTAGTAACTTCGCTTTCAGCGGAAAGAGAAGCAAAATCCAAATTGCAGTAGGTTAAATAATAAATGATGGGTAAATTTTATATGAAGGGCAATAAACACAATTTTGCAGCCCTAAATATGTGTTTGCTTGTTTGTCTATTTATTGATATACAAGTACCAGTCCAAATAACTGCACATATAAATACCTGCTAGAAAAGTACCACAATGTGGTATGAATACAAGGGTTGAGATTCAAGTTAGGAAGACCACTTTTTGCTTCATGGTTACCACCTCGGATTGGAATTTTACTCAGTTATAGAGGTGCCTGGGCGGCTCAGTTGGTTAAATGTCCAACTTCGGAGCAGGTCATGATCTCACGATTCATGAACTTGAGCCCACGTCAGGCTCTGTGCTGCCAGTTCAGACCCTGGAGCCTGTATCAGATTCTGTGTGTCCCTCTCTCTCTCTGCCCCTCCTCTCCTTGCCTTCTGTCCCTCTAAATACATACATACATACATACATACATACATAAATAGGGGTGCCTGGGTGGCTCAGTCGGTTGAGCGACCGACTTCGGCTCAGGTCATGATCTCACGGTTTGTGAGTTTGGGCCCCGCGTCGGGCTCTGTGCTGCCAGCTCAAAGCCTGGAGCCTGTTTCAGATTCTGTGTCTCCTCTCTCTCCCTGACCCTCCCCCACTCATGCTCTGTCTCTCTCTGCCTCAGAAATAAATAAACATTAAAAAAATTTATAAAAAAAAATAGTAAATTACTCAGTTACTTAACCTTGGTTTCTACAACTAACAACACGATAATTAAATTTGATGACAGCTTTCTGTAGTTCCTACTAATATCTTCATGTTATTGACTTACAAGAAGTTCGTCTGTTTATAACTTTTATTATATATTTGTACAAATTATATTTTCATATTTTGTTTTCTCATTGGAAAGATACTTTTTGTCACTATGGAACATTTTTGACCCATTGGATATTACCAGTAGAAGTGGAGATGAATCACTGTTACATGCTTCTAATCCTGTTTTTTTTTTTTTTTTTTTTTCTTATCCTCTGTTCAATTTTAGCCTTGGATCAACCGTGCAGTTCTCTTGTGATGAAGATTATGTCCTACAGGGGGCTAAGAGCATCACTTGTCAGAGGATAGCTGAAGTCTTTGCTGCTTGGAGTGATCACCGCCCTGTATGTAAAGGTAAAGAAAAATCTTTAAATCAAAATGCTCTCTTCACAACATTTTAATAGTTTGAACTTTATTCCACCGAGTATAAGTTTCAATTAAATCTTTAAGGTGTAATGCAGTCTTTAAGGAAGTACTTAACTCATGTATTTAGCAATAGTTGTTGAAAACCTCTAATATGTGAAGCACTGTGTTAGGTTCCCAAGGAGTACCCAATGTAATAATTGGAGTAATATGCAATATAAGACACTGATGACTTTGTTGGCTTTATTTTAAGAAGAAATTACCTTGTGTAGAGATTGATAGGGCCTGATTTTTTAACCACAGTTTTATCTCTGTCTGTATGCTTTGCCATTTTAATTGCATTTGTCTCCAGTAAGCAGCGATACTGGTGTCGGTGGAGATAGAACACAGTTCTGTGATTCGTTAATTTAATCTAAGACAAATCCATGCGGACCCCCTGGCTTCCCATATTACCAGTAACTGCAGATAAGATTTATTACCACCACCTTCTTCAAATTAAATATTTCTATATGAATTAAATACACTCCTGTTTACTAAAATTTATTCAGCTGTGTTTGAAAGTGAACACCTCATCCTACTGGCAGTCGTGATTGCTCCTTTGTTGTTGTTGTTATTTTTTACTAATTGCATCCCTGCATATTTCAGTGTCCTAGTACTCAAAATTTCATTAGGCTTTCTTCACCCTCGGGGAACATTTTCACTGAGTCAACACACTGTACATTCCCCTCAGGTGTCATAAGGGTGTTATCAGGGGAATAGAGAAGGGTCATATTTGAGAGCTACCATAAAGGAAAAAAGACAAAAGTATTTGACAACTGGCTGGATTTGGAAGGAGAAATTAACAAGAAAGAGTCAAAGATGATGTTCAAGTCCATGAGACCAGAAAAACCTCATGCTGTTAATAAGTACGAAGAAACTGAAAAATGGAGTTTTATGGAAAATTATCCACAGTTACTGCAATATTGTGATCATTGGCACCACTTGTAGGCACTTTGTGCTGGGCATAGAGCTAACCACCATATATACTATGTCTTATTTAATCCTCAAAACAAACCAATGGAGACATTATTATCTCCATTTTAGAAATGAAGAAGGTAAGGCCTAAAGAGATACAGTCACTTTCCCGAGCTCAAATACTTGGAAAATATTTTTCCTTAAGTCCTTAAGTCTATAAGTCCTTAAGACTTATAGAATGGAGAGAAAAGCCAGATTTCAGAACTTTATTGATGGAATAGAAAATGATAAAATGGAAGCAACAAATAGATTCCACTCACTTGGCAATGGCAATGGCAAAGAAGAAGAGAGAATCTAGATGTTTTACAGATTTGAGTAAATTTTTTCTGTTATAGGTAGATGATTATTCATAACCTATCTCATTTGCAAAGGCTTTCAAAGTGACATATAGTGTGATAACATTAAAAGTAAAGTTAAACGGAGATGATACAATAAGGCAAAATAGTTTCCTGATCCTAAACAAAAGTTTACATACAAGTGGGTAGACGACTGTTAAGAATGGTTTACATGTAAGACTTAAATATGGTGGCTGCCAAACAATGGGGAAAATGACCATTTTACACAAAAACCATTGTCTATAAAATACAAGCATAGCAATGAAACAGAAAAAGCAAACTTTTTCCTGGCTTTGAGGTCTGAAATGCCTTGCATTGTTTTTTATAAAGTAGACACTGAATAATAGGCATTGTGGGAATAACTTTCATCAATGTTCTGGCAATGACTAGAACAGTAAACTGTATAAGGTTGATTTTTTATGGTGTCCTCCACTCAAGATAAATTATAGTTATAAAGGACAATGTAGTGAAAATCATGGTTTCAAAGAGTGTGATCCAAGTATCTTGCTTCAGTTTTACATAAATTAGATGTGTGAACTTTCTGATGGCAATAAAGAATAGAAAAAATAGAGGGTAGATTTAGAAAAAAAAGAATAATGGTAATGCAGAAACAAAATCTCACACAAGAGAAGTTACAGCCAGATCATTGAATTTAAGGTCTACGTAAAGTAAGATGAAGACTATAAACCATCTTTTTTCATTCAAGACTCTCATTTCAATAAAAAGAATGAATCATATTTATTACAATTGTAAATTGTTCAAAGGCAGTAATAATGTTACATTATTCTTTTATTCTTCACAAACCCTATGGAACAAAGAGCAGCTCTGTAGTGACCTATATCTCAAGAAATACTTGTTGAAAATTAATGCGTGATTATTTTTCTTTGATTCCAAGATGCAGGAGCCAGGAGCTATAAATGTGCATGTTCAACATTCGTATAGTGATATTATTTCATCTAAATTTTACATCTTTTCTGCAGATACTAATCATTTATACATAGCTTTTTTTCATTCCTTGCATGCAGGCATATGTGTGTATGGTTTATAAAGTACATTTGGCTATTAGAAATTACTGGCTGTGGTGCTAGAAACAGTAATGGAAGGAACATGCTGAAATAGTAATTGAAGTTTTAAAATGACTATCCACAGTGAGTCGGAACAAAGAATAGTTTTCATGTCTCATGGGTGCTTGGACAGAATAAATATGCTTTTTTCCAGACAGCAGCATAAATAGCAGTATCAGTGCACTGCACCTTTGAGGGGTTATTAATATAGCTGCCGTCTATGTATTGCATGGTTGAGCAATCAAGAAATGGTGATTTTCAAGAGACTGAAAGTTCACACAAATAGCAAATTATGAATTAAAAGAAAAGGAGCAATTTACAAATTAATATTAATGGATTTTACACCAACTCAGACAATAATTTTATTCCCTAAATGGGATATGTGTATGAGATATTTACCAGTTTACAGTTATGGAGACAATTATTCTTTGTTGGATATGCAGTAGATTTCTAAAAACTGGAGTTTATGCAAATAATCAGACTTATGCACTTGACTGATATATAGAATGTTTATTTTAGATATTCATGATATTCAAATAAACACCATTTGTTTGAAAATTGATAGTTTGTTAACTAGGAAATATGTAGGATAGTTAATATTTCTAGATCAGACAAAGCTGTCGACTAATTTTCAAACAATATTTGGACAGTCCAAATAACCAGTCAAAGCACAAGGGCATTAACCACTCATGAGAGTAATGTAAAATGTGGCTAAGGAAAGATTAGAAAAGAAGGCAAAAGAAATACAAGAGTATTGGAAATGGGTAAAATCAGAAAGTCATCTTTTAATTCCTTTATTCAATTAATTATTCAATCATTTGTATAAGTAGTGATTAATATACTTATTTATTTCGGATTCCACAAACATTAACGAACATTAGTAAGGATCCCAAATTAAATATGTGGGATACACAGTATGTGATGGTTTTAATTATTTTATATTGAAATGCAAAACTAAAAATATATGGTAGAGTATGTTGTTTACAAGAGAGGTACAAATTCTCTGCAGAATTCAGGTGAGGAAGATTATTCCCATGTTTGGAGACCGTCAGGCCTTAAGATAGAAGAGCAGGACTTGGAAGTTGTTTTGAATTTCAACATAGGAAGTTGGAAAGCATTCCAAATATAGAGGGTATGTCATGAGCAAAATCACAAAGTGAATCGGTTTATCTGTGGAACAAGATGGGGGAGGATGGGCATTCCAGTTTGGTTAGGTATATGAAGGAATATGAAGTGAGGTCAAATTAGAGGGGTTGTATAACTCCTCCTTTAAGTGTTTTTGGAAGCACCCTAAACCATTCTGTAGTATATATATATATATATATATATACTGCAGGTAACTCCTATCTTTCCATTTGGACTATAACTTACCATACACAGTGCTAGCACACTAATCCCATCAAAATCTCAGATTTGTTATGTCCCACTACTTTTCAGTGGCCCCATTTTATTTCTCAATTTCGTACTGTGAGCCAGTAAAATGAGACAATCAAGAATATGAACGCAGGGATGAGACTTCAAATCTTCTTTGATCTTCTACTTAAGTAATATACTCTCGTCATTAATTATCAGATTTCTTATCTTGAAGTAGAGTTCCAATACATCAGGATCTACTCCATCTAGAGGTAAGAATTTGTGTGAGGACAGGGCGCCTGGGTGGATCAGTCAGTTAAGTATCTAACTTTTGAGTTTGGCTCAGGTCATGGTCTCACGGTTCGTGAATTTGAACTCCAAGTCCGGCTCTGTGCTGATGGCGCAGAGCCTGATTGGGATTCTCTCTCTCTCTCTCTCTCTCTCTCTCTCTCTCTCAAAATAAGTAAATAAACTTAATAAAGAAAAGAATTTGTGTGAGGATGGAATAAGGTACTCCATTTAAAACAGCGAGTATATGGGCTGAAACACACTAATGGATGGAAGTGCTGGGTGGAGCACTGCCCCTAATGGTTATCTCATCTGACTTCCAAAACAATCCATGAGCTGTCTCCATGCAGTTGTTTCATTAACTCTCACCAGCAATTTATCCCAGCATCTCAATAGTGAACACAGTCACTGTCCTAATTTTCATATATGTGTGACTTGACCTGAATGGAAGAAAACCTAGTAACCATACACTGCTCACCTTTCAAAGTCTTAAATCACCTTTCACCTCCTCCAAAACTTCTTTCCTATTTCAATTATCCATGACCCCCCCCCCACACACACACACACTTCTTTAACCTTACTTCACATTTTCTATCTTTACCACACAATTTAGCATTGAATTCTATTCTCTTTGGCAGTGGTTCCTCACCATTTTATGGGCAATAGACTTGATCCTTCAACCAAAACCACCTCAGAAAGAACAAAATAATCAGCACGTCTAAAGCACTTGATTTTCATTGGATTTCCTTTTGACTATTGCCAAAAAAAGGACAGTTATCTATATGGTTTATCCATATATTACCTTTGATTAGAGGGAAGGATCGTAATGGGGTGCTTGGGTGGCTCAGTCAGTTGAGTGTCTGACTCTTGATCTCAGCTCAGGTCATGATCTCATTGTTTGGGAGTTTGAGCCCCAAGTCGGGCTCTGCACTGGCAGTTTGGAGCCTGCTTGGGATTCTCTCTCTCTCCCTCTCTCTCTGTGCCGCCCCTGCTCATGTGCACATACTCTTTCTAAAAATAAATAAATAAACTTAAAAAAAATTAGAAGGATTATAATGAGATTCTATTCCTTTGTTCATATACAAAGTGAAAATGGGTATTGCAGTTTATTTGGTAGATAATCACTGGCCAAACCTAAGGGTTATAACCCTAATTAATGAATATTTATTAAGGGCTTTGGGGTCTTACAGTTTCCAAAATTCTTTCACATATGTTTTAGGCTCCTTCTCGTGTTTTGTTCTTCTTCACAATGTTTACCACAGTGACCATTATGCCTATATTTTTGTGCGTATGATAGTTGCTAAATAAGCATTTTGAATAAATATTGTGGAGAGACTTAATTATAACAGACATTTTTAAAAGATAGTAATGTGCTGATATTAACCACAGAAAGTTGCCCTGGAAGAAGGCTTCCTGTTATGCAAAAGCAATTAGAAAATTTTGCCCAAGAGCAAACCAGAACCTGCTGAAATTTATCAACCAGAAACACATATAGCAGGTGTTTGTCTGTAGCTGTTATTGATGCCTTCTTAGTTTCATGGAATAATGTTACAGATGAGATGATGCATAATAAGGGTGATATTAGCAATTAATAGAGTGACATATGGTGAAGAAGATAGACAGATGGTTTAGATATGGGTATTTATCATACATTCATGTTTTTTTGATGGTCTTTTTTCCGTTAAAAATAATAGTTTGAAATGTATTATATAATTTTGATAAGGAAATAAATTTTACTGCCAATGAATATATTTTAATGACAAGATGTCATTTACATATTATGTGCTGCAGATGATAGCGATGCATTTATGTATATAATTTAAAATTCAAAACTACTCGAACAATTAGAAATTTTGCATTTCAATAGCGCCCTTCCAACAATTGTTCAGAAATACATTCCGCACATCTTGCCTACCTCACAAACTTATTAGGAAAATATGCAAATAGTTAGCAAATAAATGATCCTGTTTTGGTATATAGTAGTGGAGAGGGATCTCCACAGTTATCAGTGAGAACTTTCTATTTCCACCCTGCCTTTTCCTGGGTATAGGACCTTGCTTATCTTGCTTCATGTTTCCTGGGCTTCCATTTGCTTTGTTGGTGATTACTCTGAACTTCTTCCAGTTGTAAATTCTAAAAATTTGTAAGTACATTTAGTGCTTTCTAGACTTTAGAACATGGTAAGGTTATTGTTAGTTTTTCAATTTTTAAAAATAGGCTTTGGTTTTTAGAGCAGTTTTAGGTTCAAAACAAATTTGAGTGGAAAGTACAGAGTTCTCCTATATCCTCTGCTCCCACTTGGCCCAGAGTGGTACATCTGTTACAATCAATGAACTGACACTACCTTATCATTATGCTAAGATTATTCTTAGTTAAATGTTTGTCTTGGTCTTCTAGGGCAGCTACAGCAAAATACCATAAACTGAATGTCTTATAAACTACAAATATTTATTTCACAGTTCTAGAGACTTTGAAGTGCTGGACGATGTCTGCTGGGTACCAGCTTCCTTATTGTAACCTTCAGACTGTAACTTCACATGATGAAAAGGGTGAGGGATCTCTCTGGAATCTGTTTTATAAGATCACTAATCCCATTCCTGAAGGCTGTGCCTTTACCACTTAATCATCTCCCAAAGTCTCCACCTCCTAATATTATCACTTTAGGGGTCAGGATTCAACATGTAAAGTATACGGAGAGGGTACAAATAGTCCATGGCAATGTTTTCCTTTACCTTTGGTGGTCTAGTGTCTGTCTTAGTTCCTGGCACAAAGCGGGCAATAACAACAACAACAACAGCTACAACAACAGCGACAACAATGATACTATATGATAAACTATTGCTAACGGAAGAGTACTATTCTTTATTGCACTGTGTTTTAGGTAGCAGTTTAAAAATAGATCAGTGTTACTTTTACTTCGTGCCAAAACTGTGATTATCAGTCATCAAACTGCTTCAAAGTAGTTTAGATTCTGTGAATCTTTTATGCCTCATTTACTATTAAAGATATAATTTCATATTAACTTAAAGGAGTATTTATATTCATACGCTTCTTACTATGTTCATTTTCAATGATGTATCCTTAGAAAAGTAAAGTTGATTGTAATGTGATTGTTGATTCTGTTATCTTCTCACGATTATAGTTTTGAGAGTTTTCAAATGGAAAATAATATATTAATTATTAAAGCTAGTAACAATTTTTGGTGAGTTGGGAGAGAAAATAAACAGGAAACAACTCTTTTATTTTTGGCACATATAATTTTAAAGCCCTGAGGATCTGAACATTAATGGGGATGAAATGGACTGTGTGATGAACAAAGCTCAAATGACTAAGGAAATAAAAATAATAACCTGATAAACAATGGATGTTTTAGCTGAACAGCCAAGGAAACACCTGAAATGTGTTATCTTTATGAAAACATGAACAAACTGAAAACTAATGAAATCATCACAGGAATACAAAATTTGCAAGAGAAACTACTTGTTTGAAAGGAAATTTCAAAGAATTGTTAAAATGAAATGACTTTTTTGTGTGTGTTTGTAGTAAATCTGTGACATTCCTCAAAATTCCCCTGTAATGCAGAAAGCCTTATTTTCTGTGTTTGTTGACAGGATGTGCTATTATACTGGAAGACCTATTCTGACTTAATACCCTTTCCGATAATTCTGATCACCTTAAAAGATGGGCGAAGTAAAGATGTTGGAGTGAGGGCCTTCCATCTTGAGATCTTCTATAGTGCAAACTCACTTTTGTCTTAAAATAGCAGGATACCTACTTCTGTGCCGGAGAGTTTGCAGAGAAAATGATCGTAGAGGGATCACTAGAACGTCTGACACTTTTTCTGTGCACTCAAAGAAGAGAATTGTACCATGCAAAGTAAAAGATGTAAGGTGAAATGAAAAATGTGAGGACCCGGGAAAGACACAGACACAAACAGGAAACAAAAGGCATAGGCAAGATATATAGACACATGATTGATGAGAAGGGGACATTTTTTGATATTTAAATTGAATGTATTTGAAATTTAAAGAATCATGGATTTTATCCTTGATATGAATATGGAGAATTTATCACATTTGGACAGATCTTTCCTTATATTAAGGTATAAACTATGTTCGGCTGCTTAGCTAGTCTGACACAAGATTTTCTGCATCTAGGTATATAGCAACAGCATCTCCAATCACTAGCCAGGCGTGGCACCTGGCTGACATCTTCACAAATACTTGAATGAATGAATGAATGAATGTTTCTCACTCTGCTAGACACAACATAAGAAACACAGAATAGAACTGAACAAATCACATCCTCGAGGAATTTCCAATCTCGTTGAAAACAGTACATTCGAAATGAAACAACCAGAGAACATCCCTAAAGCAACAGAGGCATGGTTGCACAGACAACGTTTATGTCATAAAGATAATTCAAAACAAAGGTAGGACAGAAGAGAGAAATGAGAATGTTAACCTTTGGGAAAAAAATTCCATAGACCATGAAAATCTCACTTACTTTCTCTTTTAATTGAATATTACTGTATATTTCTAATTTGGGAAATCATTCATTTTTAGCAGCATTGATATTTGTTAAGTAAAATTTATTAGGTAAATTTGCTACCTAAAGTTTATTTGTTACCTAAAATTTATTAGATAAAAGGAGAAACAAGATGAACTAGAAATTATCTTGGTCTCAAGATCAGTTCTCTACTTTATGGGAAGAACACAGTAGAAATGAGTGCATTGCCATACATCCCAGTAACAGACACTGCCGACAAATGAACACAGTGCTTTCAACTCAGTGAGCATAAAACAACCACTCTGCCTAGAAGAGTCCAGAAAATTTAATAAAAAAATGAATAGGGACTTAAGAAGGAGAGGCAGACAGACAGATTTACAAGTTGAAGAATGGAAAAATATATAAGACAAAGAAAACTATACATAAAGTATCAGGGTTGTGAAAGAGACCTATATTAGAAAGAGAGCAAGACACTGATGGATTATGGCAGGGCATAAATTTATTGATGGTGGGAAAAATGGAGATCTATTGGTTAGACACATGGATCTTATATGCTATATAAGATCTTGTGAAGTGTCTTGTATGCCAGTGACAAAGTAAATATTGGGTTTTATCTTGGATTCCTAAAGAGGAAGCATTTTTGCTTCTAATTTTTTTAAAAAGGATTATTTATTAATTTAATGTGTTGAACAATTGTTTATTTAGTGATAATTATGTGCCAGTCAGACACTGGGGTAGGTAAGGGATAAAAAGATAACTAACTGAAAATCACTACTTACAATGAACTTATTCTTAATGGTGGGGGGCAAGAGAAGATCCCAAAGTTAATATACCATTACAATAATCTATCATTAACTCGATACTACAGCTATATAAAAGGTGTTCTGGGAGTTGACAGAGAAGGCTTCCAACAAGAGGAGGACACTGAGCTGGACCTTGAAGACACAGTAGACAAGACCAATGCAACAGTAGTGGATATGAACGGTACACCAGATAAAACCACATGAGAAAAGGCACAAGATAACAAGCTAATATGTTATAGAAAATGGAATATGAATGGAGAGAGGTAACACTGAAGGTAGGGTGTCCAGTTTGACTTTCAATTAAGTCAGTGATAAGAGAAATGCAGAGAAGGGATTAGAAAAGAAGTAGATTGGAGGTGACACCAATATATAAGGGATAGGAGGAGGAAGTTGAGTCCATGAAAGAGACTAAAAAAGAAGCAGCTGGAAGCAGAGATGGATAACAGGAGAGAATGGTGTTATGACACCACAGTGAGGAGAGATTTTATAAAGGAAGTGTGGTCAACATTTTTAAATTCTGCAGTGTGAGGAATAAAAAAAAAAAGCCTCATTGAATTCAACCAAGAGGATACCAGTGATCTTGGTAAAAACCATTTTCGTTGGAATCGTTGATGTGGAAGACACATGGCTATAGTTGAAGAGTAATGAGGTGAGAAAATTGAGGCATAAAGTGAAAAGCAGAAACTTGGCTGTGAGGCAAAGGCAAGAGCTAGGTTCATGGAGAGGAGCATGCAATCTGGGGAAGGTTGTTTTTAAAATATACGAGGTTTAGGGGCACCTGGGTGGCTCAGTCAGTTAAGCATCCAATTCGGCTCAGGTCATGATCTTGTGGTTCGTGATTCCATGCCCCACATTCAGCTCAGTGCTGACAGTCTGGAGCCTGCTTGGGATTCTCTGTCCCTCTCTCTGCCCCTCCCTCACTTAAGTTCTCTCTCTCTCTCTCTCTCTCTCTCTCTCTCTCTCTCTCTCTCTCTCTCAAATAAGTAAACTTTACAAGAAAAAAGAAAAAAAGGAAAAAAAAGAGAAAAGAAAAAGGTATGAAGTTTAAGTAATGAGTACCTTGCTCTGGCATGTGTGAGAGGTTGAAGACGTTGGTGAGAGCTGGGCCAACTGGAAGAGACAGTTCCCCAATATGAAGGGTCTGGGATTCAGAATAGAGGGGATAACGTTAAACTTGGAGAGGAGTTAACACACACCCTCCTCTCAGGTAGGAGACCATGAGGAAGGAACCAGTGAAGCCGTAGATAAGTGTACAGGTGGGAAACAAAAGAAGGCATCATTCTCAAATGGTGCTCTTCCTCTTCCCTCATTTTTCTTTTTTTCTGTAAAGTGGGTGAAGTTATCTAAGGAGAAGAAGAAATCCAGCAGTTCTGTGATTAAGCAGGATGGAACCGAAGGTGAAATTGATAGGCAGAGAGAGCTGGGGGAAGTCACCAAGCAGTCAGCCTCTGAGAAACAGGATCATATCCTGAGGGTTCCATTTAGGCCAGTGGTCCTCATCCCTGGCTGTGCATTACAATCACCCTGAGAGCTTTTGAAATAAAAACCTATGCCTGGGTCCCAACCCACATCAATGAAATCATACTCTCTGGAGGAGAGATAATTCAGTTCCTGTATCCCCTCTGAGATATACTGGTCAGTTTAATTGTATTGAGGATTCAGAAAACAGCTTGAAATGATATTCTGTTTCCTTAGAGAGTCTCTCCCTCATTCCCGAGGACTCATGTACTCACTGGCAGGCTGCTTGGAACATTTAGTTACACATATCGTATTCCTGTTCTACAGACTGGCAAAGTGGAAGTCTGATGCATTCAGGTCACCAAGGCAGAGCAGCAGCTCACAACGTCCTCTTCTTACTGGACACATGCAGATACGAGAGCTATATAAATTTGCATGTTAAATGTCAAAAATGGACTCATTTTCATACTTATCATGTATTACCAGCTGGAAATGGCACCGATTTACTTTTGAGATAAGTGTTTCTTGGGAAGAAATGAAATGGGGTCACAACTGAATGAGCTGCACTTCATTTGCACTCCTGCCATCCATTTATTTCCGAGAGCTTTACCTTATTTATTCTGAGGGAACAAGACAAGGCAAATGTAGGTTTGTAGCATGGAAATCATTTTGACAAGAAAATTAAATAACTATGACTTTACGAAACATGAATTCTTTTCAAAGTTGGTCATAAGTGCCAACGTTTCAACATATGCATTACTTTTCCACCTCTTTTCCTTGTTGTCTTTGATAATCCGATTCGTGCAGCATTTGCTTTACTGGCTTATTATTTTAGATATTTTATTTAAAAAAATACTATTTCAAATTCCGCATTTCTTTTTTATAGTTAAGGTCAATATTTATGACTTTCTTGCTGAGTGCTGTTTTGCTACAAAACTCTTCTTAGTTCTTGCACAAGTTAAAAAAAAAAAGGCATCTTGGATGATTTCATGATGCTCTAAACCTATTTAAAGCTAACAAAAGTTCATGGTTCATTTTCTTGGCCTTGGGTAAACTTCTCCTTCAACTTTTGAAGGATAAATATTCATTCATGTTTAGCAGGACCTGCAGTTATATTTTATTCTGAAAATAAATACTTAGGGTATTATGATATTGTTAATTTTAAGCACCATTAACACATCTCACATCTAGATATTTCCACCAAATTCTAAGGGGAAAGGAAAAGCCAACAAAATGTTTAGATATAAAAAACAAAAAAGCAAAAGAAATGAGAAGCATCTTACTGGTTTTTTAAATCTGCTTCCTCAAGGATCAAATGTGGCTTTCTATAAGACTATTGGGAATGCTTTCTGAAAACCTTCTCATTTACCATTGTTTACATTTACCATTGTTTTACATTTAAAACCTTTTTGTTTGTGAGCATAATTCATTCCAGAAACATGCTTGTAATGCAAAGCACTTGTATTTCGAAGCGAATTTCCAGAACCATTGGCTCAGTTGTGACCATGTGAGTTTCAGCATCTCGTACTACTTGTATTGCAAGGCATTGCTTGTTTATCAAGTTAAAATTTATTAGAAATGTTTGCTTATCTTGCAGAACACTCGCAGAACAAGTTACTCTCAATCCAAGGTTTTACTGTATTTTGTTCTTTTCTGCATAAAATTTCTTTCCAATTTATGCAAGGATGGCATATGGTATTTTTCTTAGCTATTTAGAGTATTTTAAAAAGAAAATTAAGTCATAAAGACCGTGTTGTTAAAAAATGTTTTGTGAGGTCTTCACAAAAGGACTCTAGTTTTTTCCATTTTCATGACCATAAAAATATTTATTATTTAAATACAGCAGCATTCATTCTGAGCCATGAACACCAAAGCCACATTTGGCTTTTTATTTTCTTGGGCTTTTAATTATTTTGTCTGTTAGGAAGTAATGACAGGATTGGCTGATGTGAACGTGCCCTCTGCCCCTGGTACAGCTTAACTGCCTGAGAAAGTTAAAACCTGGGGGGAATAGGAGTAGCTTATTTTAGAAATTATAATAACTAAGGAAGGAAATAGTGGGTACTGTAAGTGTATTTACAATGAAAAACAGCAATCCAAACAAGTTGTAAGAGAGAGTAAAGATATTACAGCTCAATATGCTTTCAGGGGCTGAGGACTAGAGTCAAAAAGAATATATGCAGGGGAATGTATGCAGGGGAAGATATCAAAAGACCCTGCAGCAGCAGTAAGATAATTGGCAGAGGAACCCTGATTTTAAAATACAAGTGCAAATCATAGATGGATAGGCCTATGACCAGCATTGGATATTGAATATGTGATATATAGTTGGAAGAACTCTACCAGGCTGTCTGGAGCCAAGAAAATTAGTAATGTGAAATACGCTAAAAAATAATAATTAAAACAATTTTTTATTTATATGAAATAAGGAAAACAATTATACACATAATTATATATGCAATTATAATTATTACAATACTATATTATAGTAATTATATATAATTATAAAACTTCAGTATTTCCTAAATTATCTTTGAATATTAATAATAAACATGTAGAAAACATATTCAGACAACCTAATGATTTGTTGTGTTACTTTCACTACAGAACTTGTTAGAATCTCTAATATTCTCAGTTTCTTTGTTTATCTTTGAAAGCAGAAGTGTAGGGGCGCCTGGGTGGCTCAGTTGGTGAAGCATCCGACTTTAGCTCAGGTCATGATCTCACCATTCCTGAATCCGAGCCCCGCATCCGGCTCTGTGCTGACAGCTCAGAGCCTGGAGAATGTTTCAGATTCTGCGTCTCCCTCTCTGTCTCTGCTCCTCCCCTACTGGTGTTCTGTCTGTCTCTCTCTCAAAAATAAAGAAACATTAAAAAAAAAAAAAGTAGAAATGTAGTATGTAACACAAGCTCACAGAAAATGCTGACCTGGGCTGAACATTTTGGAAGATGCTGATTTGGGCTGTCTTAACTGCAGTCATTTCCTAACTGTTCTTGCTTCTGGTTTCCCCTTTCTCACATTTGCTTACCTTATCACTACTAGAGTACTCTGACTAAAATCATCATCATAATAAATAAAAACAAAACACTTTCAATATGCCATCCCATTTGAATGAATGAATTATATGCAAATAATTCATTAGTTAACTATTCAATTCAAAATTTCTTAATGTGGTATTTTGGAGCCTCCAAATATTGTCTCTGAACTTCTTTTCAACTTCGTTTCTTCTTAGTCCCAAACATTACTCCAGAAGGCTAAATGTCACCATACCCTATATTACTTTCTAATATATCTCTTTGGTGAAAAGAAGATACTTGGATTCAAGAACCATCTCCTCCATTGTGTGTTTATGGTGATAGTATCTAACAATTTCTTTAATTTCCTGTCTCTCATAGGAACTGTGCTGACTATATATATTACCTATAATGCAGAATTTTGTCTTTTATAGATGAGAGTAGTTCAAGTAAATTGCTTAAAAAAAACACAGCTCTTAATCCTGAAACCAGGATTCAAATTTACAATTAGAACTATGTACAATTACAAAGTTCATGTTGTTTTCACTCTCCACACCGACTTAAAGAGCCCCAAACATGACGTGAAGAATATACAAGCTATGGATATGATGAATATCCGTTAAACTTTGCAAAGGTTCACATACTTTTGGTTCTTACAAAGTTTCTTGGGAGAAAGATTGACTCTCAGTTCTAGCCTGTATAAGGCATTTGGCCTCCTTTTTTTCTTTTTTTGCTTTACTACCTAAATCCTGACTGAACTGTGTCTGTGGATTTTGTCCAAATATCTTTCATTAATTAACTTCTCCCTTTTCTGGTTCATCTCCCCTGAGTTGTCCCTTGGAAAAATCTCCCCTCTTCTTAAAACCAAGAGTCCCTCCGAAATATCAAATTTCATCTATTTGATGGATAGATATTCACAGTTGCACCTTTTGTTTTCTTTGTAGTCAAACATTATGGTAAATGTTGGCATACCTAATTATACTTAAAAAATGTACCCCAGGAAGCTTGAGGTTACTGTTAATACATTCATTGACTAGTTTTGAAAGAAACAGGGAATTTTACAAACAGATATTCAGGCCCTATGGCCATAATCTGCAAAGATAAAGGAAAGCAAAAATATTTCTCAGTAAAGAAGAATTTGAATGTGTGTTGAGAAGAGGAAGAAAAATCCAGAAAGTTGGTGGGATATTAAGGAATATGGGAAGAAGCTGAAGCCTTAGGAAAAGGTAGCCGGGGAGAAATCCTTGGGTCAGATGAAGAAACGACTTATAAGAAAGGAATGATCTAATATCTATTTTTAATTTTTAACTTTTAATGTAATTTTTTGTTACTGCCATGAAAACTCCTTACCTTGTCTCAGTCCCCAAATCTTAATAAGTAATAGTTGATCCTAGTAGTTGGTAGTGGTTAGAGAAGAATAGATAATAAATACAAAGGATAATAGTCTCCTTTTCCAATTATTAGAGTTTTTTTTAATGAAATTTAGAGTTCTCATATAGTGTAGAGGCTTTTAATGTATTAAAGCATGGGAAGATACTTGAGTTATTCTTTTGGTAAAGCTTGTCGTGCATTGCTTGATAGGAGCTCTGGTGACATAAAAAGTAGTCAACCCTGTGGACTCAGTACATGCCTCAAAATTGTCAGAGGGATGTATCAAGACCATGAAGGGTCTGAGGTCTTACCTTACTTGCAAATTAACAAGTTAGCTTGCCATACTTTTGTGTTGCTAGAAGTCAAAAGACTCCTAGGTCAGGGATAAAAGACAGTTTACTACTCACGACATGAGTAGGAGGCAGAACATCACCATTGTTGCCAACTCCCTGAGCCCCAGTTTCTACATGGCTGCTTGAAGAAGACCAGATAACAGCTGCTTATGCAATGGGTTGCATTATAGGAAAGGAACCCTGAGCCTAGGGAGTCCAAATCTTTTACAATGGGCGGTATGCATGCCTATTTTTTGCTCTGGAGGGAGACACTATCTCTATCTTCCAAGACTGTAAATAAACGGGTCCTTTTCTCTGGAAGGAGAAACTTGGTCTGTCTTCTAAGGCCATTCAATATACAAACAAACTTAAAAAGATACTCCAGAACAAAGGCAGTTAGTGCTTTTGCTTGCAAGATGCATGCAATTATGATAGGTCCATGGAGAATTGCCTCCTGACTATATCTACCTCTCATTTCTCTATCTTGGCTTCTGGTACATTTTCCCATGAGAATTCCCATTAGTCAGATGCTGATTAATCTGAATGCCAGAGGCTGAAAACAAATCCATTCAATTTTCATCGTATAGCATTTAATTAAGATTATTATCAACAGGACTCCAAACTACAGAATGAGGCCAACCTCCAGGGACCCAAACCCAACTAGCAGAACAAATTACACCAACCATCAGTGTCTACATTAGAAAATCAGGTGGCTTTTTCCTCTCATTTCTGTACTGATATTTGCACTTGTCCCAAGACATTAATCCAGGCACTATAAGATGCATTAACAATTGCCTTGACCCACATGGTAGAAGTCTAGGGCAATTCTACTATCCTTAACAACTCTGGCCAAAAGTTGAGACTGATGTGAATGACTTCCAGAACCAAGGTGGTATCATTGATTTTTTTTAACTAAGGCCAGTAGCTTCCCTCAGGTACCCAGGGTAGCTTCAAAAGGCAAGATCTCCAGAGTTATCTTATTGTTACATGATCTACAGGTGGTATATTTCTTAAACTCTTTTAACTGTCCTGACTGTCCCTTGGTGTCTTTTATCAACACCCGTAAAGCACACATCACCATATTTGGAAAGAGAGGCTGGTTAATGGTTAAATACATGCCTTCCCCATCAGAAGAGTCCTTAGGGCGTACCTTATGCCTCTAGAAATAACCTGTTTTTTAAAGTTGCTGCCCCCAACCCCAAGGAGGACTTACACCAGCCAGGGGATCCAAGTCGATAGTGCCATCAAAGTGCTTCCAGATGTTGGTAACAGCTTTCATACTTAAAATTTCAAATGATTGAGTTTGGTCCTTTTGGAAGAACTCTGTCCTATCTGTCTATACCATGAGAATGCTGACATTTGTTCACCCCATGGAATGACAAAGTAAAAACTATAAGAGTAGAGCTGTGAAAATATCTGGAGGGATGAACAAGTGTAATAACTGGGAGATTCAAAAATTGGGGTTAACCCATAGACCTCTTTTTAAGTTAGGACAATCATGGTCAAACCATGGTAAAAGACATTGGGCAGGAGATAGGAAATCTATCGTTAATTTAAATGTATGAACTCACAACAGTTTTAGAATGCTGTATCAAGGTATTTTCCTTAAAAACAGGGCTACAGGGGTGATTCTGAGAAATAAAGATCATTAATGTCCCTCCCTCCCTCATACCTCTATTTCCCTCTGCCAGGAGCTGTTCCCCCTTCACCATGACAAAATCAATGTGTCTTATTCACCTTTTCTCTCATCATCATATATTCTTATATGGACAATTCATCCAAATATATCATATAAGAATTAGGGCATTTTATATAACTTAACGGGACCAAATATGTCCCCAAATTTTGTCCACGTGAGCTTCTGTAAAGGGGCTCAGTGATCAGTGTGTACTTAACCAAGTGACATTATCCTTATAATCTAGGATCATGTCAGTACAATAAAAGAATCTAGATCACTGAAGCAGAGTTAAGTCTGAATCCCCAAGCCATTTTTTTTTACACAGATTACCAAAATAAGCAGAGATATAAAAGCCAAACATGAATATAGTTGCTGTTAGGGGAAGAAAGACAAAGCATGCCATACCAGGAATGGTCAAAATGGAATCTCAGATTTGCAAAATAGAGCTGTATATACTGCAGCCATCTGATCATTACCCATAAAGTAGATAAGAAACACTAATCCCTTTCTGGAGATGGTCTCATTCTGTGACCAAACTGTCTTACAAAGGCTTGTAGGGAAGGAGAAGGGATGAAGTTGGGGATTTTTTTAAGTCTATTTTTAGAGTCCACTCTAACACTCAGCAATTCCAGATGCTTGTAGATGATAGAGAACATGAAAGGTTCATCAAATACTGTTACTATCAGTACATTTTTTTGAGTGTCTTTGTGATAGTAGTTCAACCACTTTCAGATTGTAAATAGTCCTGAAAGCCAAAAACATGACAAATTTTATTTCAATGGCTCTGGTAGTATGGACTTGGATTATCAGACTAGACCAGCAATGGCATAACCTGAACAGGTGTCAACCACTGATAAAGCACTAAAGCACTACTGATAACTCTGAGAGGAGGTCAAAGGTCTGATGTAGTCAATCTACCAAAAGCAGGCAGGAATCTGACTTATGTGATGTGACTTCCCTTGCCAGAAGACAAATGGGACAGCTTTTGGCAGAAATCACAAATCTTGGATGTGAGGATCTCTTCTGCACCCAAAACAGATTTTTTTATTTTGTGCCCAGTTTATAATAGTATATGTATTTCCAGGTCCAGTAACATAATTGATCTGGGCAGAAATGGTGGCAATTTAGGTAGTGCAGCCTTAATCAACAACTTGGTTCCATTAGGTCTCATCAGAGAAAATGTCCTTAACATGGGCATCTGCATTAATGACTCAGATGGTTTAATACCCAACCACAATTATTTTCTTTTTTTTGTTTTGTTTAAAAAATTTTTTAACGTTTATTTATTTTTGAGACAGAGAGAGACAGAGCATGAATGGGGGAGGGTCAGAGAGAGGGAGACACAGAATCTGAAACAGGCTCCAGGCTCTGAGCTGTCAGCACAGAGCCCGACGCAGGGCTCGAACTCATGGACCGCAAGATCATGATCGGAGCTGAAGTCGGCCGCTCAACCGACTGAGCCACCCAGGCGCCCCAACCACAATTATTTTCAAAGTTCACAGCCTCAAAGGGGTGTCTGTCATCTTCTGATCTATAGTTTTCCAAGAGGCAGACTAAACATCTAGGATATTGACAACAACCCAAGTTAGTAAAATATAAGGTTTGTCAAGCGATAATTGACCATAGCTTTGAGAATGGCCTTGAGTTCTGCCTAGTGAGTAGAGTAACCATGTCCATTTTGTATTTTGTAAGGCTAATGTTAAGTTTGAACAGCCACAGCACATCAGTGGGTAACATGATTGAGACAGGCCCATGTATTTAGAAAAAAACTATGCATTGATGGTGTACTGAACCAGAGGTTTGCTTGAAACAGTGGATACAGGGAATAAAGGTTTTCCCAAAAAGAAAAAAAACAAAACAAAACAACTCTCTTTTTTTTTTCTATAAAACTGAGATGCCTTTAAGTCCAACCTGGATTCATTCTTAAAAATTCCATTTGCATTTGACAAGGAGGTTTATGGGCCCTCCTCACCTTGTTAATCAGTAAATCCAAAGTTGACCCACCCACATGGGAATATCAAGCTGGAGAGTCACAATAAGTCCATATGTCAGACATTCAGCCTTGATAAGAACCCAATATAAAAGTAAGTAACTATTATTCTAAAGGAATGTGCCTTGCTATTGACAATGGCTTCCTTTTGCCAGAGACTTTAATTAGCAAAACCATTAATTAAAGACAATTATAGCTCAAAAGAGTCATTAAAAGTGCAGAGATGAAAGATAATAGTACTTTTCTATATGATGATCTTCCCAATTAGGAGAATGCCCTCTGGAATTTGTGGGCATTCATAGCAAGTGGGTAACACATCAATACTAATTATGTGTTGAACAGTAGAATCCTCAACTATAGTATATTGAATTGGCCAAAAGGACCCTGCCCACAAGGCCATATTAGTTTTTGTTCCCTATTGTGAATTCCACTCAAAACACACCAATTTGATTTGAATATCCAGTAATTCACAAGACTAACTAGAGTGGTGACTTATATGCTTCTATCTAGAGTCATAACATTTTGAATCCCTCCTAAAGTCTTCAGCATATTTGGAGAGCTGAATATGGCCTTTGGTCTCCACTGGGGATCAGGGAGACTTCAGTCCCACCCTTACTCATCCTCATCTTTAAAGCAGCTGAGATAGTTTGTTGTAAGGATGGAGAATCAGGAAACAGAGAAGGAGAGAATGGCTTCATGCCAACAAGCAAAGTTGAGTTTTCTTTCAGTTTTGAGTAGTGTAGTGGCTGCCTTCAAAATATTTTTAGATGTCTTTGAGTCATTTTCTCATCCTCTAGTAAGTCAACTCTGTCAACATTGAAAACATAGTCTGGGACAATAAAACTCTGAATATCAGCCAGTGCTTCATTTATGGTTTCCTCTGGGAGTTTGTCTCAGTAAAATCTCCCCAAGGGGGCCAAAGCTCTAGTATAGCAGCCAGAACCCAATGGCAGAGGTTCTGAAGTCTTTTAATGTTATCTACAAATGGATCTGTGGTTGATATTTTACACTGCAGAAAGGTCTGAGTCATCAGATGGTCCCACTATTGTCATTCTTCCTTATCAAAATCTTCCTGCCCTCTCGCCTCTGAAGTGAACCAAAGTTCTAACAATCAGCCTGGTTTCTTCCCATAGTGGTCATAAATTTCTCTATTTCACTTTGAGTGCAGGTAAGCATGTTTATAGTTTCTCAGCAAGTGGGTAGAAACTTCTGCCTCCTTTCCTAAGGTGCAAATCTTAAAACTAATTGTTACTAGGGTGAGTACCTGAGACTGCCTGCCAAACCTTTGACGTATTTTCCTACCTGGAAGAGAGTTAGCATACCCGGAATTCTGTTAGGACACCTATCTCAGCTCTTACTTCACAGTACTCAGCCTGCAGCCCCCTTCCCAACACCTCCTTTCTCATTCAACAGACAAATAACTACAGGAGCATTTATTGCCTGATTGACAATTCAGTGTTGTCATTGTGCTTGCCATTTATGTCCAGTGACTTCTCTCAAATCACATTAATTGGCGTGTGAGACCATCATATTTCTTCTAATGAGCCTCGTTTTTGTCAGAATCCCATCCTCATAACTCAAACTGTCAAACACTTAGGGGTCTGAGATTTTACCATACTTGCAAGTTAAAAATTACACTTCCACAGTTTTGTGGATGTTGGCAGCAGTTAAAAGTTTACTACTTACAACAATGGAAATACCAGAGTTGCCGCTTTGGTGTCGCCTCTTCAAGCCCCAGTTTCCACATGACCAGATAAAGAGGACAAGACAACAGATTACATGCTGTGCATTGCAGGAGAGGAACACTAACTTTAGGGAACCCTAATCTTTTATAAAGGGCAATAATTATGCCTATCCCATTGCTGTGGAGGGAGAAATAGCCCTATCTTCCAAAATTGTAAGAAAATCTGGCATTTATTCTAAAATGAAACATGATCTTTCTCTCCTCTAAGGCTGTTTAATATATAAACATTCTAGAAAAAAAATAGTCCAGAACAAATGGTTCTGCATGCAAGAAATGCAAACACACAAGATACCCATGGAGAATTGTCTCCCAACAGCCTAGAAACAACCTACTTAATCCTGAGGGCACTAAATTCCTCCTCAGCAGACTGTGTGACTCTATGGGCCATGACTGCCATGATGGCTCTAAAGGGGATTGATCACTTTTTCATCCATGGATACAGAAAAAGTGTTATTAATGCAGTGATTTAAATAAATGTGGCCACCAGTACCAAATGAAAGAACATTAAAAAGTAGTTACAAATGTGAAATCAGTATAATTTATTTTAGTAAATATTATAATTTTCCATGTTGAATGTAATTTATTCTAACCAATGAAGTGAATTTCAGCCAATCATTCTTTTAAGTGCCGAAGCTAATCAGAAGACTCACCTACAAATATAGATATCGATACAGACATAGATCCAGTAGACAATTCAGCAAAAATATTTGTATTAGGTGGTGGATAAAGAAAAATATGTTGTAATACATCTTTAGTGAATTCTTTAGAATTTTAAAGTCTGAAATACTTAGGAGGATACTTTTTAAAAATATCAGTGTGAAAATGTAAGTTTCTGTGAATATGCTTTAGGTTAATCTGCTTTAATATTTTATCAAAGAAATAGAACGATATGTAAAATTCACAGTTTAGTGCTAGTGACTCAGATTTCTGCAAGGATAGAGCTAATAATAGTGTCTTTCTACTCCACTAACTAGTAAATGAAGAGGCAAAAATCCTACACTCCACATAAACCAGAACAATTGTAAGATTAGTGTTCAGGTCATGAAAAAGTAGATGAGTGCTGAAGTAGGAATAGACTTGAACTGTATAATACCTTAGAATTCAGGATTCCAAACTTTTGCATTTGATATTTTGAAGTTGCACGTGCCTGTGTGTCCTGATTGTGATCTCTATGTATGTAAAGTTGAAATTAAGCTCATTTATCCTATTTATTAATATATTATTACTCATTTTCAAGAGCAAGTTCTATTTACCTTATTTACAGAGTTAATAATTGAAACTTTGGATACTATGCAATAATAATACAAAACTTTAGAAACAGAGTCTTAATTTTATGTCTTCTGTGATTTCTCACAGTGTTGTTCAACAACCAAGGATTTAATATTTTACAACAGAATTGAAAATGCAGCCTATCTCCGTACAATGTTATTATCTTGACAGAATTGAAAATGCAGTCTCTTTTTATAATGATCACATGATCTCATGTGTCATGAAAGATAAATAAAACATACCGTGGTTTTAACAATAAAACATTCCGTTTTCTATAAATTTGTATGCAACTGGCAACTTAATATATATGTGTAGGTATGTATGAATGAGCATAGGTTCATATACATATATGCATATATGTATTTGTTATGTGGTTTAAATCTTACTCAATTTTATTTTACTTTAATGTTGCAATCAAATGTCTAAAGTGTATACTGTCTAAAATAGCCACTGCCACTAAGTTTATACATTTTTAGTTACTCCATTACATTTAAAACTTATCATTCAAATTATGCAGAATCAGAAGTAAAGGAAGTCTAAATGTAGCATTTCGCTTTGCTAAAAACAAAATTACAACTAGTGCACTGATATCTAACAACAACAAAGAAAGTCTTATTCACCGGTAACACAAAAATTGGGTTTAAGAACTACAATGACAAGTGAAAACCATAATACCATATGATAAATTTTATTAATGCAAAAGCAGCACAAATATAGTGCCATCAGCAAGCTAAGCATAATTATATTATTGGCAGGAAAATTGAATTCTTCAAGCATAAGAAGGACATTTTCTTTGAAAATAGTCCACAAATAACACAATCTTCAAGCACTAAAAAAATGTGACCTGTATTCTTGATACCTTTTTCCTATTGGTTTTTGTGAGAGACTGTAAATTTATGAGGTTATTTAACTTAGAAGGTTGCTTACATTTTTATTGAAATGTCATTTGTGCATAATAGAAAGGAAAAATAATATTTATAAAAATATTTCTATGCGGGGGGCACCTAGGTGCCTTGGTCAGGTAAACATCCGACTTCAGCTCAGGTCATGATTTCATGGTTCATGGGTTCAAGTTCCTCATCGGGGGCTCTGTGCTGAGAGATTGGTGCCTGGAACCTGCTTCGGATTCTGTGTCTCCTTCTCTCTCTGCCCCTTCCCTGCTCGCTCTCTCTCTCTCTCTCTCTCTCTCTAAAAAATAAACATTAAAAAATTAAAAAAAATATTTCCATGTGGATAATGATTTGTCTGGCAAATACAAGGACAGTAGGTGATATCTCTCTTAAACTTGAAAGCCTCTATCTTGCTATTTGTAAATAAATCACTGAAAAGTGACTGCTCAATGATTGCTCTGTTAGCCTTAGTTTTTTAACCTGGAGATTAACTACTAACAGAAATTAAGTTTCCTGCCACAGATACTTATTACCCCTTGTATGTTGTAGTTAAAGCTGGAGTGGGTTCTCTGTCCCTCTATTACTCCATTCTATGCCTGTCTCATCCACTCTTGTATCTCTTCTCACCCCTACTTACCTACACACGTGCAGGCATGCACACACACGTGAATTGTATCTTCAGAATTGTCTCTTGCCTCTTTTCATGGAAGAGTAACATATCAATTCATTAATACCTATGTTCAAATTAATCTGGGAAGTTATTTATCAAAATGACCAATATTCTGGGTGTGTGTATCACACGAGACTCAGATAAATGAGAGGTTCTAGTCAGCTGGGTCAGAACAGAGCCCTATCAGTAGACATCCAGTCTATTTCTCTCCTCCCTTCACTTAGCATCATGGATTCCTTCTACACTACTGACTAAAATGGCTATTTTCAGCCTTAATTTATTCTGCACATATCTGGCAATTATTGATTGAGGTCATTCTGTACATCAAACAATGGACTAGGCTCTGAGAATAAAACATTACACAATAATTAATGGATGTGGTTTCTGTCTTTAGTGAATTTGCTATCTAGTAGTGGGAGAATAACACACACACACACACACACACACACACACACAAATATACACATTTGTGCAATTCTATCAGAATAATGATATCCTAAGGAACATTTGGATATCAAACAAAAAACAATACATGGGATCCTAGCCTAGAAAAAGGGAGAGTAAAGATTGATTTGAAGTGAGCCTATGAAGGCAAGTTTGGTCAAACTCTATAGGATTTTATAGACTATGCTAAGTTTCCTTTCATTCTAAGAGCAATGGGAAGTCATTTGTTGTTGCTTTTGTTGTTTAGAGGCAGAAGGTATGTATCATCAGATTTGCATTTTGAAAATATAATGTGCTGGCTGTAGGGATGAGAATGGAAGGAAGGTTGTCCCAGTAGGAAATTGTAACAGCTTTAATTGTGGTAGTAATGGCGGACATGGAGACAAGTGAATGAGAAATTATGTGGGCGGGAAAATCCATAGCATTTGGTGATAAAGTGGGACAGAGTGAAAAAAAAATTCAGTAGTAGAAATGATTTTTGAATTTCTGGCTTATACAATTTTCTAATTGTCCATGGTTATATAACAAATCATCCCCAAACTTAGTTGTTTAGTTTACACATCAACAATATTTTGCTCAGGTATCACAATTGGGGCAGGGCTTAGCAGAGGCAGCTCACCTTTCTATCACTTGGAATCTTCTGGGCAGCTCAAAGAGTAGGAGAAGGAATCATCTGAAGTTTCTCTTATTACATGTCTGGGGTGTGATGCTGGCTAATGCTGAGATGTGTTAGAGTGGTGGCCTGAACACTCACCTGTGCACTTTCTATGTAGGTGCCTGTCTTCTTTAAATGTTTATTTATTTTTGAGAGAGAGAGAGAGAGAGAGAGAGAGGGAGAGAAGGGGGGCCAGAGGGAACATAGGATCCAAAGCAGGCTCCATGCTGACAATAGAGAGCCTGAAGTGGGACTCCAACTCATGAACTGTGAGATCATGTCCTGAGCAGAAGTCTGACAACACTTACCCGACCAAGCCACCCAGGTGCCCCGGTGCCTGACTTCTTTGTGGCATGGTGGCTAGGGTTCAAGGGCAAACTCCCTGAAATTGCCAAACAGAAGCTCTTGAGCCTTTTATGCCTGCCTTAGAAATCATTCAGCATCACTTCCATCACATTATATTCATTAGAAACAAATTAGTAAAGTCAGCCTCTCTTCAAGAGGGGTGTGTGTGAAAGAATTTGTGGACTTAATTCCAGCACAGATAACTTGATGTCAGATAGTCCCACTATTGAGAGGAAAGTTTCCAAAGTTTTGGAACTTTGGAAAAAAATATTTGTTTTCTTTTGCTTCTGATTGATCTTTAAGCATCTGTTTTGCATCCTCTGCTTTTTCCAGAATTTGTCTATTACTCGTAAGCTTTTGACTTCTAAAAACATATCTAACCTTGACTCTTCATCTAACTAATAACTCCAGCTGTCTGTTGCCCTTAGGGTATCTCAGCATCATTTCCAACTTAAGTTGTTTAAAATCGAACACCATGTTTTTCCTCAAAATTTCTCCTTTCCTTGAAATCTTTTCAGTGAATGGAAAAATCATCTGGTTCAAACTTACATTTCTCCTTGACTCCTCTCTCAGTGCCAATCACAATCCATTGTCAGATATGGTCAGGTCCACCTTTGACAACTACCTTATATCTACCCAGATCTTATTTACTTTCCTTTTTCCTTTTACCTTATTCTGTCTTACTCACAATATTCTGGACAAGTGATGTTTTTACTGATCTTAGAGTATGTGCGCTTATTCTCTCCTCAAGATTGTTTTCCTGGGGTTGTTTTTTCTAGAATACTTTTCCCAGAAACATTTGCATATCTGGTTCCCTTTAATCATTAATTTCTCCATTCAGACTCCTCTGGCCACTCTTAGTGAAGTACCCACCCCATAGTAATTATTCTCTTTTACCCTTTTAAAATTCTTTTCAATAAAATGAATAAGTTCTAGCGTACAGCACGGTGGGTGACTATAGTTAATAGTATTGTATTAACTATAGTTATATAGTTACATAACCATTGCATAATAGTTATATAATGACTGTTATTACACTGTACAGTTGCTCAATGAGTAGATCTTAAAGGTTCACCGCCAAAACCAAAATATGATAACTGTAGAACTGATCGACGTGTTAATTATTTTGAGGTATTATTTCAAAATGTATGTTGTGTATTAAAAAATGTGTGCATCTTAAAAATGTTATACAGCCTAAATGTATATAATTTTTATTTTTCGATCACACCTTAATAAGGCTGGGGAAAAATAAAAATACTTTTTAAAACATTTTCAGGCAACACATTATCTAAAGTGATCACGTATTTATGATATGAGTAGATTATCTACCGCTTGTTTGCTGACGTCTCTTATTAGAATTTAAGCTCTATGTGGTCAGACATGGTATGAGTTTTGTTTACTGTTGTATCTCCAGAGCAGGTAATAAGAGGGGATGGCAAGTAGTAAACACTAAATAAAATTGTATTGAATATGTGAAGGCACAAATAAGTGGGAAGTGTAGTCATTGTTATTACTTTGGTTGCCTTTTTAAGTGGTCCCATTCTTCGAGAAGCTTTTCTTTCCCATTCCAACTAAAGTGATCACTTCTTCTCTCAAACTCTACTGGCATTTATTGTCCATTCCAGTGTTGGTGACTGTTGGTCTGTGCTAAATACTCGGTGTGCTACCTTATGATATTTTCAATTATATATCATATCCTTTCTTTCCCAGCTAAGTTGTACACTCCTTAAATTCTTGATGATTTCCCATAGGAATCAATCCAGTATAAGAGGGAAGTAATACAGACAGACTTTTACCTGTTTGGATTTATTCGACATGAACTCATCCAATGCATCTAATTTTTTTAAATTCTAGAATCTAGCATGCTTGATGACTCTAGTAATGGCAACCAAATAGTGAATACTTAATATGAATCTGGTGCTACACTAATATTTCTCTCTGTATTATATCCTTTATCCTCATACCAACGTGTCGTGATGGTAAATTTTATTTCCACTTGATTGATGAGGAAATGTGAGTCTCAGAGATGTTAGTGTGCTTGCGCAGTCAGCTGAAAAGTTGCAGGACTGGGCTTCACAGCTGTCTTTCACCCTTCAGAACCTCTGTTATTTACCCCTATATAATGTAGTACTTTGGTGCTGGTCTAGGCCTATAAATATGGTCAAAAGTAAAACAAACGAATCTCTCAGTGTTGAGGCTCTCCTCCTAAAAAGCATTATCAGGCATAAGGGCGCATGGGTGGCTCAGAAGGTTAAGGGGCAGACTCTTGATTTCAGCTCAGGTCAGAATCTCATGGTTCATGAGTTAAGCCCCTCATCAGACTCTCTGCTGTCAGCGTGGAGCCTGCTTGGGATTCTCTCTCTCTCTCTCTCTCTCTCTCTCTCTCTCTCTCTTTCTGTGCCCTTCCCCCGCTCGTGCACACTCTCTCTCAAAAATAAATAATAAATACACTTTAAAAAAAAAAAGCATTATCATGCTCTCTTGAAACTTAACATAGTAAGTAAAAACTTTTGTAATCCTCTCTTTTCAAAACCAACCCGACTTTTATATTATAGAGACCCTCTCTTATTTTTTGTTTACAGACATGACTTGAAATGTAATGTACTTGGCATTGGAAATCTTCCTCAGTTGGTTTCATCAAGCTACAGCACAATGCTTATTTAACACATCTGCTCTTTTTAACATCATTATGGTGGTTAAAGGAACAGTTTTAATGACCTGGTCTTTCATCTATATTGACAGGATACAGATCTCCTCTGTCTGCATTTTACTCTATAAAGCCACCTTTATGGCATGGAGGAACAGGAAGCATTAAGTGTTTTTTTTTTCTCTCTCTCTTTAAAGCTAAACTGAATATAAGAGCATCATAGATTTTAAAATTGTGCTATTAGATATAAAACCACATTGTCTCAAAGTCATAGTTAGCATTATTGTAGTTGGCAAGGTGCTAAAATATCATACATTATACCTTAGTAGATGTATAAAATATGGAGGAGGCATTGGGTTCAAATCTCTTGTCCACCACTTCCTGCCCATGTGCCCTAGGGGAAGTTAGTTCATTTATTTAAGACAATGGAAGGTTCTTAATGATGGCTATGATTTAGAATCACATGGGAACTTTAAAACAAATGCTGATTTTCTGTCCCTATTCCTAGAGAATTTTTTTTCAGGTGAGATTTACATTTAATTGAGTAAGCATTGCACTGGAATCAGATCTCTGAGGTTGGGACCTGGGCACCAATATTTTTAAAAGGTTACCAGATAATTCCAAAGTGCAGCCAAGGTTGAGGATCAGTGACTTCATCTAGTATGGTCTAAACTTTAATTTCTTCGTCTGAGGAACATGGAGATAATAGTATATACTCCCACAGGTTGTTGTGAGAGTTTGCCAATATTAGCATATAATTCTAGGTACATAATTAAAATTATCTGCTAATAGTAGTAAAGCCATTTTAATTAATCCTTTGCCTATGGCGATACACAGACTTAGTTCATTCATTTATTCAACAAATTTTTGCTGTGAATCTGCTGTTTGCTAGTCACTATTCTGGGCTTTTACAGATAGAATGGTTATCAAATCAGCCAAAGTTCCTATTTATTCTCATAGAACTCATATTCTAGGCCAGGAGACGTATAATAAATGAACAGCTATAGGAATTGCAGGGTAAATAATGTGAAGAAAAACTATAAGAATCACAGTCCACTATTTTGGATGCATGGTCAGAGAAGTCATCTCTGAGGTGCTATGTAAGCAGTGTCCTGAACTGAGCAAGAAAAATACACACATCATCTGAGGAAACAGCCTGAGCAGTGAGAACATCAAGTATAAAGGTGTTGCCATTAGGTTATTGATGTTTCCATAATGCACTTTCTCTTGATACATAAATTAAATTTTCAGTATCTACCTGGTAAACAAACAACTGTATTTTCTTTTTTTTTTATTGAATGGCAGGAAATTTTTATGTATGTTATTTGTTCTTTTGTTACCACAATAAAATCTTTATCAGCAAAGTGTAATCACCCCTATTTTACAGAAAGGGACAATGAGAGTCATTAATATGCAGTGTCTTGTTAGGATCACATAATGTGAGGCAGAGTTGAAATTAAAATTCTAAGCTCTAAGTTTATCTTCTCTAGAGCTATCAAAATATGTGATCTTTGAAGTAATGGAACGAGTTTTTTTCTTACATATGTTCATAATGGTAATTATATTTTTACCCATCTGCAAATATTTGAAAACAATTGTGACCTGTGATTATATCCACTCAATTATACCAAGATAAAAAAATATATACTCAGAAGAATGACAATAAAGGGAAAGGGATTCTTATTAAGTAGAAAATCAGTGGGAAAATACAGAAAAGTAGATTTCAAACATTAATAATTGACAAAGGAAATAGAAATTAATGCATATAATATCAATTTATATTTAATAAACATCTATAGTTCTAGATGGATAAAGATCATAGGACTTTTGAAGTGTACGCAACCTCATGTCCCCACATTTCCTATCCAGAAAACATAACCACATGCATGCGCGTGCACACACACACACACACACACACACCCACACGTGTGAATGGTGGCTCAACTTGATTTAGGGAGTTATAGTAGCCTTTTGGTTAGGAGGACAGATTTCAGGGTCAGATAGACATAGGTTTTATTTTCCATTCCACTCAGTTGTCTATATGACAATAGATAAATTATTTATAAGCCTTATTATCCTGATCTCTCAAATGGAAGTAATCAAACCCATTTCATATAGTTGCATATACATCAAATGTTTGGCACAATACCAAAATTGTAGAAGTCCTAAAACCCTATTTTCTTGCTTTGACTGGATGAACTTAGTTCAGGTTACCTTCTGTTTCATTAGAAAGAACCATGTTAAATGGAGTAGACTCAGCCCAGAATGAACCTTATAAAAGCAGAATCTTCTTTCTATAAGTTGCATAGCATTTGGATAATGGTCACACTGTCAGAGATGTCAGCAAGAATCATTACCCTCTTAAAGCCCTCCTTCACTTGGGTGATAAGGCTAGAGGTACTAGATATACAATATGGGTAAGAACTGCTTCCCATCAGTAATCTTAATTAATTAATTGACGGCCAGCTCTGTGTGAAGTAGGCTCTATGGCAGAAGGATGTACTTCTCAAGCTTGAAGGTACACAGTAGTCATTTGGGGAGCTTAAAAAGGGCAGATTCTAATTCAGTAGGTCTGACTGAGAGCCTAGATTCTGCATGCCGAACAGGATTCCAGATGATGTTGTTACTGCTGCTCTGCAGGCCACACTTTGAATAGCAAGAATAAGGGGAAGACTATTGGATCAGAAGTTAGAAGTCCAAGATTGTCTGTTGTGTGGCTTTGGAACTAAGTACCAAGAGGTAAGAGTGGGAAAATCATACTTTTCCTGCTCCTCTGTAATATTATGAATATTAAAGGCCATGATATACATATATCTACATGTGTACATAAGTTATCCACGTGTAGAAGGCTTCTTATTTTAAATGTAGATTTCTTATAAATAATATAGACAGTATAAGTCATATCATGTCATATGTATATAATGTAATATCCCTCACCTCTTAGCAATTCTAAGGCACAGTGAGTGTACTCTTTTATACTAGTATATCTTTTCCACCTCCGTCTTTCCATACCCCTCCTTCCCAAATAAACATACCTGTTAAATAAAACAGGAAGATGAGAAAACAAGATATGTAACTCAGGTATTGCCTTTCAGCAGATATTTACTGGGTATCTATAAAGGTCACATATTAGTGGAAATAAATTTGTCATGCTTTAGTATATACTTTTTTAAAGTGGAAAATGACTACAGTTTAAAGAGGGCTTAGATTTCTTTTTTTTAAGTTGATGCTGTATTTTATTTTTTTAATATGAAATTTATTGTCAAATTGTTTTCCATACCACACCCAGTGCTCCTCCCAACAGTAAGAGGGTTTAGATTTCAAAAAGTTGATGTGTGGAAATTTCAGGTACTTAAGGAAATAGAGTATCATCTTGAATTCGGGAGCCTCCTCCAGTAGCATGGGCTTATCCTCAGCATCTTCCACTTAGAACATCTTTGCCCTGTGATATGAAATCATTTAACAAAAAAGAATTTTACTTGGCATTGTTTCTGGCATTATGATGAAACTATATCTATTATAGAGTGGGGAAAAATGTAACGTTCCTCATGTTTCAAAAATAGCTGTCCTTCTATCAAGATTTTTTTTCCCTTACTATGCCAGAGACTTATAGCAAAGACATTATCATCGCCTCTAAAACAAGTGCTGGCAATCATTGAAAGAACTGTCATCTATCTTCGATAATGGCAATTTAACCACATGGTAAAACACTATTGTCACTTGGTGCATTTTGATGGGAGGAATGTCATTGATGTTTTATTTCTCCCATGAATTTTAATGGGAAATAAACCATTAGTGACAAAACTGACTAGAGTATACTTCTGTGACACCGTAAAAATTATGCATTTAGAAGCTGACAAGTGTCTTCTTGTGTTTTTTTTTAAACTATGCTCATTTCACTTATATTACTTATAAATACATTCTGAAGGCAACTTTCTTCTCTGTTTCCTTAGTAGTGGTGATCTGGAGGCTTGGCAGGGCATATCAGAAGATAGGAGTCTTCATGGGGAGCACTCAAGGCCAATTGTAGGGATTTCTGTTCTGAGGACCTGTCTTTAAATATATCCTCTTACAAGACTATCTGGAGATGGGAAAGGAGGGTAGAGCCGGTATGAGTCTCATCTCATTTATATATTCTAGTTTAAAATTAGTTTCTAAAAAAAGTTGACAGAGACATTATATTTAAGATTAATACTTTAGATATACATTTTTACTTCTTTTGAGGAATTCCCTGTCTTCTGTTTCATAGGAACATCATAAACCAACACACAAGTGCTGATCACCTGCTCAAAATCAGCTTGAAGATTTCCCAGGCAAACATTGAATCATTTAATAAGGTTTTCAAAGTTCAAGTTAAATGCAAGAAGACAAAAGGCACTCATTTCCATAGGTGCTGCCTGGAAATGCTTGAGCAGATTGAGATCTAGAAATAGACTGACACCAGGCAGGTCTGTGTGAGTCACCTCATTTAAGAAAGCCCAAACTTCCTCTTTTCAAATCCCTTGGTGTTTCTCAAGCATACCAGCCAGATCGCTCTGTCTTTAATGATTTGGAAGAACGCCAGCTCATCTCTCCTCTGGACTTGGCTGCTGAAGGGAGCTTAGAGGCTCAGCACCATCTGAGTCCAGAGGAAATGAATGGCACAGCTGAATATCATCAGGGTAATGATGGTATCTCATTGCTCTCTAAATCTATTATTTGGGACAGAAATAGAGCAGGGGATTTTCCTGGCATTTCAATTATAAGAATTAGAAGGAAAATGTGAAAAATGTAGGGGCAGTGAGGGGAAAGTTTTGGAGAGAAACCCAGAGTGCATTTAACCTTCCCTTTTCCCATTAGCGAATACAATATTGCAAACTAGAGATTTGCTTTCAGTTTTAAAACAATTCATTTCCTAAATGATTTAACTTTCTAAAAATATTCAGTGGAATTAATTTTTGTTAATTGGTGGTCTTAATAGTAGGATTTCAGTGAGGGATGTAACGTGTCCAAAACCTCTTGTACACTCTGTCAGGCTTCATCTCTTATTCTAGCCACTGCGGTGGTGACCAGTTAACTTTTGTGCAGGTGTACCCGGATCTGGCCTCTCTGGCATCTTACTTCCTGACCTGCAGCTTCTCTGACACCTGGGACAGGAAGTCTGTAAACCGGAAATTGTAGAGGTGCTAATGGTTTATGAGTCAACTCTTGAACTACAAGGAGATAGGATCAAATAAATAAATATGTCTTTTTTTTTTCCCTGCAGTTTCCTCTGCCCTTCTTTGAGGCATTTTACAAGTTTCACCAGAAATTTCTATAGGAGAGCCAATCCTAGCAGTAGCCAATGGGATAACACATCTTTGCCTTGTTTTTCCTGCATTCCAGGACTGGTTCACTCCCACCTATTTTCCATTTCTGCTTCCTGAGACCATATTACCAATTAAACCTGTCACACAGAAGCCCTTGTCTCAGGCATAGTTTCTAGGTAGCATAGTCTAAGATGTAATGTCATGTCTTCCCTTTGGCTTTCAGTCTGTATCAAATGGCTCCAGTCAACCCTTACCTGACCTCTGGTTTGAGGTCATCTAGTTAGATGACCCATGCTTGAGAAATATTCAGAAATGTATATTTCCAGAGAATAATCCTAAAGGAAACTCAAGGATAACAAACACGTCTGTTACATTCTTCCCTGGCTCTGTGTATGGCCATAATCCCAAAGGGAAGTCAAAGTATTTCCCTAACCCATATGTGCATTGTTTGTGCTAATCTACAGAAAATGGTAAAAAAAATCACTAATATATTTCTAGGGAATAGACACTGAGGTAAATTTTTTAACAATATTTATAGTTGTGTTTTAGTTTGATTTGGTTTGGTTTCAGTTTTATGTTCCTAGTGTGTGCGCGCGTGTGTGCGTAATGTGTGTGCGTGCGTGTGTGTGTGTGTGTGTGTGTGTGTACGCGCGCTTCCCGGTTTAGTAGTTGTATATGCACATAGGAGAAAATAGCAGCTGCTGAAATAATTTACTGTGGCTTCCTAAAGAGGTGAAAATGTCATACAGCTTCCCACCCAGGAGTGCATTATGTACACATTTTTCACTGACTAACAGGATTTCATTACCAGATAGAACACTAACTGTTTGCATTGATTTATGGACTAAATAAATACGATTTTATTACTATCTTCTTTTTGGCGATGGTCCACATGTTGTGGGAAATTAGTGACAATGTTGAGTTCTTGGATCATGAAGGATACTTTTCTACATACTGACTTTTACCAAGTAGTTTATTAAATAATCAACTCTTTATCCTTTGTAAGCCACAGAATCTTTAAAATTTTATTAAATGCACTATACATAAAAAAATGTACTATACATATCATAAAAATCATATGCAGAAAATATGGAAAGAATCATGCGTTATATATTTATAAAGCTTTAGCCTTCAAGAATCAGGGAATTAAAAAGTCAAAGTATTGGTATAAACAGTGTATATATTAATAAGAAATATTTTCATGTATTTAAACATGAAAATAATTTGACATACTATAAATGTGCATAAGTAATGATATAATAGTATTTGTATTAAAATATATTCAGGTATGCAAATAAAGAGCTACTATGACTAATTAGAATTTTTTCAAGAATTTCCTATTTTAATATTACCTAAAAAATAAAGAAAAAATGACAAAAATATAATAGATATTTATAGCAAACTTGATAAAAACAGATTTTGGCATCTAGCTGATGTGAGTTCAAATAAATTTGGGTAATTTCTCTGATTAAATTCTCTAGTTACAGTTATCCTCTTTATAAAAATTTGAATAATAATAACTATTTACATAATGACAACAATAAAACTTAAGTAAATAATAACTAATACACAGAGCTTATTATATCCTGGACAGGCTTTAAGTGTATCAATTCATTTGATCCTCTGAACAAACCTATGAGATACCGTAGTATCATTTCTTTCTTACAAATGAAACTGAGGCATGGAGAGATTCAGGGATTCAGTGTAGGCAAATGGATAGTAAACAGTAGAGACAGGATTTGAACCAATATAATCAGTCTCCACTATCTGAGCTATATTCTGAAAAGTAATATGTAACTCATAGGTATTGTATTTTTTTCTTTGTCTTGTTCTCAATGATTAAATGCTGTAAAATAGGTAAAGTTCCCGATACAGTGCTTGCTATGTAGTGAGCCTTCATTATAAGGTTATTGTTACCTGTATTTGCTGTCATCTATAGGGATTAGCACCACAATTCATACTGACATTGAAGAGTTCACATGTCACAGGATAAAACTTGGTTGAAAGTCAAAGATTCTGAAACACCAGGTAATAGGGACATATCTTGAGCTAACAACTGATCCAGCCTTAAACATTAAAATTCTTCTTTTAGGAAGATGGGGTGGGAAAAGAACTAGGAAAAAAAAATCCAGTGCGGTTACAGTCAGTGCTAAAGCAACTCCCCTGTTTAAGGCAAGAGACCTTCTTCTTCTTTTTCTTCTTTTAAGTCAAGAGACATTTTATTTTATTTTTTTAAGTTTATTTATTTATTTTGAAAGAGAAAGAGAGAGCATGTGCACCAGGGAGGGGGCAGAGAGAGAGGGAGCGAGAATCCGAAGCAGGGCTGGAACACACGAGCCATGAGATCATGAACTGAGCCAAAATCAGGAGTTGGATGCTTAACTGACTGAGCCACCCAGACACTCCAGATTTTTTTTTTTATCAAATCTCAAAGAGAACCTATCTCAATACCACAAACTATTCACCTATAAACATTCTCTTAGCTGGGAGAATTCATCATTGACTTTTTTGTCTATGGTAACTTAACAACCCAGACATAATGTAACTCTTTCTAACTAGGATGTTGAGTAGATGGTGAGATTTATATAATCAAAATGCTTACAAGGAAAGAATTTGTTCCTTCAATAATATGATTATACTGAGAAGGAACATTGAGAATGTCAGTATGTGTCTTGACATGAGCTGTAGAACGAAGTAGGTATGGGGACCAAAACATCTACTGAAAAGAAAGCAGCTCAATTTTTTAAAATGTGCAACAGAGATCAGCATTGTTTTTCATAGTGGTCACACAGCAATTTTTTGTAGAGTTTTTAAGAGCTTAGGATCTGGGCTTGGAGAGCGTTTGAATCTCATACCCAAGAGACAACCTGAAATCAGGAGAAATCTCAGCAAGTAGGAAACAAATACATTTCAAGTGCTTGACAACTTCGCCAGTGGCAAGTCTTAGAGCATTACCTTAAATATTTCATTACATCCTGTGTTGTGATTGACATTAGCTCCTCAGAGTAAATATTAAAAACATACACATACAGGCAGCTCCAGATATATTGTGACCCATTTTTTTTTTCATGATCCAGGCTTTTCATCATCCTCAGTAACCCTCATCCTGCTCCTTCACATACCACATCCCCTGGTTTGGTGTCACAATCAAGATGCCATTTCCTAAGGGTGTCATTCATTCAATAAACACTAATTGACTACCTGCAGTACCAACCAAGGACTAATCAGTAATAATATGTGATAATTGTCCTGAAGGGGCTCACAGTACGCTGAGGGAAAAAAAGAATACAGAACAGAGTAAGATAATATTTGCAATAAATTAGCTTATAAAGATCAAAACGATGGGAACAAAAGAGAGGAGCACACTGTTCAGGCTGGACTGGGATTGGGGCTACCAGTGAAACTGTCTCAGAGGAACTCCCACTTAAATTCTATATTATAAATGGGAAGGACACCTGGGTGGTTCAGTCAGTTAAGCATCCGAGTCTTGATTTCAGCTCGTCATGATCTCACAGTTCCTGAGATGGAGTTTCACTTGAGGCTCTGCCCTGAGGGTCCAGAGTCTGCTTGGGATTCTCTCTCTCCCCCTTCTCTCTGCCCCTCCCCATCTAGTGCTCTGTCTGTGTCTCTCAAAATAGCCTTAAAAATATGAATGGGGATTAGATAAATGATAGGGGAAAGACCTAGAAAGAAGGGTATATAATATGGTTTCAGTTAATAAGATTTTTATTTCTTCTTCAGTGTCAAAACACTCTATTAATCAGCTTTTAATACAGTAAGTCCCCACTATAATGGAAGCTGAAGTTTATGTCTTATTTCCAGAATTCCCTTTCATCGAAACATCTTGATAAAGTATAGAATTTAAAAAAAAGCAAAAGAATGAGCAAAAATCAAAGATATTAGGTGAACAAAAGACATTACAGTAAGGCAGTGGTTCCTAATGGGAGGGAAGCAGAATTTTGCCATGCAGAGGACATTTGGCAATGTTTGGGGACAACTTTTGATTGTTATAACTTTGGAGGGGCCGCTAATGGCATCTAAGGGACATAGGCAGGGATGTTGCTAAGTGTTCTACAAGACCCAGGACAGCCTCCGACAGTGCAACAAATAATATCTAGTCCAAAATGTCAATAGTATGCAGACTGCAAAGCCGTGCACCAAGCTGATAATTGGGAATGAGGCATAAACACAAAATAGTGTGAAAAATCTAGTATTTTAACCTCCTGAGAGGCACAAAATAGCAAAAATCAGAGGGCCACTACTTTCTATCACTAATATAGATTGATACTAAGAGACTAGTGGTTGTTTTGTAAAGCTGAGAGTGATGGTTTCACATCCTGCAACCATTGTTTTTAGCTCAGAAATAAGATTTCTACGTTATTTAAAGAGAGCCCTTGGTAAGGAGATCCCATGGCATCTTAACTGCTCATTGTAGTTTTTCCACTTACTGACTTCGAGAACACTAAATTATTTTCTTGTGTCCAGGTCAAACCACCCTGTAGCAATTTTGTTTCTAACTAAACCCTTGGAAACAAATCTTTAAGAATTTTGGCTAGAAAGGTGCTTATACTGTGATGCAGACAGGTTCAACCAAGGGCTCCTGTGGCATGATAAGTCATTACTTATCAACTTCACCCCGTTCAGGTTCTGGCCCCAAGGTTTGCCAGCTCAGAAACTCATCCTCACGTTTGCTCTAGGGTTGGTGATACAGGGGGTATCGACTTTCCACATGAGGCACACGCACGCGCACACACACACAATTGTGGATGATTGGCAAAATATTAATTTTAAATGACATTAAAGGAGTCGACTAAAGAGACATAACAGTTAAGTGCAATGAAATATCTTGGATTAGATCCTGGAACAGAAAAGAGGATATTAGTTTAAAAAATGGAACAAAGCAAAAAAATAAAAATAAAAAACCTGATGAAATTCAAATGAAGTCTGAAGGGTAGTTAAGAGGAATATACCAGTGATACTTCCTTAGTTTTGACAGATATCTGTGGTTGTGTAAGATGTTTAGGGTTGGGAGAGATGTTTAGGGTTGGGATCTGTGTATGATCTTTACATCCTCTCTGTGAATCTAAAAGTTTTCCAAAATAGAGGTGCCTGGGTAGTTCAGTTGGTTACGCATCTGACTTGGGCTCAGGTCATGATCTCGCGGTTTGTGGGTTTGAGCCCTGTGTCAGGCTCTGTGCTGACAGCTTGCTCAGAGCCTGGAGCCTGCTCTGGATTCTGTTTCCCTTTCTCTCTCCCCCTCCCCTGCTTACACTCTGTCTCTGTCTCTGTCTCAAAAATAAATAAACATTCATATTTTTTTTTAAAGTTTTCCAAAATAGAAGTTTTATTTCTAAAAACCAAATGACATTGAGGAGAAGAATAAAATAAATGAATTGATAAGGGTTTCTCATTTTGAAAGCAATTTTTTAAAAAACCTGTTTGTAAATTAGAAGCACTAAAGCAATTTGTTGCATTTCTATAACTGAAATATGTTTGCAATTCTGTTTTTAAACTCTCATTATATTGAAATCCTAATCTACTTGTTTTAATTTCACATCAAAGTAAATATGTGAATCAGACCTTGCAAATCAGAGGCTTGTTGTCCAGAAATAGCTTATCTATATATATTTGGCTATTGTAGGTTGATCTTAAATTTTTTCCAACATTGAAAATATTAAACATTTCAAATAAACATCCAGATTCCTAGCTTTGGAAAAATTAGAAGTATTGGGAAACTTGGCCCGCAATCAGAGGTGTCTAAAACATTTTGGGTAGAGATGTTTTCCTTTATCCATGTCATACGCTTGCCAGATGGCCACATACCCCCTTTTTTCCCCCAATCCCAGCCCAGTTACCAGGTGGGTCAATTGTGTGCTTTTGATCAAGTGACATCTGATTTTGGAATTTCTATTTCAGTCTTCAATATTAAATAAATCTGGGTTTTCATATCTTTATTAATTTAAATTTTTGAGAGATTTAATTAAACTAATTTACCTATCACCATATCAGGATGTAAGAAATTATGTTCTGGAGTTCCACTTATGAAACATTAAAAAAATTTGCAAATGTCTACTTATTTTTGAGAGAGAGAGAGAGAGAGAGAGAGAGAGAGAATGAGAATGAGAGAGGGAGGAACAGAGAGAGAGAGGGACAGAGGATCCAAAGCAGGCTCTGCACTGACCACAGAGAGCCCGATATGGGACTCAAATTCACATTCCATGAGATCATGACCTGAGCCAAACATTTTAAATCTGTTTATGGGGCTTAAAATGTTTGTTTCACTCAGCTTGTTTAGGTGTGGCAGATAAAGGATGGGGTATAGTATTCTTTTCCATCCAATATCTACATAATTTGGGACCACTTTATTTGTTCTATTTTGCTCTGAATGGTAGCTTTATGCCAAGATTTCTCTACTTGCCAAATGTTTAAAAAATTGTTGTCAGAACATTTTCTTAGATTTATCTAATAGTGTTATCCTTGAGTAGTATAAACGCAAAAGTGAATTTGGTGGTTGCCATTCTGTAGAATCTTATATTTTGTTCCTTGAAATCATGAATAATAATTGTTAAAATATAATTCTTTTGCATAGAGAAATAGACTCTCCCACATATCAGTGTTTTTCATATCCTAGGATTCACTGACCCAATTCCAGATGTGGTCTCCTAGTCTTTTTTTTTTTTTTTTTTTTACTTTTCTTTATTTCCTTGTATAAAAGATCTTGGATGCTGCCTTAGAAGCATATTCTGTTCATTGTTATGCAGAAAAGAGCTTCTAATGAAACCCCATTATTTAGGGAAATGTTTGGCTGTTGTGTGGCCTTCATATCACCAAGGATTTGTTAAGCCTATTGGTATACATAAAAAAAAAAAATTGGAGAGAAGATAATGCGCCTACCTAAAAGAAACTGCTTTGAGATACTATAAAATTCGATTAGCAGCACCAAGATCTAAAATCTAGTGACAGTAATGTGTAACAATTCAATCACATTTATAAAATTCAAAGAAAAATATTAACACTTGGTCTGGTTATTGGATATATTCGAAAAATATACATTTTTCTTTTTCTTAAAGATACTATATGATCTTTTTCTTAACATGTGTTTTCTTTCTTTAGCATGCCTTAAATTATGTCATACTGATGGCCTGTAATTGTTTTGAGGAATAGTGCTTTATGATTTGACTCCTCGGGCTATTGCGAGTCTCCTATATATGTAATGCAACCATACCTTGGGGATACTGTGGATTTGGCCCCAGATCTCCACACATAAAACAAATATGACAATAAAGTGAGTCAAATGAGTGTGTGGTTTCCCAGTACATACAAAAGTTACCTTTAGCATTTAGAGGATCCTGGGAAGATGGTGGCGTAGGAGGACGCTGGGCTCACCACACCTCCTGCTGATCACTTAGATTCCACCTACACCTGCCTAAATAACCCAGAAAACCTCCAGAAGACTAGCAGAACAGAGTCTCTGGAGCCAAACACAGACGAGAGGCCTACGGAAGAGGGTAGGAAGGGCGGCGAGGAGGTGCATGCTCCACAGACTGGCGGGAGGGAGCCGGGGCGGAGGGGCAGCCCGCCGGGCAAGCAGAGCCCCCGAGTCTGGCTGGCAAAAGTGGAGGGACCGGATGGATTGTGTTCTGACAGCAAGAGGGACTTGACATCTGGAAGGTTATAAGCTAACAGCTCTGCTCAGAGAACGGGAGGGCTGGAGGACAACTAGAGGGAGAGTTGTTGAGCCCCGGACTACAGAGCTCAGCTCGGCGGGGAACAAAGGTGCTCGTCAGCGCCATCTGCCTCACCCATCCCCAGCCAAAAGCCCAAAGGGAACCGGTTCCTGTCAGGGAACTTGCTTGCACCTCGCAAACACCCAATGCTGTGCTTCTGCGGATCCATCCCTCCTGCGGGTCTACTCCCTCCAGGTGCTGCAGGGGCCCTCCCGAAGCGGATCTCCAAAGGAAAAGCGAGCTGAGCCTGCCCCCCCCTCCCCTGCTCCTGTGCACCTTGCTGATCCACCCCAGCTAAAACGCCAGATCCCCAGCACCACAAGCCTGCCAGTGTGCAAGTAGCCCAGACGGTCCACGCCACCCCACAGTGAATCCCACCCTAGAAGAGGGGAAGAGAAGGCATATACCAGTCTCACTGTGGCCCCAGCGCTGGGCTGGGGGCAGACATCAGGTCTGACTGCGGCCCCGCCCACCAATGCAAGTTATTCAAGACAGCACAGGGGAAGTGCCCTGCAGTCCTGCACCACTCCAGGGACTATCCAAAATGACGAAAGGGAAGAATTCCCCTCAGAAAAACGTCCAGGAAATAACAAGAGCTAACGAACTGACCAAAAATGATTTGAACAATATAACAGAAAGTGAATTTAGAATAATAGTCATAAAATTAATCGCTGGGCTTCAAAATAGTATAAAGGACAGCAGAGAATCTCTTGTTACAGAGATCAAGGGACTAAGGAACAGCCAGGAGGTGCTAAAAAATGCTCTCAAAGAGTTGCAAAATAAAATAGAGACAACTATGGCTCGGATTGAAAAGGCAGAGGAGAAAATAGGTGAACTAGAAGATAAAATTATGGAAAAAGGAGAAGCTGAGAAAAAGAGAGATAAAAAAAATCCAGGAATATGAGGGGAAAATTAGAAAACTAAGAGATGCACTAAAGAGAAATAATCTACGTATAATTGGTATTCCAGAAGAGGGAGAGAGAGGGAAAGGTGTTGAAGGTGTACTTGAAGAAATAATAGCTGAGAACTTCCCTGATCTGGGGGAGGAAAACGGCATTGAAATCCAAGAGGAACAGAGAACTCCCTTCAGATGTAACTTGAATCGATCTTCTGCACGACATACCATAGTGAAACTGGCAAAATACAAGGATAAAGAGAAAATTCTGAAAGCAGCTAGAGATAAACGTGCTCTAACATATAAAGGGAGACCTATAAGACTCATGACCGATCTCTCTACTGAAACTTGGCAGGCCAGAAAGGAATGGCAGGAGATCTTCAATGTGATGAACAGAAAAAATATGCAGCTGAGAATCCTTTATCCAGCAAGTCTGTCATTTAGAATAGAAAGAGAGATAAAGGTCTTCCCAAACAAATAAAAACTGAAGGAATTCATCACCACTAAACCAGCCCTACAAGAGATCCTAAGGGGGATCCTGTGAGACAAAGTACCAGAGACATTGCTAAAGCATGAAACCTACAGACATCACAATGACTCTAAACCCATATCTTTCTATAATAACACTGAATGTAAATGGACTAACTGCGCCAACCAAAAGACATAGGATATCAGAATGGATAAAAAAAACAAGACCCATCTATTTGATGTCTATAAGAGATTCATTTTAGACCTGAGGACACCTTCAGATTGAGAGGATGAGGGGATGGAGAACTATTTATCATGCCACTGGAAGTCAAAAGAAAGCTGGAATAGCCATACTTATATCAGACAAACTAGACTTTAAATTAAAAGCTGTAACAAGAGATGAAGAAGGGCATTGTATAATAATCACAGGGTCTGTACATCAGGAAGAGCTAACAATTATAAGTGTCTATGCACCGAATACAGGAGCCCCCAAATATATAAAACAATTACTCACAAACATAAGCAACCTTATGGATAGGAATGTGGTAATTGCAGGGGACTTTAACACTCCACTTACAGAATGGATAGATCATCTAGACACACGGTCTAAAGAAACTAGAGCCCTGAATGATACATTGGATCAGATGGACTTGACAGATATTTAGAACTCTGCATCCCAAAGCAACAGAATATACTTTCTTCTCAAGTGCACATGGAACATTCTCCAAGATAGATCACATGCTGGGTCACAAAACAGCCCTTCATAAGTATACAAGAATTGAAATTATACCATGCATACTTTCAGACCACAATGCTATGAAGCTTGAAATCAACCACAGGAAAAAGTCTCGAAAACCTCCGAAAGCATGGAGGTTAAAGAACACACTACTAAAGAATGAATGGGTCAACCAGGCAATTAGAGAAGAAATTTAAAAATATATGGAAACAAATGAAAATGAAAATACAACAATCCAAACGCTTTGGGATGCAGTGAGGGCAGTCCTGACAGGAAAATACATTGCAATCCAGGCCTATCTCAAGAAACAAGAAAAATCCCAAATGCAAAATCTAACAGCACACCTAAAGGAAATAGAAGCAGAACAGCAAAGACAGCCTAAACCCAGCAGAAGAAGAGAAATAATAAAGGTCAGAGCAGAAATAAACAATATAGAATCTAAAAAAACTGTAGAGCAGATCAACGAAACCAAGAGTTGGTTTTCTGAAAAAATTAACAAAATTGATAAACCTCTAGCTGGGCTTCTCAAAAAGAAAAGGGAGATGACCCAAACAGATAAAATCATGAATGAAAATGGAATTATTACAACCAATCCCTCAGAGATACAAGCAATTATCAGGGAATACTATGAAAAAATATATGCCAACAAACTGGACAACCTGGAAGAAATGGAAAAAATCCTAAACACCCACACTCTTCCAAAACTCAATCAGGAGGAAATAGAAAGCTTGAACAGACCCAAAACCAGTGAAGAAATTGAATCAGTCATCAAAAATCTCCCAACAAATAAGAGTCCAGGACCAGATGGCTTCCCAGGGGAGTTCTACCAGATATTTAAAGCAGAGATAATACCTATCCTTCTCAAGCTATTCCAAAACATAGAAAGGGAAGGCAAACTTCCAGACTCATTCTATGAAGCCAGTATTACTTTGATTCCTAAACCAGACAGAGACCCAGTAAAAAAAGAGAACTACAGGCCAATATCCCTGATGAATATGGATGCAAAAATTCTCAATAAGATACTAGCAAATCGAATTCAACAGCATATAAAAAGAATTATTCACCATGATCAAGTGGGATTCATTCCTGGGATGCAGGGCTGGTTCATCATTCACAAATCAATCAACGTGATACATCACATTAATAAAAGAAAAGAGAAGAACCATATGATCCTGTCAGTCGATGCAGAAAAGGCCTTTGACAAAATTCAGCAAGCTTTCTTAATAAAAACCCTTGAGAAAGTCGGGATAGAAGGAACATACTTAAAGATCATAAAAGCCATTTATGAAAAGCCCACAGCTAACATCATCCTCAATGGGAAAAACTGAGAGCTTTTTCCCTGAGATCAGGAACACGACAGGGATATCCACTCACACCACTGTTGTTTAACATAGTGTTGGAAGTTCTAGCATCAGCAATCAGACAACAAAAGGAAATCAAAGGCATCAAAGTTGGCAAAGATGAAGTCAAGCTTTCACTTTTTGCAGATGACATGATATTATACATGGAAATCCGATAGACTCCACCAAAAGTCTTCTAGAACTGATACATGAATTCAGCAAAGTTGCAGGATACAAAATCAATGTACAGAAATCAGTTGCATTCTTATACACTAATAATGAAGCAACAGAAAGACAAATAAAGAAACTGATCCCATTCACAATTGCACCAAGAAGCATCAAATACCTAGGAATAAATCTAACCAAAGATGTAAAAGATCTGTATGCTGAAAACTATAGAAAGCTTACGAAGGAAACTGAAGAAGATATAAAGAAATGGAAAAACATTCTGTGTTCATGGATTGGAAGAATAAATATTGTCAAAATGTCAATACTACCCAAAGCTATCTACACATTCAATGCAATCCCAATCAAAATTGTACCAGCATTCCTCTCGAAACTAGAACAAGCAATCCTAAAATTCATATGGAACCACAAAAGACCCCGAATAGCCAAAGGAATTTTGAAGAAGACCAAAGCAGGAGGCATCACAATCCCAGACTTTAGCCTCTACTACAAAGCTGTCATCATCAAGACTGAATGGTATTGGCACAAAAACAGACACATAGACCAATGGAATAGAATAGAAACCCCAGAACTAGACCCGCAAATGTATGGCCAACTAATCTTTGGCAAAGCAGGAAAGAATATCCAATGGAAAAAAGACAGTCTCTTTAACAAATGGTGCTGGGAGAACTGGACTACAACATGTAGAAGATTGAAACTAGACCACTTTCTCACACCATTCACAAAAATAAACTCAAAATGGATAAAGGACCTGAATGTGAGACAGGAAACAATCCAAACCCTAGAGGAGAAAGCAGGAAAAGACCTCTCTGACCTCAGCCACAGCAATTTCTTACTTGACACATCCCCAAAGGCAAGGGAATTAAAAGCAAACATGAACTACTGGGACCTTATGAAGATAAAAAGCTTCTGCACAGCAAAGGAAACAACCAACAAAACTAAAAGGCAACCAACGGAATGGGAAAAGATATTTGCAAATGACATGTCGGACAAAGGGCTAGTATCCAAAATCTATCAAGAGCTCACCAAACTCCACACCTGAAAAACAAATAACCCAGTGAAGAAATGGGCAGAAAACATGAATAGACACTTCTCTAAAGAAGACATCCGGATGGCCAACAGGCACATGAAAAGATGCTCAACGTCGCTCCTTATCAGGGAAATACAAATCAAAACCACACTCAGATATCACCTCACGCCAGTCAGAGTGGCCAAAATGAACAAATGAGGAGACTATAGATGCTGGAGAGGATGTGGAGAAACGGGAACCCTCTTGCACTGTTGGTGGGAATGCAAATTGGGGCAGCTGCTCTGGAAAGCAGTGTGGAGGTTCCTCAGAAAATTAAAAATAGACCTACCCTATGACCCAGGAATAGCACTGCTAGGAATGTACCCAAGGGATACAGGAGTACTGATGCATAGGGGCACTTGTACCCCAATGTTTATAGCAGCACTCTCAACAATAGCCAAATTATGGAAAGAGCCTAAATGTCCATCAACTGATGAATGGATAAAGAAATTGTGGTTTATATACACAATGGAGTACTACGTGGCAATGAGAAAGAATGAAATATGGCCCTTTGTAGCAACATGGATGGAACTGGAGAGTGTGATGCTAAGTGAAATAAGCCATACAGAGAAAGACAGATACCATATGGTTTCACTCTTATGTGGATCCTGAGAAACTTAACAGAAACCCATGGGGGAGGGGAAGGAGAAAAAAGAAAAAAGAGGTTAGAGTGGAAGAGAGCCAAAGCATAAGAGACTCTTAAAAACTGAGAACAAACTGAGGGTTGATGGGGGGTGGGAGGGAGGGGAGGGTGGCTGATGGGTATTGAGGAGGGCACCTTTTGGGATGAGCACTGGGTGTTGTATGGAAACAAATTTGACAATAAACTTCATATATTGAAAAAAAAGTTAGCTTTACACTCTACTGTAGTCTATTAAGTATACAATAGCATTATGTCTACAAAAAACAAATAAAACGTAATTTATTGCTAAAAATTGCTACCCATCATGTGAGCATTCAGGGAGTTGTAACCCTTTTGTGGGTGGAGGGTCTTGCCTTGATTTTGATGGCTGCTGACAGATCCTGATCAGGGTGGTGGTTGCTGAAAGTTGGAGTGGCTGTGGCAATTTCTTCAAAAACAAACAAACACAAGCAACAGTGAAGTTTGCCAAATCAATTCACTCCTTTTTTCTCCATTTTTCTGTAACATGAGATGCTGTTTGATAGCATTTTACTCACAATAGAATTTTCAAAGTTGGAGTCAGTTCTCTCAAACCCTGCCACTGCTTTACCAAAGAAATTGATGTCAAGTTCTAAATCCTTTTTTTTTTTTTATCATTTCAACAATCTTTACAGCATCTTCACCAGGAGTAGATCCCATCTCAAAAAACCCCTTTTTTTGCTCATCCTAAGACTCAGCTTCTCATTTACACAAGCTTTATCATGAGATTGCAGCCATTGAAAAGCAAACCAAACATAAGAATAATGAAACAGTTTCAAATACTTTGAGGATGACCAAAATGTGGCAGAGACATGAAAGAGCCAGTGTTATTGAGAAAAAATGGCAACTGATAGACTCGCTAGATGCAGGGTTGCCACAAAGCTTCCATTTGTAACAAGGGCAACAGCTGCAAACAAACTAAAATGACATATGCCTGTACTTTCAAAGAATCCTGTACTTTTCCTGTGTGGCCTTTTTCATGATTATATAATTGTGCAATGGGCTGTTTCATGTCTGTGTCTCTCCCCACAGTGTGAGATATGTGAAGGCGGGGCCTGGCCCACAAGTGCACGGTCACTAATCCTAATACTGTTGCATGCATCCTAGTGTTTTGTTTGTTTGGTTTAATATTATTGTGGTTGGGGCCCCTGGGTGGCTCAGTCAGTTAAGTGCTACTCCGGATTTCGTCTCAGGTCATAATCCCATAGTTCCTGGGATGAGCCCAGTGTCAGGCTTTGTGCTGACAGCATGGAACCTGCTTGGGATATATTCTCTCTCTCTCTCTCTCTCAAAAATAAACATTTTAAAAAATAATTGCTGTTGGTTGTATGAATGAGTAAATAAATAAGTGGGTAAATATTCTGTGCCCTCGCACTTAAAACTAAATAGAATTATATTTAAAAAATAAGTACATGGGGAGAGAAAAGTATATGACTTGACTTTTTTCATCCTTATCTCTAGGCCACTAGTGTTTAGTTTTTTAAAATGCATTCTGTATACAACACCTGGACTGATCAAGCTAACTACATTTACAGTGAAGTCAAGCGTCCTTCAAAACCCCCAAAGTATCACCTTAGTTTTGACAAACTCACACACACACACACACACACACACACACACACACACACACACATTCAACAACTGCCTTAGCCTATCGTATGGCACTTTGTGAATAGTCATTTATTTACCTCTCCAGCTATATCTGAAGAATCTCGTCAGCTCCAAACAATCTTAGATATTCTGGGAATTAACTTTCTTATATACCATATGATACTTATTGCCATTTTCCCCTCTGCTTAGAAACCCATCCTGATTTCTACTCTGAGTTCATGTGTCCTAACTTTCCAAAGTTCAATTTTGACATCATTTCAAGGATGACTTCTCTAAGCTCCCAAGCTGCAAAAATGTGCACTTTTTGTATTCCCATTAACACGTGCTACCTTTATTTTGGCACTTATAACAAGTCTTAAAATGATCTGTTTGTGTCTTTAAGACTTCAAGTCTCTTAAAGAAAGGGTCCTATCTTATTCATTTTTGCCTTGAAACATCCAAAGTCAATGTCTGGTGTTGAATAAATATCTCCATAAAAAATTATAACAAATTATCATCAAAGAGTCATTTGACCTTTCACTAGGAGGAAAGTTTGTCTACAATTTCAAGTGATATCCAAATTATCCTGAGATGCTTCTTTGATGAATTGCCTCTTTTTCTCACTTTTTAATGAGAATATTTAAATTGTAAACTCTAGTCTTTTTTTATTTCTTATATTTAGGTGTATTTCACTTTAATTATTCATTAATTAAAAAAAAACTTTTCTGAGCATTTACTCAGTTCTACACACTAAGTCAACTTTTTTTTTTTTGTCACTAGGAGATGAAATGCATAATCACGGACATAAAGAAATTCAGTACTTAATTAAAATAGGGTAAGAATGCTCTAATACAAGTAAGGATTTGGAAGAATGAATATAGCTAGCGGTTAAGAGCTAAAAAAAGAATTGGGGTGCCTGGGTGGCTCAGTCGGTTGAGCATCCAACTCTTGATATCAGCTCAGGTCATGATCTCATTGTTTGTGGGTTCCAGCTCTACACTTGGCAGTGAGCATCCTGCTTGGGATCTTCTCTCTCACCCTCTCTGCCCTTCCCCACTGCACACACACATTCTCTCTCTCTCTCTCTCTCTCTCAAAATAAATAAATAACCTTTAAAAAAAAGGAGCTAAAAAGAGTATTCCAGATGAGGGAAACAGCATATAAAAAGTTATGGAAGTAGCTTTGAGCATTGTGAATTTTGAAATTACAAACTGACTCCTTAAAGTTCCTTGTCTTTTTAGATGTCCACCAGATAGCCTCACCCTCTAATTTAAATTCTAGGAGGTCCAAAGTCTTCTAAAAGATGTCAGTGAATTTCTTGGACCAGGAGGTGGAAACTTAATGTCTAATAGTTAACTCTGGCTTTAAATCTTGCTTTCTGATTATCTGGATTATGTTGATGTTACATAAATTCAAGTAGACACTGTCCTCTAAACAAACAAACAAGCAAACATACAAACAAACAAAAATGGTTTTTAAATCTAAAGTTGATAACTTCAGGGGCGCCTGGGTGGCGCAGTCGGTTAAGCGTCCGACTTCAGCCAGGTCACGATCTCGCGGTCCGTGAGTTCGAGCCCCGCGTCAGGCTCTGGGCTGATGGCTCGGAGCCTGGAGCCTGTTTCCGATTCTGTGTCTCCCTCTCTCTCTGCCCCTCCCCCGTTCATGCTCTGTCTCTCTCTGTCCCAAAAATAAAATAAAAAAAAACGTTGAAAAAAAAAATTTTTAAAGTTGATAACTTCAGTTAATCTTCTGGGTAATTTGGGAAAGGATGTGAGCAGTCTACATCAAAGGTAGACAAACAGTTTGAAACTGAGTAGAACATACTGTTATATGTTAAATCCTATGGACAACTAGTTTCCCCCGTCTTTGTCACGACACACCATCCATCTTTTTCTTTCTTTCTGTTCTTCCTACTTCTACCTCCCTTTCCCTCATCAATGTCCCTAAAACACTATGGTTTCTAGATATATTGTGCATAGTAATTCATCCCATTCTTGCCTACCACCTGACTGATCTCTTTCTTACTGGAAAAACTAGGTTCAATTATATTTTCTTTTATTTTTCTCAAAAAGAAAACTGCGTCATTAATTCATACAAATCATTTCTATTACTGGTTTCATGCCATTTGTGTTCTCATCCTTATACCAGTAGGGTGACTCAGTGAAACAAAGAGCAGGGAGAAGCAGCATTGTATGTAAACTTGACCTTCGTGACTAGGTGAAATTATGGACAGCCAAGAACTGGAAAAAGAAAAATAAAGAATTTTCTTGTTTTAGTTGTGACTTGAAAAATCTGTACACTGTATTTCTCACTTTTAATAGGAATTGCATTTGCTGGGTTTTAATCAAATTTATCTGATCCTGTGCAGTCTGCCTTTTGCTGATTTTAATTCTGTCCTTTTCACGGCATCTCCTCTGTTTTCCGGTTTTCTGCTTTGGGTTCATTTCATTATTATTTCGCATTTATATGCTTCCTTTCAGTGAGACATGGATTAGACTTCCCATTGTTATGCAGATGACGCTCAGATGTATTTGAAGATTAGTCCTAATTGTTACTCCACTTCTGGCACTTTATCAGCTTCTCATGAAGACATAGGGACTGGGATGTCCAATTAAATATTAATAAACAGAACTACTTATTGATAGTTCCAGACACTGATTTAGATAGGTTTTATCATTCACCTTCAGATGTGTGTGTTTGGTGGGGGGGGCGTGGGGTGGGTGGGTGTGTGCATGTTTCATGACCCAGAGTCCACAACCTGAGAATTGGGATTGATTCAGAGAGTAGTTTCTCTACCTGTTTATCAGAAGTCTAACAACAGGTATTTGATGTTTAGATAAATCAGCCTTTTTTAACGTAAATTATATTAAATACTATATTAATCAATTAAAGCGAAATAAAAACAAAATACAATTCTGGTGTATTGAAAGTGTTATAACCGTATTTCAAGTCACTACTTAAATTCCACATGTTTGTATTTAGGTTACTATGAAGTTAAACTTCCATGTAGGAATTCACTTCATAATAAAACCAACTCTGTGTGTGATCTTCCAAACTATTAGGAGTTTCCTTCTCGAAAAGAAAGTGCAAGAGAAATATAAAGTGTGGTTGAACAGAGTCCTTCTAAACATATGCCAAATATTGTGTAGGAAGACTAAACTTCTGACACTCAACCCAAAATCTGTACTTACTTAATGGAGTTCTATTTTCTATGTGGAAACTCCATAGTTCCTAGTGATGTCCATTAAGAGGACAGATGCTCTACGTCTAATGGTGTTTGTCTCACTTGTCTTATTTTCCTTTGTCCACTTTGATAATAGATTTCTACCACATTTCATCCAGTTTTTTAGAGCAAATCTTTTGTGATGTCAGTTGAAAATTAATTCCCGAACTCGTTTCATTTACTGGGTATTTTTTCCTCCCTAGATTACTAATTCCTTCATTTAAACTATTTTATTTTAATGTAAGAAGGATTTTTCACAACTTGGGAAATATTTATTTCGTTTAAGCTAATACAGCTCTAACTAGACCTCCTATAACTTATATCTTTGAAAATACTTAATTTCCTGAGCCATTTTATTTTCCGAGTCAATTTTTCATCAGTGCATTGTTTTATATTCAGAGCCTATACATCTGCACACGTGGGATGATTTTTTTTTCCTCAAATGTCCTTAAAACATTTCATTTCAACCATCTCTTATAGTAATGGTCACATGTTAATTTTAAAAAGATAATGTCTTATGAAGTATTACTGGGGAAATGCACACCTTATTATTTGGTACAAATTCACCTTGATTTTATCAGAATGGGTTTGTTCTTTATAAGGTTTCTACAAGAGCCATGGGAGAAAGGCTGCTAAATTACCAGAGAGGGGCAGGGAACAAAACTTAGAAATAATACAGTTCTTTTTCTATGTTACTTCCTAAGAATCACCTTCCCTGATCTGTTACCACTTCCATAGCATTTCTTGATCTATTACTCCAATAGCATCTTGTAACTCCAACATATATATTGGTGATTTTTACTTGTAATTTTATGAGTTTTTTTTTTTTTCATAAAGGACAATTTCCTGGTCTGGAACATATTTATAAAGATTATTCATCATCATGTAGAGGTCACTCATTTGATACTCCACCTAAGAGCTGTGATAAATAACTTGGATATTTCTTCCTGTAGTCAACATCCCTGCATTATGAAAGCCACTGCATCAGGAGTTAACAAACAGGGATGAAAAACTGGCCTTGTCCACAAAAGTTTATAAGTGTGTATATGTTTTAGAAAACAAAGCATGCCAGAGAATTCCCAAATAGTGTCACTCAAAGAAACAGTATGTCCTATCAGAAAGTTGATTCTACTAACTTCAATCATGTGATTGCTATAAATATTTTATTGCTGTGAAGTGCTTAAAATGTTTACAACTATTTCCTATCAGATCGCTAGCACTTAAACACCTTTATAGATGTTTTGTTCAAATAACGTGCTGGGAAGACTAGAGTCCGTACAGAACCCTGAGCGGAGGAATTAGGAATACTTCTCATACAAAGAAGTGGCACATCATCTTGGCTTTGTTTAAATGAAAAGAATTTCTGCAAGGGAATGTAAGAAGGAATCACATTTGAGACTTGGAAAACATTATAGAAATGAGTGGAAAATCATAAAGGGTGTGATATATTCAAAGAAGAACAAGAATTCTTTTCTGGCACAAGTTGAGTATCTACTGTATTAAATGGCAGAAGATTGTACTGGAAAAGAAATCTAGATCCTCATAGAAACAATTTTATATTTTGCATTAGGCAGTTTGTAAGTTATTCTATAGGAAACAGAGATCAAGGTTTTTAATGAAGTCAAGTAAGATAATCAAATCTGTATTTTAGAAAGATAAATATAGTAGCACTAAAGACGATGGAACACAGGAAGAAAAATGAGTATATGAAAGGAGTTAAGTAGCTATTTCTAGCTCAAGAAAGGATGATGATGAAGTACTAGGTATTGGGAAGAAAAGAAAAGGAAAATGGAATGTTTCAGATGAGAAATACATAGGTCTTGAAGGGTGCCTATGTATGGATGGGAGGGAAGTGGATGAAGAAAGGTATAATTAATTAAAAGCTTCTTTAAAACATTTCATAGAATGTCCAGCAGGCAGAGACACGATTACTCTAGAAATAGGAGATGGAAAAATTGGTGACGTAAATTTGAGAGCTCTTAGTACATAAGTGACCATTGTAGCCTAGAAATGAATTAGATTAACTATTCAGGGAGACCATTGAACAAAGAAAAAGGCCATTTAATCTTATAATTAAGCTACCTAAGGGTCAAATGCAACAAAACAAAACCAAGAACACAAGATATGGAGGGGCATCTGGGTGGCTCAATCACTTAAGCATCCAACTCTGGATTTCAGCTCAGGTCATGATCTCAGGGTTTGTAAGTTCAAGCCCTGCACTGGGGGCCTTGTGCTGACAGTGCAGATCCTGGTTGGTATTCTCTCTCTCTCTCTCTCTCTCTCTCTCTGTCCCTCCCTGCTCATGCTTGTTCTCTTTCTCTCTCAAAATAAATAAATAAACTTAAATAAATACAAAGTATGGAGCATAATGATTTCAAACAATTAGGTAAGAATCAAGGGAGTTTAGGATTGTATAAGGGAAGGAAGATAATTTCAAACACAGCTTATCAGTTCTTTCCATTCTGCTAAGAAATCGTGTACGTGGAAAAAAATGAAGAAGTACTATTAGATTTAGCAATTAGAAGGTCATTTCTTGCATTGAGAAAGCAGTTTTGATAACGAAATGAGAGAAGGCAACTATAATACTTTCAAAAGTGAATAAGGGAGAAGAAAATGGAATAGTACACATAGAAGATTCATAAGATATTAAAGAGCAATGATCTTACTTATATGTGGAACCTGAAAAAAGACTAAATCATAGAAACAGAGAATAGAATTGTAGTTGCCAAAGTCAGGGCCAAGGGTAGTGGGAAAAATGGGGAGGTGTTGGGTAAAGAATACATTTTCAGTTATAAGATGAATAATTTCTGGGGATATAATATACATTATAGTTATTATACTTAATAATAGTGTGTCATGTACTTGAAAGTTGCTAAGAGATTAGATCTTAAATGTTACCCCCCCACACACAAATAGTAATTATGTGAAATGATGGAGGTAACTAACCTTCCTGTAATCATTTTACTGTTTATCAAATCATCACATCATACACCTTAAACTTACACAATGTTGTATATCAATTATATCTCAATAAAGTGGGAGGAAAAGCCAATTATTGAATACTCAGAAATTTTGTGAGGCCTTGATAACCTGTGGTAGCTTAAAATCAGCCAAGATGGGACTATATATACCATGGGAATTGAAAGAGAGACAGAGAGAGAGAGAGAATGAGAGGCAAGAAAATGCTGTAGTCAGCATAGAAGACTTACAGGAAATTAGGTAGTAAGTGGAGAAAAGGAAAAATTGGTAACTGATGTTGAAGGAAGAAAAAGGAAAAGTAACCATTTAATCCTCAATGGTTTAACCACAAGATATAAATTTCAAGTTATCTGGAAGAGATTTATGCTAAAATATAAGCTAAAGTGAAAAAATAGTAAAGAAAACTTTATTTAACATACTAGAGAGACCCTTGGTGATAGGAAAGTAAGACTTGGAGTTGAAAGAACCTGAGCTGTAATCCTGACTCTGCTATTTATTAGCTGAGTGATCTTGGGGAAGTCAAGCAAATTTTGGGACCTCTAAACGGATCTCTAAGGTGGCAGTGAATATGGGCACCTGGGCGGCTCAGCCAGTTGAGCGTCTGATTTCTTGAATTCAGCTCAGGTCATGATCTCATGGTCATGGGATCGAACTCCGTGTTGGGCTCCACACTGGGCTCTCTCTCTCTCTCTCTCTCTCTCTCTCTCTCTGCCCCTCTCCCCCCCTCAAAATTAATAAACATTAAAAAAATAAAGTGGTGATGATAATAACTATGTAAAGTCTTAAGTGCACTGAAAATATGTGTACCTCAAAAAAAAGAAAATATATGTACATCATTTAAAAATACACTGAACTATTATTGATGAGTTGGAGAAGGAGGACACATGCAGGATTTTAATGGAATGGGGCAAAGAGATGCAAATCAAAACCGATGCCAACAAGAAACATGGTGACCAAGAAGGAAGAGAAGGCACAGATGTAGTGCAGCCACTCACTCTTCTTAAGTAGAAGAAAGAAGGGTTGGAAAACTGAAGAAGTATTACAACATTTAACTTTTGTGGGAATTTATTAAAATTACCTCAGTGCAGCTCCTTTTGTAGCCTGAATGGTCTAATTCACAGTTATAAGAACAGCAAAGGTAGTTTTAATATTGATTTCTCAGTTAGTCTCAAGTCCTAGGATACTTAATAAATAGGATTGAAAACACTATCTGGATGGCTTAATCAATCCATGGCTTTCTTTCTTTCTTTTTGTAGATTTTTATTAACATGATATTGCATAAATACACCTCTCCCTAATTAAGCTAACCTATTTACAGTCAGAGGATAATTTATAATGCCTCACACTTTTATTCATAGTTAGTTTTCAGTGAATGTTGAAAATATTGAGCTTGTGAACTTTCGAGTATAAAAAATAGTCTCACTTTGATAAGTGACAGAACGCTCTAATATGTATTTCAATGTGGCTGTAATTGTGCAATTTTGAATTTAAAGTCTGTTTGCAAAGCACTGTATTGCTAAGACTTTGCATGAGGCATAGGCTCACTTTTAAAATGCAATTTCTTTTTTAGTGAAGACATGTGGCTCTAATCTTCAAGGACCAAGTGGAACCTTTACGTCTCCCAACTTTCCATTCCAGTATGACAGCAATGCACAATGCGTCTGGGTCATCACAGCAGTGAATACAAATAAGGTAAGGTAGAACCATCTGTGGCAGGAAGCAGAATCATAAAGACACAGAATCATAAAGACAAAAGCAAAGAGATCATGAAGAAGTGCAGGAAAGAAAATTCGTATCTAGAGTATGATTTCTGCCAATACTTTCTACTTCTCCCTTATCCAAATGTAAACTTATATGAGAATTTGGAAAAAATCAATCTTTAAATAACACATCTCTCCTCCTGGTGACTAACGTAAGTGACAACACATTAAAATTGTAGATGAATGTTTTCTGAGACTTTTTTTTGAAGTTGTAAGTATGTATTTTTTTAAAGAAGCCATGAATAATGGCTTTTTGCTTCCTATCTTTTCTGCTTGACGTATCATTCAGATATATCGTGTTTTGGCACAAAGCTGCCTTTTCTTTCAATGTTTCTCTTAGTACTATACATCTCACAGCTACTCCTTATTATAAAAAGTAGCTTTTATTGTGGTCTCCACTCAGAGAAGATTCACATTATGGGTATTTCAAAAGGTTAGATTGTCTTTCTGTTTGACTATAAATGAGTAATACATCTAAACATGCATGTGCCACAATACTTCAAATAAGAATATTATGCTGAACGAATGTAAGAGGAGATGAAAAAAACAGCTAGTTTTCCTGTCTTCTCTCTATCCTCCTTCTCCTTGGAAGAATACAGAGAGTACCTAACTAGACAGAATCAGAATTCCTCTCAGATTGTTTGGTATCTTTTCTGGGTTAGTGAAGGAAAGTTTGGTAGTAGAGCCAATAAAACTGGTTCGGATGGTAGTTCAAATACTGACTTACAATTTGCTGATACCTTTGATCAAGTTATTTAACCTCCCTATAATTCTGTCTCTTTATCTATAAAAATGGGGATATTAGGAGAATGCATTTCACAGTGCTGTAAGAAATAAGTGAGGTAATGACTACAGAGTGCTTAATATAGTAAGGACTTAAAACACATTAACTCATTGTTATTAGATAAAGTGTATACTGCCTGCCAGAATGTTTTATGTTCATGAATCGTTATCCTAAGGGCAGCAGCATGGTTTTAAAAATCAATTCAGTGGTCAGTTACACTTGCCTCATAGGCAAGCCCCGATTTATGAATCAGAACTAGATCAGAAGGCTTCTGCCCCAAACTAACTGTGTAAACTTGGGAAACTCACTAAATCTAACCTTTCCTCTATATAAAGAAACTATTTTGCTCACCGAACCTGTGCCGTCAGTTCAATTGAACAAATATTTTATTTGTCAGATATCTTCTCTGTATGAATTATGGGTTGTTGAAATATTTTAAAAAATCATGTAGTACTTGAAAAATAAACTTGCATTTATTGAAGGCTTAGCAACATGCCAGATACTATTCACAGCACTTTTTAGGAATTGTTTAATCCTCTTAAGACTCCCCTGTGAAGTAGATACTTTTATTGTGTGCGTTTAACATGGAGGCTGAATAACTTATCTAAGATCACATAGCTGGCAAAGGTCAGAACTGTGTACTTCTTAAGATATGTGTTATTACAAGGATGTACCTCACACTAAGGTGCTGTAAGTGTCTTACACCAAGATAAGCGTGAAGTAAATTCATTATAAAGTATGGAACAAACACATTATATTAATCTTGCATTGAGATAGAAATCTTGTTGTGTCATGATAATTACCTGTAATTGTCATCAAAATGTGGTAATTATCTCCTGTTCAATGAGATGTCTGCTTTGCTAAGCTTAATTCATTCTCATTTACTGAGATACCTGAAGTTTCACAGAGGTCATCACATTTCCCCTTGTTTATCTTACCCAATCTACCAAACTTTTATCTCTTCTTTTTCTTCTAAAAAAATCCAATTTATTTTCTAAGGAGGACATAATTACTTTCATTTCTTTGCTATTTTTATCAAGTACCTGACTGAGGACATTATTTTTTGATCTGTTGGTTTACCTCTATTTTAAGATATCCTTATAGAAATTGGTTTTCAAGCATTTTTCACCATGACCCGCAGTTAGAATTTTTTTTTTTTACACTGTGGCCCAATTCACTCATGTACACACAATGCCACAAAATAGTATTTTCCCTTAATATGTGAATTCACTTCTCTATTTTTTATTCTAATCTATATTGACCTATTTGTTTTTAAAATATGGGTCATGCCTCAATAAATTTATTTCATGATACACTAACAGGTTATAACACAGTTTGAAAAATCCTGTTTCGCTTCTATAGATTCTCACATCAGATCTTTCAGGAAGGCGGTCACTGGCATAGAACATGGGCATACAGCTTTCCTAGTTGGTATAAATCTCAATTAACCAAGATGCTTAATACCTCAATATCTATAATTTTCTTCAAATATCATTGTACCTGTTTTTCTTTATGTTTGATAGTTTTAAAAGCAATCATGGTGTTCTAATTGTCCAAACCACAAATATGATTGGTGGAAAAATCTCTTGAGATTTGAAGCTGGATTAAACTGAATGGAACTGATTTCAAATCCATACTGTCCCTCTTAGTAGTTACACATTTGTAGACAGGCATGATCTTTGATTCCTCTGAACTAGTTTTTCTTTTTCCTCTATTAGAAATAATAATATTATATCATAAAATTATTATACTGATTAGATAAGGAAACATGAAATGGCTCGTTCAAAATAGGATCATTTTAAATGACATCTATTTTGCCAAATGTTGCTGTCTCATCAGGAAACGTGTTTGTCTTTAGTTATTTGTTACATTTAATTGACGTGTTGATGCAGAAAAAAAATGTCACTATATACCATTTTCTTCCACATTTGATTATGCGATGATTAATTTATAGGTGACTAAACATTATAGTCATTTTTTATTTCTCAGTACAAACATTGCCATTAAGCTTACTAAACATAAAATATAATGACTGAGCATTGCAATGTTAAAATAATATATGTTTTTAAGGTTACTTTATACCCCTTCCACAAGCTTCTGTAAGGGAATATTTCCTTTAATCTTAGAATTTCAATGATGAACATAATTGAGGGCTTCTTCACCACAACAGCAAATCAGAATATTAGAAGAAATACTTTAAACTAGCCTGGTTATTGAATTGATTTTTCTTCTTGCAATACAATATGCATTTAACATTAGCTCCATGTGTGAAGTAAATACTTCTCTGTCTTGAGCTTTTCCTTAACTTGTATGAGGAGGATCTTCCTTGATTTCAGTTGTCTCGTGCATTTGTCTTCAGTCTTTTGTATGAGTGTGCTGGAATACACGAACAATTTCCAGGCTGTGTGTATGGGTGGGCGGGGGGGGGGGGGACGGGGGGGCAGAGCTGAACACCGTTTTCAAGTATTCCACTTTTTAACAGAGTCCAGCTTAAGTACCTACTTCTATCTGTTTGTTCTCTTTTATCACTTTCCTTTTCGTGATTGTCTTTCACGGTTTCAAAAGAAAGTCACATATTACTTTTCCAGCTGAAATGAGTGTAAATAAAATTCTAGCGATCCAGAGTAGAAAATTCTATGTGCATATAGTTCCTGAGGGGAGAGTCTTTGAGATCAAAGCAAAAAATAGATTCACTAAGAAATATTTGAAGAAGACAATACCTTATTTCATCTACAAAACAAACTTACAGAAAGTCCCCTCTTTTTATCTCTTAATGTACGTTCACGTGTATGTTTGTGTATATGCATATGTATTATCTATCCACCCACCTATCTTTTAATCTATCTGTATCTCTGTATATCCTAGAATTAGAATTTACAATACATAGAATTATAGAGTAACCTGAATTGAAACACAAAGTCTGGTTTATTGAACACATAGAATTCCTAATTTGTCTGATTGATATTACAGTCTTTGCAATTATAATATACAGTGGACATTTTCTAGAAATTAAATGGACTAATGTTAACAAGATTTTAAGGAAACTGTATTTCAAATATTTATAAAATTATAGTATAGGAGAACTTGCATATTTTGCAGCTATTCACACTTAAAAAGAAAAAAAAAAAAGATGTCCATTTGAAACTATAGGATAGGGGTGCCTGGGTGGCTCAGTCAATTAAGTGTCTGACTTTGGCTCAGGTCATGATCTCACGGTTGGTGAGTTTGACCCTTGCATTCAGTTCTGTGATGACAGCTTAGAGCCTGGAGCCTGCTTCAGATTCTGTGTCTCCCTCTCTCTCTGCCCCTCCCCTGCTTGTACTCTGTCTCTCTCTGTCTCTCTCTCTCTCTCTCTCTCAAAAATAAACATTTAAAAAAACGTTTTAACTGTAGGATAAAGTAGTTGTCAAAACTCTTTGATCTATGTCTTGAAAAATTTTTGGAGGCTGTCTACAAGAACACTGTCCAATAGAAATATGTGAGGGGCGCCTGGGTGGCTCAGTCAGTTAAGTGTCCAACTTTAGCTCAGGTCATGATCTCACGGCTCCAGAGTTCAAGCCCTGTGTCTGGCTCTGTGCTGACAGCTCAGAGCCTGGAGGCTGCTTTGGATTCTGTGTCTCCCTCTCTGTCTCAGCCCCTACCCCACCCCCTCTCTGTCTTTGTCTCTCTCTCAAAAATGAATACACATTAAAAAAAGAAAGAAATATGTGAGCCACATATATAATGTTAAATTTTCTAGTAGCTACAGTTTTAAAAGATGAAATTAATTTTAATATCATATTTTATTTAACCTCAATATTATAATTTCATGTAATCAGAACACAATTATTAATGCAGTAATTTACCATCATTTTATTTCATTTTAAATCTTTGAAATCTGGAACGTGCTTAATACTTAAAGGATATCTCAGTTCAAATGAGCCACATTTCTAGTACGCAATAGCCACATGTTGCCGGTGGCTACCATATTGTTCAGGGAAAATATTGAACGTCACCATGGAGAGTTTGATTCTGTTTTAGGGAATATGAGGAGATAGTGGTTAGTGGTTGGTCTTCAGGAAAATAAACATCCCATTGCAAGGCAATTGCCTCATGTGAAGTTTTGTAGGGGCTTCAAGGAAAAGCAAGAAGGATGCCTCCATTGGCAAGCTGGGATTTTAGCTGTTCCTTACTTCTATGAACTACCCCATGTCTTTATCTAGTTACGTTATTATTATTATCTTTTTACTTAAGTCAGCCAAAATAGGTTTCTATTAATTGTCACTAAGGAACCCTGAGGCAGGAAGCTAGTGATACAGTCATAATTTTTATTGTCTCTTGACAGTAAAGAATCTGTTGCAATATTTATCTCCCCAGTTTACTCTCTAATACATATCCTGCAAATTGATTATATTCTTATTTCTTCTATCTTCATCAATATTGGGATACAAAGGTTCTAGCTCTTGAAAACACAAGGTAATGTTGGGTACTTCTACTCTAATTTCTTGGATGTCTAATGACCTTTTGAGAAGTGGGTTTTCAAATGTAAACATAAATTAATAGTAAAGTCAAAATAGCTTTTTTTAATTAAATAGTTCTTCAGTATAAGGTACAGTTTTTTTTTTTTCCATTAATTAGATCTTCAGTATAATGTGCAGAACCAAGATAAAAATGTGTGGAATAGAATTCTTTATGGCTTTTTGGCCAGTTCATATTCTCACTTTAAAGCGACGTGTTTTTATCCACATTGGATGGCTATTTGTGAGAATAATACTGACGTCTCCAGGATGTCAACAAATCTCACAACTGACAAAATAAAATCCACTGGGAGGCCACTAATAACAAGATTAAATTGACTGAGCATAGAAGAATATAATTCAGAGAAAATAAAAAGAGGCATGTGAGGTCGACTTCAGTCTAAATTTTAACTCTCACTAGTTTAGCAGAAGTCTAAATTATCAGAAGATATAAAATTGGTCATCAAAAGGATGTGAATTGACTGTGACTTTAAAAAAATATGGGATAACACTAGCCAAAAACACATTTTTTTTGGTATTCCAGGACTATGAATACTTAATTTGTTTCTAAATTTGGCTCACAATTGTACCTCATGACTCAAAGAATACGGCTGACTATAACCTATGTATGGCAATGGCATGATTTTAAGTGTATATATTTAAGAACTCATGCTGGATATTCCTCACCTATTTAGAAATAACTTCCTTATTATTCTATGCAGAGGGATACTGGGCAGAGTTTTGATCTAAGAGTCAGAAACCCTGAATTCTTGTTCAAGTAATTTTGCATCTCCGAATCTCAGTTTCCTCATCTTCAATGCAGGAATAATTATCCTTGCCTGGCCATGTCATAGGAGTGTTGGAGGAACACCCAAGTCACCAAACAATACGACACTTTGTACATTGGACATTATCTTCTAAATTTAATGTATTATGTAAATATTTATGCTACCCCTTATTCCAAAGACAATTTTAGGTGGATGACATCATCAAATAGATCATAATACATATGTTGAGATATGTTAAATAATTAAGGAGCTTTAAGCATAAGAATAGTACATAGCTCACAGTGGGTGCCCCGTTAACATTTATTGTATAAATAAAAGAACTAATGGGGCACTTGGGTGGCTCAGTTGGTTAAGCATCTGACTCTTGATTTCTGCTGAGGTCATGATCTCAGGGTTTGTGAGTTGGAGCCCCATGTGAGGCTCTGTGCTGACAGTATGGAGCCTGCTTGGAATTCTCTGTCTCCCCCTCTCTCTCTCTCGTCTCACGTCTGCATGCATGTGCTCTTTCTCAAAAATAAGTAAACATTAAAAAAAAAAGAACTAATGGACAAGAATAAGCAATGCATATGGAATATTTGAGAAATTATTAGGCATTTGTATCAAGCATAGTCTAAAGTTAGTGCACAACGAATGGCAAATATTTTGGTGGCAGTTATACTGCTTTATAAATAAATGTTAACTCTATAATATTTCTAGTAATATTTATACATGCATATTATTTTCTCAAGTGCTAACATAAAGCATACTTATTGGACTTCTCATATAGTTCTGATAAAATTTTACTGTAACATTTTATATTATTTTGACACAGGTTTCTGTTGAAGTGACACGATAGATGGGACACCTGTCTCAAACTTAGATGCAGGTCAAGAAGGACAACCTCTTCTAATAGGAAATCTTATCCCTTTCTAGGCAGGTCATTTCATTCTACTGTTTATTTCAAGAATAAGTCGTCAGGGTCTATTTTATGATGTGGTAATATAATTAAATTGTGAAATATTTTATTCATATACCCAGTACAACATTTAAGTCCATGTTTTTTGTTTAGATCCATTAAAGACCCATTCAGTGCTCCTCCCCATAAACTCTTCAGGCATCAGAATACACCCTGACTTCCACCCGAAACACTAACATCAAAAGCCTTTCCATATTGTCACTGTTCCATCACCGCAGCTAGCCTCTTGCCACTTCGTTTAGCCTGCCCACCTACAGGCACTAGCTCTTTGTGCCAAAGAGTCAGAGCTTTGGGACCTGTGCCAAGCTTCAGTGCCAGGTCTGAGACCTCAGCCAGATATAGAAAGTGTCACTTTCCTGCAGACTGCAGCTGTCTTTTCTGCAAAAAACAGAGTCAAGACAAGGATTTATATGCAAGTGATATTTTAAGAAAGTGCACCAAGGAAACTATTCAGAGAGTGGGGGAAGCAGGACAGGAAAAAAGTTAAACAAGGGTGAAATTTCAGGCAAAAGCCAAGCTGTAGCTTGATCCTATGCCTGTGTAAATTATACATCAGACTTTGTTCCAACTCAGTACAAGGGAGCTGGGCTATCTTTCTTCTCCACCCATAACTGTAGGCTAAGGGTTACCCAGGCCCTTCAGGGCTCATGAGTGGGCATAACAGTTCCCATAGACTGAAGGAAGCCTCCAGAAGACATATCTCTAGACATTTAGAGGCAAATGAATGTGGTGATAGAAAACAGATTACAGAAAGGACCAGAAACATTTGCAGGTAATCTGGATGGAGCACTGACAGTATCTGCTAGAGTTGAGGAGGAGCTAATGGGAGCCAGCCTCAGGTGACAGTTCAGAACAAATCAAAGCCAAGTGGGTGGTCCTACCAAGTCATGATTCAGAAAGAACCCAGGAGTAAAGTACAGATCTTGGCATAAAGCAATAGGTTGGAAACCAGGGAAAACAACTAGAAGATTCCTCAAGCCTGGAAAAGTGTCTGTTTACCATTTGTAGGGTATCCTAACCTTGGAAGTAAGGGAGCTGTCAAAGGCATTGACCTTTATTTTCCCTCCTCATGACTGAGTCATACCTGTACAGCACTTGCCAATGAAATGTGTTGTGTCAAATGGTTTATTTAGTTGAAATTTTTATTTGAGATGAATTAGTGCAGGCACAATGAATAGTTGTCTATAAATAAATATCATTAAGTAAAAAACAAAAATAAATATTCTGAAATGTAAAATGAGTTATCCTTGGATAGAGGACCTCAGTTAATTTTTTCCTCTTTAATTTTATGCTAACAAAAATTCTGTTAAATTTCAATCATATGTTATATTTTATAATAAAGATGAGTAATAAAGATTAGTAAAGTGAAAAAGAAAGAATAGTAGTTAACTAATTGACATTATTGACTACTTCCTGCTTCTTGAAACTCTCTTCCCTTGACTTCTTTATGCTCTGATTTCCTTAATTTTTCCCTTCTCAATCTTTTCCTGGTATTCATCCTTTCTGCCATTTCCTTAAAATTCAGTTTCCTCTATGTCCTGAATTTAAATATTTTTTCATTCTGTATTCTTCTCTTCCTTCACAAGTCTAAATAAAATGTCCAGTAGATTCAGTATAGCTCATTAGTGTGCCTCAAAGTTGATTAACTCTCTCTCATCCAAGTTTTCATTATTTCTCCTATGAATTATCAACCAACTTCCCAACTGTAGAATCTTTCTCTCATTTTGATGCCTATCAACAAATCCGCTGTGAATTTGTATTCCAAAATGAAATGTTATCTCCTTTCTTGGTAAAATATTTAAATAGATCTGTACAGCTTCATGGATGAATCCGTCAACAACTTGAACTTCTCTTATAGCTCAAGGCCCATGACCCAACACTTTACTTTACACCAGTGCGTTACCAGAACCCTCTAGTTTGGGGGACATACTGCTCTCTATACTTCCCTACTCTGTTTGCACCTCTCTTAACTCCTGACCCAGTTTATTCCTGGCCATTCTTTAGGCCTCAACTCATGTTTCACTGTTCATGGAATCCTTTCCTGTCCTCCCACCTAGATTGACTTAGGATCCTACTCTGCATACTGGTTCACCAGTTGTCATATTATATTGTAATTATCTGTTTGCTCATCTGTTTTCCTTAGTGTCACACTTAGTAACAAAAACCACTTTTGAATCATTGCATCCTTAACTCTTAATATAATAGCTGTTTTGTAAAAGTTATTGAAATGAATATTTTTTGAAAGAACTGATGAAATATTTCTAGGTAAAAATCTCACTGGTTTATTTATATTTGTTAGCTCTTCCTAGGAATTTCTCTGATTCTTCAGAAAAAAAAAGGAGGCAAATTATGCAAAATACAAAATAGTTTTATTTAGGTTATTTTTTCACTCCTCTTCCCACTGCTAATGGTTGGGCATCCCTAACACTTTAACCTCAATATTATAATGGTTTTTGAGTGATATGCTTAATCAGAACTGTGCTACATGATAATTAAGCTTAAATATTAAATGATTCACATAAATGGTGACAATTTGTATACTTAATGCAGCCAAATAAAGTCTTTTGGGGGTTGGCATAGAAGAAAATAGGAGACTGGACAAAGAAATCCTTAATTAAAAATACCAGGATATACAGACTTAATAAGGATTAGGTTTGGCTTTCAAAGACAGAACCCCCCCCAACAAGAGAGACTTGAGCAAGATAGGTATGTGGTCTATAACTTCTGATGGCTCTACTCCAGGAATTCCTCAGGGACTTAGGCTAATTACTACTCTACCATTCCAGGGTATGGCCATTGCCCTCAAGTTCCAGTATTGTGTCTCAGGCTTCAACATGGTGTCTCACACATTTCAGGAAGCAAGTGATAAAAAGGACGGCAAAGGACAATTGCAAGCTGTTTCTTAAGAAAACTTTCTAGAATCTGTGCTACACACACACACACACACACACACACACACACCTTTTTACCATAGTTTAGTAACATGATCATACTCAGCTGCAAAAATGATAGAAGGTATGGTCTTTATTTAGGGTAACTTGGTACCAGCTAGAAACGCTACCACCATGGAAGATGGGTAATAGGATGTTTGGGAAAGGTATGACATTCTCTGTTACAAAACTGGTATGTTAGGCCCTATTCTAAGCTCTGTTTATGTATCATCTCATTTAATCCTCCCACTAACTGTATGAAGTAGTTGGTCTAGACATAGTATGTCTATTTTGTATGTGTAAAAACAGGTTTAGAGAACTTAAGTGACTTGTCTAAATTTGAAGGGTGAGTGAGTGGCCACACTAAGCAGTACTTACAAGAGTTATGATGGTTGGGTGATATGATGGTCATGACTATTGCTGCTGTAGCAAATTACCATAAACTTTGTGGCTTAGAACAACGCCTATTTGTTGCCTTACAGTTCTGTGGGTCAAAAGTTCAGTACAGGTCTCACTGCAATAAAATTAAAATGTCAGCAAGCTATGTTTCTTTCTGGACGCTCTAGGGAAAAATGTTTCTTATTTATTTGTGTTGTTGGAAGAATTAAATTCCTGTTGATTGTAGGGTCAAGTGCCCAGTTTTTTGTTTGTTTGTTTGTTTGTTTGCTTGCTTGTTTGGTTTGTTTGGTTTTGGGTTTTTTTGTTTGTTGTTTTTTTGTTTGTTTGTTTTGTTTTGTTTTGTTTTTGGCTCTCAGTTGAGAGACGGTCCCAGCTGCCTTCTTCCATCTTCAAATTCAGCAAAGGTGGTCTAGTCCTTCTGATATCACATTTCTCTGTCATACTCTTCTGCCTTCTTCCTCTATTTTTAAGGACTTGTGTGATTAGATTGGGCCCACCTGGGTAATCTAGGATAAATTTTCTATCTCAGAAGCCTTAACCTTAATCACATCTGCAAGTTCCTTTTTAACATGTGAAGTAATTGATTCACAAATTTCCTGGATTAAGTCATGGATCCCATTGGGAGGTCAATATTCTGTCTACCACAGGTGGAATGAGGAAGCGCAAAGAAATTGGGGAGCATAGGGCTTTTAAAGGATGGTGTCTTCATCCAGCAAAAGAGAGCTACTCTAATTAATATTCAAGATGTAGGAAAGTGATAAAGGCAAACTTTGAAATCTTTGAATTATGTCCTACTCTTTTTCTTCCCAGAGAGATCCCTTTATCTATAGACAGATTTAAATATCTTTCAATTGTTTTAAAATTCTATGCCATTCCTATTGCACACCTTTCACTCTCTTTCCCTAGCAGGGGATTATACTAGGATTATAGGAAATAGGGAATAGAAACATTGATGTGCATTCAGTTGTTAGTGTACAAAATTGTGGTGTGTATCCAGCTACTGTGGCAATTTTGAGACATAGTATTTCATTCAAGCAAAGAATTCCTTTCCTCCTTCTGAAACTCTTCTAACCATCACGGTCTTTAATGGTGAAAAACACAGGCAGAAAAGGAGAAGGCAGGAAAATAGAAAATAAGTAAAGAAGAATCTTTTGTGTAGGAGAGACATTAAAACGTCTCTAAACTAAACCACATACTTATAGCATCTATTCATTAAAGGGTCAGCCCTTTAAATATCATTCATCTCAAGGAAGAGTTATGGAATGAGCAGTGTTCTTCCATAATAATGAGAAAGAGAGGGATGGTTATGAGTGAGCATGGTAACATCTCTGACAACAACAAATATTTAACAAGTATTTGCTGTTGAATAGCTGGTGTAAATATCTATCTGATCAGCAAATATTGTTGGCAATTTTACATTATAAAAACCACCTATGATATAATGAATTATTAAAACAATATTTCCTTATTTAAGTAAAGTAGTCTTTATTTATAGTTTACTGTAAGCAAGACGCTGTACTGGCTATAAAAACACTTAACCTGAGTCTGCTCATAGCTTCTGAGTGAATCTTAATAACTTTCTAAAGAGGCAATAACATGGCACAGTCTTTAAGACCATATCCCTTTTTAATCGCATAAGTTATAACTGTTTAAAATTTGTTTTTCTTGTTACAACCATCATTTTCCTGATGTATTTTTTGTAAATGAAGGCATGAAGAAGTATAAAGAAACAGAACATAAAATCTCTCTTCTTGGGTAGGCTATATATTTATTCTATGAAGCATTATATTTCTCTTATTCTTAAAATTAATATTTTAATAACTCATTTCTTTGTCACATGCCTTCTAGGTAATTCCATAATTATATGACCAATATTCTAGATTGCATTTTTACCAAAGTTAGGTGCAGCTTCATTTTAACATCTTGAAAACTGAAGCAACACAGTTTGTTTGTTTATGAGAGGTTGGTATTTCCACTAACAATCATTGACTTTCAGCATTTTACTTTCCTGAATAGTAAAATAAAAATTATACTGCCTTTCTCATAGGGCCCTTGGAAGGATTATGTGAGATAAGGCATGCCATACACCTAGAACAGAGTCTGGAATAGAGTATATGTTTATAAAATGTTAATAATAACATTCCTACTATTACCACTGCCACCAGTAGTCACACCATCGCCACCCCACCCCACCGTATCCCCAGTGTGCTGAGCATAATGTCTCCACCACCAGTGTTTGAGCTGAGCTTCCTGCTGTGCAGATAACACACGCTCTCACACATTTCAGAACTTGGAATATCCTTGCGGAGACTCCCTGCTGATATTAGTCATCAGAAGCCATCAGCAGATGTTTCTAAGAATTCAGAATAGAAGTCTGCCAAGAGAGACTGAAAAAGGAACTGGAGAGAGCTGCAAGCTTTTGCTGTCTCCCCCTGGAGATATTTTACCGCAGAGTAGAAGGTCATCTTAATGACAACCTCAGAGTTTCAAGAATCACAGTTACCATTCTGGGACACCACTTCCCGCCCCAGCTGCCCCGCACCTCAACCAACAGCAGCTGCAGCCGGGTAGTGAGGACAGAGAAGGAGTGCAGTGTTTTTCCTGTGTATCCTGTACTGGTTCTTCTTGGCATTATAGGTTGTTTAGCTTCTGGAAATGTTTAACCAAGGTGAAGGAGAGTCACTTGGATGATCTGATTATCCTCACACAACCAGTCACATTAGATACACATATCATTGAAGTGTAGGATTCTGTGTAATCCCTTTGCTCTGCATTACATATCTTGCTTGAATTTCAGCCCCATCCTGACCTACCAGTATAACCGCTCACATTGGGCAAAGATAGGAGAAAGAAAGCAAAAATTGCAGGTATAGGTAGGATGAGGTGGCTGTCTTTTTTTTTTTTTTCTTTTTCCTGGGAGGACTTCTTCCATATCCCCTTATAAACTCTCAGTCTGAGTTGATCTCTACCATATATCTACCATATAAGATGTCATGTATCTTAGAGTAGACAGATAAGCACCAATACTGTAAGTGCTAAACTTGTCCTAGGGAAGTCTACACTTTTATTGATTAGAAAGCTGGTCTACAAGAGATTAAAAAACAAAACAAAGCAAAACAAAACAAAACAAAACTAACTCGCTGCCTTTAGGAAGCTTCCAGCTAGGGATTTAGACAGAAAATAAAAAAGTAAACACAGAAATTAACAGTCACAATTTGAAAGAAACATTCTAAGTGGAATGAAAGGGATTCTGCGTAGAAGTATCAGTAGTGAAGGCCTTTTGGAGCAGGTGAGATTTAAGCCAATCTTGAAGGAAGACAAGTGATTAGCAATGCAAACAGGAAAGTGTCTGGGGCAGAGTTAAAACTGCTCCCAGGGGTGCCTGGGTGGCTCAGTTGGGCCTTTGCTGTCAGCATGGAGCCTATTTTGGATCCTCTGTTCCCCTCTCTTTCTGCCTGTCTCCTGTGCCTGCACACGCACTCTCTCTCTCTCTCTCAGAAATAAACATATAAAAATGAAATAAAATAAAAGGAAATGAAATAAAATAAAATGAAATAAAATAAAATGAAATAAATTAAAATAATATAAATAAAATAAAATAAAATAAAATAAAATAAAATAAAATAAAATAAAATAAAATAATAAAATTTGCTTGCAAAGGTCCATGAAGACCCTGCCATCTCCTAGAATTAAAAAGATGGCAGAGGTCGTGTGGCATGGTGGGTAAGAGGATGATTGAAGAAACAGAGACTGTAGAGCTGAAGAAAGCCCAGATCACACAGGGCATTCTGGGATCCATCCAAAAATATCATGAGGAGAATGACCGAACCAGTTGTTCTCTCACTTCATTCACATATCTCTCAAATGTCATGTTCTTTCCTCCCCTGTCACTGACCACCTCTATCACCCTCTGTCTCCATGCTTTATTTTTCGTTACAGCACTTCATAATACTTATGAGTATTTGAAGATTTTACATGACATCGTATTATCTAATACTTTCCTATCTGTTGTGTATTTCTCCAAAGAAGGGAAGAAAGTCTGTTTCTATCCCCAGCACAAGGATAGAATGTGGTAAAAAATGGGTTCTAAATAGTTATAGAATGAATTAAATAAATTAAGAGGTTTTAGGTAGAAGACTTACATTATCTGATTTGTGTTTCAATGTAACTTCCAAAATTTAAATTAGAGGCTTATTAATTGAAGTGCAGTTCTCAAAACAGGAAAGAATAATATAACTACCTCTCTTCACTTTTATCCCAGCCACTTCCCACAAAGAATGTTCCTTAGTGGACCAGGAATCTTTCTCCTTGGATAGCTGTGGCAAGCAATGGATTCAGGGTCAAATAATTCTTGTTCTACCCTAACTTCTTGGGCTTCTACCTAAATTGCTTACTTGGGAAGATAATTTGGGAGGTAAGCAAGATTGTCCATAGATATTAACTAATAAAACTGCATTAATCAATGACTACAAGAAATAAAAGTTCACAACAAAGGCTATGAATTGAGAAGCTAATATCAGGCATGCTTCCTCTTTGGTGTCATATGAAAAAAATAATAAGAATAAACTGAGGTCAAGAATTAAAACCCACTCTGCGGTTCACTATATATATATACACACATATACACATACATATATATGTATATATATACACATATATATACGTATATACATATACGTATATATATGTGTATATATATACTGTATCTGATTTTTCACTACCATGTTTGTGTGTCTAATAAGTTTGAACGAATATAATTTTTAAATAAAGCTTTAAGTCAAATATCATCTGTAAAAATAGACACAGAGAAATGGAAAGATAGAAATAGCCCTTCTTACAAAATTCATTTTAATGAGCCTCATTTATATTTATTGTCAAAAAATTTTCTGTATGTACAACCTAACATACATTTGTGATGAATATCTTCCTAAAACAAGTAACATTATTTGCAAGTATTTTCTTCAAAATTTATAAGTTGAAGTTGATAATTTATATGCATTATGAAATTTATATCCTCCAGTAGCTAAGCATAAATAAATGACAGAAAAGAACCAACAATTTTGTATGTTGTGTTACAGATTTAATATCTGATGCATTTTTTCATTTTTATGTAGCTTTTTCCCTTCGGTGAAACATTTGTAGTGCCATATTTAATCTGTCATTGTTACATACCAGTAAACCCTTAAAGGGGAAGAACAGTGTAGAGATACAAAAGACATAAAAAAATAAAACAAAGCTGAAGCTTTTATCATTCCATCAATATCTTCCTGCGTCTCCAGACTCCCTCCACCCCCTGTCCCTAAAATATGAGTCCTTGTAAGAACTGAAACTATTAACTGATGCTGGCAGCAAAGTGGAGGAAACTAAAGAATTCCCCAGGCTGACACTTCTCATTTTTGAATGCTCTAGTCCAGAGTCTTAGAATGTATCTTCTGCAATAAAATATCCAAGTATAATACTACAATGTATAATCTTTCTAGAATATGAGTGGTTAATACTTTCCTCTAAAATGAGATTACTTTGAAATGAATACATGTTGGCTTCACATGTATCATATTTAAGACTTTTATATCTTACAATGTTTATCTGGTTCACAAATTTCAAGTATATTTACCTTTGTATATTTATTTTTTACAATGATAAGCAAATTCAAATGAATACTAAATAGTTATTGAACATTAATTTCCCATATACCACATAATACTTATCATATACAATACATATTACAAAAACAGCCAAATTTTAGAATTATTCTAAAATACATTTTTTCAAACAAATGCTCTGCATATTCTGCTTTATTTAAATTAAATTTTATACCCAATACAATTTGATTAAATAGTCCTGTGAAACAGATTTTTGTGTGGGCTTTTGAATAGCACTTTTTTTTTTCCTTTAAGTTTGTTATCTTTTTTCAGGAGTCTCCATACCCAACATGGGGCTCGAACTCATGACCTGAAATCAAGAGTCACATGCTCTTCTGACTAAGCCAGCCAGGCGTCACATTGAATAGTGTTTTCATATGTAGAAATAGAGGAAAGGGGAAAAATTACTATAATTATTTTTATTTGGGATAAAGAAATCCAGATTGAGTCTATTCTCAACACCTACTTGTATACCAAAGTTTGGGTCTTGATCTAATTCTGCCCTGCTCTTCTTCAAATTCAGATTGTTTCTGCTACCAAAGAGAGCAAATGAAAAGCAGTTAGCACCCTGTCAACTCTCTCCTCAAAATTCATTGTTTGCTGCTCCACATTTAGAAGATAAAGTTCAAAGTCTTCAACATGATGGGAGCCCTACCTCCATCTTTAGTCTTCCTTCTCATTGGTTCCTGTTTTACAGTTGGCAGTACAGAAACAAGAGTATTTTTTTCCCATTGTGACATTTTTCATGCTCTCCCCTAGAAAGTTCTTACCCAATTCTCATCTTTTCTTTACTTTGCACTCCCTGGGGATTTCCTCTTTGAGGAACTGTTTTCACTTTTCTTTCCAGTTGGATTGGATGGTTCTCCTCTCTGCTCCCATGTGATCCTCTGTGTCCATATCCCAAAGCACATAAGATAGGGTATGGTATTTATCTTGTTTGTGTCTTGTCTCCCCAATGGACTGTGATTGCCAAGATCTAGAAGTATATGAAAAAATAAATGCTTTAATTAGATGTCAAATTGACTATGTAACTTTGCATGCATACCTTAAACTTTGTATATTTTATACTTATGCATATATTATGCATTCTGGATTTCCTCATCTGGTAGCAAAAGTACTTATTAATATCAGAGTATTATTGCAATTGTAATTCTGAAACAAACATAATGTAGAAAAAGCTACTTCCAGGAAAGATAAATTTCTAGTAGCATAGAGTTTGGGGAAGGCACTCTTCTCTTTGAATTGTAGTAGGATTTTCAAAAAAAAGAACTTCATTTTCAAGATCCATGATGAACAGATGTGAACATCTATTTTATGATGATTAGCTTATCATAGCTAATAATAACTGCCATCTATGAGGGTCTATTCTGTATCAAGCACAGTATGTTTTTTACAAACCTTGTTTAAAGTAATGCTTACTTAAACTTAGGAAGTGAATTATGAACACTCTTTTATAGATATCAGAGACTTTCCCCAAATAACCTAGCATTCTGTGAGAGAGATGAGATTTAAACTCTAGGCATTCCCTGTACTCTTAGCTGTATAGCCCTGTCTCACTAATGAGTATAGCTTGGTATTAATATCAAAGCATCATTAATTTTTTAATTTAAACATCATTGAAGATTCATTTGAATGCTATGCTGATTATATTGGTATAAAATGTTTTATACAATGGTCAGCAACTAGAGAAATATTGAGAAATTTCATCAAGTTTCAGATTTATTTTGATGCAAAGACAATGCAGACTTTATCATGGAAGATAAAACAGCTGATACCAATCTATGCTTCCTATACTCTGTTCCCAAGGAATTGACATAATATTTGTTAGCTCTTAGGTTTCAGAAATTATCCCCTCTTGCCATCACTATTTAAGACATGAGGGATATGGCTGACATCAAAGAACATATTTACAAATTGTGTTATTATACATCAGGTATTTGGCAGACAGACAGTTTCTTCTAAATTGTAGACTTTTACTGTGCAAATGAAAAATACTGTGATGTTTAAGCACATGGTTGTGGTATTAGGCCAACCTGCTTGTGAGTTTTGGGATGATTTTTTCTATTGGATGCTGCTTCTCTAGGACTTCAGTGTCATTCTTTATTATAACCACTATTGCCTCTACACCTGGATGTTTCTATTGCTTTTGCCACCCTCTCCAGAATAGCTGGGAAAGCTTAGATCTCATGTCTGTACTCTAAATGCAATTAGTGATAGAGAATATAGTATCTAATTTTATTGTGGACTATGCTGTGCTTCCTACCAAGATTTCTAATTCTTTAAATATAAGGTGGATATTTAGGTGCCGAGTGGGCAAACTAATGTGCAAATATATACTACATAAACTTTTAGGGTTAAAATAAAGCCATACATATGTGGTACTGAGCCTAGTGACTCACACCATACAAATATTTGCTCTTTTTTAAAAATTTCATAGGTAACAGATATAAAGTTTATAATTTAGTGAGAATTCCACATGACTTCATGAGATGCAATAATATAGAAGTTATGGTTTTAAATCCTCTATGAATGATACAGAGAATAAAAATTATGAGACATAAGTTATATACCATTTCTGTTAAAGTACCTTATGAAAACCCATATATTAAGACTTATAGGAAATGTATCAACTAGGGGTTTAATATTTAATGCTGTTTACAGAGTTCTCACTTTTGGAAAGCAATGTTAAAATGCATGAGATTATTCTTAATCAACCACATAAGTAGCTTAAATGTTTTTAACATAACTCTCAATAGGCAGCACTTTGTAAGCCATTTGGAATCATTACAAATGGAAGTCAAGAGAGTGATTTATTTGGTTAAAAGAAATCAAGACAATTATAGATCATTTCTATGTTTTAGGGACATATTTTACTATCACACCTTTTTTTTTTCAGCAGTCCCGTGAGTTAAATGCAGCTTTCTCTTCCCACCCACAAATAATTAGGAACAAATAAGAGAGGCAAATGTATGACATTTCTTTCTACAAATATACATGGTATTCTTTTAATTTCCCTACTAAACGTTTCAGCCCTACTACCAACTAAATATGTACAGAATACATTCATGTTGCATTGATGAGTATTTGTTGATTTTTTTATTAACTTTTCATTTCATTTCCTCATTAAAAATAAAGGGATAAAAAATGGCTGTTTGGTCAACTCCATAGTAAAGGAGAATCCAGAAAAAGAAAATATTACTTCAGACTCCTGATGGGACTTATTACATTCTGATGTAAACAGAGTTTTTGTTGTTGTTGTTGTGGTTTTCATATTATTTTTATACCTTCTATTTCTTTTGGAAATATTTCAATGTACTATTTTTGAGTTTTACTATAATGTTTTATTTATATTAATGTCTCTAGTTGAGGCAAACTTAGTTTTTATTTTTTTAATGTATAGATTTTACTACTAAAAGACTCTCTTATAATATTTAAACTAAGTCTACATGAATCGAATTAAAATGAATGTGTTTTACAAATTCAATCAGACTATTCCAGCTTCCCAGTGATTGAGTGTTATTGAAACTCTTCAGGAATTTCAAGTGTCTAAAATTTCAAGTGACAGCTCAGTGGTTAAGTGCTTATCTGAAAGTATATGGACTAGTTAGTAATTAGTTCATCACTTAACTTAAAATGAAGTAGGATTCTCATTGTTACATATATACATCCATGAATCTCAGTTACAATTCAGGCAAAATAAAATCTCCCATTAAATGGGTGTCCAAATCCTTTAGCACATGATTATACAATAATGACTATCAAGGGTTTGGCATATAATTAGTAATCAAACAATCATTTATTAGATACCTAATTTGTCTCTAGTAGCCAATTAGGCTTTTAAAGCCATTAAAAGGGGGCATTTCCTAATTTGAAATATGTTGTGAAATGGTTTGGGGTGAAGTGGATCATGGTATTTCTTATTTTGATAGGATGACAGATAAAGTACTCTGAGAGGTCCTCCTACTGAAAAAACAAGGGATGCATTTTTCAGTGCATTTCTGGTTTACAAAAGAAAGCATATATATATATATATATATATATATATATATACACACACACACACACACACACACACACACACATAGATACCATACAAATGCATATAAATATGCATATAAAAATACAAACACATAATGGCATAATGAAAAGAAAATGAGCTGGAATAAAAATAGGAGATGAAATGGGAAGAAAGCTTGGTTTTCTTTGGAGCAGAATGCAATAAATCTCTGGAATGAGAAGACTAAGACCAGGGACTAGTCTCCTTGGATCAATAGGTAAATAACCTAAACTTGAAATTTAGCAGTTAGTTAAAACCCTCAGAGGATGTAAAAATGGCACCAGCCTGGTAGTAGCTCTTGGATCCAATTAGCATAAAATGAATAAAATTATACCCAATTTAGGGCCTCAGGATTCTTAAAGCTTAAACTCAAATAAATATGGTTTTACTATTAAATATAACTAAATACATAGAAGAAGCAAGCTACCATGAATGAGTCACTAGAAATAACAAACAGAAGTATTTTCGGGAAATGAGGGCATTTGAAAGCCCTCCAGTATATGGCAGAATTTAGAGAGTTACATGCATGTGCAGGACAAGGCATATGTTCAGAAAAGACCCTAAGCTTTCACCACTGGCTGATCTATCAACTCAGTGTTAAGCAGCAAGTGAAGGTTAAGGCAGAACTTGAAATGGTCTGGCAAAGTACTAAAGGAATGTTCCAGCACTGAGCCCATCCTCAAAGACTGGAGGAGGAGTTGCTATGGTCTGAAAATTTGTGTCCCATCAAAATTCATGTGTTGAAATTTTAATGCCCAAAATGATGATATTAGGAGGTGGGCCTTTGGGAAGTGCTTAGGTCTGCAGGATGGAGCCATCATGAAGGGTTTGGTGCTGGTATAATAAAAGATACCTCATCGTTCCTAAGACCTTCTGTCTTACCAGTTTACAGAAGAAAAAAAAATGTTTTTTCCATGTATGAGGAAGCTTGGTCTCACCAGATGCTGAATCTGCCAGCATCTTGATCATAGACTTCCACAAGAACTGTGATAAATAAATTTCTGTTGTTTATAAGCTATCCAGAGTATGGTATTTTGTTATAACAGCCCAAACATACTAAAATTATTATTTTTAAGACACCTGTATTTAAAAACTTCCAGGCAAAATATTTATGAATACAAGTTAAGCTTTCAACAATCAAGAACAGCAAACCCTGGAGAAGAGAGAGAATCTGATTTCCAAAATTACTGCATGATAATACTCAAATATCCAGTTTTCAGCAACAACAGAATAATCACAAAGCATACAAACAAACAGGAAAGTATGACCACTCAAAGGAACAAAATAAATTGACAGAAACTATCCCTAAAGAAGTTCCATCATTGAACTTATTAAACAAAGATTTATAATAACTATATTAATTCTGCTCAAAGAGCATGGACAAAGAATTAAAAGGAACCACAAAATGATATATGAATACAATGAGAATATCAATAACGAGATATACATTATAAAAAGAATTCAAATAGAAATATTGAGACTTTACAATAAAATAACTGAAATAAAAGACTAGAAGTTCAATAGCAGATTTGATTAGGTAGAAGACAGAGTTAGTAAACTTGAAGATAAGACAATTGAAATTACCAAGTCTGAATAATAAAAGGAAAATAATTAAAAAAGAATGAAAACAAAATGAAAGGACATAAGAAACCTGTAGGATATGAACAAGTGGGCCAACAAATGTATTAAAAAAGGCCTAAAAGGAGAAGATAGAGAAAGGTACACAAGGTATATTTCAAGAAATAATGTTCAAAATTTCCCCAAATTTGAGAAATACATAAATCGACACAACCAAGAAGCTCAACAAACTCCAAGATAAACTCCAAGAGTTCCATAGCGGGACACATCATAATCAAATTGCTGAAAGGTATAGACACAGAAAATCTTAAAAGCATTAGGAAAGAAGTCACTGATCATGTGCAAGAAATACTAAATATATTAACAGCTGATTTTTAATAAGAAAAAGACATGTAATTCAGAAAGCAGTAGGATGACATATTCACACGGTGAAAGAACAGAGAGGTCAAGCAGGAATTTTATAGCTGTCAAAACTGTCCTTGAAGATTGAAGGTGAAATCAAGATATTCCCAGATGAATAAAAGCTAAAGAACTCAGAAATAAGTCCTCACATCTATGATCAATTAATCTGACATAGGTACCAAGACCATTCAATGAGGAAAGAATTATTGCTTCAACAAATGGAAAGAATTATTGCTTCAACAAATGGTGCTGGAAACATTGAATAGCCACATATAAAATAATGAAATTGGATCTTTACTCGTACTATCTAGAAATATTAACTCAAAATAGATCAAAGACCTCTGTTTAAAGACTTAAACTATAAAATTCCTAGAAGGAAACAGACAGGAAAATTTGCCAAATAGATTTGACAATGTTTCCTTAAATTTGACACTAAAAGCATAATCAACAAAACAACAAAAGGTAAATTGTATTTTGTTACATTAAAAACTTTTGGGCATCAAAGAACACTATCATAAAAGTGAAAAGTCATGCACACAATGGGAGAAATTATTTTTAAATTTTAACTGTTAAGAAACTAATGTTGAGAATGTATAAAGAGGTTTTACAACTCAGCAACAATAAAACAACCTAATTAAAATGGGTAAAAAACTTGAATAGCCAGTTCCCCAAAGAAGATATACAAATGGCCAATAAATACGTGAAAATATGTTGAACATCATTAATTATTAGATAAATGCAACCAAACCACAAGTAGATGCTGCTTCACACCTACTGGGCTGACTATAATCAAAAGAAAAATTAACAACTAGTGGGAATGTGGAAAAATTGGAACTCTTGTGTGTGTGCTGGTGGGAATTTAAAATGTTCAACTCTGAGAAACAGTTTGGCAGTTTCTCAAAAAAACTAAACATAGAATTAATATATGACCCAGAATTCCACTCCTAAGGATATACCCCAAATAATTGAAAACAAAGACTCAATATTTACTCGTGTACCAATCTTCATAGCATCAGTGTTCACAATAAGCAAAAGATAGACATATCCCAAGTGTCAGTGAACAGAGTAATGGTCAAAAAAAAAAAAAAAAAAAAAAGAAAAGAAAAGAAAAACTATTTACATACGATGGAATATTATTCAGCCATAAGAAAGAAACAAATTTGCTACAATATGGATGAATGTCAAAGACCTTATGCTAAGTGAAATAAACCAGATACAGAAAGACAAATATTGTGTAATGCTACTTACAAAAAATACTTCTAATGGGCAAATTTGTAGAGACAGAAAGTATGTTAGAAGTTACCAAGGGCTGGAGAAAAGGGAAAATGGTTGAAAATTGGTGTGATGAAAAATCTTTGGAAACAGACAGTGGTAATGGTTGCACAACATTATGAACATAATGTCACCAAAATGTACTCTTAAAAAAATGGTTAAAAGCACAAATTTTCTTTTATATATATTATCATAATAAAAAATAATAAACAAAAATAGAGAAAACACATTTAAATAGTATTAGAAATAGAACAGGACAAAAGTACAGGCTTAGCATAGACAGAAAGTAAATAACCATAGGAAAGTGAATTTGAAAATTTTCTCGGTATTGAAATGTTTCTGGGAAAAATTAAACTTAGTTAAATTGACTCAAGGTGGAAAAAAAAAAAAAGAAAAACCTTGAAAGCCTGGATAATTCTAAAACCAAAAAATAATTAGGCCATCAGCAAAAGCTTAACTACTATTCTCCCCAAAGAGGCTTAGATTTGTGTATAGGATAGTTCTACTCAACATTCTAAAAGTAGATTATTTTCAAACTTAGAGAAGCTCTTCCATAATAGAAATGAAAGTGTACATGTCACTTTATTTGATGATATCAGTAAAATTTTGATACTCAACTAGCAAGTAAAATCAGAGAATAAAACCTCCTTGCCTTCACAAAGTATATTTACCTCAATAATATTCTTAATGGTGAAACATTAGAAGCGCGCCCTTTCAAATGAGGTACATTTTAATGAGACCAACTGTAGCCTATTCTATCCGACATTGTACCAGAGATTGAAGGCAGTTCAGATAAAAGAAACAAAGAATAAACAAGAATCAAAATTGTTGCTTACAGAAGACATGCTTGTTATATACAAAACAAAAAAATAATTTACAAGTAATAAATAACAGGGAAAAATAATAAAATCTTATCAAGTTGCCTACATATGAGCTCAGTGAAGAAAAGTATTTCTATGTACAAACAACAAATGTTTTGTATATTTTTTATATAGAAAATAACAAAAGATGTTTTCAAAATGTGTATAGAAAAATGGAGTATGTGACTCATAAGATAGAGTCTTATTTTATTTTTATTTTTATTTTTATTTTTTTTTAATTTTTTTTTTAACATTTATTTATTTTTGAGACAGAGAGAGACAGAGCATGAATGGGGGAGGGGCAGAGAGAGAGGGAGACACAGAATCGGAAGCAGGCTCCAGGCTCTGAGCCATCAGCCCAGAGCCCGACGCGGGGCTCGAACTCACGGACCGCGAGATCGTGACCTGAGCTGAAGTCGGAGGCTTAACCGACTGAGCCACCCAGGCGCCCCTAGAGTCTTATTTTATAGTAAAAACAGTTAAGCCAATTTATGTTGCTTCCGAGACATGCAAACTGACTGAAAGAATAGAATCTGGAGCTCCCAAACCAACATCCTCATATGTAGACTCTTGATATATGTCAGAGTCTGCCATGCAGATCACTGGGAAAAGAGGTCTATTTATTCAATTAAAATTATTAAGACAACTGTTTTTCATTTTGGAGTTAAAAAATGAAGGTAATGCTGTGCTGGTTTTCTATTATTATTGCATATGTACCTACTTCATACTTTTTATAGAAGTTAGTTTCCCCAAAATAAAGAGTTGAAGAAAATATCTTTGTGACATTGGATCATGGGGAATGCAAAAATACTACTTATAAAATAAGAGATTAAAATTCCTACTGTAGTAAATTAGTAATTTCTTCTTATCCTCATATGCTCACTTCAGTGTGTCTTAAATATTGTTCTTTTCTACGTGTGCTATAAAGGAAACATGTTAGGAATCACTGACATAAGGAATTACCGCAATCAATAACAAGCAGTTCAAGTGAAAATAGCCAAAATACAAAGAGTCATGTCACAGAAAAGGAAACATAAATGATAAATATATAAAAATGTATACAATTTAATTACTAATGAATAAAACACAAAAGATCACTTTTAAATTCTCTAGATTGATAGAAATAATGTAACTTTAATGTACATGAATTGTGAGCATTTAAATTGGTAAAATAATTTTGAAAAACCTTATGGTACAGTATTATGAAATTGAATTTTTGCTTTGTTATTGTCCAGAAATTACACTTCTAAGCATATAACCTAGAGATAGATTTTGAACCAGAAATTGTTTAATAGTGTTCATAACCATGTCTGCTTATAATAGCAAAAAAATGAAAAGCAACCTAAATCTCTCTTGACAGGCAATTATTAATTGAGAATATTCATATGTAACTCAGTGGACAGCAGGAAGCACTCAGGGAAACATATTTTTTTAACTACAGCCATGTAAAATGTATAATTCAATGTTTTTATATATGCTATATTTAGATTTGAACAAAAACAATTGCTTTAGTCAATGCTAATATAAAATCATTTAAAAAATCAAGAGAAAGGCATAATCAAAAAAAACTTTTTTTGTTATAAAGTTTAAAAACAATATAAAATCTCTCATTTTTTAGAATTTCCTTTTAGGATACCAAAATAACAAATAGTTATGAAAATTATTAGAGAGATGTCTTTTTCATTTATTCTTTAGTAAAATTGGTAACCTTGGGCATTCATCTTTTTTAATCTGGTAATGAATAATATTTTATTATTAATTATTTCTTCCTCAAGGCATGATTGCATATAGGACGGTATTTATGTAATTTCTTCCTGCACTTATTCTTAATTGTTATTATTTAATATTATATTAGGTTCCTGATTTAAGAATTGCAATTTTATTAAATACGAATTTTTATAGATGTGTAAACAATGTATGAATGCATGAGTATATTTTAGTAAAAAGTAATAACTAAATTACTTGTTGTGGTATAATTTGCTCCCAGTTTTGTTAGAATGTCGTAATGTATTTGAGGGATTCTGTTACCAAAGGATACACAAAAATAAATCTGATACCTTTAAATCTGGTGATCTAGATTCAAATTTAGCTCTAACATTTTTTAAGCTTTACTATTTAATGGAAATAGCACACTCCGTGTTTTTTCATGTCAGCTTTATAAAAATATATGCAAATGTATGGAAAACCACTCTCCACCTACATGTACTTTTTATAAAGCCTTCTCAAAGTAGATTTGCATTAATCATGCTTCAAATAAGAATGTTCTATAAACAGAAGCCATGCCATTCCATTGAAAAATTATTACAGAAGGTACAATACAGCAAATAAAAATCATGGAAATTGTAATGACTGAACTTTAGGAAGAGTCTAACGTGATTAACTGCCATGATAATAAATTTTTATGGATAAATATAGTAAGTCTAATATGCATTTTAAATGTCCTTTTGTCATTGCTTTCTGTTTTTATTAAATAGTGCAACATATTTGAAAGATTTGTTTCTGTTTATTTCTAGGTTATACAGATAAATTTTGAAGAATTCGATCTGGAGATTGGCTATGATACCCTGACAATTGGTGATGGGGGCGAAGTTGGAGACCCCAGGACAGTGCTCCAAGTGTAAGTGCTCAACATTTCATTCTTGACTTTGCCTATCAGGTCCTTATTAAATTTTACCCTTTTTTGGTCCCTACCACTGCTAACAACAGAAGAAGCATAGTAACTTGGTTATTATAATCAACCTATGTATAGTATTTTTATTAGTTCTTCTTGAGTGAGGTTTAACGTACCTGATTGAAACCATTTTTTTTTTTTTAGAATTCATTGCCAGACAGTGACCTGTAGGAAATGGAGGCTTATAGTAAAATTGCAGAAGTAGTTGATTAGACCTTATTTTGGAAAATATCCTTGCCACTACTGAACTTAAAAATGGATTGAAAAAATAAGTATAAAATGGATCCCAGAGGACTCTGATACTGGTACTGAAGACTGATGTGTGCTGTTCTTATTAGCCATAAAAACATACCTAGCCATCGAGATTTAAGTTTAGAGTTTTACAGTGGTTTAACACTTGAAGTAGTTAGCAATAAACCACTCTCAGAGTTGAAATAGGTAAAATAGACCAAATATGGTTCTTAATCTGGGCTAAAATAATGATCATATATTGAAACAAAGGAAACGTTAGGAATTTACTTATTGCCCAATCCTTAGGCTTTTCATTACAATAATCTACCTCTGATAATGGCATGAAAAATGTTGGAGCTGGGGGAGCATGTGTTCTCTTCTGTGAACCTCAAAATCTTAGGGTACACTTTCTCTCAGAATTCCTTTCATAACTGTTGATTTTCAGTTCAGGCTTTACCAACCCAATGGATTTCCCTACACCATCAAATCAAAGTTCACACTGAGTATTTCATCTCCAGTGAGAATAAAAATTAAAGCTTCATTCTGTGAGCATTACCTTTTAGACTGTTCAATCAATAAATCTAAATTGGTCCCCAATGAGGGAGAGCTAGGAGAGAGAAAGAAAAAAAATGCATCATGCTTAAGTAAACCTAAGACTGCGAGACTAACGTGTGTGAATGCGCGGGCGCGCGCACAGAGACACACATTATTCAGATGCAGATCTTTTTGTAATGATATATATCTAATGTTTTTACAAAACTCAAAAGAAACAGGGCAATAACTTTACTGTACATGTTTACGTACCGAGAGGAAAAAAAAAAAACACACACACACACAACTCTTATTTTAAATATAGTCATACATTATCTTAAAAAAAAAAAGGAACTCTTCTTGGGGCGCCTGGGTGGCTCAGTCAGTTAAGCGACCAACTTGTCTCAAGTCATGATCTTGCAGTTCGTGAGTTCGAGCTCCATGTCAGGCTTTGTGCTGACGACTCAGAGCCTGCAGCCTGCTTCAGGTTCTGTGTCTCCCTCTCTGTCTGCCCGTCCCCTGCTCTCATTCTGTCTCTGGCTCTCTCAAAAATAAATAAACATTAAATAAATACACATTAACTCCTCCTTAATCAAAAGAACTTCTGTATAAATCCAGAACCCCATTCTAGGTGGTGGAAGGGGAGAGGGTTACACCTTTGTTTCCTGACCCCTCCATGTGAACATGCTTCTCCTACCTTCATACACTCCACTGCTGCCTCTGCCACACTCCTTAATTCCTTAATTTTCTGCAAACCTACTTTTTAGAGAATTTTGAACCCACTCTGATTTAACCTCAATTGCCTCAAAAAAGAAAACAAAAAACCTAAAATTCTGTTAGTGGTTTTGCTGTCCATTTCAAAATGCTCCTTGTCAAGGGTGCATGATGTCCTTATTTCCTTTTACATTGGAAGACAGGGGTGGAGATATTTTTAAATGAATTTTAAAAGTCCTGTATTGAATGAATCAAATATCAGATGAAGTACGAAGCATGGGATAATTAAGTGGGGAAAAAAAAGGCTTAGAATTGGATTTTGGAAGAAGGCAATCCCCAAATTAGCTGGACAACAAAAAACCCTGTAGAGGACAAATGTGCGGAAGGGAAGTGCCTTTATATTCCAAGTAAATAGTCCAATGCAGTTAGCTGTATGTTACAGACTAAGATAAGTTTCCTTTTGCTGCTAGTAGGAAAAAGAAGAAAAGGTTACACTGTTTCCTCTTCTCACATTCCTGTCAGAGTTGGAATTAGATCAGAAGCTCCTTTGAACTCTAAGACTCTATAATAATAGAACTTACTGGATTTGTATCCACCAGAGAAGCTGATATAAATTCGAGTCAACCTGAAGCATATTTCTCAAGGAAGTTAGCTTTCCCAACTTTAGGACCACCCATTTGGGCATTTGCAGGGCCCAGAGTAAGAATGCAATTGCAAACTCACCTATCGAATGTTAGGTATATTAAATATTAAATATTAAATATTAATATTAAAATATTAAAAGGTATAAATATTAAAAGGTATAAATCAAGCTACTTACCTTAAATGCAATATATTCCATCCTCCTACCTTGATAAATACACTTTGGAATTGTGTGATTTTCCTTGCTGGGACATGAAGTCATGGGCAAATACGGTCCTAGCCCCAGCCAGTAGCTGCCACTGACTCTTGCCAACGTCAGCTCTATCCTTCACCATGCATGTGGACTCCTCAGCCTAAACATTCAAACTACCCACACCTGCCTGAAAACACGGCCCACTATGCCAAGGGATGCACATATGGGTCCTGTAATCTGGCCCTGGGAATAACATACCTGGGAAAAAGGCCCATGCAAGTACAGGTAGCGGGGAAATCCGGGTACCAGGTGCCAGTGAGTTGTAGAACAGTACTTGTCAAACAAACTGTAAGACAGAACATTTGTTTTTATTCTTATCCATCTTGAACTGATACTTTTGCAAAGTGAAAGAAAAATAAATTTCTCGAAAAATGAAATAAAAACACATGTAAGTACAATCCCATTATTTTCTATGGCAAAATTCACCACACAAAATTACTCTTTGAAATTACTCTAGAAGTTTGAAAGACTTACTTCCAATTTCTGTTCTAATGACACCATGGGCTGGCAACTGGTCTAGGATCTGGAAGGAGAAATGGGGGAGGGATGCAGGTACCAGGCAGACACATCCCTGGGTGATACTTAAGGAAAGGTCAGAAGACGACCCTCCGTGGGGAAGGGATCAGGAAAGAGGCTGTCTTGTTCACATTTAAAAGTAGCATTACATATGTGGCATGGTAAATTGTTAATAATTTATTTAAAGAAACTGGTTTGTTTTATTTTTTAAATGTTATTTATTCTTGAGAGAGAGAGAAAGAGAAGGTGGGGAAGGGACAGAGAGTAAATCCTAAGCAGGCTACAGAAAGGAACCCCATGTGGGGCCCAATCTAACGTGGGGCCCAACAATGTGGGGCTTGATATAGAGCTTGAACTCATGAACTGTGAGATTATGATTTGAGCCAGAATCAAGAATCTGATGCTTAATCAACCCAAGTGCACCAAGAATTTATTTTAAATATTGCTCTTCTAAGAGTGAAAACTAGTCTCCATCTAGACATCTTATTTAGCAATCTGTTTATTCATCTCTTAACTCCTTTTTGATTTTTAAGTTTGATCCATATGCTAGTAAGTAATTTTTGGCACCAAAATTACTTTCTTAAATAAATTTATTTTAAAAGATTCAATAGCTAAAAGTCAAAAAACATGGTAAAAAAAACATGGAAAATGCTTGCATCTAACAGAAAACTATGCAATATCATAATATTTGAAAGTATTTTATAAAAAGATGAATTCAGCTTATATTCATTTTATAAGTTCTGATTAATAAACACAGGACGCATCACTTTGGTAAATGTTTAACCAGATGTGGAACATTCAACCTATTCTGTTTAGGTCATAGGATTAAGTTAAGCATTGGAAATATGCGGTGTTTTTGTTTCTCCTTTTCTTAATACTTAAGTTCTAAAAAGTTAAGTCAATTGTCATATTCTATTCCACATACACACAAATGTGTGTATGTATGTGTGTGTGTGTATTCAATAGTCACAACATATGTTCAATAGTTAAAATTATCCTCTAAAAAAGGGAACTAATTAAGAAATTTTTAAAAAATAATTCTTGTAATTTCTTTCTCCAAAGTACAAAGCATATAGTTTTTGTAGTACAGTAACTTAAAAATAATGTAAGTGTGCTACATCTCTTTACCTTGAGACTGACTCCAAAGAAATACCCATGGTGAAGTTATCAGCGACAAAATTATTAAGTAATGGAGAATGCATTGTAGTTGGACTTCATATGTGACACTGAATTCTCCATATAGTTTTATCAGATGCAAATTCCTGAAATAATGCCAATTTAAGTCACAAACCTAAATTCACAATTCAGAGATTTGTTGCTTCTGTCATTTGCTGCCCCATAGTCTATTGTCCATTTGTAGAGTTGTCTATCTCTTATTAATTTCCTCTCCAATGGAATTACTTGGAGAGCATTCTTTATCCCCCATTTTGAAATAGCATTTTTTATTCCTGGCAACTTCATAGTGGTATAGTGACAAGAGTCAAAAGAGACCAGAATATGAATTTAGCCGGCTGATAAAAATTCAGGTAATGGATTTGAACGATCATGGTATTGTCTTTTAAAGGCTGTTAAAATGAGTTTAACTTTCTTCAGATTGTTTTCCATATGCTTTTTCACACTTAGTGTAAATTCACCTGATAGTGAAAATGGATGTAATAGATGTAAGAGAACTAACAGTGATGACAAGGCAGTTACTGGCATTGAATTCACCTCCAGCCCTCACTTCATCTGCACAAAGAAGGAAGGGATGCTGATTATTTGTCTACCCTTTTCATCTGTGTAGCACCAAACGAAGATGGTTAGGCATTTGATCAAGCATGTGATTCTCTTTCTGGCCTTTTCTCTCACATGCTTTGCTATTTCATTATTGGATTCACGGTGACACTGTAAAGACTTGCATAGTGAAAGATGAGAAAAAAAATGTCTTCTATCCCTGAGATAGCCCTTGAACTTGTATGAGAATGCACTGATCGTGAATGGATGACATTGTATTTGAACCAACATCTTAAGGTGAAAACTGCTGTTTTAGATATCTAAATGTGCTTAATTCCCTTACTTTGAAATTCTGGTTTCTCCTAAAAAAATCAAAGTACAATGTAAAATTTGCTTCTCAGATATACGTTGGTGTAGATTAGCAATAGTCTTCCCTAGGAACTTTTTTTGAGTACATACACGCACACACACTTTTTTGTTGACCTAATTTTAAAATGAATATTTTATTAACTTAATATTTTAGTAAGTGATATTTATATTAGCTCTCTGGAAAAGATAGCTCTGTTTTGCTATGCTTATGGATTATTGTTATTGCTCTCAGTTCATTGGTTCATATGTTTTGACAAGCTACTTTGCCCAAGGTTTTTTTTCTTTTTTAACTACTCAGCCATTCACTCTGTTAAAATGTAGGCTCCACTCTTAGTATGAGACTACACATGATATTTGCCTTGAGCAAACTCTTCTACATCCAGGGAATTGTCCCTTCCCAAATTTGCTTTTGTACTTCCCTCTGTTAATAATGAAAAAAAAATCTAAATACCAATAAACACCATGGGCTGATGAAAGAAGGGAATATCCTAAATATAGCACCAAGGTAATATTTTTAAGAGATTGATGACCACAGTATAAATAAAAAGAGCTTAGAAAATTGACCAGTCGGAAAAATTCTTCACCCCTTACGGTAGCGTTATTCAACAAAAAGAAAAAAAATCTCTTCTTATTGACCTTTACTCTGCTTTGCACCTCTCCTTACCCTCCTCCACCACACACACACACACACACACACACACACACACACACACACACACACACACTTATACACGTGCTCACCATCACTTTAAGTTCCTTGAGAGTAGCAACTATCTTTTACTCATCTAAGGTTTCCCAAAATACCTCACACAGCCTCGTGTTAACACTGCTGGGTATTGCATGAAATATAATGGGAGAGGCAAAAGTACTCTGTACCAAGATACTTACTGAGACACGTGAGCAGAAAGGATATCTTTGCAGATCTGTAGAACGCTGTGCAGGCTATCTGGATGCCTTATTTCACTCAGGATGCTGTCACAAATATACCACGGACTGGATGCTATATCAACAAGAGATTTATTTCTCACGGTTCTGAAAGTTGGAAGTCCAACATTGCCAGGAGATTCAGTGTCTGGTGAGGATTCACTTTCTGATTCACAGATGGCCATCATTTCACTGTGTCTGCACATGGCAGAAGGAGGTAGGGATTTCTCTAGGGCCTCTTTTATAGGGGCAGAAATTCACGGATGAGGGCTCATCCCTCATGAGATAATTTCCTTTCAAAGTCTCTACCTACAAATACCCTTATACTTGGGGATTAGTTTTCAACATATGAAATGGGACAGGATGGGGCACATTCAGTCTCTAGCACTGGGGATTTCAGCAACACTCACTGATACCACATCCAGGAAAAGCAGTCAAACTGACGGCAGCAATTTTTTCATCCTGTGGACAAGATTTGGTGTATACTCATTAAGATGACTTACTGTTGGGCCACAGTAAATATGTGCCCTTGGATTTGAGAATTACCTTAGGCCAAAGTATGAAAATAGCCTCTGTGACATTTTGACTTCTAGCAACAACTTATTAAATATAGAGATACCTTACTTTTTATAGTTCTTCATTATTTCTTCACTGTGAGCATAGCTACAGCTTTCTTTTTTTTAAATTTTTTTTGATGTTTATTGATTTTTGAGAGACAGAGCATGAGCGGGGGAGGGGCAGAGAGTGAGGGAGACACAAAATCTGAAGCAGGTGACAGGCTCCAAGCTGTCAGCACAGAGCCTGATATGGGGCTGGAACTCACGGACCATGAGATCATGACCTGAGCCAGAGTCGGACGCTCAACCGACTGAGCCACCCAGGCGCCCTGCTACAGCTTTCTATTATGAAAACCCTGATGATTTTACTAAAGGACAAGTCAGTTTACTACTGTTTGCTTTGGTTTGTTCTCTGTGTATTTATTTCTGAATAGATTGAATTATCTAAAATAAATAAAAAAGTTTTTTAGTTATTGTTTTTCTCCTAATCAGGAATATTTTTACTATGGTAGACATTTCAAAAGTGGTTGTGAAAAAAATATTGCAACAAAATATAGGAAGGGTATCTAAATAAGCTCGATTTCCTCCCACAAACAGTAACTATTATAAACACTACACCTTGCAAGACTGCTCAATATATAAATTAAGTGTGGTGTACAAAGTTCAGTCCTAAGATGTACGGGCTGAGGCCTTGATCTTCCATTCTCTTTCCTAAAACAAATGTCGATACAGAAATCTTTTTGTATATGTAATAAGAACTGCAACAGACCTGTTCATACACCTTATGCTTTTGAATTAGCCAATAATTAGCATTTCTGAACACTAATCATAAATGAAATAAATGCCACAATTACTGACTACTCAAGTTGCCTAATTGAGCTACCATTTATGTAGTCCTGTCGTTGTTAGTACTTTTGCATTATTATTTTTAAAGCACTATATTATTTTTGTTATCTTTCTAGTATGTTGATTTACCTTTTTTTACTTTTTTATTTTTCCCAGTTTATTGCGATATAATTGACAAAGCGTTAAGTATTTAAAGTATATGCCATGATGATTTGATAAATGTATACATTGTGAAAGGGTTTTTCCTCATTGAGTTAGTCAATCCTTCATCACCACCTCACATATTTTTCTTTTTCCTTTTTTCTTTTATTTATTTTTCTTTTCTTTTTTCTTTTCTTTTTTTTTTTGTGTGTGTGTAAGAACATTTAAGTTCTATGCTCTTAGCAGATTTCAATTATATGAGACAGCAATACAGTGTTATTAACCATAGTCACGATTATTTAACTTGGAGCTGAAAATTCATACCCTTTTACCAAGCTCTGTTTATTTCCCCAACTCCCAACACCTGGCAACCATTATTGTACTCTGTTTTTATCGATATGACTTTTTTCAAATAAGATTTCACATGTGAGTGACATTATACAGTATTTGTCTTTCTCTGTCTGGCTTTTTTCACTAAGCATAACCCCCTCCAGTTTCATTCATGTTGGTGCAAATGACAGGATTTCCTTCTTTTTGAAGATTGAATAATATTCCACTGTATGATATCATATAATATTCCACTGTATAATTTAACATTTTCTTGATCCATTTATCTGCTAGCAGACGCTTAGGTTGTTTCCACATCTTGACTATTACAAATAAGGCTGCAGTGAACATGGGAGTCCAGAGATCTCTTTGAAATACTGAGTTCATTTCCTTTGAATATATACCCGGTAGTGGGATTGCTGGATAGTATGGTAGTTCTATTTTTAATTCCTTGAAGAACCTTCATACTGTTTCATAGTGACTGTACCAGTTTACCTTCCCACCAGTGACGTACAAGGGTTTCTTTTTCTCCACATCCTCACCAACATGTGTCACTTCTCGTCTTTTTGATAATAACCATCCTAATAGATGTGAGGCAACCCCACTTTCTGATGTCACCCAGTGGTGATATTTCAAGGTTTCAAGATTGTTGTTGTTTTATTTTAATCTAATGTTTTGCAGCCATCATCATGCTTAGTGAATTTCAGGTTCACAAAGTGAACATGTAAATCACTCTTGATAGTGCTATATTAGAAGATTTAATATTAAATGTTTCCATAAAAGACAAATGTTTCATGATACAAAAATATGTTGGAATATAGGACTGAAGCTGTTATCTCTAATGGATACACCCATATTCCTAGAGTGATTATAAAGAAAATCAGGCATTGAGCCTAATAGAATTTTGTTTTCCATATTGTATTTGAGTACTTGAGAAAGATTTCTGAGTGCACTTTATTTAGAGCTTTTGCTCTTTTATCATAGCATGAAGGGGCAAACCAGGAAGATTAGAATGTATTATGAACACTGGGGTTATTCAGCCTGTTAATCAACATGTATTAAAGAAGTTTCTTTTTTTAAGTTTATAGATAACAGGTTCATAAAGATGTATTTTTTTAAGTTTATTTATTCTTTGGGGGGAGAGAGAGCAGGCATAGGGGAGAGACAGAAACAGAGAGAGAGAGAGAGAGAGAGCGCCAGAGAGAGAGAGACAGACAGAGTCCTAAGCAGGCTCCACACTTTCGCAGTGTCAGCCAGGAGCCCACTGAGGGGCTCGAACTCACACAATGTGAGATCATGACCTGAGCCAAAATCAAGAGGTGGATGCTTAACTGACCAAGCCACCCAGGAGCCCCAATAAAAATGTATTAAAAATATACTAAAACCATTTGAATACTCATTTGAGAATGATCTAAGACTCCTTCCTGCATGGCAAAAAAAGCACCCTTGATTGTCAGTGATGGGAGTTGAACAGAAAGTCGTCCAAAGTGGATGAATCCTACAGTTTGAGTCTAAACTACACTGCTTGTAGGGATGTTGGGAGGAACCTGCCATTGAGGCAGCATGCAAAGTGCATAGTTTCAAGGTAGATACCCAGTGTTAAAAAATAGAATTAAAAATAAAATCACCTACCAACAAAGAATCCTTTTCACTATATGTAAAAAAGACTGAATTAGTTTTAATATTGAATAAGGATTAAACCAGACTGCGACCCACATTGTAGGCAATCTGCTAAAGAGATTGAAAAAAGAGAGAAACAATCTCGCTCATTTGTGTAAGCAGGTGCGATCCATTACATACATGTTAATTATCCTTATCAAAAGTAAAACAAAATAAACATTTTATCCTCACGATAAGCTGTAAGTGACATCCTGGAGCCAAGTACCATGGCTTTAACTCTCGCTCATGGAAGGAGTGTAAAAGGATACCATCTTTTTTCATGTTCACATTGCAAAGAAATGACTCCAAGGCCTCCATGCAAGACATTCTTGGACAAAACCAGAAGCGGTATGTTTAGCTTTTAAAACATTCACGTCTAAAAGAAAGAGAGAAAGCAGGCATTTATAATTTTAAGTTTTCTAAAGGAAATGATAAAAAGAAATGGAAAAGGAGGAAAGTTTTCTTTCCCTTTTGGAACCACAGACAATTCAAAAATGTTTTGTTTGTATTTGTGCTTATAATTTTTCTTTTTGTGACTACTTTATAATAAAACTACAATTTTATAATTATCTCTATTGCTGTTTCTACTTTTCCTCTGGGCAGTTTGCAGTCCTCTAAATATACAACAAGCCCACAGTAAAATACAAAGCAAAGCAATTACCAGGAATACAATAGGATGAATTTAAAATTACAGTACAATATTAGCCTTAGAGGAATAACCTTTAAATAAGTTGTAGAAATGGTGAATGGGTAAAGCAGATTCTTGATTAGCAATGATCAAAAATTCTCTAGGCGCACTTGAGTGGCTCAGTCGGTTGAGCGTCCAACTTTGGCTCAGGTCATGATCTCACAGTTCATGGGTTTGAGCCCCGGATCCGTCTCTGTGCTGACAGCTCAGAGCCTGGAGCCTGCTTCGGATTCTGTGTCTCCCTCTCTCTCTCTCTGCCCCTCCCCTGTTCGCACTCTGTCTCTGTCTCTGTCTCTGTCTCTGTCTCTCTCTCTCTCTCTCAAAACTAAACATTAAAATAAATAAATAATAAAAAATTCTCTTTCACCAAACATTAGTTTCACAAATTGCTGTGATATCTATATTGGTTATATATTCAAATGACTAACTGTTTATTATATTATTTTATAGTAGCTTATGAAATCTTACTAAGAGTAGCCTCACCCTGGAGACTGAACCTAATTTTCTGAGTTTTTTCTTGAGAGCCCAGTAAATTTCTCCTAAGTTTCCATCAATCACATAGGAAGAATTACACTTACAAGATAATCCAGGCCCTGCAGTAATAATTCCATCTTTCCAAATAATTTTTCCAAGATGGAAACACAAAGATACTCAGAACCATTATCTATTAGTATGAGGCCCCTTTGAAGGGTACATATTATACTTCTAGTGTTTAATAATACATGGTTCTAATTATCATAAGTCTTGAGGACAAAGCCAGTCTGTCAGCCATGTTTTGCATGGGTCAAAATCAATAGTTATATTATAACAGTAAATCTCCATTGATAATAGACAATCACTTTTGCTTATCGATACTTGGACTGGAGAGAACTTATATTTTGAAGTTAATCAAGTGGCATTAGACCTAGCTTCTGCAGTCTTCATTTGTAAATGGCAGATTTCAGTCTGTCATCTAATTAGATTCTTGTCATTCTGCAAGCTCTTTCCAAACCAGTTAACAAAACTGGTTTTGTGTCAAATTTAGGGAGTGAGTGTTGCCAACTTTGAATCTGGAGTTCTCTCTTGTCCAGCAAGAGAGCGGATGCAGAATTAAATGTGTGAGAGAGCCTAATGTCCGGGAGGAGACAAGAGCCCAGAGTAAGGGTCCTTGTTCCATTTTTATTAGGATCAGAAGACTTACAAACGTGATGGGTGTGAACAAAGAGACAATGAAACTGTGAACATTAACTTGTGTGTGTGAGAGAAAGGGGGTTTCGAAGATATGCAGTGTTAGGGGTTTGGGTCAACACAAAACAAAATCCAGGTGCCTGGGTGCTGGTCAGATGGTTGTTTATGGCAGGCAGGAGGCAAGCCATCTGTCTATCTAGTTTGCCTAGGGGAAGACAGAGCATGCTACCTCAGGCTCAACAAGGCACCTTTCTTTTGCTAATTAACTCCTCTCAGGGCAATTTCACTCTGCTGCCATCTATAGCCCTGTTTACCTGTTTACCTATTCTGGTACTTCCCTCCTGTGAAAGTAGCTTTCTGCTTTTGTACTACGTTGGGGGTGCTTTCACCCTGTTTACCTAATCTTGGGTGCTTTCATCCTAAACCTTGTTTACCCATTGGTGCAAGCTCAGGGAATTGCTAAACTTATTCCCCACAAGTGAGTATCTGGATATGTATTAGTTACTTTACTTTGGCATTCTTAAAAACTAGTAAGAAGATAGTCTCACTTTTGTTCTGCCAGTAATTGGATTCCTGGATTTATAAGTCCAGATCACATGTCTACTGGTATAAGAGAAAAATTATGTCAGACCAGTTAAACAGGGAAAACTTTCTTCAAGACTATTGGCTCCTACTGCAATAGGGACCAATACTATTGATATAGGAGTCAATACTATTACAATAGGGAAGAGGAATCACACTCAACTGGTGAAATAAAAAATGGAGTAGTTTTTATGAGCTGAGAAAACTAGAGGAAAGTTACTGAAGAACTGTAGATGGGAGATTAGTAAGTATGAATAGGTCATCTGTGTTTGCTAATTGATGCTGATGTTGAGCTCTTACCCACCCACAGAAACTGAGAGATCAGAGTGCTAATTCCTTTGATGATTATGCTTCAGAGGGATGGCTCCCAGGTCCTTGAGAAACACATTCTTGGGGTGTAGAAAATTTGCTTCTCAAAGTGCAGAGAAAGGATTTACAATTCCAAGTTTTCTAAAGTAAATGCTCTTTAAAAAGGTAGGCTAGGTCTCTCTAGTCTGGAAGAAGACTGTTGAAAGTTTAGTTAAGCTCAGGGGAACATTAGGAATACAATTTTCAGATGTTTGGAAATTATGATCATGGGACATATTCCTGGGAGTACAGAAAGGAAAAAAATGCTTTAACAAATAACATGTTTTTGCCCCTAATAAAGCGTGATTTTTAAAGCAGTTGAAACAACATTGCTGTGACTAGGGTAGCAAGGCTGTCCATGAACATTCTAAGTTTGCCAGAATACCTTCTTTCAGTTGAGTTCAGTGCCATCATCAGTTGCTCTAGAAAATGTAAGTTTTAGGTCCTTTTTGAGAACAACTGCCTGACACTTAATGTGCTGCTGGCTTTACTTGGCAAGCCTGGGTCTCCCTAGGTTTTTCTTTCACTTTGATATGATCATATGGATGATCAACTTCACTTGAAAGACTCCCTCCATCACAGGAACAGCCGATCTTTCCTCTACGACAATTTTAGGTGGATAGAATCTCCCGGTCAATAGTGGGGGCAGAATTCTTCTGGTGGGTCCTTCAAGGTCCTTATAACCTTATGTCTCAGGACTTCTAGGGAAGAACAAAAGCCCTTTGAAGTATTGAACATGTTTATGAGAGGATTCAGTTAAATTGGGTACAGGACACGATCTCTGACCCCAGTTCATAAGTCTGCCAAATATAAGTTCAAAGGGAAAAATATTTTGCTTGCTTGCAGGGGTTGCTCTGATTTTTCATAAGGCTAGCAGTAAAGTTCTAGGCCATATGAGGCAAGTATCCTGCTGAATTTTAGGAAATGAGTTTGATTTATCTTATAGGAATCTGTAAATATGGGCATAATTACTGGATGGCAAGTAGAAATCAGGTAACTTCCTCTCTCTGATTCATTAGGCTGTGGTTTCCTCCAAGTGGAAAATGTGTGTATTAAGACAGAATTTACCACTGCCTGAGGATTGGCATTTGAACAGGGAAACACCTCTTCAGACCATCCGGATATCACAATACATAACTACACAAAATCTCTTAAACACCACAAGAATTAATTATATGACATCCAAGTGCCATCAAAATTCTAGAAAAGTTGGTTGGGGAAAACTGCCTGTACATAGTGGCCTGTAAAGCATTCTGCTGACAAATTTTCATGTCTTTAGAATGTTTTGAACAACTTCATCTTTTAGTTATATGTGGTAAGAGTCTAGTGCCTTTAAAATCTCTCTTTTACTTGATGATTATGTTGATGAGATAATATTACTACCCAAGAAATATGGACTATGCCATAGGAATATTTTTGTTAGATAATTCCCATAGTTCAGTCAAATTTCTTTTAGCTCCTTCCCTTAATTTTTTTAATGTTTGTTTATTTGAGAGAGAGAGAGAGAGAGAGAGAGAGCACGAGCACAAGCATGAGTGGGGGAGGGGCAGAGAGAGAGGGAGAGACAGAATCAAAAGCAGGCTCCAGGCTCTGAGTTGTCAGCACAGAGCCTGATGCAGGTCTTGAACTCATGAACAGTGAGATCATGACCTGAGCTGAAGTCAGATGCTTAACCAATTGAGCCCCAGGCGCCCCTTTTAGCTCCTTTTCTAATCCATTTGTACGTGTGTATGTGTGTGTGTGAAGCATATTTTTTGGGAATTAACAAAAATTCTTATTGTATTGGATATGAGGCTTCTAAGTTTGAAGTCTGCCACATTTAACAGTGGCTTTTGAAGCTCTGTCAGCAAAATCATTGCCTTCTGAAGTTTTCATTCTGCCTGTGTGAGCTCTACAAGAGAACACTGATCTGAGCAGGCAGTTGTACAACCTTTAACAAGTCAGCTATCAATCTTCCATGAGATACTTTATTTCCCCTCAAAGTAGACAATCTTCTGTTTTTCCAAATTTGTTCTGCTGCATGACAGGTAACAAACACTTACTATATAGGGGTGCAATTTCTTTTTATTGCTATTGACGAGGCAGCTTGTGTCATCTAAGTTCAGGGCAAAATAGAAGCTTCCAAAATTTCGTAAGAAATCAGTAGACCATACAAAACCTCAAGTATCCAGAGCATATGACGTACTGGCAAACATTATTAAATTGTCATTGATGAACAAGAATATCAGACAAATCAAGTCAGGGCCAAGCGTCTTCTTCTATTACCATGGAACAGCTGTGATCATCTATTTGATTAGGATCTGGTAAAAAGAACTCACAAGATCTAAGAGATTACATTTATTAACAGAGTATTAGGATTGAAGGATAATGCCTGTTTATAAGTAGCCTGATGGCATACCCACAGGTTTGGAATCTTACACCCTTGAGAGATAGCTGTCACAACACACAGGACTTGGAAAGAAGTCAGCCAGGTGACTCAAGGTAAGGAGCTGAGCCTTTTTTAAAATGTGTCTGCTGCTACCAAAGCATCCCAGTACCCACAGTGCCGTGGCCCCCAGAAGACCTGAGAAATAACATTATTGATAGGTGGTCTCATCCTCACTTTTGAGTTAAGATTCCAAAATTAGCACCTTGATTTTCACAACACAACTGTATTTCAAAATTCAGAATCCCAACACTGAGACAGTACTGAGCAGTTACCATGCATTTGCTCTACCAGAGGTTTTGCACGCTCTGCAGAGGTTCGAATCCATTGTCTACAATATCGTCCTAGTCCCCAAAATTGTCTAGATTGTTTTTATGTCGTAAGGTATTTCATTTGCAAAATGCGATGACTCCTATAGTGTATCCTTTGGGGGCCGTTGGCATCAACAGATACCCTGAATATTTTACCTCGGTTTGGCAGCAATGCACTTTATCTGGTGAGGCCATGTGCCCTTGTGAAAGAAGGAAATTGTAACGAAGCCAAAGCATCGTTTCTACTTGGCGCTTTAGTATCTGGTTCTACCGGAAAACCATCTACATATTGAAACCTATAGATCCTTCTGGTGGGACAGCTTTCATTAAGTTTTCCTGTATATGACTAGAGAAATAGAGGGTATTGAAACCCTTGAAAAATCGTTTCCATAAATATTGAACTTCTTCCTACGTAAAAGCAAACTAGAATTTAGACTTGTCCATGATGGGAACTGGCAGAAAAAAGAAGGGCAGAAAATAGATACATTGGAGAAAAGCTTTGCAGAGGATGACACCAAAATTATAATAGTTCTGGTGTTAGGAACCACAGGCATTCATGGAACAATGAATGTATTTATTTCCTTAAGATCTTATAAACAAGGTAACCATCTTTATCAAATTTAACTTCTTTACTGGGAGTTGGCAGTATTCATATTAATATTATAGGGTGAGTACCCTTTCTTTTATAATTATCCTTTGTTTTTCTAATTTTTTATAATTGATTTTCCTTCTAGTTGAGCCCTGTTGAGCCCTCAGCAGAGAGTATTGTTTGGCACATGACTTTTGCTCTTGATGCGTGATTTCCATTGGTTCTGTATCTCGCATTAAATCAGTGTTATTATTCCTTGGACCTAAAGTAATCTATCGATATGTTTCTATTCAGGGTACTTTTTCCGTGTGCCGTGGGACTGCAGTCCTCTGCTATATCCCTTTTCTTGTGGAAGGCACATAGTAACCAAACCAAATGCTTTTTTTTTGAGGACTTTTCACAGACACTCCAGATGGAGTATACAATATGGTAGTCTTAATTTGCATGAGAGATCTCTCCCCAAAAGGTTTACAGGGAATCAGGAGAAAGTAAGAAAGTGTTTTCCTCAGTCATGGGATCTGTTCATGTGGGAACCAACATAAGAAAAGACGCATAAAGCTGATTCAAATTACCAGTGACCTGTATTGATCTATCACAATTAAAATCTGAGCACTTTTTGGGGAAATTTCAGAATAAGTAACAGTAGTATCTACCAGAAAAAAACAAGGATATGTTAGCCAGAGGGCAATTTACTGTAACGTGCATTTCACCAGTGATGTAAACAGTCTTAACTGAACAGTTAACTAGCAGGTTTTAACTTTTCATTTTCTTTTTCATATTCTGATTGTCCCCAAACTGAGTAACTACTGGTAAGATTTGAGTAATAGTTGTCCTTTCCGTTGTACCCACCCCCCTTTTTCCTTAATTTGAGCTTGGATAGTCAGGACGAGAGCTAAGATAAAGGTGGGTAGAGCCAGAGGACGATTTTCATCTGCCCCTAGAATCATGCTAGTAAATTCTATAAAAGTCTCAACAAATGTTATATGGAGAATAATAGGGGATTCACCTGTCTTCTGTTTATAACACTGTGGTTTCTCCCAGCTCACCTTTAGAAGAAAGGCTGTGTCAGTGTCTTTCAGTGGGTCTCCTGAACCCTTCGTTCTTCCACAGTTGTGGAAGATAGTGGATACCTGACTACTCTTTAATGTGGTTGGTGGGTCTTCGTCTGGTCCCCAACATGCTTGGTCTGTCAAATGAGCAAAATCGGCTGGTTGCAGAATTCCACATGGTAGCTAGTCCACATCCCCAAGTGTGGGGCTGTAAATTTAAAGGAGAAAGAGAGGGGGGTAAACAGAGGGAGCAGAGACAGCAGAGGAAAGAAGGCAGAGGCTCTGTGAAAGAGAAAGTCACTTGAATTCTCAGGTTTTTTTTCTTCCGTTCTTTTCAATCTTTACTCTGACTGTCCAAATCATTTTTAACTTTCCTCTTAGAATGATATCTATGCAATAAATACAAGTATTCAGTTTTCTTGGGATGATGCCCTCCTAAAAATCTCAAAAATCCTGAAAGACTAGATCCTTCCATTATTCCAAATGTGACAGAGAGACAGTACCTGTTTAAAAGAACGAACTGCAAACATCCCATATTTTTCACCATCAGAGCTAATCATGATCTTGATGGGATTGTAGAGCCCAATTTACCCTTGCTTCCTAATAATAAAACCTTGAATTTGAGAGAATAGTTCATTCAGATAGTATTTCAAAAAAGCAGAATGCTAGAAGAGAAACTTTATAATCCAAAGCATTTTACCAGACTGTTTGTGACCACAAGACTTTTAGCTGGTCCATTTAATTCAAGAACTGTCCTTGTATCCCATCCTCATCACCAAATTGTTGGGGAAATATAATTAAAGAGAAAATCTCCTGTCAGCCTAGTCAATGCTGTCCACAGAATGTAAGAATGAACGAAACAGTTTTAATATTAAATAAGCATTACACCAGACTGTGATGTGTGTGTATCATGGGCAAGCCACTAAGGAGACTGCAGAGAAATAAATCTTGCCCTTTTATATAGTCAGGCAGATACAGTCACTTAGATGCATGTTCATTGTCTTATCCAAAAAAAATTAAAGATAAAACTTTTCCAATCTTTATGATGGACAGGGAGTTACATCATGGAGTTATGTGCCTAGACTTAAATTCCCACAAAAGCGGGGAAACAAGGCAACATCCTCCTTGATGTTTGCATTTCAAAGAGATAGCACCCAGGCCTCCAAGACAGACATTCACAAGATCCAACATTGGCAAGAGGCTTAATTGACTTAAAATATTTATACACATTTGAAAAAAACAGATATTTATGATTTCAAATTTTCTAAAGGAAATGCTAAAGAGAAGGGGGCTTTCTCCTTTAGCATAATGGAATTTATTTATTTATTATTTTGGAAGAGAGAGAGAAGGTGAGCACACAAGTGGGGTAGGGGCAGAGATAGAGAGGAGGGAGAGAATCCTAAGGAGGTTCCGCACCGTCAGCGCAGAGCCCGATGCAGGGCTGGATCTCACAAATTGTGAGATCACGACCTGAGCCAAAATCAAGTCAGATGCTTAAGCAACTGAGACACCCATGTGCCCTGCATCATGGACATTTTAAATTATTATTATTTTTAAGATTTCTATTTACTCTTACACCAGCCATGAGGTGGGAACTGGGTAGGATCATAGGGAAACAAGTTAGCCAGGGGACAGTTTAGACTGTATGTGTTAACTGTTTTTTATGAACTGACACAATTATCATGCCAGAAGTTTGGGACTGGTAGAAGTTCAGGACTGAAAAAGAAATGAAAACATAGTGAAGTAAATAATAATTCAATCCTCTCATGAAAACAACCTTTAATAATTAATGTGAAATAGATTGTTGGTGCATTTGATATGGTGTGCCTGACATATGTCCTCGAGTGTTAAGCTCTCATGCCCATTTCATAGTGAAATGATTTTACTTTCTGTCATGTATCTCAGGTTGAGTCCTCACTCTTGCCCCTAAATAAACCTGTCTCTCTACTATAGCTCAGAAGAGTAGTACTTATCAACTCACCAATTTGAAAATTGGAAGTTCATATACCATAAAGTTTAACTGCATGATCTTTTAGCCAGAAGACCCAGAAGCAATGAAACATCTTTTCAAACGATGGGGTGTGTGTGTGTGTGGACATATATAGATATGTGTACAAAGGTGTATATACAGATATACATAAAGGATAATGTATGTATGTAAATCTTTTATATTATAATAATTTTACATTTGCTTTGGCAGGAAGAAAATGAATACGCTTTAAGATTCCATAATATTTTATAGTATCTTTATATCTTACCAGTATTCCTCAGTATCACATATAACCCCATAATTAAATCATTGTATTTAACTGAGGTTATTTGTGACAGATTCCCATAAATTCTGTCACACTGGACACTAGTGACACAGCTATATTTAATGCAGTCTGCTGACGATATTTTACAGTTTGGGTGGCTGAGTAATGAGCAGAGCATTTTGCGGTCATGGTCACTTTGAGGATATGGGCATCCGTGCTGCCCTCTGCTGGTTTAATTGTAGTGTAGCCTCCATCCAAATGCCTGTTCTCTTAGGTGCCCATTTTATTTTGGAGGGGAAATTTATAGCTTCTCTCCTCATGTAATTTTCCAGCAATCCTCATGGTCTAGCAACAAAGTAGGTAAACACTTAAGAATTTCTTATTTTAAAAACCTATCTTTCAGTATATAATTTAGAAGTCTTTACTAATATGGATATTTTACTCAGCAGTGAATCCATTTTTTTTTTCCTCTTCCTATTCTTGACAAACTCCCCCTCGTCCAAAGTCTTATTTACTCATTTGTTTTCCTCCTTTATATGACCCTTGGCTTTGGTTCAAACGTGTGACTGTAACATAATTAATGATAGAGGGAAACATGAGGTAATTCCCCTTTTTAAGGTTAAAAAATTGAGCATTACTGAATGAGATTATTAATGCATAGATCCGGTGATGCTGCATCAAACTAGCAGCATGTTTCTAAGGTAAAACTGTTTGCAGTAAAACAAAAATACATGACATAGGTACTCTGATATCAGTATTGCAAAGGGGTATATTATATTCCATGCCATTTTATTGTTTTGCACAGTGCTTGAGTGTTTTTCTACAATATTTCTTTAGAACAGCGTTCTGTAAAACTTGAAAGGTTAAAATAAAGAGCATGCCTGGTGTTTTAAAAAAAATAAAGATTTTTTTAGATCCTTTTTTTCTTTTCAGTTCAAAAGAAGTATAAGATTCTCTGATAGTCTAAAATTTAGTATCTTGCCTCAGGGTTATGAAAGACCTAACCTAGTTAAACACATGAACTGGCACTTGCTCATAATAAATCTCGATCACTAAATTGTGTGGTTTGTTCTATTATATCAAGGCGAGTTTATCTGACAGTCTTTTTTTTTTTTTCTAGCCAAGGAAATATTGAGAAACAGTTCTGTCTCCTAATTTGCATGCAGAGAATGTTTTAATAACACATTTCTCTCTTCTCCGTCCATCTCTCTTTTAGGCTGACTGGAAGCTTTGTGCCAGACTTGATAGTGAGCATGAGTAGCCAAATGTGGCTGCACCTTCAAACAGATGAAAGTGTTGGATCTGTTGGCTTCAAGGTTAACTACAAAGGTAATGATGGATTGCTACTGTGGGAAATATGCTATCTTAATACCACCAGAGGATACTTTTAAATTCGAGCTTAATTGCATCTACAAATGAAAGTTTCCCAGAACATAAGCAAGAATATATTCTACCAAAATGCTTCTTTTTTAAATTTAACTATAAATGTTGATTTCACTTCTCTTTAAGTAAAAATAGGACTGGCTTTCTTCTTTTCCTTTAGGATGTGTCTATTTTGCATACTTCATCTCTCCCCCAGGCTACTGTAATTTCCCTCTATTTTAGTCACTCTGGACTCCTCGCCTTTCCCAGAACAGACAATGTAGTTTTATACATTTATACAATTTGCCTGATAAAAGTAATATACTGATGATTAAATACTTAAATCCAAAGTAAAGGATTTAATTCCCCAAAGAATTTAGGGCACCGCTTTTTGAGGCGATTGGAGGGATCTATCAGTTGTTCTCTTAGCTCAGATACATGGTCTTGGTGTTCAAATGATCGATTCCTATGTAAGTGATGGGTCACAAATGTGTTAAATTGCTACCGCCCACCCCGGTATTGGCAGTGATCCAGACTGATGACAAATGACCTGGGTATAACAAAATCTTTTGTTCTGGTTCCATTTATAAGAGATAGATGCAAACATTGTAAAATCGCAAATAACCGTGACACATGGTGAACCTTGTTTAAAAGCAAATAGAGACAGTGGATATATACACGCAACATGTATATTAGAAATGCAAATATAGAACCCTCACTGAAAAATATATCAATGTTAATAAATTCACTTGAAATCTATACCTTAAAAATGTATAAGAAAGCAGCAGAACATTATGTTGCTGGATTTTATTATTTCTGTCGTGGTGAAAATCATTTTTCTCTGTCTTATCAATTTAAACAAGAGCTGTTAAAAATTCTCTTACTTGCATTATAATAATTTTTAATCAGTTTCCTTTTTCAAACAGTGGCTTGCCATGCCTTTGTATCTGGACACATGGAAATGAATGCATGATGTTGTCAGGGAGACAGAACACATGCACTCAGTGTTTTTAACTTGTGACTAAATTTGGTACTATATTAATTTGAATAGTTCAGGAAATCTGTATAAATGTCAGTTACAAAAAAATAAAAAGGTTAGCCTGATTATAATTTTAAATATATCCCTCCTCCATTTAAAAATCCACATCTGTCTCGGTAAATACAACAGAATCGCAACCTTTCAAGAATGGTCAGCTTTTGTTAAAAGTATCTGCGTCTTGACGTTTTCATTTGAAAAATTTTTCCACTCTAAATCACTAAATGAAGCTGGCATCTTTGTATTCCTCTTGGTTTTATTATTTTCTTCACCCTATGAAGGTTACCTGTCAGAAAACCTATAGTTGTGTAATCCTTAGAAACTATATAAATCATTAATGATAATGCTTCCACAAAGAACACAGTTGTTAAGGCTCATAAAACTTGCTGGAGAAGTAGAGGAGTTCCAACCATATTTACAAAGCTCTCCACTCCGCTGCAGTTCAAGAGCTGAGGTAGATTATAAAGGAGCACAATTAATTTGTTTTCTTTCTGCCCAGTTTTCAACAAATAATTAAAAAAAAAAAAGTCTCCTAAGGATCTACTGTGTGTTGGCTACTGAATGAGTTGTTGAATATAGAAAGAAGAGCCAGATGTAGTCTCTCAGGAAGATCGTAATACAGTGGCACAGAAAAACATACCCAACCACTCAAGCACGAATATCTACAGAGATGAGAAAATTGAAACCAACACGGGGGATTCTTAGTGAATGTTGCCTTTACTCGTCCCCGTCTCTTCCCTCTATTCTAATCTAACCTCCTCTGCACTGTGAATGATCTCTAGCAGCAAGGAAGTGTCACGTGACACTCCAGCCGTAGGTGTTTTCATACTTTTCATTGCTTAGAGATAAAGTCCGCAACTTCTAGAGATCTTACCTTCCAGCTTTGTTCAGCCTGTCTTTTTCTTTCTATAATTCAGTTTTCTCAAAGTATCTGCAACCCTCCATCCCAGCAAGTTGCTTCCTACCTCTCCTCTGGGCACATGCAGACAATTCTCTCTGGGTCTCTATTCTTATTTTATCAGCATCACATCACTCACCCTGCAAGACAAAATTCAAACATTTCTTCTGTGAAGTCTTTCTTAACTCTTCTTATCACAAAATAACACTTTCTCTGTTTTATAAGACCTGTACCATATATTATATATACACACATGCACACATTATCTTACCAGATGGAAATATGTCACATTCATCTTCATATTTCCATTAGCAACCTTTTGCTATGTCATCATGGGCGATTAGTAAAACTGAACAAATGATTTAACCTGTAAATGTGATGTAATATAGGGTAAAGTATGTCCTTAAAAATTTAGTTTACCACGATTTTTTTTTCCTACTGTGAAAATCATACTTTTGCATTCTCCATGATTTAAAACCTGAGCTCAAAGTTGAAGCAGGGTTCATTTTGAGAAGTTTCAAATTTTGATGTGCAGATAGCTTCAGCAACTTCGCCTACTAAAAATAATTTTCATAATTACCACGCTCTGTGTTAAGTAGTGTGTTGGTTTTAAATGGAACACCTGCTATAAAAACTTTCCAGATTGATCTAAAGATGTCTTCTTTTTGTCATCTGTAGATTTTGCATGAGACAGCATTGACTTAGCTCTCCTGTAAATTAAACATAGATTTTATGGCATATTTTCTTTTAATATATGTATGTATATATATTTTAATTTTAAAGGTAGTGACTGAATTATGCAACTTAGATTTTGGGTTTTTCTTTAATAATATATTTTAATTCTTAAATTATGTTGTGCTCATTGCCTGTGACAGTTCTTCTAAAACTTGCTTTAAAAGAAAATAAGATTCCAATGACATCTCCTATTAAGAAACCCAAAATAGAAAAAGATTAAAAGCTGGGTGGCTCTGGTGGAAGGGGTGGGAAGGAGGATTGGCACCCCCATTGGTCAGACTGCCCCTCATTTCCTCTGAGTACAAGGAAACCCTAATGCTCCAAAAAACCTGTTTGAAAATCACTTTTTTAAGACCATACTTTGATGTAGAGACCAACAATGTATCTGTAAATATAAAATGACACATAGTTGCCTAATTAAGTTGTCATATCTTTATTTTTTTTAATTTTTTAATCTTCATTTTATTTTTGAGCTTATTTATTTGTTTGAGACAGAGACAGAGACATGGGAGGGGCAGAGAGAGAGGGAGAAAGAGAGAATCTCAAGCAGGCCCTACACTGTCAGCACAGAGCCTGATGCGTGGCTCAAACTCACCAAGAGTGAGATCATGTCCTGAGCCAAACTGAGTCGAATGCTTAACCGACTGAGCCAGTTGTCATTACCTTTAGAACTTCAGTTCTAATATTTGGAACTATCAGTGCTTTAATGTTAGAATTTGCACATTAACTATCTTAAACTATAAAAAGGCAACAGGTGTTTGAAGCAAAAAAAAAAAAAAAGTTCCTTAATAGAAATGCAATTCATTCTTATTCATTTACACTTCGTTTAATATTTATTATGTACATGACAGTATGCTGAGTACTGTGTTCTATAGCAGAAATGAATAAAATAAACACTGTATTCTTGAGAAGTTTAATGATATTCCCTTACTTGTTAAAACCAGTAATGTCCATATTGGGTATAACAAATCACAGCCATCCTGCTCTGCAGGAAATTTGTGAGTTTGCCAAAACTATGATTCAAGATATGACACTAGGTGTTCCTGCTACAAAGGAAGAATAACCTAGCTATGTATCTTGCCCCATTAGCCTTAGAGACATTAATTTTGTTTTCTTGTTTTATATTGTCATTATTTCAAATGTATATTAACCAGAAGAAAAGATAGTTCCTCCCACCCCCCACTGGACTTATTAGCATCCATTAACACTGTGCTATTTTTTAAAATATATTTTCATCTTCATCTAAAAAGACCTAAGCAACATTAAAAGTATAATTAATAATTACTAAGAACCTTGTATATTGCAATCACTTTGCCTGCATTAACTCATTAAATCTACTTAAAACTTCAAGAGGTATCAATTACTACTCAATTTTACAGATCAGAAAAATGACTAGGATATAAGCACTATGATGTAGCAACTTTGGTCTGTTCCGTTCACTGTTGTATTCTCAGTATCTAGCACAGTGCCTAACACATAATAACCACTCAGTAAATATTTGTGGCTGTGTGAATGAATGGACCCAGGTATCAGATCATTAACTAAATGCAGAACCTCGATGTAACTTCATGATTTCATGATGCTCTCCATTATGAAATATTACATTCTGTGTGGATGTTAAGGGTTTTGGGGAAGCAGAAAGGTTAAAGCCTTAAAGACAAGCTGAAGACCCTAATCAGTGTAAAAAGTGTAAGGATACCACAAGATTGAGTGAAATTACTGAGCTCCCATTGTCTCATCAGCTACACATACAACTACACATAAAAAACACACATACACAACAAAAGCCACTTGATTTCAAATGTCTGTACATTTTTATTTCCAGAGGGTAAGTTTATATTCTTTAGAGATATTTAGTAAGAGAGCTGAAAGTCCATGACAGAGGCATATAAGGAAGAATCTCTTTTTTTTAATGTTTATTTATTTTTGAGAAAGAAAGAGAAAGAGCACGCGAGCAGGGGAGGGACAGAGAGAGGGAGACAGTGGATCCAAAGCAGGATCTGGCTGACGGCAGACAGCCCCATGTGGGGCTCAAACTCAGGAACCGTGAGATCATGACCTGAGCCAAAGTCGGATGCTTAACCTACTGAGCCGCCCAGACACTCCAAATCTCCAGCTTTTGTAGAGTTCTGAGAGTGATATTATCTCCTCATCTTAAAAATCAGGTTTTTTAATTGATTGCCTAATTTTCAGTCGTGTGACAGTGTGCATTCTCAACCATATAGCGTTAACAGCAAGTGTTAACAGCATGCACTGTTATAAGCACATACATCATCTCATGTAATCAACTGAAATAAATCTGCAAGGTAGTTAGTATTATTATTCCTATTGTGTAGATGAAGTAATTGAGGCATGGCAAGTTAGACAATTGGTTCAAGATCACATGGCTAGTGGCTGGCAAAATCAAGATGACTGTGAACTCTATATTTTGACTGCTGCTTTTTAGAAACTTATATTCTGTCCATAAATCTTAGCTTGGATTTAAAGTTATTTAGATATTTAAATATTAAAATAGCTCTCAACTAAAGTACATGGCTAGAATTTAAAATTTTGATGAAGCCATCTGCTTTCATTAGATGACCTAAAATTTTGAAATGGCAATTTTCATGAAAGATGATTATTTTACTTAAATATTTAGGATCATTAATTTTTACGGTTTAAAGTGAATGGACAGTCCTTTCTCTCATTGTAGAACTGAGGGATCAAGATCCCATTATTTGCCAAAATGCAAGTTTTTAGTAATAAGGGCATATGCCACAGGTAAGATGGATTGATACCAATGATTTGAAAATTAGACAATTACTTCCAAGCGTGTGACCCAAATTGAAGTTCAAATTTAATAAAAACAATAACAGCAAACTTTGCTTCTTTAAAGTGCATGTTTAATTCTGGAGGTATCATTCTTCTTAAATCTATCAAATAGTGTTTTGGGAGGTTAATTAGAACATTTGGTAGGTAGCTGCTGATGATACTTTAATAATTTCTACAACAAAAATCGTGACACACAAATCAGGCATCTAGGTTTTATGCTTTATGCTTATAAGAGCACATTTTTCTTCTTTTTCCTGCTGTTTTCTTGATTTCTCCTTCTTTCTCTCTCCTTTCTTCTTGTATCTTTATTTTTCTATGATACTACCATATTACTTTCCGACTGCCTTTCATTTGTAAATATATCATGACTGTCTTTGCAGCCCAATTGTATGGATTGGCCTTCATCTGATGACTGTACAATAACCCCCAAAATGTACACACCATAATTTGACATGAGTCAGTAGTCATTTTGGTCATTACCTTTATTATGATATTAAAATGTTGAAATAAATATTCTTGTACAAGTTTCCATACATTTTTTTTTCTGTTTTACTGAGGAAGCAGATTCTGAAAATAGTATGGATATTGAAATAAGTATTGCATCTTAAGTAATTATTTCCTAAATTTTATATTTTCACTTCCTCAGAAGTGTAAAAATGAGGTTTTTCCCTACAACCTAAAATGGAATACTACTAATCTGTTGGGTGTTTGCCAATCTGATGTGTTATAAACACAGTATTATTGAATTTAATAGCTACAGGGTTATTGAACATCTTGTCATAGATTTATTAAATTAACCACCTGGATTTCATCCTCTTTGAAATTTTTGAGCTTTGTGCTCTTCGTAAGGCGTTATTAATGGTCACAACTTATTGACTTTTCCTCTAATTCTGGGTGAACAGAGAATTAAACTTTCCTGTCCTCTTGAAGTTAAGTGTGGCCATGTGACTACTAAAGTGTAAATAAGTGACTATAATCACTCCCAGGCCAAAGCATTGAATTATACTGTTGTTCCCTTTCAAAAGGAACAATGAGGCCATATCTTCCAGGTAGAACAGCTACAAATTGATGCTGCTTCCTTCACTTTGTGTTCCTGAGGGACTGTGGAGAGCAGAGGTCCCCTCCCCACCCCATTTCCCCAACTATATAGCATACGTTGCATGCACAAGACATAAACTTTGTTTTGCTAAGCCTCTAGAATTTCCGGGTTAATTTGTTATCCTAGCATAACCTAGTATATTCTGATGGATACACAATATAAGTTAGCCTATTCTTGGTTTGTCTGTGTACTCTTAACAAGTCGTAAGCACTTTGGGCACATTAGGGGTATAACCCTTAGTTTGTCCTTACACTGCAAGTATTTTCTTGCAGTCTATTTTGATTCCATGAAATTGAAATGATATCAAGTTTTTAGTTTCTTCCTGTTCTAATCAAACGTTTCATTCCTTTTATTTATTGCATTTGGACTTGTATAGGTGTTGTACGTCTTTTAATGATTTTATTAAAGTTACTATACACACACGTTATACACACACACACACACACACACACACATACATATAAATATATATGTATACGTATTATATATCATTTAACTATTTTTTTCTGCCAAACCATACTGCTTCAATTTCACTAGTCTTAAGGTTTTCTTTTTAAAATATCTTCTGGGCACATCTTCCTGCCACTATTTTTGTATTTCAAATTTCCATGACAATTCACATACACCTAACTTTCACCTTTATTGTAAAATAATTTTGTGGAATTACATAAAATAGTATTTGTTATTTTCATTAGAATTGTATTAATTGTATTAATTGTATCGTATTAATTTTATATATTGCTTTGGTCTATATTGATTTAATTAGGTAATGTCTTGGCACACCTGGGTGGCTCACTCGGTTAAGCATCTGACTCTTGATTTCAGCTCAGGTCGTGACCTTGCAGTTCATGGGATCCAGCCCTGTGTCTGGTGTGGAGCCTGCTTGAGAGTCTCTCTCTCCCTCTCCCTCTCCCCCTCCCTTGAACTCTCTCAAAAAAACAAAAAACAAAACAAAACAAAAAACACACACACACAAACAAAACAAAACAAAACAAAACAAACAGAAAAAACCTTCATAATGCCTTCTCACCAAGTCATCTTTTGTCTTCTTAGATTTAAATTTTATGTTTTTATCTATTTTTTTAATGTTGATTTGTTTATTTTTGAGAGCGAGAGAGACAGCACAAGTTGGGGAGGGGCAGAGTAAGAGAGAGGGAGATAGAGAATGCAAAGCAGGCTCCAGATTCTGAGCTGTCAGCACAGAGCTCTACACAGGGCTCAAACTCACAAACCATGAGATCATGCCTTGAGCCAAAGTTGGATGCTCAATGGACTGAGCCACCCAGGTGCCCCTATGTTTTATTTATATATATATATATATATATATACACACACACACACACACACACATATGTATATATGTATATATACAGTTTCTTTTTCATTTATGACAGCTTTATTTCTAAATATGTTTTACTTTTTTGGTAGATTGTAGTAGTATGTTTATTTTTCTATTTCCCTTTATAACTGATTAGAAATAACTATTATATTTTATCTTATTACTATATTTCTATTATAAAGATGAGTTGTTGAGTTTTACATATCTGTGTGGTGTTTAGCCATAGTACTTAATTCTTTGATAATTATGCACTGTAACAGTGGGAAGGCATTTATTAGGAAATTATTAAAAAAACTCAACTACTATTGTCTTAAATATGGGTTTACTATTCTCACATGACATGTCTAGGAAAGAGTAGATACTGATGTTGAATGATTGCTTCACATCATCATCTGAGACTCAGATGCTTCCTTTCATTCTCTTCACCTTTCTTAGCATTATCCCCAAAGTTGTAACAGCACTGTTGCCGGACGTCAATTGTAGGAACAGATTGGAATTCCTCAAACCCTGTTAAATTATACTGATGAGAAGTAGCATTTCTGTCCATTTCTTCTTTTGATGACAGTGACTTTATTATTTTAATGTTTAACATGATACTTGACACAGATATGTGGAAAAGAGTCTTTTTACCAAGTCTGCCTACATTCTTCTTAGTCCTGTTTTACTCTGAGTTTTTATTAAGAATAGCTGATAAGAGGGGTGGGGGGCACCTGGGTGGCTCAGGCTCAGTTGGTTAAGCATCTGACTTTGGGTCAGGTCATGATCACATAGTTCGTGGGTTCGAGCCGTGCTTCAGGCTCTGTGCTGACAGCTCAGAGCCTGTAGTCTGCTTTGGATTCTGTGTCTCCCTCTCTCTGCCCCTCCCCCGCTCATGCTCTGTCTCTGTCTCTGTCTCTCTCAAAAATGAAAAAGAAAAACATTAAAAAAATTAAGAAACAAAAGAATAGGTGATAGGGTCACTTTTCTCCATTCAATGATACGAGTGCATGTTTAACCAAGTCACTCCTTTAACTATGTTCATAGGCTTCCTGATGGCTGGGACAAGCTACTACTGCAATAAAATCTTCTTGAACATAATATCTGATCTTTTGATACACTCTCAGATTCAATTTGCTAAGAATTTGATTATAATTTTTGTATCTAATTAAATATGTGAATTGGATTACAGTTTCTTCTTGCTACTTTTATGATTGTGGCAGTCACAGAATGAGGGAGTTTGTCAATGCTCTGGGATAGTCTGAATAACAGAAGAGTTACATACCCTTGAGAGTAAGAGAGAAATTAGCTATAAAATCATCTGGGCATTTTTACTTAAAGGTAAATATTTAGCAAGTTTTAATTTTTTTCTTTGGGTATAACTCTTCATATCTCTGCTTGGATTAAGGTTGTCTTTTTATATTTTGTTAGCCTCTTTTCTAGGTTATAAAATAAGTAATAATTCCAAAACATATTGATATTTCATATGTGTTTTATTAAAAAAAAAAACTTTTTTTGGTATATATTAATTCCAAGAAGTACATTTTTTGTCTCTCTCTCTGCCTGCAGCTGTTTTTCTGTTTGCTGAACAAGCCTTCCACTTTTTTTTTTTCCTACTAACTGAACTACTCTAGGCTTTAATGAACCTTATCTCTTCCAATTCTGTATAGTGCTATAGGTTTGGGCTGAACTAATCAGAATTCCCTTTGATATGGTTATCGGTCCAGGAACTGGGGCAATTGATATAGATTCTGGGTGAAAGAAAATCTCTTTTCTGAGATTGTGAACTCTAAGGATCAGTTAACTTGCACTAGTGGGGGTCAACTTTTGTTACCTTATGTCAATACCTTGCCTACAGAGACAAAGCAGAATCTACAAATGGAAAGAATGAAAACTGTATTGTGGGCATAACTGAAACACCTAAACACCTGAAGGGAACGCTAGATCTTGGTTTATCCAATCTTGTGATTATAAACTTCTCCTCGTTTAAGCTGAGGCTAGTTCAATTTTTATCACTTATAACGAAATGGGCCTTGATTGACACACTGTCATTTCCTTGCTGTTTAATCATTCAACATAGAAAAAAGGGAAGATGTATATTACAATCCAGTGTTTTCAGAATTGAATATATTTCTTTATTTTTACAACATAGTTGCTAGGAAAACCATTACGAATGGATCTAAGAGAGTATCTACTCATAGAAAGTAATAGTTGAGTCAATAATATTCAATATTCTCTGCTGTTTTTGGAATGGAAACAAATATTAGAGTTTTGTAATTACCTTCTACTAACAGTATGCGTCCATAGGGTGAAAAATTCTTCATTAATCTTAGCATCTATGCCTTAATGCCATTATTTATGAACTGAGTTTTGGTCCCAGTTTGTTTTGTCCTCAAGTCATTAGGCCAATCATGAGATTGCTGAGATGTTTTGAAAGTAGTGCTGATTCCTTGGTTTTGACGTGATTAGTTTGACACAAAGAGATACATTGCTTAGTTATCACTGAAATAATTTTATGGGGATAATGGAAAAATTGTGTAAAATATTTTTGATTATTTTTTTTTTATTAAAGTATAGTTGACCTACAATGTTATATTAGTTTCAGGTGTACAACATATTGATTCAACAATTCTATACATAGCTCAATGCCCACAGTAAGCATAGTTGCCATCTGTCACCAAACAACATTATTATAATATTATTGATATATTCCTTATGATGTAGTTTTCATCTCTGTGACTTATTAGTTGTATAACTGGAATTTTGTACCTCCAACTCCCCTCGATTTATTTAATCCATCCCCCCACTCCCCTCTGGCAACCAATAGTTTATTCTCTGTATTTAAGAATCTGTTTGTTTGTTTGTTTGGTTTGGTTTTAGATTCCACATATAAGTGAAAACATATGGCATTTGTCTTTGACTGATTTCACTTATCATAATACCCTCTAGGTCCAACTATTTTGTCACACATGGCAAGATTTCATCTATTCATGTGATATATTCCTCTGTGTGTGTATGTATACACATCTTTTATATCTGTTCATCTAAAGGTGGGTGCTTGACTGGGGTTGTCTATTGCAAATAACGTTGCAAAAAATGTAGGAGTGCATATATCATTTCAAATTGGTGTTCGAGCTTTCTTAGGGTAAATACACAGCAGTGGATCATATAGTATTTCTGTTCTTAATTATTTGAAGAACCCCACCATACTGTTTTCCATAGTAGTTGTATCAGTTTACACTCCCACCAACAGTGCATGAGAGTTTTCTTTTCTCTACATCATCACTCACAATTGTTATTTCTTGTATTTTTTATACTAGTCATTCTGACTGGCATGAGATATTTCATTGTGATTTACATTGACATTTCCCTGATGATTAGTGACGTTGAATATCTTCTTATATGTCTATGGGCCATCTATGTATCTTCTTTGGAAAAATATCTATTTAGGTCCTCTACCCATTATTTTTTAATGTTTATTTATTTTTGAAGGAGAGAGAGAGAGAGAGAGAGAGAGAACAGGGGAGGGACAGAGAGAGAGGGAGACACAGAATCCAAAGTAGGCTCCAGGCTCCAGCCTCTCAGCACATAGCCTGATATGGGGCTTGACGCGGGCTCCAACTCATGAGCAGTGAGATCATGACCTGAACCAAAGTCCGATGCTTAACTGACTGAGCCACCCAGGCGCCCCGGTCCTCTACCCATTTTTTTTTTCAATATTTGAAGTTTATTGTCAAATTGGTTACCATACAACACCCAGTGCTCATCCCAAAAAGTGCCCTCCTCAATACCCATCACCCACCCTCCCCTCCCTCCCACCCCCCATCAACCCTCAGTTTGTTCTCAGTTTTTAAGAGTCTTATGCTTTGGCTCTCTTCCACTCTAACCTCTTTTTTTTTTTCCCTTCCCCTCCCCCATGGGTTTCTGTTAAGTTTCTCAGGATCCACATAAGAGTGAAAACATATGGTATCTGTCTTTTTCTGTATGGCTTATGTCACTTAGCATCACAAACTCCAGTTCCATCCATGTTGCTACAAAGGGCCATATTTCATTCTTTCTCATTGCCACGTAGTACTCCATTGTGTATATAAACCACAATTTCTTTATCTATTCATCAGTTGATGGACATTTAGGCTCTTTCCATAATTTGGCTATTGTTGAGAGTGCTGCTATAAACATTGGGGTACAAGTGCCCCTATGCATCAGTACTCCTGTATCCCTTGGGTAAATTCCTAGCAGTGCTATTGCTGGGTCATAGGGTAGGTCTATGTTTAACTTTTTGAGGAACCTCCACACTGCTTTCCAGAGTGGCTGCACCAATTTGCATTCCCACCAACAGTGCAAGAGGGTTCCCGTTACTCCACATCCTCTCCAGCATCTGTAGTCTCCTGATTTGTTCATTTTGGCCACTCTGACTGGCGTGAGGTGATATCTGAATGTGGTTTTGATTTGTATTTCCCTGATGAGGAGCGACGTTGAGCATCTTTACATGTGCCTGTAGGCCATCCCAATGTCTTCTTTAGAGAAGTGTCTATTCATGTTTTCTGCCCATTTCTTCACTGGGTTATTTGTTTTTCAGGTGTGGAGTTTGGTGAGCTCTTGATAGATTTTGGATCCTAGCCCTTTGTCCGATATGTCATTTGCAAATATCTTTTCCCATTCCGTTGGTTGCCTTTTAGTTTTGTTGGTTGTTTCCTTTGTGTGCAGAAGCTTTTTATCTTCATAAGGTCCCAGTAGTTCATGTTTGCTTTTAATTCCCTTGCCTTTGGGGATGTGTCACGTAAGAAATTGCTGTGGCTGAGGTCAGAGAGGTCTTTTCCTGCATTCTCCTCTAGTGTTTGGATGGTTTCCTGTCTCACATTCAGGTCCTTTTTCCATGTTGAGTTTATTTTTGTGAATGGTGTGAGAAAGTGGTCTAGTTTCAATCTTCTGCATGTTGCTGTCCAGTTCTCCCAGCACCATTTGTTAAAGAGACTGTCCTTTTTCCTTTGGATATTCTTTCCTGCTTTGTCAAAGACTAGTTGGCCATACGTTTGCGGGTCTAGTTCTGGGGTTTCTATTCTATTCCATTGGTCTATGTGTCTGTTTTTGTGCCAATACCATGCTGTCTTGATGATTACAGCTTTGTAGTAGAGGCTAAAGTCTGGGATTGTGATGCCTCCTGCTTTGGCCTTCTTCTTCAAAATTACTTTGGCTATTTGGGGCCTTTTGTGGTTCCATATGAATTTTAGGATTGCTTGTTCTAGTTTCAAGAGGAATGCTGGTACAATTTTGATTGGGATTGCATTGAATGTGTAGATAGCTTTGGGTAGTATTGACATTTTGACAATATTTATTCTTCCAATCCATGAGCACGGAATGTTTTTCCATTTCTTTATATCTTCTTCAATTTCCTTCATAAGCTTTCTATAGTTTTCAGCATACAGATCTTTTACATATTTGGTTAGATTTATTCCTAGGTATTTGATGCTTCTTGGTGCAATTGTGAATGGGATCAGTTTCTTTATTTGTCTTTCTGTTGCTTCATTGTTAGTGTATAAGAATGCAACTGATTTCTGTACATTGATTTTGTATCCTGCAACTTTGCTGAATTCATGTATCAGTTCTAGAAGACTTTTGGTGGAGTCTATCGGATTTTCCATGTATAATATCATGTCATCTGCAAAAAGCGAAACTTGACTTCATCTTTGTCAATTTTGATGCCTTTGATTTCCTTTTGTTGTCTGATTGCTGACGCTAGAACTTCCAACACTATGTTAAACAACAGCGGTGAGAGTGGACATCCCTGTCCTATTCCTGATCTCAGGGGAAAGCTGTCAGTTTTTCACCATTGAGGATGACGTTAGCTGTGGGCTTTTTATAAATGGCTTTTATGATCTTTAAGTATGTTCCTTCTGTCCCGACTTCTCGAGGGTTTTTATTAAGAAAGCTTGCTGAATTTTGTCAAAAGCCTTTTCTGCATCAATTGACAGGATCATATGGTTCTTATCTTTTCTTTTATTAATGTGATGTATCACGTTGATTGATTTGTGAATGTTGAACCAACCCTGCATCCAAGGAATGAATCCCACTTGATCATGGTGAATAATTCTTTTTATATGCTGTTGAATTAGATTTTCTCGCATCTTATTGAGAATTTTTGCATCCATATTCATCAGGGATATTGGCATGTAGTTCTCTTTTTTTACTGGGTCTCTGTCTGGTTTAGGAATCAAAGTAATCCTGGCTTCATAGAATGAGTCTGGAAGTTTGCCTTCCCTTTCTATTTTTTGGAATAGCTTGAGAAGGATAGGTATTATCTTTGCTTTAAACGTCGGTAGAATTCCCCTGGGAAGCCATCTGGTCCTGGACTCTTATTTGTTGGGAGATTTTTGATGACTGATTCAATTGCTTCACTGGTTTTTGGTCTGTTCAAGCTTTCTATTTCCTCCTGATTGAGTTTTGGAAGAGTGTGGGTGTTTAGGAATTTGTCCATTTCTTCCAGTTTGTCCACTTTGTTGGCATATAATTTTTCATAGTATTCCCTGATAATTGCTTGTATCTCTGAGGGATTGGTTGTAATAATTCCATTTTCATTCATGATTTTATCTATTTGGGTCATCTCCCTTTTCTTTTTGAGAAGCCTGGCTAGAGCTTTATCAATTTTGTTTATTTTTTCAAAAAAACCAACTCTTGGTTTCATTGATCTGCTCTACAGTTCTTTTAGATTCTGTATTGTTTATTTCTGTTCTGATCTTTATTATTTCTCTTCTTCTGCTGGGTTTGGGGTGTCTTTGCTGTTCTGCTTCTATTTCCTTTAGGTGTGTTGTTAGATTTTGTATTTGGGATTTTTCTTGTTTCTTGAGATGGGCCTGGATTGCAACATATTTTCCTCTCAGGACTGCCTTCGCTGCATCTCAAAGCATTTGGATTGTTGTATTTTCATTTTCATTTGTTTCCATATATTTTTAAATTTCTTCTCTAATTGCCTGGTTGACCCATTCATTCTTTAGTAGGGTGTTCTTTAACCTCCATGCTTTTGGAGGTTTTCCAGGCTATTTCTGTGGTTGATTTCAAGCTTCATAGCATTGTGGTCTGAAAGTATGCATGGTATGATTTCAATTCTTGTATACTTATGAAGGGCTGTTTTGTGACCCAGTATGTGATCTATCTTGGAGAATGTTCCATGTGCACTCGAGAAGAAAGTATATTCTGTTGCTTTGGGATGCAGAGTTCTAAATAGGTCTGTCAAGTCCATCTGATCCAGTGTATCATTCAGGGCCCTTGTTTCTTTATTGACCATGTGTCTAGATGATCTATCCATTTCTGTAAGTGGAGTGTTAAAGTCCCCTGCAATTACCACATTCTTATCAATAAGGTTGCTTATGTTTGTGAGTAATTGTTTTATATATTTGGGGACTCCTTATTCAGCACATAGACATTTATAATTGTTAGCTCTTCCTGATGGATAGACCCTGTGATTATTATATAATGCCTTTCTTCATCTCTTGTTACAGCCTTTAATTTAAAGTCTAGTTTGCCTGATATAAGTATGGCTACTCCAGCTTTCTTTTGACTTCCAGTGGTATGATAAATAGTTCTCCATCCCCTCATCCTCTCAATCTGAAGGTGTACTCTGGTCTAAAATGAGTCTCTTGTAGACAGCAAATAGATGGGTCTTGTTTTTTTATCCATTCTGATACCCTATCTCTTTTGGTTGGCGCATTTAATCCATTTACATTCAGTGTTATTATAGAAAGATATGGGTTTAGAGTCATTGTGATGTCTGTATGTTTCATGCTTGTAGCGATGTCTCTGGTACTTTGTCTCACAGGATCCCCCTTAGGATCTCTTGTAGGGCTGGTTTAGTGGTGACAAATTCCTTCAGTTTTTGTTTGTTTGGGAAGACCTTTATCTCTCCTTCTATTCTAAATGACAGACTTGGTGGATAAAGGATTCTCGGCTGCATATTTTTTTCTGTTCAACACATTGAAGATCTCCTGCCATTCTTTTCTGGCCTGCCAAGTTTCAGTAGAGAGATCTGTCATGAGTCTTATCAGTCTCCCTTTATATGTTAAAGCACGTTTATCTCTAGCTGCTCAGAATTTTCTCTTTATCCTTGTATTTTGCCAGTTTCACTATGGTATATCGTGCAGAAGATTGATTCAAGTTACGTCTGAAGGGAGCTCTCTGTGCCTCTTGGATTTCAGTGCCTTTTTCCTTCCCCATATCCGGGAAGTTCTCAGCTATTATTTCTTCAAATACACCTTCAGCACCTTTCCCTCTCTCTTCCTCCTTTGGAATACCAATTATACGTAGATTATTTCTCTTTAGCGCATCACTTAGTTCTCTAATTTTCCCCTCATACACTGGATGTTTTTCTCTCTCTTTTTCTCAGCTTCTTCTTTTTCCATAATTTTATCTTCTAGTTCACCTATTCTCTCCTCTGCCTCTTCAATCCGAGCCGTAGTTGTCTCCATTTTATTTTTCAACTCATTGATAGCATTTTTTAACTCCTTCTGGCTGTTCCTTAGTCCCTTGATCTCTGTAGCAAGAGATTCTCTGCTGTCCTTTATACTGTTTTCAAGCCCAGCGATTAATTTTATGACTATTATTCTAAATTCACTTTCTTTTATATTGTTTAAATCATTTTTGATCAGTTCGTTAGCTGTTGTTATTTCCTGGACGTTTTTCTGAGGTGAATTCTTCTGTTTTGTCATTTTGGATAGTCCCTGGAGTGGTGCAGAACTTCGGGGCACTTCCCCTGTACTGTCTTGAATAACTTGCGTTGGTGGGCGGGGCCGCCGTCAGACCTGATGTCTGCCCCCAGCCCAGCGCTGGGGCCACAGTCAGACTGGTGTGTACCTTCTCTTCCCCTCTCCTAGGGGCGGGATTCACTGTGGGGTGGCGTGGTCCGTCTGGGCTACTTGCACATTGCCAGGCTTGTGGTATTGGGTTCTGGCGTATTAGCTGGGGTGGATCGGCAGGGTGCACAGGGGCGGGAGGGGTAGGCTCAGCTCACTTTTCCTTTAGAGATCTGCTTCGGGAGGGGCCCTGTGGCACCAGGAGGGAGTCAGACCCGCAGGAGGGATGGATCCGCAAAAGCACAGCTTTGGGTGTTTGTGCGGTGCAAGCAAGTTCCCTGGCAGGAACTGGTTCCCTTTGGGATTTTGGCGGGGGGATGGGTGAGGGAGATGGCGCTGGCGAGCGCCTTTGTTCCCCGCCAAGTTGAGCTCTGTCATCCGGGGCTCAACAACTCTCCCTCCCGTTGTCCTCCATCCCTCCCGTTCTTTGAGCAGAGCTGTTAGCTTATAACCTTCCAGATGTCAAGTCCCTCTTGCTGTCGGAACACACTCTGTCCAGCCCCTCTGCTTTTGCCAGCCAGACTCGGGGGCTCTGCTTGGCCAGAGGGCCGCCCCTCCACCCTGACTCCCTCCCTCCAGTCCTTGTAGCACTCACAGCCTCTCCGCCCTTCCTACCCTCTTCCGTGGGCCTCTTGTCTGTGCTTGGCTCCGGAGACTCCGTTCTGCTAGTCTTCTGGTGGTTTTCTGGGTTATATAGGCAGGTGTAGTTGGAATCTAAGTGATCAACAGTACGTGTGGTGAGCCCACCGTCCTCCTACACCGCCATCTTCCCAGGATCTCCCTCTACCCGTTTTTTAATGGGATTGCTTGTTTGTATTTTGGTGTTGAGTTGTATAGATTCTTTATATATTTTGGGTATTAACCCCTTAGCAGATATATTACTTACAAATATCTTCTCCCATTGAGCAAGTTGCCTTTTATTTCTGTTGATGATTTCCTTTGCTGTGCAAAATGTTTTTACTTTTGATATCCTCCCAATACATTATTTTTGTTTTTGTTTCCCTTTCCTGAAGAGATATATCCTTAAATATGTCACTAAGAGATTACTGCTGTGTTTGCTTGTAGGAGTTTTTTAAAAATGTTTATTTAACTTATTTTGAGAAAGAGAGAGTGCCAGAGGGAGAGCAGAGAAGGAGCAAAGGGAGAGGGAGAGATGGAATCCCAAGCAGGCTCTCTGCTGTCCGTGTAGAGCCCAATGCAGGGCTCAAATCCACAAACCATAAGATCATGACCTGAGCCAAAGTCAAGAGTCAGACGCTTAACCAACTGAGCCACCCAGGCACCCCTTGCTTTTAGGAATTTTATAGTTTGAGGTCTCACATTTAGGTCTTTAATTCATTTTGCATTTATTTTTTTGTATTGTGTAAGAAAGTGGTCCAGTCTCATTCTTTTGCAAGCTCTTCCGTTTTCCCTGCACCATTTATTAAAAAAAGACTATCTTTTTAGCATTGTATAATCTTGCCTCTTTGTCATAGATTAGTTGACCATATAAGTGTGGGTTTAATTGTGGTCTGTCTATACTATTCCTTGATCTATGTGTCTCTTTTTGTGCCTGTACCATACTGTTTATTACTATAATTTGTAACATATCTTGATATCTGGGTTTGTGATACCTCCAGCTTTGCTCTTTTTCACAATTGTTTTGGCTTCAAGATCATTTTATATATAAATGGAACTGAAACAGTTGGATAGTCACACGCAAAACAAAACAAATAAAACAAAACAAAACTTTAAACTTTATTTTTTACACAATATACAAAAATTAACTTGAAACGGATTATAGACCTAAATATAAAAGCTAAGCTATAAAACTTTTGGAAGAAAACATAGAAGTAAAACATAAATTACCTTGGTTTAGAGTGACTATTGTGAGTAGACCAAAAGCATGCTATGTGTTATAGACTAAATATTTGTGTCCTCACAAAACTTATATGCCAAAGGCCTAACCCCAATATGATGGTATTTACAGGTGGGGCTTTAGGGAGGTGATTAGGTTGAGATGAGCTCATGAGGATGAGACCTTCATGATGAGATTAGTATCCTTAAAGAAGAAACATTGCAGAGCTGGCTCTCTCTTTCCAAGCACTTGCAGAGAGAAGACTTTGTGACCACACAGAGAGAAGGAAGCAGCTGTATGTAAGCCAGGATGAGACTCCCCACCAGAACCTGATGATGCTGGCACTGTGGTCTTGGAATCTTAATCTCTGAAACTATGAGAAAAACATTTATGTTGTTTAAGTCACCCAGTTTATGGTATGTTGTAATGGCATCCCAAGCCAAGAAGACATTAAAGAAGAGAATAATTGATAAATTGAACTTCATCAAAATTAAAAATATTTGGTTACCGAAAGGAGCTTATGAAGAATAAAATCAAACTACAGACTAGAAGGAAATAATTGCAAATATATATGTATAAGGGACCTATATCCAGAATATATAATGAATTTTGAAAATTCAATAATAGAATGAATAGAATAATCCAATTTAAAATGAGTTAAAAATTTTGACCACTTGAACAATGAAGATAAGAGATGATAGATAGATAGATAGATAGATAGATAGACAGACAGACAGATATGGGTAAAAAACTTGTCAAAACTGCTCACCATCACTATTATTAAGGCTCTGCAAGTTAAAACCATGAGGAGATACCAAATGGCCACTAGAATGGGGAAGATTAAAAAGCATTGCCTTTGAGAAAGTAGAGCAGAGGGAGCTCTCATACACTGTTGGTAGAAAAGTAAAATGGTATAACCATTTTTAAAATATTTGGAGGGGTGCCTTGGTGACTCAGTTGAGTGTCTGACTTCAGCTCAGGTCATGATCTCATGGATTGTTGGTTCGAGCCCTGTGTCGGGCTCTGTGCTGACAGCTCAGAGCCTGGAGCCAGCTTCGGATTCTGTGTCTCCCTCTCTCTGCCCCTAACGCACTCGCATTCTGTCTCTGTGTCTCTCAAAAATAAAAAGAAACATTAAAAAATTTTTTTTAAAAATCTAGAAAATGCTAAGTAAAATTTATAGTAACGGAAGGCAGATTATTTCTTTTTTTTGGTTACTGAAGTAAAAAGAAGGATGGCTTCCTAAGGGTGGGTAATAGAATTAGACTCTGGGGATGATAGAGATGTTCATTGTCTTGACTATGATGATAGTTTCATTAGTTTCACGTATGTTAAAATTCATCAAACTGTACCATTTACATTGGGCAGCTTATTGTTTATCAATTATACCTTCATGACACTGTAAACAAATTTCTGTGTCAACATTATCAAGTATGGGGTGCCTGGGTGGCACAGTCGGTAAGCGTCCGACTCTTGATCCCAGCTCAGTTCATGATCTCATGGGTTCATGAGTTTGAGCCCTGCATAGGGCTGTGCACTGATGGAATGGAGACGGCTTGGGATTCTGTCTTTCTTTCTCTCTGCCCCTCCCCTGCTTGTGCTCTTTCTCTATCTCTCTCAAAATAAATAAGTTAACTTAAAAAATGTCCTTTAAAAACTGAAATAAAATAGCCATTTGCACCTATGTGGATGGAACTAGAGGATATTATGCTAAGCAAAATTAGAGAAAGACAAATATATGTCTTCACTCATAGGAGAAATTTAAGATACAAAACAGATGAACATAAGGGAAAAGAAGCAGAAGTAATATAAAAACAGGGAGGAGGACAAAACATAAGAGACTCTTAAATAGAACAAACAGGTTTGCTGGAGCGGTTGTGGGAGGGGGGATGGGCGAAGTGGTAAGGGGCCTTAAGGAATCTACTTCTGAAATCATTGTGGCACTGTATGCTAACTTGGAAATTAATTAATTAATTAAAATAAAATACATAAAATTATCAAATTATTTTTCAAAATGAACACTAACATAAGCCGTGCTATTTTTAATGGTATTTTTTTTCAGAGAGATGAGAAAAACATTATAAGTGAAATGTTTCAACAAGTTTCTCAGGTTTTATTTAAATTCCAGTTAGTTAACATACGGTATCGTATCTGAGTATAATTTAGTGATTTATCACTTACAGCAACAATTTTTGACAACAAGGCAAACATAATGTTTTATTTATAATCATTTTAAGTAGAAAAGAATGATATATTCTCAGAATATATTTGAGTGCTGATGTGGTTAGTATACTTTGCAAAATTTTTTTGTAGGTCACATCTATTGCAAACAACAGTGTCAGTGATATAATAGAGATTATGATAACAAAAATTTATAACCAAACAACACACGAAATGCTTATAATTGCATTCACTCTTCATTTTTTTTTTAAAAACTCTTAGGCTTATGCAAGGTAGTATCATGTGAGAATTCATTGTAATAAGCCACATGTTTCTCAATTCTGGCAGTACATGACTAAGAAAATTTGACTTATTCTTGTAGGAAACTGAGGCTTATTGAAACTGGAAACAACCTTCTTTTTCTCCACTTATATGAGCTTTCTTTTCATTTTTACTCCATTTGTATATGTTTTTTAAATCTCCTTATTAGGATATTTCTCCAGATTTACCATTTGTAGAATGCCAAAATTAAGCCTTGCTGTATTTCTGATTAGAGTCGGTGAAAAAAGACTGTTCCCCATATAATATATTTAGAGATTGGGGAAATATCTGGTAAAATAATTAATTATGTGTGTACATTTTTGTCCGTTTAGTCAGTACATTTAAACAGAGATCCTGCATAGTCCATTACCCCACAGTGCTGATCACAATTCAAATGAATGGCTCAGCAAATATATAAAATTGTATTCTGCAAAAGAGCTCATTGAGATTAGTGTAAAACCAAAGTGAAAGAATTACTATATTATTCATACTTGATTTGTAAATTTTTAATTCTAAAAATATGTTTTAAAGCAGAAAACTAATAATAGTAAATAAAGATCTTTCAAGACTTTTTTGGAATTTATGAATCTCCTAAATCTTCCATGTTTCTTAGATTTCTAGGGATAGAAAACCAGATTAATGAACTAAAATTCTGTAAAGCATAGGTATATCATTATTTCACTTTACAAATGTTTTCTATTTCTCCATATCCTGTCTTTTAACTCAAGTCAATTCAATTTAATGAGGTCAAAATCACCTATAGAACATGCTTAGATGATGATTTAATATTCTCTTTAAAAAGCATACTGTCGGGGTGCCTGGGTGGCTCAGTTGGTTGAGCGTCCAACTTCGGCTCAGGTCATGATCTCATGGTTTGTGAGTTTGAGCCCTGCGTGGGGTCGGGCTTTGTGCTGACAGCCCAGAGCCTGCTTCGGATTCTGTCTCCTTCTCTCTCTGCCCCTCCCCACTTGTGCTCTGTCTTTCTGTCTCTCAAAAATAAGTAAATGTAAAAAAATTAAAAAAATAATAAAAAGCATACTGTCAATAATGAAAACAATGTTTAATTATTTTGAAAATAAAGCTGAAATTTCTAGTTTCTTAGGAAATAATTTGTCATATATTAACATAATATTAGAGCGTTATAAAGTTATATTTCAATGTTTGTACAAATAGATTGGAGTTTAAATTTATTCATGTAAATAACTATTTGCCTCTAGGGCATGCCATGTTCATTACTGATTCAATATTTGCTGAAAGGACAGTTTGCATATCTTTACAATAGGAGATTGGACTAAATCATCTCTGCATTTCTTTTGAGTTCTAACATTCTCTTATCTGATAAATTAAATATTGATATATTCATTGTACTGTCCAAGAAGATTATGCTCGATATCCATTCACTGTAGTAAACTGATATAACTTTAGTGGGCTGTTTTTGGTGTAAATTCAGAATAAATCTCTCCCTCAGAATTTACTCCAGATTTAATACTTTACTATCAGGTAGTGGTCTGTCAGTACTGAACCAGTGAGCCTGCTTGAATTTTCCCATAACTTGGTCTTTTGAGATATCTCTTCTTTTTATATCATTTTTATTTTCTTTGTTGAAATCTTATAACTTGTAAAAAGTGGTTTCTCTTTTCTAAAAAAAAAAATGCAAAGTCACACCTATTTTGTGTGGGATTTTCATGATAACATATCAATCTGCTTCTCAGAATAAAGAGGGCTTTTAAGCATGATTTATGAATACTTTTATGTTAGAATAAGATTTATAATTTTTGTTCTTGCTGTTTGTTAGCTTAAAGGATTTTTAAATTTTATTTTAATTTACATTCAATATATCAGTTTCCTTCACAAAACTTCTCCTGCTCATAAAATATCAAATTTGACTTTGTTTATCCCGATCTGCTGTGAGAACTAAGCCCTTTGTTTCTACACCCCCAGAATGAGAATGAGTGGCAGTAGAACAGCAAAAGTAATGTCAATTTTGAAATATTCATGGAGTTTTGACTATGTGCCAGGCATTGTGGAAAGGACATGGTACATGGCAAAAAATAAGAGAATTAGTCACCGACTTCAGTTTGGTGGGACAAAGGCTGACACTTAACAAAAGAAAGAAATTGCAAATATAATAAGTGCTGAGAGTGAAAAATGGAATGTGCTTCTTGGAGACAAAACATTTAATGCAGGCTTCAAGGAGGAGGAGAAAGATGGTAACTTAGACTGAGACCTGAGGCTGTATTAGGAGTTATGAAGGCTGGAAGCTGGGCAACATGACCAGCATGTGCAGATGATAAGTTCTTTTTGAGGAGCAGATAGAATTCCAGGATGTAAGACAAGAATGGAAAGAGAGGTACCTGCGAGTAGTGCTAGAAGATGCTGAAGATATAGGAAAAACATGTCATGCTTTGGTACAGGAGCCATTGTATGAATCCCATTTTCCCTATGGGAGCAGATAATCACTCCACCAGCTTCCAAGTAAATACGTTTCTCAATTTTTCTTTCAGGACAAGCACTAGTATTTATGTAAAAACACTGAATGATAGAATATTCAAAGTGGAAGAGACTTTTGAGGAAACTGAATCAAATATACTCATTTTTTTCTAGTAGAAGAAAATTGAGGCCCATAGTCACTATCGTACCTGAGACCAAAATGGAACCTTGAGCTATTGCTTCTGATAGGGTCATTTTCCATTGTGCTGCATAGCTTCACACTGCATTTCTCCATGAATCCAATAATCACTTAATTTTAAATGTGGAAAATGCATTTAAGTCAATGTGAAGAATCAATGCAAATAGAAGAAACATTGGAGACTAAAATGTCATTTCTTATCTGCTATAAGCAGAAGGTAAGATGTGAGAAATGTGAGTTATTTAGATTTTCAGAACTTGATTTTTAATGGCAAAAGAGAACACAGTTTTTCTTCACTTGATTTTATAAAATCCCAAAGTTATTTTTGTTTATCTCAACTGAGAAATCTTGATAGTTTTTATTCAGAATTTTGGAATAGGGCCAATATGACTATGTGCAAAGAGGTACATCTTTATATAAATGACTTGATTTCTAAATGTGGTACTGTATCATTTGATGAACACAATGATGATTATAGTCACCCCCAAACTCAGTAGCTTACACCATTTTTTTTCCAAAACAATTATTTTTTATTTTTGCAAGTTGGCTGAATATGGGCTGATCTAGGCTGAGTTTGACTCCATGCATCATTAATTCTTCTGGGACCAGTGAACTAAACCAGATATGGTCTTTTGATAAATTCAAAAATGCATAGAATAAAAATTCAACAATACAGACATTTAAAAAACTCTGCTAGCATCTTGTTAAAGTCCATTGACCAAGTCAAATGACATTGGCAAACCCAGATTTGAGGCAGGTAAGAGGATTCTGCTCCCTTACCCTCCCCTCTTCAAAAAGAAAAGTGGGATAAGAGAGTAAATATTTTTAAATAATCTAATTTGCCACAAGCACAGCCATCATAATAATGAAAAGCATTGGTTGAGCTACTACTGAGATCAATATTATAGATACATAGCCTTCAAGAGTACAGGCTACTTTGGAATAAAATCACATAGCCTAACTGTTGTAGTGATCTAAACAAGATGATGGAGAACTAGGCTAAGGGGATAACTTCTAAGAGGGAAAGGAAAAGACAAAGTGGGGATTAAAGAGTTCTTTCCAAAAAAGGAAAAAGAGGACTCAGACACAACTTGGTGACAATAAATAAAAAAGGTATAGTAAGGAGATATATATAGAGATGGAAATGTTCATAGTAGTCAAAACCTACAGAATCCTTTTTTTTTTTTGGTCAAGAAATACATTTCAGTGCTACTGTGTATATCCTTCCTTATTGTAAATATCAAGAATGTTTACGGAATTTAAATATTTAACTCCTACAGTATATTCATTTCATATAGAGTTTTAACAATAACATAAGAGGAATTGGAGCATGTATAAAATTTTTAACAAGGCTATCTATTGAAAGAAACAATAGAAATATTTTGGTAAAATATACCAAATGAAAGTTGATCATCAGGGCATTTCCCACATTTAATAATAAGGTGATATCATTCAGGTGTTAAAAACATGGACTTTGACTCAAACTTGGCCTATGTATTCAGCTCTGTTGCTTGCTCATTGGAGATATTTGGCAAGTATCTTAAGCTTTTGATACCTCTGTAATCATCTATAAAATGTGAAGAATGATAGTTTTTACTTTACTGGAATGTTGTGAGAATTAATGAAAGAATGCATTCAAAGTCTTAATAAGCCTTATATTTTTACTATTATTCGTACATAGAATACATACCTATTATGCAGCTACATATAATTTTATATAAAGATTTTATCATTTCACAATATGTGAATTATTCAAAAACTTCTCTGTCATATTCTGGGAAATGCAAACTTATTTTGTCTTCAAATAAATCAGTAGAAGAACATTTTAATGTGAACAAGTAGAATTTGAAATTAAAAACCATTACCACTTATATTAACACCCCCTAAAATTGTATACTTTTGTAGAAGTCTAACAGAATCTATATAATACTTATATGAGAAAAATTATAAAATTCTGATGAAAGATATCAAAGAAGAACTAAATAAATGGAGAGATAGCCCATGTTCGTGAATACAGAGACTCAATATTTTCAAGATGTCAGGTCTTCCCAACTTGTTGTATAGATTCACCACAATACCAGTCCAAATTCGAACAAGTTATCTTGTAGATATCAACAAACTGATTCAAAAGTTTGTATGGAGAGTGAGAGAACTCAAAATATCCAGCTAAGTATTGTAGAAGAACAAAGTAGGAGGACTGACACTACCTGACTATAAAGTCACAATAATCAAGACAGTGTGGTACTGTTGAAAATAAACAGATAGATCAATGGAACGGAATAAACAGCCCAGAAAATAGACCCATGTAGGTAGTCAACTGATCTGTGCAAAGCAGCACAGGTAATACAATAGACCAAAGATAGTTTTTACAACAAATTGTTCTGAAACAATTGGACCTCCAAATGTTTGCAAAAAAAACCACACCTGATAAAGCACTGTTAATCAAAATATACAAAATGTCCTTAAAACTCAACAATAAGGTAATGAACATCTTAATTTAAAAATAGTAAAAGATATGAACAGACGCATCACCAGAAAAGATATATAGAGTGAAAATAAGCAAATGAAAATATGCTTCACATCATATGTAATCAGGGAATTGCAAATTAAAACATCCACTACACCCCTATCAGAATGGCTAAAATCCCAATTACAGCACCAAATGATGGTGAGGATGTGGAACAACAGGAACTCTTAATTGCTGGTGGGAGTGTAAAATGGTAAAACTATGGAAGACAACTGGCAGTTTCTTATAAAACTGAACATGCTCTTGTTATACAATCTAGCAATAATACTCCTTAGTATTCAACTAAATGAATTGAAAACCTATGTCCACATAAATACTGCACATGTATATTTATAGTAGTTTTATTTGTAATTACCAAAAGTTGCAGTAACCAAGATGGCCATTCAGTAGATGAATAAATAAATAATCTGTGATATATCCAGAATAAATGAGCTATCAAACCATGAAAAAACATGGAGGAGACTTAAATGCATATTAGTTAAGTGAAAAAGGCCAATCTAAAAAGGCAAGATATTGTATGATTCCAACTATATGACATTCTGGAAGAGGCAGAACTATGGAGTAAAAAGATCGGTGGTGGCCAGGAGTTAGGGCACAGGTTGGGATGAAGAGGAATAATACAGAGAATTGTTAGGGAAGTAAATCTATTCTGTATGGAACTACAATGGTAAATACATGTTATTATACCCTTGTCAAGACCCATAGAGTGTGCAACACCAAGAGCGAACCCTAATGTATATTAAAAACTTTGGAAGATGATGTGTCTGTCATTCTTCAGTTGCAACAAATGTACCATTATGTTGTAGGAACCAAAAGTGAGGGAGGTGTGTGTGTGTGTGTGTGTGTGTGTGTGTGTGTGTGTGTGTGTGTGTGTAGGTAGAGAATATAAGGGAACTCTCTGTATTTTCTGCTCAAATTTACTGTTAACCAAAAACTTCTCCAAAAAGGAAAAATTATTAATTAAAAAATTAAAAATTAAAACTAGAACCTGATAGTTCTCCCAAAGATACCTAAGTATTTTTTAAATTATAGTGTTTTATATTAATAGAAGTATATCTGAAAGCTTCAAGTGGTTACTCCCACTGATCTATTTAATATGGTTTTATGATTTAGCCTACTACTCAACTTCCATGGCTGTTCTCCGGGCTAGAAAAATAAATAAAGGAAGGAAGGCAGGAAGGACAGAAGGAAAGCTCCAACATTCTGAGAGCATCAGTAAACAACATAGTCTGGCCAGTACCCCAAACTGTCATTCAACTTGATTGTGCCTTCACAGCATTTCAGACTACATTAAGTTTATTTCAGAGGAAAAACTTTGACTCAAACTGACTTGCAAAAACCACTCAAAATAAAAGTATTATCATTTTCTGCTTGATATATTTCTGGTAGCAATAAGGAAATAGAATATTTTCTCTCTCTTTTAATTCAATTGTGAAGCCAAGTATAGTGGTCAGCAAGTTGGGGCATTTTCAAAGAAGTTCCTCAGATGGAAGAAAATTTATTTTCTTATGTTTTTTGAAAAACAATACACACTTGGATTAAATTATCTTTTTATAAATATCTTGCTTTATACTTTTTAAAATAATCATGTTGTCTATATTTCCTGCCAATTTTTATGGTTCATAAAAACATCATCAGCAACAAATATTTATTAAGTGCCAATCTGTATATGAATTTAAGATATATTTAATGGATGCCCTGAACAGAATGAAATGACTCATATACTTATACAAATTCAAACAACACATATACTGTAAAATCAAGTGTAAAATAGAAAATTACACTGGCAGCCAATATCTGTTTACATCAGGCATATTTTTTTTCCTCTTCATGGTTTGTGTGCTGTGAAATTATGTGGGAAGGGAAATTGCATCTTGCTTCTACTTAAGTAAAGAACCTGACAAAGCCTGGGAAAGTTTTCTGAATTTTTGCACATATTTAAAAAGATGTTGCATGATCATGATATTTGCATGTCTTATATTTTGGGGCATAGCGTCTTCCAAATTTCATTAGAAAAAAATGTATAACCTTCTGAAAATCTGATTCTTTGAGCTTAAAAGAAGAAAATGAAAGTGGAAAAATAAAATGCCAATAAATGTGCAAAATCTGTCCATGTGCTAAATTATCAGACCCAAAGCCACAGTTATGTTTAGGATCCTTTTACATAACAGGTTGGAAGGTCAATAAAAATGTAGGATGAGATTTGAAATAAATTAAATTACATTCTTATCATCAGTCTTTACACCAGTGAATCAAATAAAGATTCTTACCCAAGGGCATATTTCTCAAACAGTCATGTAGAATTAGCAGACAAAGACTTCTGAGGGAAATGTAATGAAACAATATAATATTCATTGCTTTAGGACTGATGCATAATTTTTTAATATTAATTTAAAATGTTCACTAACATTCAAGAATATATAATAGGATTTTTGGTCAAGCTTCCATATCTCAAATCTGTTTAAAACAATGTGTTTTAAAGCAATTTTCCCATCTGAGGAAAGATCACCTTTAAATATGCAGATAGAAGTTCAAGATCCCACAAGATGGAATATTGCAAGACACCCTATAAAATATGCCTTCTATAGTGAGATTTGGACCTAGACTAGATGATGGGATTTAGACAACAACATAGCAAAAGTCAATGAAAACAAATAAATTATATCTTTCTGAATGGTTTAAGTTCTCATTAGCTAAATCTTAGACAATTTGTTTTCTGTTTATAAGCTTATGATTTATGTTCCAAAGAAAAAGAATTTGGCATCAGTAATATTCTATGACTTGTCTTTGGTAATTGTATAGAATGGGAATCAGAGGGGAAAAGTGAATTAAGAAACTATTTTAATCATCCAGCCTAAACCCAACATAAGGGCAGTTGAGAAGACAACTTAAAAGACACCCTTAAAAGACAAAATTGACCATCCCTAGAATCCAAACAGATATTGTGAGAGCAGTGTTGAAGTAGAGGGGACAGCCAAAGATAATGTCCAGGTTTCTGCTTGAGTTGGAGTGGACAGCTGTGACTTTAAGGAAATATTGTGTAGGGAAAGAAACGCAGATGTGAAAGTAGGGAGGTAAAACAGATTTAGGCTTCACCCATTTAATTTCATTGCAAGATATCAAATTGAAGCTGTTAATATACAACTAGAATTCAACAAAGAGATCTGAGCTTTTTACTCAGCAATCTTGTTGTATGGTATGGGGGCTCTAGTGGGAAGATTTGAAGAACAAGTCATTATTTCCAGCTAAAATGTGGTGATTGGAAGGTATGGTGGTAAGTTATAGAATAACCTCCACAGTTCAGAGATGTGATACACATCTGAAATAAAAATATTTGTAGATTTGGTGGCTGTTAGGTAACTGGAAGACTCAGCAATGCATCCAGATGTCCTTGAGAAAATTATAAGGCATCAAGTCAAATGCGTAAATGGAGAACGGTCGGTCATGAGCAGGGACAGACATGCTGACAGATATCAGCAGTAAATGTGCAATAGTGGGTGTAAATGCAAATGTGTTTATAGGTATGGAGTGGAGGGAAGAATCAAGAAGTATCCATTTTCATAGCTGATGATCCCAATTTTCTTTTAAATAGAAAACAAGGTGTGCTTAGAATGTTTACGGTAAGCAGACTAGGAGTTATGGAGTGTAGGGAGATGGATGTAATTGGTGTAGCCTCATAACATCTTAGGTCCAAAGGTAGCAAGTAAAACTGTCTTGCTTCTCTGGGGAAGTTCAATCTAATTTCTCCCTTTGTTGTTGTTGTTGTTGTTGTTGTTGTGTTCTCCCTACTTTGGTAGAAAATGCGATATATTATTGTTCTATTCATGGTCCCACCATTATTTTAATATTAGCTCTAAAATTAAAATATGAATTTCTCATGATCACTTATTTTCCAAAATTCTCCTTGTTATCTCTCAGTTAGACAAAGATCCTACCCTAGTGAATTCTTTAGAAGGACGTGTGTGTACAATATTATAACAGTTCATCATGTTCAAGACTGTTTTTTTTATACCTGTTTTACTCAGAAGACATCCTAGGTGGACATTATATCCTGTGAGTGCATTTTATTCCTATAAGTTTCTTAAAAATACTGTTACTTTACTTTGCATGTTGTTTTGGACAAGTCCAATACAAATCTAATTCCTGTCCCTTTGTGAATTATTCCAACTTTTGGCTTGGAAGCCTGAAGGATTTTGTTTTACTTTGCTTGTTTGTTTAACTGAAAGATTCATTAGAATTTATCTCAGAGGTGATTGTACCAGATCAACTTTCTCTGGCACCCAGTACTTCCATTCAAGTCTAGACTTGAAGCTTCTGTTGCTGTTGTTGTTGTTGTTGATTAAATTCCAGTTAACATACAATGTAATATTAGTTTCAGGTGTACAGTATAATGATTGAAATTAATGATTCAACACTTCCATACAATACCCAGTGCTCAGCACAGCAAGTGTACTCCTTAATCACCATCACCTCTTTCACCCATCCCCCCACCATCTGCCCTTTGGTAACAATCGGTTCATTCTCTATAGTTGGGAGTTAAGAGTCTGTTTCTTGTTTTGCCTCTGTCTGTCTGTCTGTCTGTCAGAATTAATGCTCTCTGAGACTGCTAATTCTAGCTCCATATATTTTAAATCCCCTGCATTTACTTATTGTTGTGAACTACAACAGTCAGTCTCAGTACCATGTTTAATTTTGGCACTTAATATTTGACTTTATGGGATGATCTTGTCTTTGCTTTGTTATGTCCTCTATGCCTTCTACTCGACTTTCTCAGTCCACCTCCATATTCCCCTCCTATGCTCTATATTCACACTCATGCAGGTAGACTCTGTAGGGTTTTGTTTTTCTCTTCTTAGAAACAAGCAGGGGGTGTAGTATGCTGAAGATATAGGGCATGCATGGTTTTGTTTTCATCGTCGGTTATTTTTATAGTTTTTAGGGGTATTATAAGAGAGGTTCAGAATAAGGCAGCCACCATTTTTCTCAGACATGATCATATAACATTGACATTTAGAGTGACATAAGTTTTATAATTAATTCATCAATTTAAAAACCCTAGTTCACAGATGACAAAACAGGACCACAGAGAATACAAGTAAGCTGCTGAGAGCCAAATGGCTGTTTCAGGTAGGAAATAACTGAATTCTGGGTTTCCAGTCTTTTCTCAATAATTGTGTTCCTTCTAAAAATTAAATGCAAATCAATAAATTTGGCTTCTGATATTTATACCTAAAATGATGAATGATCAAGATTATAACTGAGTAATAAAATAATGATGGATATTTTGGAACTGGTTAAGTGCATATTTTCAGTACATTTTACAATGAGCAAGGTAACACCCATTGAACCTGAAATATGATTTACTCGAAGGAGCTGAGATTTTCTTTTCCTTTCTTTTTTTTTTAGTGCACCTGAAATATGTAGAAAATTGAAAGATAGATTGCTTTGTATTTCAATAATATTTGCAATAATTTGAAAACTTACAACTGTGCTTCTATGCTAAGTTATTATTAATAAAACTGTCTCCTTCACTTCACTATTTATCTTTAATATAGAACTTTCTTCTGGTCGAAATCTAATTTAATTTTGATTCATTGTAGTGTTCAGTTACACATGAGAATAATAGTTTTAAAATATTATGCATTGGTTTCTAGGTTATCAGTGTTACATATTTTTATTTTAGTCAGGAGATTATCAGCTACGGAAGGCTGAGAATGCCAATTATGTGTAAACAAAACAAAATTATATGTATATAAACATATGTATATATATGTGCATATATATATAGAAGCACTTTACAACTTCATCTGGTTAAATACTTTTTCCAAAATTTCAAGAAAATACCTTTTTATATAATTCGGATTCTAGTCAAAAGAAAAAAATGTCTTTTATTATCTCTGAAAAATTCAAATGAGAATTCATTAAATGAACCAAAATATCTGATTAAGTGAAATTTCATTTAAAATTTTAATGTCTGACATGCAACTCATCAGAAATATCATTGGCCAATTATGTCTGGTGAAGATTATAGATATAGGATACCTAATAAGAGCCTATGAAATGATATCCAGATCTTTCCTAATATTTCCATAGTATTCATAAGATCTACAATTTAGCACCATGTTTTTAATCGATGATGGAAATTTTGAAATTTAACTGTGAGAAGAAGGAAAACTACAGAAAGAGCAAGTTCAACAAAATTCAAAACTTATGTTTTGAATATATAAACTTCTGTTTTATATAGTAGGTTTGAGATGCCTACTCATATCCAAATAGGCATATGGAGTAGCTGCTGGGATATATGAATCAATAGTTTAGAGTAGAGGTTGCCACAGATGACCTACCTGTCAGACACTAGTGAGAAATCAAGAAAGATGAAGACTGAAAATTGATTTGAATGAGTGACCTTGACAAAACATGATTGGAATGCCTCTTTGCCTGGTTGGTAAAAGAGGAATTACAGGCAACAAATATAGACAACTCTGTAAAGGAATAATAGATGGAGGGAGATGTAAGACAAAGGGAGTTTTTTGAGTATTTTGTTTTTACATGGGAGATATTCAACAATTATCATGCTCATGTAAGGAATTTAGTACAGTGCTGCTCCAAATACTAGTTCATAAACCATGTTTAAGAAGTCCAACATGAGATAATGACTTGATGCAAGAATGAAATCAATGTATTACTACTTTCATTGACAAAGCCTCACTATGAGAAAAAAAAATGCTAGGTGAATTAAACAGTATATTTAAGGACATAATTGATATGCATTCTGGGAAAAGTCTTTGTTTTATAGCAGATTAGTAACAAACACTTGACAAGTTTTACCACCAAGTAGTGGAAAGGGAAAAAGTATATATATTGATACAATAGAGAAAAGGGAAATGTATAGAAAATGGTAGCAGATTCCTGCTGTTGCTAGCCCAGAGGAACTGTACTGTTTGTTAGTTTTATCAAATGGGTTGTTTTCCAGGATCTTGAATGGTATTTATCAAAGGCACTTATTAATGCTTCCTGGGTATCAAACTCTCCTGTCAGGTAGATAGATAGATGGATGGATGGGAGGGTGGGTGGGTGGATGGAGAGAGAAAGAGAGAGAGAGAGAGAGAGAGAGAGAGAGAGAGAGAGAAAGAGATAAAGATAGATAGGTTGATCTTTGCAAATCACTTAAGTTTTGGTTGAAAGATAAAAGGACATAAATAAAAAAATATATATCAATACTTTTGCAAAACACTAGGTTCTTACTCATGACTGCACATTAAAATCACCTGGGTTACTGTAATAATATATTTCTTCCTCCAGGTAATCTGAGTTTATTCATCTAAAGTGGGTGCAGAAATTAGCCTTCTTAAGCTTCCTTAAGGATTCTAATGTACAGTCAAGCTTGGGAACTACTTTAATAAGGATTCAGAGATACAAAAGCCTGGCTCAGTGAACCCCAAGATCTAATAATCTAGCGGAGGGAGAATAAATAGCTTCATTAAGTGGACATTAAATAGAAAGGTAGTTTATGAAAAAGATTTAAATTGATATTGTTAAAATTATGAGTAGATGCGTAAGCGTAATTCTATGCAAATGATTCAGATATCTGTACAATTGGGCATTTTTAAAAAATAATAGACATTTTCATAATGCAATTAGTGGATATAAGCATGAATCTAGTGATTTACTTATATTAATTGTAATTTAAACTTCATACACTTCTAATAGGATGGAAGTAGTTACTAATCAGTTTTTACAGATGAAGAAACCACGGCACAGAGAGGTTAAGTAACTTGTACCTGACCACAAAACTAGTAAACAGCCAGGTCACAATTTGGACATGGGCCATGTGGTTTTAGTGTCCATGTCTCTAACCACCCATCTATTCTTTTCTCAGGATTTGTTGGTCGTTTTTTGGCCTGACTAGATTGATGTATCACCCTCATATCTCAGTTCTGTTTTATTTGGTTCACTGTCCTATTTGATATTGTTTTATACTGCTTTTATGCATTTCTGCTGCCATAAATAACCACCCTCCCTCTGCAGAAGGCTGAATGTCAAATTATTATAGTATCATTTCTAAGACATTGTTGTCTTTTGCTGTAAATTCTTATAAGCCTAATTTGCTTTTGTACTTTCATTTCCTATTCTTTATTCATATACAGCTTGATAACCTGGGCTCCAGTTTTTTGCTGCATATTTTCTTCTCCTTATTTTATATTTACTTCAGGAATCCCAAAGTTTCCTATGGCGAGTGATTGTCTAAGACCATTCTACCATTTATTTTATATTCCAATGAGGTAGGTCCTAATTAATTGTCTATTAATCCTGACCTCTCTTAGTCTTTACAAAAGGTTTGCAAGCTAGGGCATTATTTACATTTTGCAGTTGTTTTAAAGGTTCACTATCTTGCCCAAGGTCACAAGTCTGGTAAGTGGTTGAGTTGGGATTTAAACCCCCCAGTTCTAATTCCAGAGTTCTTAATGACTGCAGTTTGCTGTGCCATTAGAAAGACTGATCTCCCAACTTAGAACAGAAGTTCTGTCTCTCTGGCGCTGCTTGTCCTTTTGCATTAAATTGTCCCTTGGCCATAGTAAAGTGGCCGACTATCAAAGGAAATCAGCCTTTCTACCCCTGGGGCCATGGAGAGCAGCAAAAATGCTTTCTCAGGGTTTTGCTTTCACCACTTAATGTCTACTGTATGATAGTTATGTCACTAGTAAAGATGCTGATTTTTAAAAAAAATTGGCAGCATGGCCCCCTCATCTGTAAATTTTCCCAGGTGTGAGTTGCAGAGACGTCTTTATTTGTGGCAGCAACTTGTTGATATTTCATGAATATATACATTTCACTGTCAAAATACGTAACTTACCCACTTCAAGTTCCTAGAAGATATGAAAAGAAATACACAGTAGAACACTGATTTCTGAGCCAAGACTTAGAGAAAGGCCTTTGTTCTACCCCTCCAAGTATTGTTTCATTTGACTTTAATTTCTGACCAAAATATGGATGTATGTATATCCGTATTTACTGCAAGAGTACTTTGCTTCTAGACAATTTAATTGCTATTAAGCTCCCCAGTGTGGAATAACGTGGATTAAAGTCACATAGTCAATGTTTTGTGTTGCATTGTTTAATGTGTGTGATTTTTTTTTTCTCACAGAGTAAATCTGTGTTCCTGAATCCTCCTTCTCTGGTAGAGGATAGACAGAGATGAGAACTCCTTTCTAGTACAATCATTGATCGCATAGAGATGTTTTCCATCAAAGAAAACTGAGGGGAAGAGTAAGGGAAATGACAGCAGTATGACGAGGGCTCACAGGCATAAAAAATCCAAAATACTTTAAAGAGTTAGTGATCCAAATCACTCTATAGACAATAGAGAATGCTAGACTCTACACTAGTTTCCATCCCAAAGTTATTCACTAGTGGCACTGGCTGAGGCTTGCAATAGTTCCTGATGTTCAGTGAGCATCTGAAAAATATGTCCGGGGAATCTGTCCATTAGAAATAAAGGACAATAGGTTAGGGTCCAGACACAAAGAAAAGATCTGACATAAACTAACAAAGGTTTACCAATGAAAATGTGAAATAGAAAATGGGAACAGGCAACATGGAGAAAAAGCCAGCAAATAGGTACTTCCTCATAGTAAAGCCTTTGTTGTGTGTGTGTGTGTGTGTGTGTGTGTGTGTGTGTGTGTGTGTTTATCTTTGGACAACAATGTGTTTTGTTTTGTTTTGTTTTGAATTCCAGTATGGTTAACATATAGTGTTCTATTATTTTCAGGTGTGCAATATAGTGATTCAACAATCCCATATATTACTCAGTGCTCATCAAGATAAGTGCACTGCTTAATCTCCTTCACCTAGTTCACCCGTCCCCCCACCCACCTCTCCTCTGGTAACCGTCTGTTCTCTGTAGTTAGGAGACTTGTTTGGTTTGTCTCTTTTTCTCCTTGTTCATTTGTTTTGTTTCTTAAATTCCACATATGAGTGAAATCACATCGTTATCTGTCTTCTCTGACTGACTTATTTCACTTAGCATTATACTCTATACTCCATTTATGTTGCTGCAAATGACAAGATTTCATTCTTTTTATCTTTTTAGAGGGAGGGAGGGAGGGAGGGAGGGAGAGAGAAAGAGAGAGAGAGAGAGAGAGAGAGAGAGAGAGAACACACACACACACACAAGTGCGTGTGTGAGCAGGGGAGGGACAGAGGGGTAAATATCTGAAGTGTAAATCTGCCCTATTATCTTTCCTTCATCTTACATTTAGTGCCTACCATTTATCTTTTGAGTAAAATCCAATATTAAAGGCTCTCCATGATGACACCTTTTAACCCTGTCTTCCTCCTTTCCTCATCCCCCCCATTCCCCACCTTCGCTATACTCATGAACAATATTTTGTTTCTTGAAAAAGTCATGATATTTCCTATCTCTCTTCCTTGCTCATCTTATAAATGAGTTCTAGAATGTCTTTCCCTCACATATTATTTGGGATCTTCCTCTGCTATCTTCTTGATCCAACCCCAACCACTATGCTTCCCAGAGTCTGAAATATTCTTCTGAAAATTTGTTTGCTAACTCTTTTGAAAAGGACTTTTAATTTTCAGACTTACTAATATACACAGCAAATATATTTAAATTAATTGCTTTGAACGTATAAAACATTAAGAAATATGTTCAAAAGTACAGCAGCACAGGGGCGCCTGGGTGGCTCAGTAGGTTAAGCATCTGACTTCGGCTCAGGTCATGATCTCCTGGTTCAAGTCCCGCGTCAGGCTCTGTACTGACAGCTCAGAGCCTGGAGCCTGCTTTGGATTCTGTGTCTCCCTCTCTCTCTGCCCCTCCCCTGCTCATTCTCTCTCTCTCTCTCCCTCTCTCTCCCTCTCTCTCAAGAATAAAATAAAAACATTTAAAAAAAAAAGTATAGCAGCACAGATTTTCCTCCCTAATAATTAAAAATAATTAATTTGGCTATATTTCACAAATTGTTTTTTCACTTCTTTTGCTATTCTTTTGTTTGCTATTGTTACATACTTTAACAATTCATGTTTTCAAAAGAATCACTGCTGAGCAACAGTATCCAGCGATTCATAATCTTCAAAATCACTGTAATACCTCAGACAACTACCATTACATATATCAAATGTATAGAATTCTTTAGTATAGGCTCAGAAGTAAAGGCAGAAGGAGGCAGAGCTAGTGTGCTTCTGCACAGCAGATTAAACCATCAACAAACTATGGAAAAAACACTATGGAGGTTTCTCAAAAAATTAAAAATAGAACTCTAGTATGATCCAGCAATTCCACTTCTTGGTGTTCATCTGAAGGGAACAGAAACACCAACTTAAAAAGATACCTACACATCCATGTTCATTGAAACATTATTTACAATAGCCAAGACACAAAGGCAATGCAAGTTGTTAAGGGCGTTGTTGTTCCTTGAGGGATGAATGGATAAAGAAATTGCCCCCCCCCACAGCAATGGAATATTATTTAGCCATTAAAAAAGAATGAAATCTTGTCATTTGCAACAACATGAATGGACTTTGAGGGCAACACGGCAAGTGAAGTAAGTCAGACAAAGGCACATACCATATGATTTCTCTTATATGTGGAATCTAAACAAACCAACAAGCTCATAGTACAGAGAACAAATTGTAGTTTGCCAGAAGTAAGGGTTGGGATGTAAGAGAAATATGTTAATGGAGTCAAAGGGGGAAAAAAAGAAAAAGAAAATAAAAATAGAGACAGAGAGAAAAGTAAAAATACGTTCAATTTCTTTTACTCAAAGTATAAGCTCGTGAAGTTTTGGGAAGAAGTAACTTTTCCTGATGTAGAAATTGCTTCTTGGGATATTTTCTTTGTCTTGTAATTTGGATATATTTATTTAAACTTCAAAGAACTGTATATTAATTTTATATGAAATCATGAACAGGATTTTTTTTTAATTTTTTCTTATAAATGAAAATGTTCTCCCTACATTCATTCAACAATCCTTTAAATCTTTCCTAGTAAGCAAATATAAAAAAGGAACTCATGGGTGTATTTCTAAAGGACATTTTTTCCCATTAAAATTCTCATTTCTTAGTTCATTTCAACAGCACAGAACTTGCTGAAATGTCACTTGTATTACTTCTATTTGGACTAGCTCTTATTTTAAATCATGTAGGAAAGTAAGATACTATGTTGAACCACTAATAAATGCATTCTGAGGATAGAAAAAAGTTTAAATCTTTAGGGAAATTCGGTATTTTCATCTGCTTATAAATTAGAAGAAAAGGCTTAATTGGAATTTTCTAAAATATAGGGCTGATACCAAGAAAAAAAAAAAAAACTAAAGAATTTCATGTGTTACTGGGAAAAGCAGAAACATCTTTGTCTCGTAGTTCTGTCCAGAACCCAACATATATTATTGCAACACTTTGCAAATAATATAGATCCCACATGAAACAGTATTATTCCCTATACCCAAAACAATATCTCTGTTCATTTAAAAAAATTTTTATGTTTATTCATTTTTGAAAGACAGAGAGAGACAGAGCACAAGCAGGGGTGGGGCAGAGAGAGAGGGGGACACAGAATCTGAAGCAGGCTCTAGACCCAATGCAGGGCTCAAACTCACGAACGGTGAGATCATGACCTGAGCCAAAGCCGGACGCTCTACTGACTGAGCCACCCAGGCACCCCTATTTCTGTTCATTTAAGAGCAAAGCCCAATAAATAATGTGAAATTGAATATAAGAGCAAATATTTCCATTTACTTTTAACAAAACAATTAACATATACATAGTTTCTTTGAACGAAAAATAGAAGTAAAGATCCTTATTTTTCATCTAGAGTATATTATTTTAGTATCTGGATCTGAAAGCTGTAACAGTTGGCACATTATTTTTGGTTAACATGATCGTGTTATTAAATTTCAAATAATCTTTGTGGTATTGATAAACTATATCGGGGGGATGAAAAAAGGGAGAAAAGTTTATCACTAATTTTGCTAAACATATTTAATAAGATTTTTTACCTATGATCTGTAGCCCTCACCTCTTTCTTGAGATCCATATCAAATTGTTAATATTTTCAGCCAGCTGTACCACAAATCTTTATGCTCAATATGTCTGTCAAATCCTTTACATTTCACTGAAACCTTGTTTTCATATTTTCCTTTATTTCTCCTCTGATAATGACTAACAGGTAGATAGTAGGTGCTTCAAAACCACTTTTCATTCTGCCTCCCATCCATGCTTTTTCTCAGTTATGTTTCAAAATGACCCCTTCTCTTAGAAAGAGGGTTATGTATCCCCATGTCAGCCATTTATTATTTCTTTCTCTTGACTTACTCTCGTCATTTTATTGCTCTCTCTATCCTTGGTATATGCTTTCTTCATTCCAAATTTATCTTTATAAAGCATAAATTTGATCATGTAATTCCCTGCTTCATTAACACTAATCAGCCAAAAGCCAACCAGCCAATTAACAACAACAACAACAACAACAACAAAATGTTAAATTTGCATGGATTATATCATACAAAATCAATTTAGGAAATTAATTTTATATAATATATAATAAAGCATAAACTTCTTGGCATGCCATATTGGACCCTTTATAATTTGCCTGCTACTTACAAACAGCATGGAAAACAACAGTTAATATGGCAACTTATGTTAAATGAAAATCAGATCAAGAGCTCTACTGAATATTTATATTCTAATTGAAAGTAGTTAAAGGTATTGGCAATTTACCTCTATATTCTCCAGTATATTTAGCACAGTACCATGGGCAGAACAGCTGCTTGATAATATGTGTTTAGATTGACCAGCTAGTCCAATATTCTTTATTTTCCTATGATAATGCAAATGCACACAGAAGTAAAAGAATTTGCCCAAAGTAGATAAAATAAACAGAACTAGAAGTCATGTCTCTTTAAGCATGTTGATATATATGTTGCCTCTTCCTCGTAATGAAAAAGATGATGCAGATAGGTTTTTGTTACTAAGAACCTCGTGAAATAAAATAGTTCATAGTTCAGAAATAATTGTGCAAGATCAAAGACACGAGAATGCCATCTGGTGGTAATTTATGCAAAGCAGCTGGATTAAATGACCTGTAACTGTTAATAGAAGGTGAACCAGAAGGTCAGGGTTGATATAACTTTTCAGGCTTAATAGATGATATCAAAGGTGAACAATTAGAAATACACTATTGTTCACATAGTTCATTCTATGACTAAAACATTCATCTTTGAGATATTTGGTGGCAATCAAGGGGAGTTACAGTGACAATAGAATAGAATCAAACTCATTATAACTTCCATATGCTGTCTGTATACATAAACACATGGAACGTGATGTATTCATGCAGTGGCACCTGTACACAAAGGATAAATAAATATTAAGGCATGCTCAAAAAGTAAAAAGACTAAATTAACCAACAATATGAAAATTTTTACATATATTAAGAAGCATATATTTGTTTATATGTTTTATAGCATATTTGTAGTATCAAATAACGTTTCAGTGTATTTCAAACCATACTATATTCAATTTGTTTAAGAATTCCATCACTGGTGTCCTTTTTTGTGAGTGACTGAGGCATTTCTATTCAGCAGCATGCTTAATGAGAAATGAATGAAACTATGGCATGGTCCCACCAGTAAGTAAATCTGGAGTTGACTCCATGTTAGTAAATAAATTAGAAAAATCGACAAGGTAATTTGAAGTTGTCCATGGTAAATTGAAACAGAGATTGCATCTGCTTTTTTAAAAAGAGATATGTGTGACCTTTTAATCAGTCCACTGCTTTTTTTTTTCCCTTATGGACATTTTTTTTTGCACTAGCAAAACCCATTTGCAGAGGGCATAACTCTGGGGAGAAGTTTGTTTAAATAATCACATCTTCACAAAGGCGAATATTGTCTAGTACTATGGTTTTAAAAAGAAGAGTTTTTTTTTTTCCAGTAACAGGGCTGTCAACAAATGCCTTATAAGACTTTTAAATCAATCAGAACACACTGAAATTAGAACTCTTGGGGGATCCACTGAGTCATTCCCCCTAAAAGCACAGCACTGGCCTGGCTATTCCTACTTAAAGCTTGAAATTTATGCTGGGGGTTTGGGAGGAAATAAGACTACAAAAATGCAAAAATGCCTTAAACTGCATATTGCTTTTAAAGCTCATTGACTTTCAAAAAGAAATGCAAAAACACAAATTCTTTTATTTGTATAATATCTTGTTTAGCATCAAAACAATGCACTGTGCACTGTTTAATGGGCTTCAGTTTTCATTAGCAAATATTTAAAGTCATTTGTATTAATGCATGATCTACGTGTATATGTAATAGCTTTTAATAGGCATTATGGACTAAATCTTTTATATTATTTACAATATAACATTTAGGTGTATAGAAGGCTTACACATTCATTCATCGATCTCTGCTAGATAAAAAAGTTTTACTTCTGGAAAATTTGACCTAGAATCTGTATGTTATATTGGTTTTTATTTGTAGCCATGCCATTTTCTCAAAAATTTTAGCAAAGCTAAGGATAGAATGGTGCCTTATGGGGTGGGGAAAGAGGAGATATTTGTGGAAAAGCAGTGAGTTCAGTGGTTAAGACTTTAGTATTGGAATCAGATGGCCTTATTTGAATTTGGATGCCAATACTTATTTGCAGTGTGGCCTTCCCAACTTACTTATCTTGCCTCATGTTCTTTACTTGTAATATGTGCTTGTTAATAATATCTCATAGTATTGTTGGAAGGAGCATGCGTACTTAGGCAAGTGCATGATATGTATCACACTGAGTAAATAATAGCTATTATTTTGAGAATGGTAATTATTACTACAAGATACAATTTTGCTCAAATATAGGATTTCTTTCAGTAAAAATATATTCTAAGGAACAGTGTATAGAAGAAACATCATTAAGAGACTGAGCAAATAACACTTTTTACAATAATGGTTTGAAAATAAAATCAATTTATAGTTTGCAAATTGAATAGAATCAGGCACTGTATATATTAAATGTGGACTGGATTTGCTATTACAATATTAGATTCTATCACCATATGCAATTGTTGTATAGTAGTTCATCTTTAGATATTGCCAACAAAGATCTAATCATGTAGTAGAAACCAAATAGAATTTGTAAGTTTAGTTCTATGTAACTCAGGCAATGTAAATTTTATAAATTTGCCATTGGGGCTCTCTTTATCAGTCTAAAACCTAAGTTCTGATCCTACTGGAAAAACTTATAAGACCTAACTAGTTGCGCTGAAGATATCACTGGCCCTTCTCTAGGACAGAGAGCTTCTTCAAAGATGGGTCATCAAAGACATGAGGCATTTGTACCATTTAATACAATGGGCAAACCCTTCTTTATCTCTCAGCAGTTGATTTAATTGATTCTGTCCTCCTTCCTGAAAATCAGAACCAACAGAGATGTTTATTAATTCCTTCAGTTGTATATTTAAGCCTTTATTACTAACTTGTTAATGAAACAAATGTATCAACAAGATGATAGATAGATAGATAGATGATATTCACAAGAATCATGTGTACTTGAACTAACAAGTCATATCCTATAATAATCTCTTCGAGTAAAACATCTTTTATAAAACTTTACTAGGGAAAAACAAATAAGTGAAAAAGTCTTTGAAACACTCTAATCAAAAACCTCCCATAGACTAGTGTGATGCATTATTATCCATTTTGTTGATGTACCAAAATATTGCTACATTTTTAAAGTTGAAATAAATCAATGAGGCGAGGGCCAAAATACAAGATTATTCCAAAATGTAAAATAAAAAAATACAGTAAGCAGTGTCAAGACACCCTTTTACAATTACAAAGAATCAAAAACAAAACCCTGATCTTTTCCCAGTGTAGCATTTGTACAATTCAGAACATGATGCCAAGGAAACTGTGTTATTAATTTCTTGTTTCCTAAGAAAAACAGATGGTAAAAGAAGTTATATTTTGGGGAATTTTTCTTAGAGCTTCTGGAGAGTTCTCTTCCACGGAGAATTAAAATGAATTTAGTGAAAAGGCCCCCATATCAAGCCACTTAAGACAGAAATGCCTCCCTGTCCTGCAGCATCACCAGTGAGATTAGGCTAGTCCAAATTTATTCCTTTGGCTAACTATCTAATCTTTAAAATACTCCTATTAGGGACACCTGAACATGTTTTAAGTTGGCATTAGTTGTACTGGGGTAGCAGAAAAAGAGAAGGCTCTGCAGCTTATCCAGACACCTTTGGCAGCCAGCCCTTGCACATTCGACACACTTGGAACAAGTGACCGATGTATTATACCCCTTGTTTCACGTAGCCAGAACACAGTCCTGGAAACAAGTGCTGATAGGAGAAGTGGCACCCCTCTCTATTATACCTAATAAATCACTCACAAAATATTTCTAATCTCCACAATTCTGGGCTCTAGTAGCATAGAGGTCTTACTTCCTATGAGGGCAGAGTTTTCACCAGAGGATACAACAATTTCATGTTCTTTGAGGCTGACATCCTCTGGCCACATTGAACTTCTCAAGCCACTCTGTCAAAAGGCACATAAGGGATTTATTGTACTGGCTCGGGTGACTGATTCTGATTATCCGCAGGGAATAGGGTTGCTGGTATACATTTGGATTAAGAAGGAGTGACTTGGAAACTGGCAAATTTTGCAGGCTTTCAGTAACACTTTCATGTACAGAAATGAACTCATGGAGAATTACAGAATTTTATTTATTTGTTTTTAATGTTTATTTTTGAGACAGAGAGAGAGAGGGCGTGCAAGAGAGAGAGGAGGGGCAGAGAGAGAGACTCAATCCAAAGCAGGCTCCAGGTTCTGAGCTGTCAACACAAAGCTGTATCTGGTGCCCAACCTCACCAACCGTGAGATCATGACCTGAGCCAAAGTTGGTCGCTTAACCAACTGAGGCACCCAGTCACCCCCACAGAATCACAGCATTTTAGTACCAATGGATTCATAAATGGCTCAGACACTTCAGGAATGAAAGTTTGGGTCACATCACCATGACCAGCTAAAATAGTGGAAGAATACAAAATGATTAGTGAAGAAAGAAATGATGGACTCCCAAAAATGGCTTTGTGACTGGTTGCACAATAAAAGAATGGAATATCTACTAGTACTTTCTCTCTTAACTTATTATGGATGTATTTACACACACACACACACACACACACACACACACACACACACACTGATTTGTGTTCTTTCCGATTCCTTTGTTATTTAAGGCATGTCAGTGGTGATTAGTCTTGTAATACATAGTCTTTACGTTGGGGGATTATCAAGAGACATTGTGACAGGAGGAACGAACAGTAATTGCTGAGAATGTGCTCCAGGAGAGAGTAAACACGCCTCCATCAGTACAAAAGCAGATTGCCCTGTTCAGTATTATTGTCTCCAATGGGAGGCACTCGTGAAATTTTTAAGGCAAAAGAAAAAAGAAGCTGCCGGTCCTCAGCTGAACACATGGGCTCGAGGGTTCCATCAAATGGTAGATTTGTGGTTTTTCCAGATGTTTCATGGCCTTCTCCCTGCAGATTGCCTATTCTGAAGTTACACGCAGCTAAGATTATCAGCAGTAATTCCTTGTGATTCGTGTACTTCCTGATTTCTGGATGCTGGACACCATTTCCCTGTCCTGATTGTCACTCCTCCCTCCCCACCAGCTCTTCTCTGGTTTTATAAACTTTTAATTTCCTGTGTTAATCCTTCTTGTCTAAATGACAAAGTTTCTGTTTTCCTGTTGGAACCCTTCTGATACTCTGGCAGTTCCTTATATTTTCTCCTAGGAAATACTTGATTACTGTGAAAGGGTCTCTTCTCAACATATTTCCTATCCCTAAAATCTCAGCTCCTTCCCACCTTTAGGATAAAATCACAGGTTTGTGTACAGACATACCTTGTTTTCTTTTGTTTTCCTTTATTGTGACTTGCAGATACTGTGTTTTTTTTGTTTTTTTTTGTTTTTTTTTTTTTTTTATAAATTGAAGGTTTTCTGACAACCTGCATGGAACAAGTCTGGGAGTGCCATTTTCCCAAGAACACTTGTTCATGTTAGGTCTCTCAGTTACATTTTGTTAATCCTCACCATATTTCTAATATTTTCAAATGTTTTTCCTTTTTGTGATGTTTGTTATGGTGATCTGTGATAGTGAGCCTTGATGTTACGATTGTAACTGCACAACATGGGCACAAACTGTGCCCATGTAAAGTGGTGAACTTAATCGATCAATATATGTGTTCTGACTCCTCCCCCCACTGGCTATTTCCTTATCTCTCTCCCTCTCCCAAGTCCTCCTTACTCCCTCAGACAACAATATTGAAATTAGGCCAATTAATAACTCTACAATGGGCTCTAAGTGTTCAGAGGGAGTCATACCTCCCTCATTTTAAATAAAATACCAGGAATGATTAAGCTTAGTGAGGAAGGCATGTCAAAAGCCAAAACAGGCCGAAAGGTAGGCCTCTTGCACCAACCAGTTAGGCAAATTGTGAGTTCAAAGGACAAGTTCTTGAAGGAAATTTAAAGCTACTCCGGCGAACACGCCAATGGTAAGAAAGTGAACCAGCCTTATTGCTGATATAGAGAAGGTTTTAGCGGTCTGGATAAAAGGTCAAACCAGCCACAACATTCTCTTAATCCAAAGCCGTATGGAGAATAAGGCTCTAACTCTCTTCAGTTTTATGAAGACTGAGAGAGATGAAGAAGTCGTAGAAAAAAGGTTGAAGCTAGGAAAGGTTGGTTCATGAGTTGTAAGGAAAGAAGCCATCGCTGCAGAATGAAAGTGCAAGGTGAAGCACCAAGTGCTGATGTAGAAGCTTCAGCAAGTTATCCAGAAGATCTAGCTGAGATAATTAATGGAGGTGGCTACACTAAATAACGTTTTTCTTTTTTTTCTTTTTTCTATTTTTTTTTTGAGAAAGAGAGCATGCACATGCATGCTGTGGGGGAGGGGAGGGCAGAAAGAAAGGGAGACAGAGAATCCCAAGTAGGATCTGTGCCGTCAGCACAGAGCCCAATGTGAGACTCGATCCTACAACCTTGAGATCATGATCTGAGCCAAAATCAAGAGTCCAAAGCTTAACTGGCTGAGCCACCCAGGTGCCCCACACCATATTTTCAATGTAGACAGAACAGCCTTATATGGGAAGAAGAAGCCATTGAGGACTTTAATAGCTAGAGAGAAGTCAATGCCTGGCTTCAGAGCTCCAAAGGACAGGCTGACTTTCTCGTTAGGGGTTAATGCAGCTGATGCTTTTAAGTTGAAGCCAATAATCATTTACTGATCCAAAAATCCTAGGGCCCTTCAGAGTTATGCTAAGTCTACTCTGCCTGTCCTCTGTAAATGGAACAACAAATCCTGGATGACAGCACATCTGTGTACAACATGATTTACTGAATATTCTAAGCCTACTGCTAAGGCCTACTGTTCAGAAAAAAAAATAAAGAAACAAAGAAAAAGATTCTTTTCAAATATTACTGCTCATTGACAATGCACCTGGTCACTGAAGAGCTCTGATGGCGAGGTACAAAGATTAATATTGTTTTCATGCCTGCTAATACAACATCCATTCTACAGCCCCTGGATCAAGGAGCAATTTTGACTTTTAAGTTTATTATTTAGGAAGTATATTTTGTAAGGCTATAGCTGCCATATAGATAGTGATTTCCTCTGATGCATCTGGGCAGAATACATAAATTGAAAACCTTCTGGAAAGGATTCATTATTCTAGGTGCCATTAAGAACATTGTGATTCATGGGAAGACATCAGAATTTTGACATTTTAATAGGAGTTTTGAAGAAGTTAATTCCAAGCCTTATGAATGACTTTGAAGGTTTGAAGACGCATGGAGGAAATACTATAGAAGTGGTGGAAATAGCAAGACAACTAGAGTTAGAAGTGGAGTCTGAAGATATGACTGAACTGCTGTAATCTCATGACAGAACTTTAATGGATCAGGGGTTGCTTCTTATGCATGAGCAAAGAAAGCGGTCTCTTGAGATGGAATCTTCTGCTGAAGATGCTGTGATGATTGTTGAAATGATGACAAAGGCAACATTTAATTACATAAATACACTTGATAAAGCAGCTGCAGACTTCGAGAAGATGAACTCCATTTTGAAAGAAGGTCTACTGTGTGCAGAATGCTATAACTTCATCACATACTCCAGAGAAATCTTTTGTGAAAGGAAGAGTCAATCCATGTGGCAAACCTCATTGTGGTCTTATTTTTAAGAAATTGCCACAACCACACCAGCCTTCAACAGTCATCACCCTGGGTCAGTCAGCGACCATTAAAATTGGAGCAAGACCTTCCACCAGCAAAGAAGATTACAACTCACTAAAAATTTGGATGATGGTTAGCATTTTCTAGCAATAAAAATTTTTCAAATTAAGGTATATACCTTGTTTTTTTATACATTATGCTATTGCAAATTTAATAGATTACAGTAAAATATAAACATAACTTTTATATTCATTGGGAAGCATAAAACTTCATTTGACGTGCTTTATTGTGATATTTGCTTTGTTGCAGTGGTCTGGGACCAAGGCCACAATATCTCTGAGGCATGCCTGTATTTTGAAAGGAGATCTAACGTGACTTTTATCTCCATTAATATAATAGGTCTCACCATGAGAAAGGGAGACTAGAGTTGATTATGTCTTGACTTGTAGTCCTGTTCAGTATTTTCTTCTTTTTGAATCAGGTCCCACGGCCACTTTGTCCTGTGTATATCCTGAGTGAACAAAGAATCCTCAGTGCTCATATAATCTGTCAAATGCCAGTATGTACACTTCCCATCGTCCTGTCCTACTTTCCAACAGCTTTCTATCAAGTTTCTGTACTTCCTGCATGTGCACCATGCATTATTCATAAAACTTTTCTCTTATTCAGCCATTCTCTAGCCACACAGACTCATACTTCTTCCCCAAAACTCCTTTAATATTTCAAGATAAATTCTGGCAATTTATATTCACTTCTTTTCTTCATAAAGACCACAAAAACATAATCAATTCAGTCATTTAAAAACTAGATGATTGTAAGCACAAAGAAACTTGGGGTAGGGAAAGGAGCCCTGAGGCTCAGTGTCCTTAAAACTCTATATATTTGGTGAAGAAACTTTTGCTGGGACTACATAAAGTTGACAAGGTGTAGGTCTTGTACAGATATTTCCTACCATAACTCCTAACTGCAATTTAACACTTCTGCTCAACCTGTATAGATCTCCTCTAATACTTCCTTGATGTTCTTTCTACTAACCAGGCATTTAGAACAGCATTTATAACATGTTAATTCAGGAAGAATTCCTGGGTATGTAGAGGCTCTTGAGCTTTTCCTGCTCACTGGTTTTTCCACATGTTGACAAAGAGGACTTCTTCTCAATTTAATTTAATTTAATTTAATAGCATTTCCTAAGTATCAGCCATGGCCTGGCATATAGTTATGTTCATCCTTCCCAGAAATTGAAGAGGAAATATATTCCTCCTATAAAAACATCTTATCGAAACTTTAGTCTTTCTTTGTAGAAATAAATTATTTTAATTATAAAAGGCTGCATCTTGAAAATAAAAAAAAAAATTAAATAAAAATATCTGTGTCTCCTGTTCATCCCCAGTCCTTTGCCCAAAAGAAGCAGGTTTTATCATTTAACATTATTATTTTTCATGGCACTTATCACCATAACCCTACTCCTACAGCTTTATTCTATTTATTATTTATTTGTCAAAGTTAGGCATTATCTTTTTATACCAGCAATGCAAATTATGGAATTAGTGTACTTACATTATTCTTATCTATCCTAGCCACTCCATTTTCCAGCTGAGGTAAGTGTATCGATATTTTTAGTTTTTTAATTATTATATACAGTACTTAAATATTTATTTTTAAACTTATTTTTATCAAGGAAAAGATCAAAGAATAAATGCTGAAGAACTTAGGCTAAAAAGAAATAATCTCTCCTTCTTACCCTACAGGGTACATTTTTAAACCATTTTTCTTTTCAGTCCTTTTGGGGCTGTTACCTCAATAATTCTAGATAATAAATATATACCTAGATAATAAATAAATACATACATACATACATACATACATACATACATACATACATACTTTGGAAAAAAAAAAAAACCCACTAGAATCCATTCACTTACATTGCCCTTTCTTTACTTTGTCTCCTCATAGTGTTTTTATTCTTTACAGATTCTGTTGTTAGCTTTATACCTTTGGAATGCATATTTAAGACCTCAAATAAAGGTTGCAACATTTGTGATATCTAATGACTCCCCAATATGATATTGCTATAGGATGATATTATTTACCCAATGCTTTCTTCCACGTTTTATCACCGAGGCGTATCCAGTTTTTCTATTGGTCATAATTTAACTTTTTCATTGCTGAACTATTGGATATATGAGTGTGATGTTAGGAGAGACATTTGAGATAAATGTCTCTTGGATATATGAGTGTGGTGTTAGGAGAGACATTTGAGATAAAGATATACATCTGGGAGCTATTGCGCATGTATATGAGTCTGGGCACTCTGATACTAACATCAGAAAAGGAGACTTAGAAGGAGGGACAAGTGAGGTAGGACAAAAACCTACAAATTTATTAGATGAAAGACGTTGGTGTTTATAAAAACAGTGATTTTCATGGAGTTTGGGAGAGAGGATATTTAGAGCAGTTTTAAGAGAGAATGGAAGGTAAGGAATTGGACACAGGGATTGTGGACCATTTATTTCGGAAGATTGGCTGTAGAATAGGGTTGAGAAATGGAGAAGTAACTGGTGAGGAAAACACAATCAAGAGAAATAGCATTTTAAGGTTTAGAGAAATAAAATCATTTCTAAACCATGATGAATGTGAACATAGAAAGTGAAAAAATTATGAGGTAGAAGAGAAAAAGAGACTAGCTGGAATGATGTCCTTAATGCATAGAGAACATAGAGGATCTAGCGTTCAAGTGGAAAGCATGTCTTTAGATGGGAGCTAGTAGGTGGATAAATAGATAACGGGAGACTGTGAAAATGCCTTTATGATTAATTTGGATTTCTCAATGACATAGGAAATAAGACTACCAACTTATGACTTTGTAAGGCAGGTGAGAGAGAATATAAAATTGTCCTCTAGGAGAATATAGATCCACATCACTACCACCCATAGATTACAAGTGCTCTTGATTTGAAGTAGGATTTCTTTTTGACTGAAAAAAAAAAAAGCAGAAGAAGAAGAAGAGGGAGGAGGAGGAGGAGGAGGAGGAGGAGGAGGAGGAGGAGGAGAAGGGGAAGGAGGAGGGAAAAAAAAAGAAACTACTCAGTTTGGAAGAATATAGTACTGTATTTTAAAAATTTTTTAATGTTTATTATTAAGTGACAGAGACAGAGTGTGAGCAGGCAAGGGGAAGAGAGAGAGGGAGACACAGAATCTGAAGCAGGCTCCAGGCTCTGAGCTGTCAGCACAGAGCCTGACCCGGTGCTCAAACTCATGAACCATGAGATCATGACCTGAGCTGAAGTTGGACACTTGACCAACTGAGCCACCCAGGAGCCCCAGAATTTAGTACTTTAAATAGTTGTTTACTATTTAAAAATAAAAGCCAAAGAATATTTGCAAACAGAGAGGAAACTTTGAAATGACATGTGAACATCTTAACACCTCATATACAGATTATGAGGCTTAATTAATGAGCCTATATCTCAATTGCCAGTAATTTTTTATACAGAGTATATATATTAAAAAAAATAGGGAGACAGGTTGTAGGCATACATCCATGTATGCTTTCAGAAAGACAGAACATTTTTAGTGAACATAAGAATATTTTTTAATGTTTATTTATTTTGAGAGAGAGAGCACATGTGAGCAGGGGAGGGGCCGAGAGAGAGAGAGAGGGAGACAAAGAATCCATACTGTCAGCACAGAGCCCCATACAGGGCTCAAACTCACGAACCATGAGATCATGACCTGAGCAGAAATCCAGAGTCAAACGCTTAACCAACTAAGCCACCCAGGTGCTCCAGGAATATATATATATTTAATTTTTACAAAGCTACTACTTGTATTGGCCTTCTGTCAATAGAATATGTTTCTGTGACTTGCTTTTGCAATAGAAGGAATTGAACTGTTTTGCATAATATGATCTGAACCCTGCCAATGGCCCTTATCTCCTACTATTCTACCCCTGGATCGTTCTGGTCCAGCCACTCTGGCCATCTTGCTATTCTCTGAACATGGCAGGCACCTCCATGGCTTAAGGGTTTATACTTAGGAGGGCACCTGTGATGAGCACTGGGTGTTATATGTAAGTGATCAATCACTACATTCTACAGCTGAAATTACTAATACGGTACATGTTAGCTAACTTGAATTTAAGTAAAAACTTGGAAAAAACAGAATTTGTACTTCTCTCAAGCTGTATATATACTTATGTGTCAGATACTCTCACTTTCCAATTTTTTATTATCATAAATAAAGGACCTATGCTTTCTTTTATTTCACAGAATTTTATCCCCATCAAAAAATGAAATAAATCATTAATTTATTTGTGTATTAACTTTCTCCTACCATGCACATGTATAAAGGCAGGGCTTGAAGTCTTTCTGGTTTGTTGTAATATTCCCAGCACCAGGAATAATGTCTTACCCATACACAGGATTTAATAAAATTATAGAATTGAAAACAATTAAAAACTTAAGTCCTTATAAGATAGTTATCTTTCTTTTTATCATGATTTCTGGCAAACTTACTCAACAACTACTTCTTTTTTAACATCACATGAGGCTGTTCTTTTGCCATATGGTCTGTGATTGGACTGCATTTTGGTTTTGTAACAGAGGCCGTCCTCTGCATATGCCCATGTACATCTTATTATCTGCTTTACAAATTGTATTGTCAAGAGGTTTGTTTCACTCACCATACTTGCAAATTGCTTATGAACAATAATTACTGGGTCTGATTGTTTCTTCCTGTTTCTGATATATGGAAACCTATTTCCTGAACTGCTCTGAGTACTCTGTCTTCTTTGCGTAGCATTCTGTGGTTCCTTGTGGAACATTTTAGTCTCCTTTTGGTAGGAAGAAAACTCCTGTTGGGGTCTAGTTTTTAACAGAGCTGCAAATAGACCTATCCATCCTCATCAAGGATTGGATTCAAGAACTAATTCTATCTTTTAATGTATTGTGTTCTTGTTCTTGTTCCTTTCACTATCTCTTCCAAAAATCTTGGAGACCCTTACTATTCAAGGGAAAAGAACGAGAGGAGTGTTGAAGGCCTCCAGTGTGGAGTTTGGGTTGAAGCTACTTGTTTTCTCTCTACTTCTTTTTATTTGAAGTAAATTCCTACAACATCAACCTTAGAGAGGTTGTGTATTTTATACCCCTCTTCTATAGCCATCATTATCTTTATACTGATGTTTAGTTTAGATGGCATGGTAATATAACTAGTATTTATTCATCTTACAAAGATTGAGGGTGGAAATAGTCCATTCACTTCATAACTTTTAACATATATTTAACTGTTCGAATTGCTCTTTATTAAAATATATTTCTGTTTAGAGGGAAAATTAGAGGGAAGTTAGAGATGAAAAAAGGCAATTTTTGTTTAAAGTATAATAAAACATTTTAAAACTTTGTAACAACGGTGTGATAGGTATAAATCATTATTGATCAGAAGCCCATCCAGAATGTACTATTTGGTTTCCATATCAAGCCCAGTATACTTTATTAATAAAATATTTTACACAATTCAGTAAACATGATTTTCTGAAAGACTAAACTTAAAAGTTTCTTTGGGGCGCCTGGGTGGCTCAGTCAGTTAAGCGTCCAGCTTTAACTCAGGTCATGATCTTGCGGTTACTGGGTTTGAGCCCCTTGTAGGGCTCTGTGCTGACAGCTCAGAGCCTGGAGCCTGTTTTGGATTCTCTGTCTCCCTCTCCCTCTGCCCCTCCCCCCACTTTTGCGTGCGCTGGCTCACACTCTCTGTCTCAAAAATAAACATTAAAAAAAAGTTAAAAGTTTTGTCTTTTTTTCAAATCAAACTACCAACTGTTTAAAAGGAATCTTTCTTTCTTTCTTTCTCTTTCTTTCTTTCTTTTCTTTCTTTTTCTTTCTTTCTTTCTTTTCTTTCTTTCTTTCTTTTCTTTCTTTTCTTTCTTTCTTTTCTTTCTTTCTTTCTTTCTTTCTTTCTTTTCTTTCTTTTTTCTTTTCTTTTTCTTTCTTTCTTTCTTTCTTTCTTTCTTTCTTTCTTTCTTTCTTTCAAAAGAAAAATGTGAAGTTGCCCAGGTCTGCCATTAATTTTAACAGGTGTCATACATTAGAAATCATGTTCAAACAAGCTTGGGAACTTGTTAACATACAACAGTGTCTGACCCTTAATAGGTAGTAAATAAATACTGAATGCAAATTTTTCTGGGAAAACTCAATACTCCGTGTTTTAATTTCCCTCTCTAAAGAAAAAGAAGAGTTGAATGGGGATATCCAGATTAACCTTCAAAATTTTGTCTGATAAAATCATAAGAAATGGTCTAAAAATCTATTCTTGGACCTAATAATTGATAGGTAAATTTTTAGAACTCTGCGCATCTATATAATCAAGTATAGATAATTAAATTAGTTTAATACCAATGAAAATAAGCTTATCTCTGTGTGTGTTTTTTTTCTTTTCAGTTTAAAGTTATAAAAACATTTGCATAATAGTTGTGTGTATTTAGTAGACCATAAATTAAAATATTATCTGACAGCAAACACCAAAGCTCTTTTATTTTTATTGTTTGCTTTGTTTTGTTTATTTAGCATTCTAAAATATAGGTCTATCTGGGAGAATAAGATTTTTCTAAGAGAAAAATTCAGAAGCCTGAAAGTTATGTTGCTCTTCATTCTCCATCATCATGACCTAATGATGTTGTATTCGGTGAAAGTATCACTGCCGATATCTATTTGCTTCTTCTGAATTATAAAAAGCATGTTAAGATTCCTCAGGCTAGAAATTTTATTCTTTGAACTGTTCACAGTGCTGCTGGCCACACACAGAATTTAGATTGCAAGGGAATATTCAATGTTTCACTTAATAGCACTCAGCCTATTGAATATTTAATTATTTTCCTTAAAATGGTAAACAGTTGGAAATTTTTCCCCCTAAAGGGACAGCATTCTTTTTCTATTCTCCTGTAAGCTAATGTGTTTTATTTTAATTGCAACACTTACTATGATCAAAGGAGATTGAACATTTTGTGTTGCTCAATTCCTATTTATTTATAAAATGTTCCTACAGAAGAACAGAAATTTGAGTGGCGATATGTAACACACTCATTAAGAGGCAGTACATCCAAGGACAGGAGTAGTGCTTCTGAGCATGGACTAATAGCTATGCGGCTCATACTCTAATTCTTGATTCACCTCTGCTAGCTGTGTAGTCTTGGGAAAGATCAATGTAAACCTCAATTTTTTCACCATTTAAACTAGGTAAATATATGATCTATTTCATAGGGTTGCAATAAAAATAAGATGAGCTAATACATGTACAATGCATAACATAATTCTTGGGAAAAATGAGTATATAAATATTATTATTTCTCTTATTATATATTATTAATTGATAAATGTATAATCAAAATAACATGGCTATTCTCAAAGAGTACTTTTGGTTCCATTATGTAAAATAACGTCAAAAGAGCTGCACAAAATTCACTTGTGGATTTATCCATTTTATTATAGACTTTGCTGATAAGTTGGGAATGGAGGCTGTGTTGCTAAGACAAGAGTTTTAGAGGATAGGAGAACAATTGATTAAAATTGTAGGCAGCTGATGTAGGAGAAGACGATTTAAAGAAACATGTATGCATATGAATTATAGAGCCTTGAAAAGAAAATATTTTAATGATGACTTTTTTTCTACTTATCATCATTCAAGTTATTAATGATGTAACTATTCTCTGGCTTCTGATGAAGGTTAAAAAAATTAGATCCTTATGTCATATTGTAAAACAATTACTGGCATAGTCAAGGAAAATGAAATTGTGTATTAAAAAAATTTATACCTCCAAATAGATTAGAAATTAAACCCTGAAATTAGATCTATATGAATCTATATAGAATTTTTGAACTGAACAGAGTAGTTCACTTGATAGATCCATGAGTCATGGTATAATGTTAACTGATTCATATCTTGATATTTATTTTGTTTATTCTTCCATTTAATCAAAGATTAAACTTTCAGAAACCTTTGGACCATCCCTTTCTTTCATACTAATCAGTGACTATTGTTCCTCTTTTGTAATGTTCCACATTTTTTTCATTTTTTTTTTAAATTTCCATAGCAACGACTCCAGTGTTTTTTCATTTTGTTTTCTGTTTTTCTCTAATGGAGCTTTACTCTCTGTACTACACAAAAATATATTGGTATCTTGGACATGCTGATATAATGGCACTCATTCAAATACATATTTTTATGATGTTGATCAACATTTATTAAGTATGCAAACAAGCTTTTATTTACCCACTAGAAATTTTACACCACAAACTTCCGTGCAGGAAATGTTACATTACTTTTCAAAAAACCAAATTGCACCTTCTTCAACATCTCCACCTGCCAAATGGCCAAGAAATTCTCTTTGTCATTATTAGGTATCCCTCCTCTCCATTGTTCCGGCGTTCTCAGGGTTGTGTGAAGGTACTGGAAAGCTTCCTTAGTATAGAATAATTTTTGGAGGACACATGTTTTGGTCACCATGAATATATTTGTTAAATAAGGCAACATGTTCACTTGCAGCATGATTATGGTCTTAATGTCATTCTTTGGACAGAAACAGCTTTGCTGAGGCAGAATCCTTCTGAGCTCAGGTTAAGCATCCTAAGTATGGCATATATTGATTTCCTCTGAAGTCTAGTTATCTCCACATGGTCCTGAAGACATCTTTGACTTTTCTCTCTCCTTCAGGACCAGTTGCCTTTTTTGGTCTTAAAATCTATATTGCAGTATTTTTCAGTTCCCCTTTACAGCAGAACTTTTCACTAAAAACAGTTTATGTGTATTTGATGTCTCCACATCCTCTCCTCCTATACCAGGTAAGTTCTCTCTCACTACTTCAATGAAACTGTTTCCTTCAAAGTCACATTGATTATCATGTAACCAAATCAAACTGTAATCTGTTGCTTCTTAACTTGCTTTGCCTCTCAGCAGCATTTGACACATTGACCATTCCTTTTTGAAAAACGTTTTTTTTAAATTTTGCTTTGAAATTGCTGAATTGCATTTTGTTTCTAGAACCTACCCTATCTTTCTTGCAGCCTTACTGATACTCCTTTTCAGTTTTACTTCACTGAAACCTCTACATTTTCAACTTCTAAATGATCTTCCCTCTTTCTGTACTCTCTCTATATATATTAGATACTATGTATTGATTGTTACCCCAAATATTTATCCCCAGCTCTACTCTTTTCCCTAAACTCCAACTTCCTACTGTGAATATCTACTTCAATGCTGTATAATTAAAGGTATTAAATCTGTGTCTCATTATCACAATCTAAATTGAACCATCATTGTTCCATTCAAAACTTGCCTCATTCCACCTGTTTCTCAGATATTTCTAGAAATGAGCACCGACTCTTCTTTTCTTACAAACTGCATGTGTAATCCGTCAGCAAAAGTTGATGATGTAGGAGAAAGGGTTCACATCCCTAGAGTGGTGTTCTTAAGTAAATGACAAGGAATGTGATCCCATATGTAGGTTGAGTGATTGGCCTCAGATAGAAGCAGGAGAAATTCATCCAAAAGGAAGGAAAGGAACATAAATATGGCAGACACAAGTAGGTTGATGGATTTGGTACCATACATGTATGGATGTTACTCTCTAACCGTGGCATACCAAGGGCAGAGTAGTGAGAGTGATGGTAGCATGGACATCACTTGAAAAAAAAAAAACAACCTAAAAACAATAATAAATCCAACTAAACTCTTACCCACTGCCCCCCCCCCCCACACCAAGTGCTGGCAGTTTAAACAATGTCAGTGAAAAAAAAATCTTAGAAAAAAAGGATCTTTTGTCTACGTTTTAAATAAGAGGTTTCAACTTTTTTTTTTTTGTAAAGAGTCAGATAGTAGGTATTTCAGGCTTCACAAACCATAGAAAACACATTAATGAATTAGCACGACTATACCTCAAAAAAACTTTATTTTAAAAGCAGAGAGTAGGAGACATATTTAGAAAGAAGTTATTACAGCTGAAGTCAAAGAGGTTGCTGCTTAGGTTGTCCTCTAGGATTTTTATGGTTTCAGGTCTCACATGTAGGTCTTTCATCCATTTTGAATTTATTTTTGTAAGATAGTGTAGGATGTCAGTGTAAGATGGTGTGAGATGGTGTCAGAAAGTGGTCAGTTTCATTCCTTTGCATGTTGCTGTCCGGTTTTCCCAACACTATTTGTTGAAGAGACTGTCTTTTCCCCATTTGGGCATTTCTGGTTGTTGAAGATTAACTGACCATATAGTTGTGGGTTCATTTCTGGGTTTTCTATTTGGTTTCATTGATCTATGTATCTATTTTTGTGTTAGTACCATACTGTTTTGATGACTACAGTTTGTAATATAAGTTGAAGTTTGGAATTGTAATGCCTCCAGTTTTGCTTTTCTTTTTCAAGACTGCTTGGCTACTCGGGGTATTTTGTTGTTCCGTACAAATTTTAGGATTGTTTGTTCTAACTCTGTAAACAGAAGACCTGAATAGACATTTTTCCAAAGAAGATATACAGCTGTCCAATGGACATATGAAAAGATACTCAACATCACAGATTATCTGAGAAATACAAATCAAAACTACAATGAGATATCACTTCATACCTGTCAGAATGGCTAAAATCAGCAACCCAAGAAATGACGGGTGTTGGTGAGGAGGTAGAGAAGAAGGAACACTTGTGCACTGTTAGTGGAGATGCAAACTTGTGCAGCCACTGTGAAATCAGCATGGAGGTTCCTCAAAAAGCTAAAACTAGAACTACCCTTCAATCCAGCAATTGCACTGCTAGGTATTTACCCAAAGAATACAAAATACAAATTCAAAGGGATACATGAACCCCTATGTTTATAGCAGCATTATCTATAATAGCCAAATTATGGAAACAGCCCAAGTGTCTATTGACTGATGAATGAATAAAGAAGAAGTGGTGTGTGTGTGTGTGTGTGTGTGTGTGTGTGTGTGTGTGTGATGGAATATTACTCAGCCATAAAAAAGAATGAAATCTTGTCATTTGCAACAACATGGTTGGAGCTAGAGAGTTTTATGTGAAGTGAAATAAGTCAGTCACAGAAAGACAAATAACATGGTTTCACTTTTATGTGGCATTTAAGAATAAAAAATGAGAAAAGGAAAAAGAGAAGCAAACGAAGAAACAAAATCTTTCATACATAGAACAGATAGTTATGGTAGCGGGGTGGGTGAAATAGGTGATGGGGATTAAGGAATGCACTTGCTGTGATGAACACCAGGCGTGGTATGGAAGTATTGAATCATTATATTGTACAGCTGAAACTAATTTACACTGGATGTTAACTGGAATTTAAATAAAAACTTAAAAAGCATGTGGCAGGCTAGATTTGGCCCATGGGCCGTAGTTACTAACTTCTAAGCAATTGTGTGCAATAAGAACAGACTCCCTCTCACAATTTGGGCCTTGATAGTAGTATCACTGCTCCCTGGTTATTGCTGTTTACTCAGAAAATAAATTAATATATTTATTATGTAAGGGTGAGAAAGAGGAGAAGATACAGAAAATCTGAAGAGGGAGGAGCAAGATAGGAAGGAGTGACTGAAGAGGATGAGAAAGTAAATGGGCCATGAAAGTATCTAATCGCCTGCTAGTACTACGGGCCCTCTTCTGTTCATTGGTTATAAAGTTCAAGTATGAGGCAGTTAGCATAATATGGTCTCCAGCCACGTAGTGCCGTGTAGGTCCATTCTTGAAGCATATTGAAATTTGAGTTTAACCAGGGCTGAGATTTTCCCTCAAAAGAACAGTGAAGCAGGATACAAAGACATTGAGTAAGTGTGCAAAAAAGTGATCATAACGATTGTTCTGAAATAAAGGAAATAGAAGAATATTGTAGACATGATGGATAAAAATGGCCTGGAAAGATTGAAAATGACTCGCAGGGAGTAGGATTATGAAATTGAAGCTGTAGTAATGACACCGACTTGCATTTTGACCATGGAATTGAATGACGAAGGTGGAGTGGAAGACAGAGCTTTGAAAGGATTTGGAAATATTGTTGGGTAGGATATCCATATGGATATTAAAATAACTTACAAGGATAACTGGAGATGTGGTGGGGGAAATGAAAAAAACAAAGGAAAAAAAAACAAAAACAGAGCTAGAAGAGTAACTGGAAACTTGGTGACAATGAAGAGAAGTAGCTTTTGGGGACATATGTCACATGCTGCAAAGGAATCTCTACTCTCTATGCCCCTCCCTCCCTCCTGCCAATCCCAGAACAGTGTAATATAGCTCTTCAGTTGATTTATGTTTTCACACACACAAGCCAGGGGCAAAGGGCTATCTTTTAAGCAGCTTTTATTTATAATCTTGCTCACAAAAGACTATGCCACTAGAATATAAAATATAAAAAAGTAATAGGGATAATTGAAAAATAAATAATATATTGTTCTATTAGAATATTAATGAAACTTCCATGAAGGAGATACATAGTATATCAGAGGAGTTCAGTGTAAGAAACAGCCACATATTTTAAGGAGAGATGATTTTAATACAGTAAATTAAGTGCTTTCAAAATATGTAGTCAGGTTGGAGGAGTAAGCTGGATGTTGTCCTCCAGGGATGAATGCCAGAACACTACATAGTAGCTATTAACTCTACACAATCAAGAAGTTAGAGGATATAATGACCTCCCTGAAATCACTAAAAGCAAAGACATACCACTGTATCTATGATCAAGTGACCAGGAAGCCAAGGCCAGGAAACTTACTTCCTCGTAAGGAGCTTCCTTTCAGGAGCTGAAAAGTGATTACTGTAATAATGCTGGGAGGTTGATGAGGCAACCTACATTTCTACAACATTTACTCTTGCCAGCAGAAAAAAAGAATCAGCCAAAAGCATCAGGAAATCAAATACCTTGAAGATGTATCTAATTGGTATAATTTAATTAGCATACAGAATTATAGCTGCAAGGGAATCTGGCAACTATAGTTTTAACCTTTCTGTTTTCTTGTGTGATGCAAAGATGAATTAAAAGATTGTGGGAGGTATGCCTGGATGGCTCAGGCAGGTAAGTGTCTGACTTTTGGTTTTGGCTCAGGTCATGATCTCATGGTTCGTGCAATCCAACCCTGCCTTGGGCTCTGCGCTGTCAGCATAGAGTCTGCTTGGAATTCTCTTACTGTCTCTCTTTCTCTCTCACTCTCTGCCCCTCCCCTGCTCTCTGTCTCTCTCAAGATAAATAACTAAAGTTAAAAAAAAAAGTTTTGGGGAATAAACATTGAAAGCCAATTGACCATGTCACACATTGATATATTTTCCCTGGGGAGAGCAAATGATTATTAAAAATTAAAATTTTAAAAAGTTTCCTGTAGTTATTACTCCTACCTAATTTTCCTGTTGTGATTTTGGGATGAAACATGTTCTTAGAAGTCATACTAAGGCATTTCAAACATCCGTTATAAAATAAATGTCCTACATTATCTAGAGGAATTTTGTTTATGAATCATTATAAGCTTATTTCCTAAGGGCTATAAACTTTGTAGTGGTATATGAAAATATTTGAAGACTGTATAAAATGAAAACAATTCCAAAACACAAAATATAAAACTTGCAATTGAAATTAATAGATATTCATTTGGATATCTTCACCGGACATATTTATAATAATTCATTAATTATTCAACTTAATATTCAAAAAGGTCTATTATTATGAAAGCGTATATCAATTCATTTTTTTAAAATTTCCTGAACATTCTTGAATATCCAGGGTAATTTGAGAGAAATTATATCCAACCATGATAAGGTATATCATATAAAAAAACACACAAAATCAATATTATGCAAATCTTATCTCTTTTGGAAAACGAACATGTATGGAATATATTGTTTTGTAATATTGCTATAATTTGGAATATGTGGCATATGGTTGAGTCTATTTTCTTTTTTTTTAAAGATTTTTTTAATGTTTCTTTACTTTTGAGAGAGATAGAGCACAAGTGGAGTTGGGACAGAGAGAGAGGGAGGCACAGAATCCAGAATCTGAACCAGGCACCAGCTCTGAGCTGTCAGCACAGAGTGCAATATGGGGCTTGAACTCACAAATCGTGAGATCATGCCTTGAGACAAAGTCAGAGGCTTAACTGCCTGAACAACCAGGTGGCCTTATTTTTTTTTCCTTTTAAATAAACACTGACATACTACCACATCAAATCAAGTGACTTTTCATCACTTTGTTTCCGGTATGTTCAGCAGCTGACCAGACTCACCTCTGTAACAGCAGTGCTGGCTTTCACACTGCCTACCCCCCACCAGCCCCTTAAGCACCATCTTCAGAGTTGTATTTCTAAATCAGAGATGTGGCCAGATCACTTCCCCGCTTAAAAATCTTGAATGGCTTCATAATGTGCCCAGAATAAGTCCAAGCTCCTTAGTCGATGCCTAGCCATTTTCTCTAGCTAGATTAGCCTTTATACCTTTCCTCCACTAGGCCTTATCCATTCCTGTCTCTGTCTTCACATTTGTAATGCTATCTGCTCTTGGAAAGTTCTTTTTTCTTATTTGGCCAACTACTCTTTCCTCTCTAAATCACTCAGTTCTGTGAGGTTTTATCTCATTATCTATGCCCAAGGTCATCTCTTCATTTTATTTGGCAATTAAAAATAAATAACCAACTAAATGAGTAAGTCCGAGTAATAGAACACATTCCTATACTAAGGACAGTTATTTTCTACCTTTTAATTCTCCATTTGAAATTATGATTTGCAGTCATAATTTTAATAAATAATTACAATAATTTAATCAACTTAAAAAGGTATTTTGGATTTGTGAATGTATTTATTGAAAGATAAATTCTGTATTTTAGGAGCAAGAAATGATCCTTTTATGTTCTTCACTCAAATGATTTAAAAACGAGAAATAATTTAAATTACTCAGGTTGAATTGTGATATCATAGATATTATCATGATTAGAATTAGATATCATATGATATCTATGCATTAATCTGTTACATACAGAAATGACATGGGCATTATTTATTGAGTGTAAGTCATCATTCTTTATGGATTGATGATATTTATAAACTTCCTTCTGATTTAAAAGTGCTTGAACGTGCTGCTGTAAACATTGGGGTACAAGTGCCCCTATGCATCATACAGAGAAAGACAGATACCATATGTTTTCACCCTTATGTGGATCCTGAGAAACTTACCAGAAGCCCATGGGGGAGGGGAAGGAAAAAAAAAAAAGAAGAAAAGAAAGGTTAGAGAGGGAGGGAGCCAAAACATAAGACTCTTGAAAACTGAGAACAAACTGAGGGTTGATGGGGGGTGGGAGGCAGGGAAGGGTGGGTGAGGGGTATTGAGGAGGGCACCTGTTGGGATGAGCACTGGGTGTTGTATGGAAACCAATTTGACAATAAATTTCATATTAAAAAAAAATAAAAGTTCTTAGACTCAGGCGCCTGGGTGGCTCGGTTGGTTAAGCATCTGACTTGGGCCCAGGTCATGATCTCATGGTTCCTGAGTTTGAGCTCAGCATTGGGAGGTCTGTCAGCACAGAGCCTGCTTGGGATCCTCTGTCCCCCGCTCTCTCTGCCTCTCCCCTGCTTGTGCCCTCTCTCTGTCTCTCTCAAAATAAATAAATAAAAAGTTTTTAAAGTTCTTAGATTCAGTTTGAGCTGTTAATGATATTCCTTCACATAGCAGAGACAGCTCTTGGTGGGGTGGACAAGTTGTTGCCAGTATGTTCCACACCCTGAAATTTCTAAAAGTACATCTGAGACAAAAATTTTTAAGTGCCCATTCCTGTTTACTTCTCTCCTTCAAGATGACAATCTTTTTATAAAGATTAAGTTTAGTTTGCTGCATATAATAACATTGCCTAACAGACCATTTCATAGATTTAAGATTCTCTTCAGGAAATAGAACCTAGCAGTTATTTCAAATTTGCTTGCTTGGGTATCTATTTATCTTATCTTGTTTAATCATTTGTTTTTAATGAAATATCCCTGCACAAGGGGCAGACAATTGTTTTAGTTGGCATGTTCCAGGAGGTATCCAAAATTGAACCAAGTGTTTGTCACGGTGATTTTATTTATGTGTTGTAGGCATTTTGAAGAAAATGCATGTGGTAAAGACTATTTACTTTCCCTTTTAAAGAAACACATTTTTTAAAAGTCCAATTTACATTTTAAATGTTAAATGAAGTTTCACCTTAGCAAAAAGCCTCCACAATTTAATCCTTTCACAAAATAAAAAAGAGAAATAAATGATCTATCAAAAAGGGGGGGAGGCAAGGGGGGTATTCTTCATTTCAACTTTTTTCCTTTCCTCTTCGTCTACCTATAAATTATTTTAAATTGTCTTCTCTCCAGTCTTGTGAACTCTCTATGAATGTAAGCATCTTAATATTCTTGTTGTAAGCAGTGCACTTCTATAGGGCTTCTAAAATATAAGTAATTAGCAGTTAATTAAATAAATAATTATAACATAGTCTCACAGTCTTCTGAGTCTTTCTGTGTGGGTCACCTGGCTCAGTAGGTTAAGCATCCGACTCTTGGTTTCTGCTCAGGTCATGATCCTATGGTTTGTGAGTTTGAGCCCAGTGTTTGGCTCTGCACTGACAGCCTGCTTGAGATTCTCTCTCCCCCTCTCTCTCTCTGCCCCTCCCTGGCTCATGCTGTCTGTGTGTGTGTCAAATAAATAAACATCTAAAAAAATAAAACACTTTCTGTGTGAAGTGAGTTATCATTAAAATAAAATTATTATCCAATCTAATATTTAACCTGAACTTTAAATATACCAACAATAAATTCTCTGTATGGATAAGCTTATCAATGATAATGGCAATGCTATTTTACTTATATGGCATAAACATTCTGACTCTACCATTTATAATTTTGCTGACATTGATAATTTCTGTACCCTTTCTGAAACCTTCTTCAGTTTCCCTTTCTGTAAATGGAAAGGACAGAGAAACTGGATAGAATTAAATGAATCAGTCAGTGTAGGAGAAAGAATCATATGAACTGTGAGATACTATTAAAATATTGTTCTTACACATATCATTTTTTTTTATTTTCCAACTGAATTGCATTCATGGATTTCTACTTTAGTTACTACCGTCATCCTAAAAGTTTTTGCCTGTTAAATGTAAATTCTTGGGAATAGTTCCAAACTGACTGGTTCCTGGTATTCCTACTTCTAAAAATAATTATTTAGCTACATTCACTATGCAATTTATATCACACTGATTTAAAATTGCATACAAGAGAGATGTCACTGAAATTTTGCTAAATATTCACTCAAAATTAAAGTATCTGTCCTAGTACTGCCAAAAAGGTTCTTGGAAAGTTTTCTATAAATATACACAATCACAAAGAAATAGTAATCCCCAGTGACTGAGATGTTATTACATTGTTTCTTTATTGAAAATTGACTCAATACACAGTTGTATTTAGAAATTAAAATGATTCTTCGTTATAGTTATGTCCTTTCAATGACTAATTAAAACTAGTCATTGAGAAATCTTCCTTTGGAAAGTATTGTTCCTCCTTTGAAAATTAATGTGTATTATATTTTATTTTCTGTGAGAATTTAAGACTCAATGAGTTTTCCGTATCCTTTACAATATGAAGAAATTATTTTAAATTATTTTCTACTGCAAGCTTAATTGCTTTTGTTTAATAAGGTTTGTCTTACCACTCTTTTCTTTGTTTTAAGTTTATTTATTTATTTTGAGAAAGAGGAGGGGAGAGAGAGAGAGCTCCTGTGAATGGGGGAGAGACAGAGAATCCCAGGCAAGCTCCCCACTCTCAGTGCAGAACCACCAACTGCAACTCAGGAGCCATGAGATCATGACATAAGCGTAAGTCAGAGGCTTAACCAACTGGGCCACCCAGACACCCTGTCTTACCACTGTTTTCAATATAATTTTAATGTTTTTAACCACATATACACATAAGCACATACCCACCTACAAGAACATGCACATCTACACACACATGGACATGTATGAATATATACTAAATATATCTTTATGTCCACCAGCGCCAGCTGCAAAATTTGCAAGTCTCAGTGCAAAATGAAAATGTTGGATTTCCTTTTCAAAATAATTAAAAATTTCAAGATGGCAACAAAAAAGCATGAAACTAAAAGTTAGGCTTTTCTGAGAATGGGGCCCCGTGTGCTTGCATAAACCACACATTCACTAAAGCAGGCTGGGCTGTTCAGATTTTCTACAGGAAAATTGTGCAAACTTAGTAAGTTATGTCTTCCTTTTCCTTGCATCAGTGATACATAGGGAGGAAAAATGATAATAAAATACCAATTGCTGCTATTAATAGTACTTTATGATTATATATATATTGGATATTATATATTATATATATTATATATATAATTTATATATATAATATATATAATATATAATATCCAATATATATATAATTATATATATAATTATATATATAATAATATATATTATTATATATATAATTACATATATATATTATATATTTATATATATAAATATATACATTTATATATGTTTATATATATATATACATTTATATATATTTATTATATATATATATAAATATATATAAATTTATATATATTTATTATATATACTTATATATATTTATATATATTTATATATATATAGAAATATATATATTTTTATATATATATAAAATTATATATAATTATATATAATAATATATAAATATATATAATCCTATATATATAATATATATTATAATATGTAATATATTATAATATATTATGATATATATATATAATATATATATAATATATATATATATATTAATCCTCAAGAGTAGAACATGGATCATGTTTCTATTCAAAAAGATCAATATCTTTGTATCCAACTTTTAAGTGACTTTTCTTACCTATTAAATCTCTGAAGTATAGCATAGCTTATAGGCGAGAAAAATATGTATTTCTTCAAGCACAATTTCCATACTGTACATTCGACACATAGTATAAACTATGCTCTCATGGGAAGAAAATCTTGTAAGAACTTCTGCCCCGTGGAAGGAGTAAACTCTAATCTAGTGACCTAAGTATTCATTTTCTAAACACATTTCTTTGGAGCGTATCCTACCTGTATCAAGAATGGCCTGTCAAAAATGTTTGGGCACTGCTGACAATGGAAAGGAGGCCCTAATATGCAATTTTATATTATAAGCCTATGTAAAAGCAGTTTCAATATGGAGGTGTTCATTAATAGCAGAATTTCATAATTTCAAAAGATTTTTAACAGAAATCCGAGTCTTCCTCAATCAGTTGTATATCACTTTGGTGTTATAGCAAGTGAGCATGGAAGGGGTGGAGGTGGAAAATTAGATGGTAACACATTCTGTCTTGTACCTGGACTTCTTAGCAACAAGAGCATAGGTCATCTGAAAAGTCTTTTCTTCTTTATCTCTGAGGAATTTGTATTCTATTTTTGTCAAGCCTGTTGATGCCATTGTTTTTCATTTCCTCTGGAACTACCCTTTACAGGTAGTTCTTATTTCACAGTCTCTTTACAGTTTTCCACTGGCTTCTTTCATTTTATTTCTATTCATTCCTCAACCCACTCCAGCTTGGGATCAACCATTAGTACTCTACCTAAATTGCCTAAACTACTCAAATTATCTTTTTTTCCTTGCCTTTTTTTTTTACTGTGAGCAGATAACATGAGATCTACTCTCAACAAAAACTTATGCGTATGGTGAAATATTGTTGACTATAAGCTATAAAATATTTTACAGCAGATCTCTAGAAATAGTATTTATCCTTCAGTGACTGGCTTATTTCACTTAGCAAAATGTTCTCAGAGTTGACCTAGGATGTTGCATATGGCAGGAATTCCTTTTTTTATGGCCGGATAATATTCCATTGTACGTATATACCACATTTTTTAATCCATTCATCCATCAATGGACATTTAGGTTGCTTTTATATATTAGCTATTGTGAATAATGCTGCAGTGAACATGGGGGTGCATATGTCGCTTCAGGGTCCTCATTATAATTTTTTAGATGAATACCCAGAAGTTGGATTGATAGATTATATGGTAATTTGTTTTTAATGCTGTAAAGAACCTGCATACTATTTTCCACAGTAGCTGCGCCATTTGACACTCCCACTGATAATGTACATTAATTTCTCCACATCCTGATCAACACCTGTATATTTATTGATTGATTGATTGATTGGATAGCGACCATCCTAACAGATATGAGTTGATATTTCCTTGTGGTTTGGTTTGCATTTCCCTGATGACAGGTGATAGTGTGCATCTTTGCATATACCTGATTGGCCATTTGTATGTCTTTCTTGAAACAAAGGTCTATTCAATGTCCTTTGCCCATTTTTTAAATCCAAATGACTTGGTTTTAGCTATTGAGTTAGAGGAATTCCTTATATATTTTAGACATTAACCTCTTAACATTTATTTATGTTGTTTAAAAAGAATTTCTGATATTCCATAAGTTAGTTTTACACTGTTGGTTGTTTTCCTTTGCAGAAGAGAGTATTTTTTAGTTTTCAGTTTTTTAATGTTTATTTATTTTTGAGAGAGAAAGAGAGAGCACACAATTGGGGAGGGGCAGAGAGCAAGAGGGAGACAGAATCTAAAGCTGGCTCCAGGCTTTGAGCTGTCAGCACAGAGCCTGACATGGGGCTTGAACCCGCAAGCCAGGAAATCATGACCTGAGCTGAAGTCAGCGGCTTAACTGACTGAACCACCCAGGTGCCCCCAAGATGCTTTTTTTAGACTGATATGGCTCTACTTGTCTATTTTTGCTTTTACTGCTTTTTTAAAATAGTACGGTGCCAGCAAACACACACACATATAGACCAACAGAACATAATACAAAGCCCAGAAATAAACCGAAATTTATATAATCAACAGATTTTCAACAAGGGTGTCAATAATACACAATGGGGAAAGGACTTATTTCTTCAATAAGTGATATTGCGAAAACTGGATATCCACAAGCAACAGAGTGAAAATGGATCCTTATCTTATAGCATACCCAAAAATCAACTGAAAATGGATTAGAGACTTAAATAAAGACCTGGATCTATAAGGTTCCAAAAGGAAAATGTAGGAGAAAATTCCATTACTTTGATCTGGACGATGATTTCTTAGATATGACACCGACTTTTTATTTTGTTTGAGTTTTCAGCTAACTTGAGACCCCTGTGAATTTGAAACATGGATAATTCCTTAGCAGTAACATATTCTTACTTTGGTTCCTGAGACATGATTTTTCAGCCTTCATATATACTCACCTCATCCCTTTTACTCTCTCCTCATCTTCCTTCTGACTTCTAAAATATATTCTCCACAGTTCGTCATTTTATTCTTCACTTCTTGCTGGGAAATTCATTTATAATAATGGCTTTAACCAACTTGTCATAAATCTATATTGTAAAAAAAGGAAAGATGAAACTCTTTCTCTCAAACTTTCCCAGATATATTTGTCCAACCACATGCCTGTGATTCTCCCCATCAGGCTTCTTGTGGTCAAACATACAGAAGTACTCGACATTCCTAAACCTAAGCTTCTTACCTCTGTTTGGTTAAATTTAACAGACAGACTTGAATAGCCACTGTGTGTAGGATGAATAGCTATACACCCTGCTCTGCTGGGACATTTAGTCTGGGCCTTTTGTACATGCTGCTCTCTCTGCCTACGTGCTCCTCCACAAACGTTTCCTCTTGGTTAACCCCTACTTTCCTATCCGGTTCCAATACCACCTGCTCCCGGACTCAACCGGACTCCTTAGGGAATCTATGTGAGCCATCCTTTCTCTGGACTTAAATAACAAAATGCGTATTTTCAATATGCCGCTTCTGGTTTGCTGTTCATTTTTTTTTGTTTATATATGTATCATCCTCACTAGACTTCTTCAAGAAACTATGTTCCACTTGTCTTTGAATCTTCAGTGACTCAGCTATAAAAGAGAATAAGGAAGAGCTATAAGAACAGATAAATGGTTTTCAGGACATGGCATTTAAATGAAAACAGCAAAGTAGAAAAAAATAAAGCCTTATATCATGAATAATAAATAATTTTTCATCACTATTAGTTCCTCATGAGAACATGGCTAAGTGTTAGCAAGGAGAACTACTTATTAGAAATGGAAACAGGATAGGAGGAGATAGGTTTGACAGTGCATACTGAAAAGAATAGAGACATATATAAAGTGTCTCTTAATTTTTGTAACATGATTATATACTACAAGCAAGTAGTGCTAAGAGTTCCAAGACTGTAATTGTTTTAAATCCTAATATTTGTGTACAAATATTTTGGAAATATCCCATTTTGCTACACTTCTGTAAACAATGAAAATTTCTTCCAAGGAATTCTCTGTGGCCATTGCCATAGCATTAGCAAGAATGCCAAATGAGATTCAGATTGCATTTTCGCTAATTAGGTTGCTGGGGTGTCTCATTTCCCTATAATATGTAATCATGTGAGAGTTTGGTGGTAATATGTATGATATCCATATCACAAGAGATATTATAAATTGGGTTAGGAAGTATAAAAGCACATTTAAAATTAGATGGTTAACATTAACATTCAGACATCCCAAAGAAATAACATGAGAGGAAAAAAAGCTATGCATATTATCTTACTATATGTAGTATTATCTATGACTGGATTTTCTTCCTTTTTATTCTTTTATGATTATAAATGTGATATAAATTTCATGGTTTACATAGAATCTTACAGCAAGAATAAATAACTCTCTACCTTACATGTGGGAAGTTTATATCCAAAAAGGTTAAGGGACTTTTTTAAAGTCACATAGAGTTTAGGGGCACTAGTCTCAAAATACAAAATTAAAATTTTTCCCATCCTATCAAAAACCTCTCTGACAGTTTAAGATTCTTTCAAGATGTAGAAATTAAAGAAGTACTGGGAAATATGACTTGTGGACTAGACAAAGTGGAGAATGCAGCGTTCTCCAGGTTTATAGCTTTAATAAGGATGTTGATACTCATCAATGACTATGATGGGATGTAGATAAAGAATATTTGAAGTCAACTCCAGTTTTCATGGAAAAAAACTACAGAGAATGAAACATTATGGATGAACAAAAACGTGCAGAAATTTATATGGAAAAGATGAGAGTACATAAGAAGTAGATACAAACATTGGAACTGTATATTTAAATAAATATAAAATTTTAAGAAGAGTGGTTTTCCATTTAAATCCTTTATTTTCTTTACATTCATAGTGAAAAAAGAATTTCTTACTTAAATTATCCTTATACAGAATGCTTTTAGTATATACTACTTGCATTTGACTTGGGTTTGTTTAGGTAATTTTTTATAACTTTTTTTTTTAATGAGCTCTTTGCAAATTGTACATAATTGTTTTTAGATGGATATTCAGTTAGTGTATTCAGTGAGTGAATTAGGAAATTATAAAAAGTCTTCTTATATGAATATAATTTTCATTGGGAAAAATCCACTTAGGATAATTCTAAAAACTGTCTAAAATTCTCTAGTATATGGTGAATGAAAAGAATCGCACAAGTCTTTATCTGAAAATAAGTGGAAATTATCAAACTGCATTTGTTAAAATTTAGGTTTTAATTTCAATGGTATAATACTTAAAATACACAAAGAATGAGTCAAGTGCTGAATTGTTCTTTTGGCCATTTAAAAAAATATTAAGTACAAAATATTAAGTGCAATACAGTATCCTTCGTTTCACATTTGACTTGCATAACATGATCATAAGAGACATAGTGAGAAAAGTAGTCAATGGTTTCTCCACTTTTCTCAAGGGCCTCTCAAATCTTTACAATTCAAATATTTCTCTTCTAGAGCACCTAGTATGTCACCATTGTTTTGCAACATTTGCAAAGTTTACTTTCTAAAATTTTTGCACTAAAGGAGCTATTTGCTAGTGTGAAATGTTGCATAATATTAATTATATAAGTGGTCAGTTCATTAGTGAATAATTTCACGTGGCGATATTGTTTCATTATGTGGAGATTGTCTGAACACTTAACATACCGAGGACTTTCTGAGTGATTAGATGAAACAGCCGCATGTTTCATTCTCCCACCCTTTGGAAGGATTATTTAATCAATCTTTGAGATGTAAACTTGAAATTTATAAAATGGGTAGTCATTTTGAATGTTAGTTGACTTTCTACTTCATAAATGCCAGACTGATACACAAGCAAGCACACTTGTGGATCCCAGCGCTGATCCCTCTAGCCTTCCTCTACTTTCATCTGCAGGAATACACCACCATGTATAAACCAAGGTCAGGCCATATCACCACACGATTACATGTTCATTAATGATCAAGACTATTTTTCACCTAGATATCAATCAAACTATCATCAGAATGCAATCATAATTCTAAGAATAGGAGATGAGTTTAGACAATGATTTACATTAATAAATAATCTACTTCAGACGCTAAGCGTTTTAATTTGCAGTAGAGATCTTAATGGGGGAAATGTAAGCTCCAGGAATGGATTCAGAAACTTGTTACTTAGAAAGGTCAAGAAAAGGTTTTTCTTCATTGTTACCACACTCCTAAACTGTGTAAATGAGATACGCAGGTAAAGCTTCCTTCAGAATTGTAGGTATTAGTCCTAAGGAATCGGGCACAGTCATTATGAACGTCTATATTTGGTTTTAGCGCATCCAGCGGCTTTATTGTGCATCTTATCACTCCCAGTTTTCTCTTTTCTCATTGTTAAGGTGACAATATAATTTATTGTTCAAAGTAGGACAATTCTGAGAATGATATGAGATACTATTAATAATGACAGAGACACAATAGGCATAAACTAGAACCGTCCAGGGCAAGGCAGGACTTGTGGTAATTCTCCTTTAAATCTTCCATGCCAAGCTCTACCCTTTACTTTTCAGGAAAATCTGCCTGCAGCTATTGATCATTTTAAAGTGATGTAAGTATTATCTTAGTGGAGAGTTTTAGCATTTTTTTTTAGCATTTTTAACAAAAGACTAAAACCTTAAAGAGATAAAGCTCCATTTACATATTTCCAAAAATTGTCCAGAGAGGGAGTTTGCCATAAATGGTGCTAATTAAATGTTTGCTTCCCTACCTATTACTAAATTTGGTATCCTGCAAGTTTTCAGAAGTTTCCAGAAATAATGTGCTCTTTTATATACAGTGTTTTCTTGTATCCACATTTACACACTCCTTCCCTTCAAGTAAGTTTTGCTAGCGATAGAAAACTCCCCAATGGCTTATCCGATTATTTTTGCCTAACATGAAGTCTTATGTCTCTGCTAGATTTTATCCCCACTGGAGGCTCCCTTAACTTTTCTAAAAGTAACCATAAGAGGTAAATGTTAACAATATTGAAGTACTTTAAAAATTCTAAATAGAAAACAATCATAATTTGAAATCAGCAAAACTGTACAAAACTGATTCAGTTATTTTCATGATCCTATTAGATTAAAAACAAAAAAGAAGAAGCTCTAATTTCTGTCAGGGAACTAGGTGCCAGCATGGGTCCAAGGATACACCCTCATTCTTAACCAACAAAAATATATTCATTCATTCATTCATTCATTCATTCATTCATTCACCTATTTATTCAACAGAGTTGACTACAGTCTAGTGCTACGCTAGAAATACGAAATGGAAGACAGCATAGTTTCTATTTCATAGCCCAGCAGGGGAGATGAGTACACAAACATAGAATTACAATATTATAGAATTAATCAAAACTGTATAGAGCAATAAAGATAAAAACACTGAAGAACACCAAAAAGGATTTAGTCTTCTGGAAAATCTTCACAGAGTTCATAGAACACTGGAATCTTGAATCATGAGTACAATTATTAAGCAGAGAAATGGAGAAATGATACTGTGGGCTGAGTTCACACAGAGGCATGAAAGCATAGAGTGAAATGTGATATTCAGGAAGCTGTGGGAGGTACATGTGACTAGAATTGCTAGAACCCATGGTGTGGTGCCTGGTAAGGCAGGCAGGTCAGAGTGTGAGTGGACCTAGATAACATGGTAAGGAGTTTTCACCAAGAGTTACCAAGATCTAACAAAGATATTTATGAATAAAGCTTTCTGTTAGTAGTATAAAAAGCATTTGTAAAAATATGGGGAAAACATGTTGAGGGCCCAGGGGAAGTCCATCTGTGACAAGAACATTGGTATTTAACTTGTCCAAAAGCAATGAGACCATTTATTCATTTATTCTACATGTATTGTATACTTCTATGCCAAATATTGTGCTAGCTGCTGGGCATCCAAACAAGAAGTAGGCTACTAAAGGATAATTTAAACAATAGAAGACTGGAACACAATCTCTTTTTATAAAACTGAAAATTGAGATATACTCTGTTTCCTGCCTACCTTGGTTCTTGGGGTATGTAATTTTAAACTTTTTAGATTTTGATAATGCATTGATGAGGATTTATTTTAAGCTCTTAGCCTACAACTAATTCCGGTCCGAAAGCCAAAGATGGATGATAAATCAATAAAAACAGTAAAATGTGTTAGGATGTTCTTGGCAGATTTCTCTGTAAGGTGAGTGAAGGCGTGACAGTGATCAATATTAGAGCAGCTGTGCCTGAAACATTCATTTTCCTAAAATGACTTTGACCCAACAGACCCAGACTTCTCATTCAAGGAAAGAGTTGATGGCAAGTTATGATCACCTTTTAGCAACCTGCAGGTTTCAGCAAGTATTGGTTTGAAGGTTTTATCCTACACCTGGACTATAAGCGACTTGTCAGCAAGAATTGTACCTTCCATTATCTTCTTCTTCAGTCTAGAAAACAGTGATGTAACATCAAATTATAGAGTTTAGTCAAATAAAGTTAAGAAATGGGTATCTGGGATATGAGTACAGAATACTTCCACTTAATACCTAGATGAAAACCTCTGATCCCAGATTTTGTTTCATCATTGGCAATCTAGGACCTCCCATTGAAATGTAATATACTTGAGTTGTTTGTTTGCTGGGTTGTTTGGGGCAGACGAAGGACAAACATAGACCTAATTTTCTCTCCACTCACATTGTGATTTACTAACTTTCTTAGGGTTTTCTGTATGTTTGCTTTAATTCTCAGCAGTCTTTAAATAACCATTATCTACCAAACTTCAGCTCATATTTCATTGTATATAGGACAAGCTAGATTCATAGAATAAGGGGAAGGTTTTGGTGGAAATTATTTTATTTTTTCACTCAGCTATTTCTTTCAGAGTTGGATATTTTTGTTCCAGAAAACAATTTATTTTTTTTTTGAATGGTCTATCATTCCTCTGAATCAAATAACTCACTAAATCATTTGATTTTGGAATATTAATCTTAATTCTACTGCAGAAATCTTATCCTTTTAATTTTGAAGAGTTATAACAGCTCTCTAAACACTTAAAAATTTCATAACCTTCTAGATTATTTGTTTCCACTTTACTAGTATTTAACAATGGCCTTATCTCATAGCTACTCCATCTACCTGCTCTCCCCCACATATTACCCCCCTTGCTTTTATTTCTTCATCTAAAATATGCATGCATACCACGTGGCTGGAACTGGAGAGTGTTATGCTAGGTGAAATAAGCCATACAGAGAAAGACATACCATATGTTTTCACTCTTATGTGGATCCTGAGAAACTTAACAGAAACCCATGGGGGAGGGGAAGGAAAAAAAAAAAAAAAAAAGAGGTTAGAGTGGGAGAGAGCCAAAGCCGAAGAGACTCTTAAAAACTGAGAACAAACTGAGGGTTGATGGGGGTGGGAGGGAGGGGAGGGTGGGTGATGGGTATTGAGGAGGGCACCTGTTGGGATGAGCACTGGGTGTTGTATGGAAACCAATCTGGTAATAAATTTCATATATTGAAAAAAATAAAAATAAAAAATAAAATAAAATATGTATGCATATATATATATAATACATATTTGTGTATATTTATACATATATACATATTTATAAATTTGTATATTTGTATGTGTATATATGTGTGTGTGTATTTCTGTGTGTGCATAGATATTTATATATCTATATCTATATCTATCTATCTATCTCTTTTCTCCCTCCCCTTCTCTTGATTTCTCTATTTCCTCTTTCCTTTCCTCCTTCTTCTCTTTCAGGACATTTAGCTCACATACATACATTATTTTTCTTTATTTTTTAAACTGTAATTTATAATGTTAATTTACTTGATCCCCTCTGCCATTCCCAAGTGGTCAATTTTTTTATTTTGTTAAGATTTCCTCCAAAGGCCTAGCTTTTGATTCATTTGTTTTACTGTTCAGTACAAGGTGTTCTAGCTCTTTCTGGGTGTGCAGCGACTTGGCAGTCTTCCATCAAGCTTCCTCAGGCAATATCAAAAGAAAACTCCTGGAGGAGTAATAGTGATTAAATGCCCAGACTACATGTACATTTTCTCATGTCCGTAGCACTCTGGAGAGATTAATTAAGCCTCACAGTACCCTTCTGCGATATTATTATCTGCATTTTACCTGTGCAGATCTCAACACAGGCGCTAACGTTTTGCCCAAAGTTAAAGGAAAGTGTAGTTTCTTACTGGGATTAACATTTAATTATTGTTTAAAGTCAATATTGGTTTTTTGCTACTATATCTCTCAGTGGTGTTCTCTCTCTCTCTTTCTGAACAAAACTAACATAAGTTCATTATTATGATATTAAAAGCTGTTTTCGTAATATGATGTTTATGAAAGTTGTAAGTATAGGTATTATTAGAGTTTATTACTTCAATACCATTGCCTTATAATTTACATTTACCTACTTTTTATTTCTCCAGTTTTCCTTATTAGCGTTGTTCAATCCATTTTTGTATAATTGAGCTTTATCCTTATTTTTAATTGTGCAGTCTACGTTTATAAATAGTGTGTACCCTAATTAGCAGGCTTACCTAATTTTTAAATTTTAAGTTTTTATTTTAATTTCAGCTGGTTAACATACAGTGTTCTATTATCTTCAGGTGTACAATATAGTGATTGAACATTTCCATACAACACCTGGTGTTCATTACAACCAGTTCCCTTCTTAATCACGTATTTAACCCATCATTCTACCCTCCTCCTCACTGGTAACCATCAGTTTGTCCTCTATAGTTAAGGGTCTGGTTCTTGGTTTGCCCCCCCCCCACTCTCCTTTTTCTCCTATGTTCATTTGTTTTGTTTCTTAAATTCCACATAAGAGCTTTCGAAATCATATGGCATTTGTCTTCCTCTGGCTTATTTTGCTTAGCATTATACTCTCTAGCTGCATCCATGTTGTTGCAAATGGCAAGATTTCTTTTTTTTTTTTTTTTTATGGCTGGAAAATATTTCCTTCTATATACATCTATCAGAGGATACTTGGGCTGCTTCCATAATTTGTCTATTGTAAATAATGCTGCTTTAAACATAGGGGTGCATGTATCCCTTGAATTAGTTTTTTTTATATGTTTTGGATAGATACCCAGTAGTGCCATTACTGGATCATAAGGTAGTTCTGTTTTTAACTTTTTGAGGAACTTCCATGCTGTTTTCCACAGTGGCTGCAACAGTTTGCGTTTCCATCAACAGTGTAAGAGGTTTCCCCTTTCTCCATATCCTCGTGAACAGTTGTTTCTTGTGTTTTTTTATTTTAACCATTTTGACAGGTTTGAGGTGACATCTTATTGTAGTTTTGATTTGCATTTCCCTGATGAAGAGTGATGTCGGATATTTTTTAAAATGAGATCCTTTAAGATTTGATTACTAGAAGCACTGATGTGGTAGCCTAGCATAGTAGCATCAGGTTTCTGTAATGGGTACTTTCTATTTCATGTCACAAAGGAAAAAAATGTTAATAATACTGCCTCAACTGGATTATTTTTAATTAATTTTTATTGTTTTAATTACTACGGCTTTGTAATATAGTTTGAAATCAGAGAACATAATGCCTCAAGCTTTGTTCTTCTTTCTCAAGATTGCTTTGGGTATTTGGGATCTTTTTGTGGTTGCATACAATTTTTAGAATTGTTTTGTCTATTTCTGTGAAAAGTGCCATTGAGATTTTGATAAATATCCATACCTTGCTTTGGGTAATGTCAACATTTTAACAATATTCTTTTAATCCATGAGCTTGAAATATCCTTCCATTTATTTGTACACTATTCACTTTTTCATCAGTGTCTTACAGTTTGCAGTATACAGATCTTTTACTTCCTTGGTTAAATTTATTCCTAGGTATTTTATTTGGGGGGATGCAGTTGTAAAGGGGATTGCTTTCTTAATTTCCCTTTTTGATAGTTTGTTGTTATTGATAGTTTGTTGGTAGCGTATAAAAACAACAGATTTTTGAGTATTGATTTTGTATCCTACAACTTGACTGAATTTGTTTATTGGTTCTAACAAATTCTGGTGGAGTCATAGGGATTTTCTGTATGTAGAGTCATGTCATCCACAAATATTGATAGTTTTACTTCTTCCTTTCCAATTGGGATGTCTTTTATTTTTTTTTTTCTTACCTAATTGTTCTGGCTAGGTCTCTCAATACCATGTTGAACAAAAGATGTGAGAGTGGTCATTCTTATCTTATTCCTGATATATGAGTATGATGTCAGCTATGGGCTTGCCATAAATGGCCTTTATTATGTTGGGATACATTCCTTCACTACCAGTTTTGTTGAGGGTTTTTATCATAAATGGATATTGAATGATTTTTCTACATTTATTGGGACGATTACATGATTTTTACCTTTGATTTTGTTAATGTGGTGTATCACAGTGATTGATTTGCAGACGTTGAACAATCTTTACATCCCTGAAATAAATCCCATTAGATCATGATATATGATCTTTTTAATGTGTTGAATGTGGTTTGTTAATACTTTGTGAAGATTTTTACATTTATGTTCATTAGGGTTATTAGACTGTAATTTTCTTATTGAATGATTAAATTGATTGTTTTTTTGTTGTTGTTTATTTTTCTGGCTTCAGAATCAGAGTAATGCTATCTATGTAAAATGAGTTTAGAAGCTTTTTCTTTTCTTCAATACTTTGGAGGGGTTTGCAAAGGATAGCTATTAAATCTTCATTGAACATTTGGTAGAATTCACTAATGAAGCTGTTTCTGGTCCTCAACTTTTATTTGTTGGGAGGTTTTTGATTATTGATTCAATCTCCTTGCATCTGTCTATTCAGATTTTTTCTTTCTTTGTGATTCAGTCTTGGATGCTTGCATGTTTCTAGGAATTTATTAATTTCTTGTAGGTTGTCCAATTTGTTGGCATATAATTGTTCATAGTCTCTTATGATCCTTTGTATTTCTCTATCAATTGTAACTTCCCCTTTCAATTCTGATTTTATTTATTTGAGCCCTCTCCTTTTTTCTTATTGAATCTAGCTTAGGTTCATTAATTTTGTTTATCTTTTCAAAGAATAGGTTCTTAGTTTTGTTGATCTTTTCTACTTTTTCATATTTATTTCATCCACTTTCACTCTGATCTTTATTACTTCCTTTTTTTCTACTAATTTTGGGCTTTGTTCTTCTTTTACTAGTCTGTTTAGGTATAAAGTTAAAGAGTTGGTTTCAGATTTTTCTTGTTTCTTGAGGTAGGCCTGTATCACTATGAAGCTACCTCTTAGAACTGCTTTTGCTCTATCCCATAGACTGTGGTATATGGTATGTCCATTTTCATTTGTTTCAGGGTAATATTTTATTTCTCCATTGACACATGGGTTGTTTAGTAGCATGCTGTTTAATCTTCAAATATTTTTTTATTTTTACAATTTTCTTTACATGAATGATTTCCAGTTTCATACCTTTGTGTTTTGAAAAGATGCATGATATGCTTTCAATCTTTTTAAGATTTATGGAGACTTGTTTGTATCCTAACATTTGATCTATCCTAGAGAATGTTTCATGTGCACTTGCATATGTATATATATATTATATATATATGCAATATAATATATTATATATAATATATATATATACATATTATATATACATACATAATATATATAAAATACATAGATACATAATATATATAAAATATATACAATATAATATATGTATTCGTTGTGTGTGTGTGTGTATATATATTATATGTATATAATATACACATACACATATATTCTGTAAAATATACATGCGATACACTAGGGTTTAACGTGTCATTTAGGGCCAATATTTTCCCATTGATTTTCCATCTGGATGATACATTGATGTAAGTGGGTATAAAGTCCCCTACTATTTTTATATTACTGTTGATCTCTCCCTTTCAGTCTGTAAATATTCACCTTTTATATTTAGGTGCCTCTATGTTGAGTGCATAAGTATTTACAGATGTCATATCTTCTTGCTGGATTGACTACCTGTGATTATGGAATGCCCATCCTTGCCCTTATTACACTCATTGTTTTAAAGTCTGTTTTGTCTGATATAATAGTAATTACCCTGCTTTCCTATGGTTTCCATTTGTAAGAAACATCTTTTTCTGTCCCTTCAGTTTCTGTCTATGTATCTTTCTAGCTGGGGTGAGTCTTGTAGGCACAATATAGATAGGTCTGTTTTGCTGTTTTCCCATTTAGCCACTCTATCTTTTGATTAAAGAGTTAATCTATTTACATTTAAAGTAATTATAGATAGGTATGTACTTATCACCTTGTTGTTAATTGTTTTCTTACTGTTCTGTAGTTCCCCTCTTTTCCTTTCTTCTTGCTATCTTCTCTTATGGTTTGATGTCTCTCTTTAGTGCTTTGTTTAGATTCTATTCTCATTATCTTTTGTATATCTAGTATAAGTTTTTGCTTTATGGTTACCATGAGACTTACATATTGTCAGCCTATATGTGCATATTGCCTATATATATGTGTGTGTGTGTGTGTGTGTGTGTATGTACATATATGATAAAATAGTGTGTATAAGATATATATATATATATATACATATGATACATATATAGTATATATAGTATAGTATATATAGTATATATATATAGTATACCTATGTATAGTATACTATATATCATACATAGTATGCACATACTATATATATATGATGTGTGTGTATATATAGGCTATATGCACATATATGCACATACTATATATGATATATAGTATACACATACTATATATTTATGATATGTGTGTGTTTGTGTGTGTGTATGTGTATATATATATACTACACATCAATGTATAGTAAGTTGATTCCAAGTTAAGTTTGAACATATTCTAAAACCTACATTTTTACTTCCCCCTCCCATATTTTATGTTTTTGATATCACATTTGGCATATTTTTATTTTGTGTATCCCTTAACCAATTGTTGTAGTTATAATTATTTTTGCTGCTTTATTTTTTAATTAACCTTCATTCTAGGTTTACAAGTGCCTAGTCCATTATCTTTATTATTTATTTTCCTTTACCAGTGTGATATTTACTTTTGTATGTTTCCTTCCTTGTTACTAATTTCTTTTCAGCTTAAAAAGGCTTCTTTAATATTTCTTATAAGGCCAGTTTAGTGGTGATGAACTTTTTTAGTTTTTGTTTGTCTGGGAAACTCTTTATCTCTGCTTCAATTCTGAATAATAACTTTGACAGGTAGATTATTCTTGGTCTAAAGATCCCAAGGACTGGGGTGACTGATGTGGGACTTGAACTTCTCACTCCTCAGTGATACGCTTGTTTTTGTGAGATCCCTCTCACTTATGGGTTGTTGAACAAAGGGGAGGTTTCGGCAAGATCGTATCTCTACCTCTTCTACCCATCTCAGTATGACCTTCTTATCCTTTTGTGTGGAGAAGCTGTGCAACTAGTTTTAGAGAGAATTGTTCAAGTCTTTTTAGAGGAATTGTTCTACATATAGCTATATTTTTGGTGTGACCATGGGAGGAGGTGAGTTCTGAGTCCTCCTACACCACTATTTTGAATTGCCCCCCTTCGTAATTCTTATATTCTTTGTTCATTGTTTTGGAACTTTATATTACATCTGTTTTTATTGTTTAATTTCACAAACCATTCATCTAATAAATTTACTTGTACTGTTAGGTTGTCATAATCAGTTTATTGTCTTGAGAGCACTTTATCTAATCTTAATGGAGGGGAATTAGGGCTCTAGCTGACAAGGCTTAATGCTTCTAAATAATCTGCATTTTCTATCACATGACTACCCCCAATTAACGATAGTGTTAATGCCTTTTGTTTTTTATGATAAACAAGAAACTGCTTGTCAGAAAAGGAAATTAGCACTATACCAGATAGTTTCAAATTGATGCCAACCCAAGAGCTTATGGTCTGGAAAATACAAGTAAAATTTTCAATATTGAGATTTAATTATCTGATTTTTTCAATATTACTTTTCTGGTCAATGAAATGGCTTCTAGTGTAGGGAACCCACATTTTAAACTATTTAAAAATAGCATTTAGATTCCAACAGGGTTTCACTATTGCATTTCACTTTGAATAAGATTTCAGTGAAGTGTACTTATTTCAGAAAAGTAATATAAAATAGACTAATGCTATGAAATCAATCCTAGATCTCAAAAATCATATGTTGTAAAATAATACAATGGTAGTAGTGTAAAAATTAAAACAGGTTTTGACTATCATTTTTAATTATATATATATATATATATATATATATGTATGTATATGTATGTATGTATAATATATATTAGCCTCTGTGTCATACACAGGCACAGAGGCTAATATATATTATACATACATACATACATACATACACACACAAGCTGATAGTAAACATTTTTTAAGAAGCCAATTTTCAAAGTAGGGAGGAAAATCATGCCATTTCTACTCAATTATTAAGAATCTTGAAGAAGTATGTACTATCCTCCAAGGATAGTCCTTGGAGTTTAAGTGCTCAATCATCCCCTTTGTTAGTTTAATTCAACAGAAAATATCTTGTTCACATGCTAAATAGAGTTGGAAACAAGCCACAGAAAATTATGATTACTCAATAAAAGAAATCCTTTATGTTGCCCTGTTCATAATTTTATATCTGTAGCACTGCAACCCATTAATTATAGTCAGTTGTTGAAAAATCAGATACAGTCCACAATTTATCTCTTTGACAAATTGTTGCCGGGTATTTCATATGCAGCCTTAATATTGTATATGGAAATCTCACTGAAATGAGATGATTAGTCAAAATAATTATATATATTTTTATATACAGTTTTAGTTTGGACTCAATATATATTTTAAAGTAAGAAAAAAATCAGATTTAATAGCATATGAGACTTTTAAAAAGTCTCATTTAATAGAGACTCATTTAGTAAAGTCTCATTTAATAGAATATGAGACTTTAAATTTTTTTAAATGTTTATTTTTGAGAGAGAGAGAGAGAGAGAGAGAGAGAGAGAAACAGAGCATGAACAGAGGAGGAGCAGAGAGAGACAGAGACACAGGATCCGAAGCAGGCTCCAGGCTCTAAGCTGTCAGCACAGAGCCCTATGTGGGGTGCATATGAGACTTCTTATACTCTACATTTTTTTAAATTTAAAAATACCTGAAGAATGATGGCAAACAAATTAATTTAAGTAGCACAGTCATTTTGTTTCTAATTTTTAATTTCCTGATTTGGGTATTACCTAAAATGGGGAGTAAAGTGAGCTTTACTCAACCACTTTCCTTGAATCCCATCTTCTTCGGTTCTTGTCTTTATCCTTGCCATATAGCATCATTTTCTGTCCAGTATTATTTTGCATTAAACTTAATGTCATGCATCAATTATCATCACATCATTTTTTTTCTCTACAGTTTTTGCTCTAATTTAATGAGCGATTTATAATATTTGGATTACCTTCGGCCACTTTATTGTCTTAACTGTACAAATAAAGGTATAGGAAAAAGAAGAATTTCAAAATAGTAAAGACTAAAATTATGTTGGTTGGATGAGCAATGCTTCTTCTAAAATGCAAATTGAATATAAATTCCACATCAAAACAACAAACACTGCTGTCCGTATACCCATGCAGCAGGCACTCTGCTCAGTATTAGGCTTACAAAGATATGTCACCCTTTCTTTATATCTATACCTTCTTCACTTACCTCCCTGTCTCAGTCCATTCTGGCTGTTATAACAAAAATAGCATGGAATAGGGAGCTTATAAACAACAGAAATCTATTTCTCACAGTTCTGCAGGCCGGGAAATCCAAAATCAAGTCACTGGTAAGTTTAATATCTGGTGAAAGCACTCTTCCAAGTTGTAGATGGTCAATGTCTTGGTGTGCTCTCATGTGGACGAAGGGGCAAGGGAGCTCTTAGGAGTGTCTTTTATACGGAGACCAACCTCATGACCTTCCAAAGGCCCTTCCTCCTGAGGCCATCACTTTGGGGATTAGAATTTCAACATATGAATTTGGGGAGGGGGAGACACAAACATTTAAACTATAGTACCCTTCCCTGCTTTGCTATTGCTTTCTTGCTCTTCCTGAAATTATCTTGATTGTTAGCCCATATTATAGCTGTTTGCTAAATACTAAGAATGCATTTTAAGCCTAGGAGGATGTGGAAATGATGTGCCAGTTAATATCAGTGGCCTAGCCCATGTAAACAATACTTATATAACCATTATTAACATCTCTCAACAGGAAGTAGCAGCCTGCATCCTCGAAACAATCATACACAGGTTATAGTTTCCTATTTCTTGTCCTTTGATGCCTAAGTCTCATTTCACAAGTTCAAACTTAATAAGAACGAAACATTTTATGAATTGAAATCCAAATTAACTCAAACTTTATAACTGACATACCAGTTAATTGGAAAGAAATGCTTGGGAACATTTTGTCTTTGTTCTAAGTTAGGTATGAAATTTGGAGGTACTATATCTTGATGTTGCAAAAGCAAATAAAAGTAGCTACTGGTCAGTTTTCCTTTTAATGTATACAAAAGAAAGTAATATATTTTGGTTGTGTTAGAAACTATTCTGTATTAGTATTTTATGCAAAAATAATTTTGATTTCATGGGTTTGGGTTTAATCAGCTTCCATTTGAATTACTATGGGATGAATTAAGGCACTAATTAACATCCACATTTCCTTTTAAGAGTTAACGTTATTTTAGATAGTATTAATTATATGGTATATCTACCTCCAGATCTATGCATGTATCAAAATCTTTACCTATTTGCAGTGTCTTACTGTTACTGTAAGTGAAATGGCAATGCTTCTATGTAAGCCAGTCCTTCTACCCAGTACATTAAATCCCACGTCTTCTAGTTTGATCCAACCAGTCTTTCCTCCTTCTCAGGTGCAATCAAATTTTCTCTTTGGGATAACTCTCATGACTGTACAAACATGGATTTATTTTCCCTTCATAAAAAAAGGGGAAAAATGTTATTTGACCCTGCTTCCCCCGCACAGCTATTGCCCCATATCTTTGCTTCTCTCTGCTGCAAAATTTGAAAACAAAGTTTGTCAATTTGGCTTATCTCTGATCTCTATTTCCCATAGTCCCTTAAAACCTATTGTGTCAAACATTGTCACTACCACTATGGTACTAAGATTTCTCTTGTCAAGGTCAAAAATATCCTCCACACTGTTATGTCTAATAGAAGATTCTCTGTACACGTCTTACTTGACAAATCAGCCATATGTAACTCAGTGTTAAATGTCCACTTTTTCTCTTTATTCCACTGGCTTCCAGAACATTACACTCTCTGGGTTTTCCTCCTACCAAACTATTTTCTCAGCCTCCATGTGATCATTTAATGTTAGTGGTCCTTTGTCCTCTTCTCTTCTCTAACTCACTACCTCAGTGATTTCATCTGGTTGTATGTTTTAAATATCATCCATGTGTCAAACTTGTATTCATGTTGGCATGTCCTGCTAGAGCTCCAGACACTCAGCTGCTTTCTAGATACTTCCACTTGGACACTTAACAGACTTCTCAAACTCACCTGAGTTGATTTCTTAGCAAACTGCTTAACCTACAGTTTTCTCCATCTTGGTCGATGGAAATTCCAACCTTCAGTTGCTCAAACCAAAATTATTGGTGACACCTTTGATTAACCTGTTTCTCTCATCTTTCTCTTATTTCATCTATCAGCAAATACTGTCAGTTCCACTTTGAAAATATGTTCACAATTCAATCACTTATCACCACCTTCACCGTGAACACGCTGGTCAACCCATCGTCATCAATCACCTAGATTGCCCCAATCATTTTTTAATTGATTTCACTGCTTCCATCCTCTGCCCTCCTCAATACACAGCCAAACCAATCCTTTCAAAACTGAAGTCATACTGCAGCCTTTTTACCCGTCTTCAAACACTCAGACATACTCTTTCCTTAGGGCCTTTCCCTATTATGTGTATGCTAACCACCACATCTTTTTCAAGTATTCGCTCAAATGTCATTTTTCAAACAGACCTGCTTTACCCACTGTATTAAAAATGGAAACCCATTTACTCTTCCACAATTTCCCCATTCTCCGTTTTTTCATGCATAATACTTACTACCTTCTAATATACTATAAAATATCATCGTGTTTATGCTACATGTTCTGCCTCCCTTCACTACAATATAAGATCCAAACATACTGGAATTTTTCTTTTTCTTTCTTTCTCCATCTGGTGTGTGTGGGGGGTGGTGGTGTGGAGAAAGGTTGGGAGGCTCTTTTTTGTTCACTGCTATGTGAGCAATACTTAGAGCACTACCTGGCACAGAGTGGGTTGGAGTACAGTTCATATTTATTGAATAACAGAGTTAATGTTCTTAGTACGTGCTTGGCAATATTCTGTGTTGATTACTGGATGTAATTTTTCCAATAATTCCGCAAGGTGGTTATTATTATTTTCCTTCTGGTACGGATGATAAAACTGCATCTGTGAATTTAGGTAATGTATCCAAAGTTACACAGCAGTAGCAAAGATTAGATTTAAACCCAACTTATTTTACTCCAAATCCTGTGCTTCTAATCTCGCCTCCCTCCCATCTTTAGCAGTAGCTCATCATTGCATGTAAAAGCTGTATAGCGAAGTACGTTGTACTCTGAAAACAAGGTTCCTGTGATACTCAGGGAGAATAATAGCCCTACTTCTTGACAAGAATGAAAAGTCATTGTTGTGGACATTCGATGTGTAGAATTTATCTTACACTCTAATGAAATATATCAACTGAGCCATTTGCTGCCTTCATGAGTTTGAGATGTGACATGTCAGACCTAATATACTCACCACAATAACTAGCAAATATGGATTGAAATGCTTGAGAGAAATGTACTGAACTATTTTGACCCATTGGTGGCACAGTGATAAAATAGTTTCTTAGGAAATGGGCATAGCAGATATTATGTCACTTTTGGTGAGGGAATTCATGAGAAGATGAGTAATTGCCATTCTTAATTAAGAAATATGTAATATTAGTGTTTATTTTTCGTATCTTCTCTGTTAATATTTCCTCCAATCTGGACAAGGGATTCTATAGGCTTAATTAATGATTAGTGCATTACTAGATTTTCAGATTTTGAACTAATAACTACATTTTATAGATGCATTTACAGATATGTTTTTTTACCCATCGACAAATGGTTAATGTTACTCACAAAAATATGTCATCTGAATGTTTCTAAATTACTAACTTGAGTTTCTGTTTTAGCCCTATTAAATTGTATATGTTTAGAAAAATACAAAACAAAAATCCAACATACTTTATGATTTTTTCAATCTTTACTTAAGAAATGACTCATTTTAATACTCATATTTCAGTTATGACACATGATCTGTTTTATTATAATTATCATCACTATTATTACTTATGCTAGTATTGTTTTTATAGCTTATGAATAATGATTTATTTTAGATGAATGATTTAATCAGAAAATTTGAAAGAATGATAAAAAAGACATATACTGTCCATCTAGATTTATCAAATTTTAAGGTTTTGCCATATTGACACACATTCTTTCTTCCCCCCACACACATATACACACACACATACTGCACACATACACACACACAGACTTTATGTGCTTGTTTATTTACTTTGCTGAACTATTGGAAAGGAAGATACAAATATCACTCCACAAATTTCATTCCTAAATACATGAGCATCTTCTAATGATTATAAACTTCAACTATTTAGCCACATATTATTATCACACTATGAAAAGAAATATTCATTAACTAATGTCATCCACATACATCCACTTCCAATGTCCCCAGTTGGACCTTATGGTCTTTTATACATTTCTTTTTTAACCTGGGATCCAATTAAATTTCACTCATTGTATTTGGTGGTTATGTCTCTTTTGTCTCTTGTACTCTAGTACAGTTCCCTTGTTTTTCTTGTTTTTCATGATTCTGAAGTTATGCAGAGTCAAGGCCAGTTCCCTCATGGCTTATACTATAATAACCTGTATTGACCAGTTATTATTATATGATTATCTAATAAAACTCCCAATGCAGCCCTATTAGATATTTTCCCTTTTTTCCTACAATGAAATCAAGTCTTAGGTCAACTAAATTTCCAAATTGATATATTTGGCAAGTTGTAAAGTCAGATTTCTAACTATATGTACATACGTAATGCAAGATCCCTGCATCTTGAGCAAACTATATTCCAGTATTTTGTTGTGTTTCTTTTTAAATACTCATGACAATTGTTGAAGACAGTGAGACAGACTTTATTCCAGGGAGGTGGGGGGCCATGGCAATAGGTGTAGTAGGGAACACTGCAATAGAGTTTTGTAGTGAGGGAGAGACTGGACTGAATTCTAAGTACAGCATGAGCGAAGAGAGATTTATAACCAAGAAGCAGAGTGGGAATCAATGGAGAGAAAAATACTTAGGGAAAACTTCAGGGGTAAGGAGGATTCTGGCTAAACCAACTAATAGGAAGGCAGGCTCAGGTGATCAGTTCTCACTGGGGGAATAGCGGGGCATGCAGAATCCAATCAGATATCAAGGGTAATCAGATATTGAAGCTGGGGATTCTTGCTAAAATGATATAGCAGAGTGAGGATTACCTGGGCGTTTCAGTTAGTTAAGCATCCAACTTCAGCTCAGGTCATGATTTCTTGGTCTACTCCATGAGTTTCAGCCCCCATCAGGCTCTGTGCTGACAGTTCAGAGCCTGGAGCCTGCTTCGGATTCTGTGTCCCCCTCTCTGTCAGCCGCTCCTCACTCGTACTCTGTCTGGCTCTCTCTCTCAAACATTAACAAAAATATTTTTAAAAAATAATGTAGCAGAGTTCTTACTAAAACTAGATTTTACAAGAAAATGCACAGATGAGCCTAGGAGAAAGTTCAGGAACATGACCAAACTTTGGTCAGGCAATGAATTTTGGTCTGTTTGTAGTTTTGATTTATTTGTTGTCTAATATTGAGAAATTTTCATGTGCATTTCATCTTACACACTATATATAGTGAAATCATCCCTTCAAAAATACTGGTGGTATTTAGAAGGCTAATAACTGGCAGCCAAAGGGCAGGAACATTAAGACAGAAAGTTCTAGGGCTTCACTAGATGTGTTTTTTTTTCTCCTTTATTATCAAATAGTGCCAAAGCTGACAAAGCAAGAATGAATCAAGGAATAAATCATTAGTAAAACCCTACACAAGGTAGTTTTGTTATATCAAGGACAAAACGTGTGAAATTATTATCATTGATAAACATTTGCTCTTCTTTTCTTTCATTTGTTCTTCCTACAGAATCCAACTCCAACAGAATCCATTCTACCGCATTTTTGGCATATTAGTATTTTTAATGCGGTTGTTACCAAGGTCAAAGAAGCCACACTGATTCCAGTTTTCCTAGTGACTTTTGCAGTTTTCCACATATCAGAGCTTTTAGAATACCTCAGATAATTAACAAATCAAGTAGCAAACATCATGTAATTGAGAAGGTAATACCTGCTATAAGGTATTGTTCTGTGGAGCTGAGGAAGTATAGCCTAGTGTAGGCATTTAACCATATGGAGACTGACTTTATGGTAGACCGTTCTAATGGTAAAGTCCTGTGATGAACGGATCACAGTTGAACTGGGACCTGAAGTAGATTTTGTAGACAGTGTAACAATACAGACAATCAAAGTAAGGGATGAACATACATTCTAAAATTTCAAAATAGTAAAGCATCTAAACTTCTCTGGAAGATTAGTTTCTCTTTCCTTTCATATTATTTAATAGAAGTATAGATAAATATGTATAAATTAAAATATGAATAATTTCTATTAGAATATAATTATATTCTAAATATTATCTGTGTGAAACTTAGACTGTAAGCTCCCCAACTTTTTTTTTTTGCTGCTTCTTCCTTCCCTTCCTTTCTCCTCCCTTCCTTGCTCCCTCCCTGCCCCTTCCTCCCTCCTGTTTTCTCCCTCCCTCCCTCCCTCCCTTCCTTCCTTCCTTTCTTCCTTTGTTCCTTCCTTCCTTCTTTCTTTTTTTTTTTCCTCATAAGAATCTCTGTGCTTGGCACACAGAAAGTTTTAGTGATGCTTGTTGAATAAATTAACCACATTGTGGGTAGCGGCTGAACTGCATTGTGAATTGCCAGCATCTCAGTTCAGAACTTGCTGTGTATGTGAACGGATATAATTCCTTATGTTTAGGTCTAAAACTCTTTATAATACAAATTTTTGAAAATTGGTTACTTTAAGGTAAGCTGTGTAATACTTTTACTGTAGATAATGTTAATAGGTTATAAAGCAGAATTTAGAGAGTACCACAGAATACCAACATTGGTGCAAAAAAATATGTTGATATCACATTTTCCTAAATTGTTTTGTTAGTTAGGGTTCAATTGGTTGCAAAAGAAAGCTCTCTAGATATTTTAAACAGAAAGTGATTGTTTCTGTTTCTAGTATTGTTGTTGTTTATCAATTTGCTGGCATGATCAAAAGGGCAGGTTCTAGATTGTGTCTCCAAGGAGATCATAAGAACAAGGACAAGACACAAACTGCCAAATAAATGAGTGCTATCTCTGTCACAATCAGGAGGCTAGGAAATCAAGAAGTTGGTGTCAGCATCGACCAAAGTTTTCCATTCAAGGATTAGTACTCTTGAAGTTATGACTAGATAATGGCATTCCACTTGAGAAAAACCCAGTGACCATGCTTATCTTCATAAACAGAAGCACGAGCAAGATGGCTTCTATGTCTTTCCTACTTTTCAAATCTCACCTAAATGCACCTAATTGACTACATCTAATCCACATCTAGAATACTAGCTGCAAAAGAGTTTAAGATAAATTAAGCTATTTCTTTGGTTCATTTGTTCTTTTAACTTTTTAGTCCTGTCAGGTATATCATATGAAGGTGGGAATAGATGGTGAGTACTAGTCCCCCATACCTACCTCACCTATTTAGTGCAATCAGGATGCTCTCTAAATACTCTGTTCATCTTATTACTTCCTTTTAGTCTTTCACTGTTTTTACCCACTTCCATTGCATACTCCAGTGCCTTATTATATTACTGACCTTTCTACCTGAAATTTTAATCTCTTGCTGGAAAATATATATAATTTCTACCTGGTCTTCTAATCATACTTCCAATTCTCTTCCCCATGGTAGGTACATATATTATTTATACATATTTCAAGATATTGAATAAAATGATTTTCCTTCACATGAAGTTTTATATAATTACTATAATTATAAATCTTATTATTTAATTTGTTTATTTTATTTTGATATCTGAATAATGTCTTTATCCAATTGAGAGTAAAATTAGACAGAAATGCTTTCTACTTCATTGAAAGGAATTCAATTATAAATCTCTTTTGAACAGAAAATGCCACTAATGCTAATCTTATAAACATATTTACCTTTAAGAACTTTTTGTAATTGCCTATTTTGTCCCAGGGCTAGGTAGGTAATAGGGCTAAAAAGGTGAAATAGACAAGGTTCCTTTATGTACAGATTTTTGGAAAAGTGGGGACAAGTACATATAAATAGACCATTCAATATGTGCTCTTAGCATTTAAAGCAAACAGGATTTGCTAAAAATGGGGGTACATAAAGGCTGCCTGAGGAAATGACACCTAAGACAAATCTTAAAGATGGATAGAAATTTTCACGGTGAAGGTAAAAAGTATGAATTATAATATAAAAACTGAAATTAAGTTCTGTTGTGTAATAATTTTCTCTTGCAATGCTGTGTATATAACTGTTACTCTAGGTCACCACACCCACATACTTCAAAGGCACTGAGACAAGAATTGTTAAGGTAACAATTCAAAGAAAAGGAAATAGTTCAGCTATTGACTACCCATGTGTGAGTTTGAGTTCAGTTGAGAAGACAGTATTGAAAGCCAGGTTTTGTCATAGAGAAAAATGAATTCTCTAAATTCTTTACATCTTATAAAACGTATCACCATAGAATTTACTCTGTATTATATAGAGGAGACATCCTTTTCTAAATGTGCAAGTTCCATCTTCAAGCTCATTATGATAGAGGGGAAGACGAATGTGAAGAAGAGGAGATAAAAAGCCTACAGGAGCACCTGGGTGGCTGAGTCGGTTGAGTGTCCAAATTTTGATTTCAGCTCAGGTCATGATCCCAGGGTTGTGGGATTGAGCCCTTGTGTTGGGCTTGTGCTGAGCATGGAGACTGCTTAAGATTCTCTCTCTCTTCCCACCCCTTCTGCCCCCTCCCCAACTCGTGCTCTCTCTCTCTCTCTCTAAATTAAAAAAAAATAATAATTTAAAAAACCTATAACAAACACCAGTACCAGCTTGAAAAATTATGGAAAGAAGCAAGACACTAGACCTATTGCTCAAGGACACATAATAATCAGCTTCCTAAGTGTTGAGTTGGGTGGGGAAGTACGCAGGCTATAAATCGATCCAGTTTTCTATTTAATATGGCATGGGAAAAAAACTCAGGCCCTGTTCTTGGTTCCATACGGTGTGGACATGGGTGGAAATGCAGTAACTTCTACCTTCCACCCTAGTGAAGAGTTTTGTTGTTGTGTAATACTTTCCTTATAAGACTAATGGACAGAGGTGACAAGATTAAAACACTGCAAAGTGCAAATACCTCAAGAGCAAATGACCAGGTTCCTTGGATGCCCAAATTACTACAAAAGTCCAAACCAGAATAATTTTACCTGAAGACTCATCAGTCCAAGTAAAATATTAAGCCAGCTACCCTACACTGGCAATACCAGAAATATCAAAGGATATCGGATAGTTACTAGCCTCCCTTGTCCTGTCAGTCTTTTTGATGTCACATTAACTTACCCCATTATATGGCCATTATGCAGTCCTTCTGAAGAAGAGCAGGAGAAGATTAAAGATTAACACGAATCAAGCATTTAAACTATAAGGAAATATGTTTAATGGAAAGTAGCTGAATTACCTAAGTGATTGCTTGAATTATTGGATTAGACTAAATTTACCGAATTGAAGTATAATTGGTTTTACCCAACAACTTGATAAGGCATTTTTATTGTTGTTTATTTATCAAAAATTAAAATCAAAAAGCATTTCACTGAGAATCCTGCTTTTCAGACAAAGCTGCCTTTCATTTGTGGTCACCTTAAGCTCACAGTTGAGACCTTGAGGCGAACTGTGGTAGTGGACATGACTGGCATGGGATTGTCTTCCAACTGTTTCTCAGTTTTTCATCTGAGGCCTATAGCATCACTGACCTGTACCCAGAGTGACAAATTTTAGCTTCTCATTCCCACTTCTTTATCTGAGCTCTCTCCCATAGGCCGACAAAGGATTAAGAATGAAAGTTGCTCAGAACTGTCTCTCCTATCTCTCCCCTCAGCCCTCTGCACGTGATTTTTCTCTTTCATCCCTGTCCTCTTGTATATCAAATCCAGAGTCTCACAAACCACCAGTCACATAGTAGACAGATGTTATGTCCTAACTAGGATTCATCTAGAATACTGTAATAAATGAGTAGTGTATCAATAGATAGATATAAATGTAGATATATATTTTTAGAAAAGATGGTGATGATGATATATAAATCATACTGCTGTTTAGAATGGTTCCTTAAATCAAATATGGCCGCAATTCACAAATCCACATGACAGTTTTTTGGGGATTAGTCAAGTTATAACTAACTGATTAGTGTAGACTAGGGTTTCTAATGAGGTCCAGTTTAACATTCAGTTTTCCAACATCTGATTTCCTTTATGATTCATGAAAATAAGAGAAAAATAACATATTGGTTGCTTCCCATTGTATTGGGTGCTAGACATGTGGAGATAATGTAGCTATGTTCACTGTTCTAGGAGTTCACAATCCATTGAACTAGTTCAGCTGTTCATATTTTTTCCCTCTCATATTATTTGTTTTTCTATGTCATCTACTTTCACATAGCTTTGGTTTTGTGTAAATCTTTGGAGATATACCGTACTCTCAGTGATTGGCTTGGCTTCCACTTTGGTCCTTCTGGCCTATTTTAGGGCATTTTAAGGAAAATATCCTCATGAAGATTGAAATTATCCCAGTAACAGTATTTCTTTCTTATCGAAATAGACACTATAATATTGTCAACTGCAAAAATAAAAGTCAATTATTGTACCAGCAAATAAGTTTATTTAGGAATAGTAAAGGAATTGCCATCTGGGACAAGCAAAGTTATGGCAAACTGTAGGCAGGTCTGAAGAGACAGAGAGTCAGTTTTATTAGGCTTTAGGAGGAAATTGGGGAGGGTTGTTTTGAACAAAATTTTTTGGTCAAGAATAAGACTTTGAGGTGGGGCAGTTTCTCATTGTCTGCAAGTGGTGGTTAGGATGTTGCTGGGGCAAGGAGGATTCTTCTTTTTCTTCAAAGCAGGAGGTAAAAAATCCTATGTGAAACATGCACTCCCTTGTCAAGATAATTTTTTTTAAATTTTATTTTTTATTTTTAATTTTTATCTTTCTTCTTCCTGCTGGTTATGTAGGCTGCAATTAGTGGTATGTGTGTGAGAGTGCCCCCTTTAGGGCTTCCTGACTTTTTAAAATAAGGTTTCCTTCCTTATTTTCACGGTATCATAAAACCCTTTATCTTTGACCTAATTAATGTGTATCTATTGTCAGGCTATTTTCATTTATAAGCACTTACATCAGTTACCAGTGCTCCAGTAATGCTGGTAACACACATCCACTTTAGTGTAAAACAGGAAGTATTAATTTATTTTTTGCTCATCTTTCTACAGATCAAAAACAGTTACTAAGTGAGCTGGTCTCTGGGGCTCTGCTTCAGTCTGTGGGTTGCCAGGACTTTGGCTCCAGAACGTAGATCCAGTTTAGATCTGCTCTTTGGGTCTCTTCTCATCCTTGGAGCAATCAGTAGCAGAAGGGGAAGCAGAAACATGCAATGGCTCTTACAAAGTAAAAGTTTTTAACAAAAACTTTTGTTTGAGCAAAGGGAAAAAAGAGAGAGTCAAACCAAGAAACGGACTCTTAACTATAGAGAACAAACTGGTGGTTGGTTACCGGAGAGGAGGTGGGTGAGGGGATCAGTAAAATGAATGATGGGGACTAAAGAGTACACTTACCATGATGAGCACTGAATAATGTATACAATTGCTGAATCACTATATTGTACACCTGAAACCAATATAACACTATGTTAACTACACTGGAATTAAAAAAAAAAAAAAATTACCGAGTTGATTTTTTTTTTAACGAGCACCTTATTCATACTATAATTTAATTGAATCTGATGTTTGAGTCTGATGTGTGTTTGTTTGTTAAATTCCACATATGAGTGAAATCATATGGTATTTGTCTTTCTCTAACTAATTTATTTTGCTTAGCATTATATTCTCTAACTCCATCCATATTGTTGCAAATGGCAAGATTTCATTCCTTTTTATGGCTGAATAATATTTCATTGTGCATATAATATCTTCTTTACCTATTCTTCTATCAACTGAGCAAATTTTAAAGGGTGTGTTGGTTTTATTCAGTGATTCATGAATTGGGTAGCATCTGATCTAGCAGATAGAAAGGAACTTCAAGAAGCTGTACAAATGAAAGAATTTATAGGCCATAGAAAGCAGGAACTTATAAGAAGTTATACTAGGCAAAAGAGTGGGTTGTTTAAGACAAGGTCACTTTCCTTTAGAGGATAGTAGGGATTTATCAGGCACATTACCTACCTAGTGCAGACCAGGTTATTCCTGATTGGCTGGTTTAAGATTCCATTTCTGGGAGAGCAGAAACTGTAAGTCTCAGTTTGGTGATGTGGGGCTTAGCATAAGCAATTCCATTTGGGGCATGTTGTCTTATTTTTAACATACTGCTATAAAATAAGTATGAAACACCTGTTATTGAAAACCTGGGGCAATGTGGGTGTCTATATTTATCTTAGTGTTGATTTATGACTTTCCACATGCACATGAAAATTCATTAAACAAATAATAGTTATGCAGTGTACATTGATTTACATAGTAGATAGGTATGTGACTGAGAAGTATATAAATCATGTTAGATTTTTAAGAACACTTACAACTAAAAGTGAAGTTTATATCATTTCTTTTAAAGTTTAAATATTTGTCATTTATGTAAGTATGTTTAAAACTATTTTCTTGATTAGTTTATGGGATGGTGAAAATGATGATTTCAGAAGAGACTCTAAATTCTAAAAGTAGGAATAATTTAAACTTGCATAAAACTCCTCTAGTTTTCCAACAAACTATTTTTTACTCAATGATGTGGTGATTGATAGACCATTTGGAAAAAAATCAAGGGACTATTTGTATGGAATTTCTTCTCCTTCTTTATAGATAGTGTATGAACAAGTAGAATCATCTGACTAGAAGGGAGCTGATGGCTTATCTTCTAGCCTACATCATAGCATAGAGACTTTTAGCCACTCCAAGCAAGAAATAATAAATTTTTTAAACGCTTATTAATAAAAATACTCATGAGGGGCACCTGGGTGGCTTGGTTGGTCAAGTGTCTCACTCTTGATTTTGGGTCAGGTCATGATCTCATGGTTCACAGGATCGAGCCCCACATCTGGCTCTGCACTGCCAGTGGAGGGCCTGCTTGGGGTTCTCTCTCTGCTCCTCCCCTGCTCATTCTCTCTCTTTCTCAAAATAAATAAACTTAAAAAAAATAAAAAATAAAAATACTCATGAAATAAGGGATTTTTTAGGCTTTTCATCCTTCATGATTAGCCCACTGTCTCTTTCTTACACTTTTATTGTATTTCCCCACACCCAATTCTTTCAACTCCAAACCTTAATACAAAAATGAAACAGAAACTTTTAAAAATAGAAATTCTTTCTACTAAAAAAAATACATAGAATTTCTGTATATGGCTGTTGTTTGGGGAAATCAAATTAAAAACAGAATCTCCTGCTAACCTAGAAAATATGTTCATAAAAGCAGTAGATAAAGAAAGCTATTTTATTATTGAATAAGCATTAAACCAGGATGTGATGTGCATCGTGGGCAATTCACTAAAGAGATTGCAAAGACAGAAAGACAGTGTACTCTTTTATATAGTCAAGGAGATACAACCCATTACATACATGTACTAAAGATAAATGACTGATAGTCCTCAGGTAAGAGGACTAGCTGTCACTATTGCCACACATAATTCATCTTAAATTCATCTGTAATTGGGGTGACTATCTGTGTTAGCTAATTGCCTTTATCCAAAGGAAAGATAAGTTTCTCCTATCTTTGTGACAGGAAGTAGTTTTGTAACTTAGAGTGAGGTGTCCTCTAGAATTAGGTTCCTATCTTTCTACAGAAGGGGAGCTGGGAGCACTACCTTCCTGATGATTACATTTCAAAGAGATGGTGTACAGGTTCTTGGGACAACCTTCCTAAGTTTTGAGTATGACAAAAGGTTTATTGAGCAGTTGAAAATGTGTATATACATTTGAGAAAGAAAGAACTGATCATTACAAGTCTTGCAAGGTGTAAGTTTTAAGACAAAGGGAAGTGTGGGAAAGTGTCTTCTGTTTTCAGCAGAGAGAACCAAGCCTCTCGTTATTTGTATTTACATTTACACTGTCCCTTCAATGTCTAATAGACAAGGCTTTCTCTTTATTACAACTCATTCTGCCCAATGCATATCCCTGCTTTAATAGTAAGTAACAGGACAGAGAAACAAAATTCTTCCTTTAAGAGGAAGGCTAAATGTTAAAGAAGCTTCAGGAAAGAAGACTAGAATGTTATGAAACTCTTTCTTGATTCAGTAATTTTTCTTTCTGATTTTCTGAGCTGTAATTTCTAAATCAATATGCTTTAATTTGAACTAAATGGCTGTCATTAAAAACTGTCTTTATTCTGATTTCCTTATTTGCTAATCATATCCCCACTCTTCCGCTGATCCCTACTCAAAATGTATGCAACCTTTCCTAAGCGTAATCTATAGAAACAAGATCCAAGAGATGCTCCATGAACCCATGACTCTGGAGGCAAATAAACTTTAGAAAATTAGTGCACAATTGATTTGAAACAAAAGTTATATTGATTCTGGCAATTTAATAATTTCAATGAGTTGGGACCAACTTTTTGTCTTTTTTTTTTTTTATGAAAAGAATGGAATGGAACAGAAAATGTCAGAAGGCATTGCTTACAGCACATTTATGGGATTATGCTTTGTCCTATGCTTTGGCAGCTATTTATTTTCATGAGTGCTGTTGATGTGTATATATAAACATAAATGGCATGCTGGTGTTTTGAAAATAAATAAATGAAGACTATGGAAATGAAAGCAAACAGAGACTGTTCAGAGCTTGCCATAGCAAGGGGATCAGCCACCATCACTTGCTTTAATAGAAACTCAAAGGCATTCAGCAGAGTGGAAAATCTTTATAGTGAAAAAAGGAGGAGAAGGAAGGCAGGAAGGAGAGAGGACTTCCAATTACGCTCTGATGGAAATTATTGTCATGGGGAAGCTGGAGGTGGGCTAGCTAAAAGCAGAACATCTTATCTGATTAGTCTGGGCAATATATTTGGCTTTCTCTGATTGACCCTGAATTGGAAGTGGGAATAAGATTAGGGAAATGGGCTATCCTTGACCAAGACTGATTATTCTTAACAGGTTGCTGGAGAAGTTGTAGTCTGGCTTCCTGGACTTCTCATGTGATTCAGAGCCGTTGTCATAAATGGAATGGCCATTTTCCATGTGTATATTTGGTCCATCAAATAAAAATAATAAAAGTTTTAAACCCATAGCCATGTACTATATAGCCCTCTTAAACTTTCATAATGGAAACTAATACATTAAAGGATGAAAATTGCTACATACATCAATTTAACATTCTTTAGAGAATATGCATATCACAAATTATTTCGACCATCCAGCCCCTTTATTCCATAATCCTTCTTAATGCATGGAGCTTATGTTACTTTGGGTAGTTTTTTTTTTTTTTTTTTTTTTTTTTTTTAACGTTTCAACTTTAGTTTTCCTTCTTACTTCCGCCTTCAAATAAGTTGCAAGTTTTATCATTTATCTTTTACCAGTGCTTGTCACCTTTGTTTTGGTCACAGTTCTCTAATACTTTTTAGTTTGCTTTCCTTCAATTATTCCAATAGCTAATTCCAGGTTTCATTCTTCAATTGGCTCTTCTCATAGATTCCGGGTTAGCTTTAGCTCTGCTACTTTTCTCCAAAATCTTTGTAGACTCTTCTGCATTCTCACATAATCAATTCCACTCTGACCAGATACAAGAAGTTGGACACTGTCTGGCTATAATTTGCTTTTCCACTCATATCTTACAATTTTTTTTCTTGTTCAAATTTATGCCCCCAGTCCTTCTGTAATGTATTTTCTGATTTCCATCTAGAAAAGTCCTTTGCATTCATTAAGGACCGTATAAGATTCAACTTCTTTGAAGCAGTCTTCTATATTCATCCCTACTCTTTTCTTCTTTCCATGTAGAAAACATAGAAGACTATTTCCTTGTTTTGAAATACTAAATTCTAATTTCTGAATCCCTTCCTCTGGCTTTTCCTCCTCTGAATTTCTAAAACACCTTGAATAAAACAACACCACATATTTCATATATTGCCTTGCATTAAAATTATTTGTATCCATTTATGTAACTAATCATTTTTTGCCCTTATACACAAAATCGATTCATTATTCAATATTTTAAAACTTTATAGCCCAAAATATTGTGTCTTACACATACTATGTGGTTGAATGAATAAACTAAACACCTGGCTTTTTTCTAATCTCCAGTCTCCAAACATCACAATTAACTCTCCCTTATCTGCAGTTTTTGCTTTCTGCAATTCCAGTTATCTGCAGTCAACCTTGCTTCTGAAGCAGATGATTTTCCTTCGGACCTATTGTCAGAAGGTGCACTAGCCACATGCTGCTTCATAATGCCTGCATCATTCACTTCATATCATTTCATCATGTAGGCATTTGATCATCTCACATCATCACAAGAAGTAGGGTGAGTGCAATACAATAAGATCTTTTGAGGGAGCGAGATCGCATTCACATAACCTTTACTGCAGTGTGTTATAAATGTCCTATTTTATTATTTATTATTATTAAAATCTTACTGTGCCTAATTTATACATTAAATTGTATATATATATATATACACACATATATATGTAATTTATACATTAAATTGTGTATATATATATATATATATACACAATTTAATGTATATATATATATATATATATATACACAATTTAATATATATATATATGAAAAAGAGCATAATGTACATAGGGTCTGGTACTATCTGTAGTTTCAAGTGTCCACTGGGGATGATGGAATGTCTCCCTGTGGCTAGTGGGAGCCTACTATATATCCCAAATACAATTTAATATCTTTTTAAAATTGCAAAGTCATCTATTTTACTGTTTGTGAATAGTTAAAATGCAAATAACTTGCAAGAAATTGCACGATGACTCAAATTTAAACTTAGATATAGATGATTGTTTTAGGGTTTTCTCCTGAAAATACTGGAAACTTTGTCTATCCTGAAAAGCAGACAAAGACGATGGAGAAGTGGTTGTTAGAGGAGCCTCAGAGACAAAAATATATGAAGAACCCAGCTCCAGTAATATTGTATTTATTTGTTGTTTCCATATTTATCACCAGTGCTCCAAAATACCTGATTCAATGTTCTGTTTATTTCCTTGAGCAAATGCCCTGTCCACGTCATTAAGAATTCTCCAACTGACTAGCTCAGCACATATGGAAGCTTGATTCCTTTTTCTTAGATTGAAAAAGGTTGTGTGGCTAGTTTCAGAACTTAATTCCGTGAAGTGTTAATACTGTATCAACATTATTATCTTTTTGGGGTGCATTTATTTTTAATGTTTGACTTTTTCTCTATCACAATACAGCACAAAATAAGGCTCATAGCCTACATCCTTGATATGAAGTATATGACATAAAATGTATCTCCATCACACAGACACACACACAAACAGCCACAGTCACCAACATGAAGGATACCAAAACCAAAACAAAATAAAGTTTAAAGCAAAAGTATATTAAACAAACACTCAGAAGCATGCAAGACATTATAAGGCCCTGTCTTCAATATAAATGTTTTTGGTAATAAAAAATTAATGTGTTCTTATACCTATCGTCTATTTGAGACTATGCTATGTGTTTTACTTACATTTCTTATTCTTATACTTTAATCCTTATAATGACCATATAAATCATTTATTATTACCCTTGATTTACTCTTGTGAAAAAAAAACCTGACATATTTAGAAATTTAGACATATTACCAAAGGCAACTACATTCTATCACACTACCCTGTTCCCAACCTTTTTCTTCTTAAAAAAAAAAATGATGGTTTATTTTTATCACATAACAAGAAGTTCAGAGGCAGGCAATTGCAGCTCAACAAGTCGGGGATAATTTCTTTGCAAATCTCTTGGCCTTTCCTTGATGGTTGCAATATGGCAGTAGTAGTTTGAACTATCACTCCTGTATTTAAGGGAGAAAAAGGTCAGGAATGGATGCAACATGCAATGTCCATCCCTTTTTGTAAGGAAAGAAAAAGTTTTATTATAGGTACTCTTATCAGGTTCCTGCTTACTTAAAAAAAAAACTTAAAAAATAATGTATAGAAACTTGCAAGAGGGTACATAACGTGAATGTACAACGCACAACTATGACAAAATGAACACCTTGAACATGAAAGAAAATATTGACAGCATTCCAGAGACTCTCCACCTTGCCTTCTCCTAATAAAGAAAAGCACTAAAATGGTTTTTATAAAAGGGTAATGGTCCCTTCTGGGTGAGTGGAAATAGTAGTAATTAGGAGAAAACATTATTTTTAAAACAAAAGACCTAGTCCTCTCATTCATTGCACTCTGGATTGTCTCAATGTCTTTTTTCTTTTGTAACCACAAGGGTGGCTGATTCTTCCTACTTGCTTTATAAATATAACTCCAATAATTATAAGTCCTTTCACCATCCAGTACATACAGTAAGAGGAATAATGTTTAGAAGTTTTTGATGGCTGCTGCTAAGCTGCTAGCAGTTATGGTTCTTTCAAAAGAAAAATCAATTTACTTTGATTGCTATTATAGTTCAAAAAATATTGATCGATCCCTGCTTGCAAACTCTCTTAAACAGGTAGCTACAGAGATTTAGACAAAAATCTATATTTCACTTTGTTCTTTCATTCAAGGTACTTTAAAGGAAAATATTTAAAGAATAGACAGGTTAAGTGAGGTTGAAGTGAACAATGAATGCTATGTTGAGTCCTTCTTATAAAAAGGAATGCTTCCTTATACTTTCATTTAAGTATTCCATTATTAGAATAATTTCCTGAGGGAGTAGGGTCAGTTCTCTTTAATTGACTCTATATCATGTTCAGCTCATTTCATGGGAGATTAGCATGACTGCTGTGTGTGAAGTATTTGTTGGGTGTGCATCATGGGAATACTTTATCAATGGCTTCGCTGTGCTTAGAATAAAGTCAGAGACCCTTCTTATTGTACACAGGCTATCCCACATCTCCCAGCCTCGTGTCTTACCTCACCCTCCTTATACTTTAATTTCAGTCATACCAAGCAACTTGAATTTTTCCAAATGTGTTGTTTCACACTATTACCCTCTGGTCAAACTATTCCCCCTACCTGAAATGTCACAAACCACCACACACCCTGTTATACCTCCCCCAGCCACACACATCCTTGCAAACCATCAAACTTAGTTCATGTTTGTTTTTAATTTGTTTGTTTGTTTTAAATATTTTATTTTTAAGTAATCTTTGCACCCAACATGGGGCTTGAACTCAGAACCCTGAGACCAAGAGTTGCATGCTCTAATGACTGAGCCAGCCAGGTGCCCCTCATGGTTTAGTTTCTAGAATGTTTCTACTTCTAAGCATAACTGTTCATTTTCCTCCCATGCCTTCCATGTATCTTATTGTAAAAATACATTATCGGTCACACTTTTATGTATCGGCATACTTGTCTTTTCCAGGTAGGCAGTAATAGATTAAGTTTTATTCATCTCTACATTCCAGACGTTTATTCATCTCTACATTCCAGACGTACAATTTCAAGACACTTTTTGAATGAACATACGAATGGACAATTGAATGCACAGACGAATGAATGAATAAAATATGAATGAGAAGGTCACTGTACCTGAAAAAATGATAAACTATCTATAATTAGATGGTTTCCTGGTTGATAACATCAACTGATTTGAAATTTTTACAGTACGGATGACCTTGAGCATGTCCCTGGGTTTTCTAATCTCAATCAACTTGCCCCATTTTCCTTTTATCACAGACACTGTACCTAGTCCCAGACTAAAGGCAGATGCTAAGGAGGTCCTTTAGAGGAAATTAAGAATATGAAGAATGGGTCAAGTTTAAGAATACTACCTCAGGGCAAGTCAGGGAAGAGCAATCACTTGTCACTTTAAGGTTTCACCTTTAGGATAGCACTTAAGGCAGAATACATACGGAATGCACTTATCTTCTCAAATCATCTCGGAGTTTTAAAACATTTACATTTTGAGAAGTGTTGCTAAATCTAGATTTTTAGCTCAAGAACCTGAATGTTTAACTGGTGTCTGGCACAATAAAAACATATTGGTTTCATTGAAAAAATATATATATGCTGAATACATCTATTTGACAGCTCTTAAAGAGGGTCAGGATTATGATACACACATTTTTGTGTCCATTTTTCCTAGCACAGTTCTTGGTACACAGTGTATGCTTAGTAAATACTGAACTGAAACGAATTTGCTACACTTTGAAGTTGGTAAGACTAGCCTTTAGATTTTCTGAACTAAGAGACTATATCATCATCAGGGTGTGTGTGTGTGTGTGTGTGTGTGTGTGTGTGTGCGCGCGCGTAACTGATTCTCACCTTTAACTATTAGAATGCTGTGGTCAATAAAACTTATAGACTAAGAAACTACTCGGTTAACATTGGTACTCAATTTCGGAGTCATTACATTGTAGTATATTTTGAACTGCTATGACATTTCAAGAAATATGTTAATACTTAAAGACCTACTTTTGTACATTATTTCTTTTTAATTAAATTAGAGGATACTTAGTCTTGTCTCTAAAAATAACCTCAGTCCCTTGAGTAATGTAATGTCTTTCATAAAACCGCAGGAAACCCATAGTCAGAAGAAAGCCTTATATGTCACTGGGTTAGAGGAAAATGCTACATAATCCAAGTTCATAGATTTCATACTTGTTGTCTTCATCCATTTGGGCTGCTACAACAAGACACCACAGACTGGGTAGCTTATAAACAAGAGAAATTAATTTCTCACAGTTCTAAAAACTAGAAGTCCAAGACCAAGGTACTAATGTGGGGACTTTGTTTTTGTTTGCTGTTTGTTTGTTTGTTTTAGCATGGTGACCTTTTGCTGAGTTTTCTTCCTGGTTTGCTGCTGGCACCTTCTCTCTGTGTCCTCACATGGTAGAAGAAACAAGGGATCTCTCTGGAGTTTCTTTTATAAGAGTACTAATCTCACTCATGAGGTCTCAGCCCTCATGAACTCATCACCCTCCAAAGGTCCACCTTCTAATACTATCATCTTTGAATTTTGAGGAGACACATTCAGACCATGGCACCTATGAAGTCTAGCAAACTCTCTGGTTACATACACATATATTAACTGAAGTTCCTCGAATATCCTCTCAGTTAGAAACCTGGGCACTGAGATGACACAATATAAATGGTTTTGCTATAAATATATCAATATAACCATAAAAACCAGTCTACGTTAGCGATATGTCAAATAACATCATATTTAGAAGCAAAAAAAAGCACATTGTTTTTATCACTGATAAAGAGCTCTTAATTCTATTAAACATATTAAAGTATTCACTAACTTTTTAAGGTGACATACGATTAAGAATTGAGTTTTTGTTTTTATTTTTTGTTTTGTTCTTGTTTTGTTTTGTTTTGTTTTGTTTTTTAGTTCCTCTATTTGCTATATATCAAGAGTGTGTGATTTGACTACTGGCTACAGATGTTCTTTTGTACCAGCTCTGTTGGAAAACGTAAACTTTGTCTCAGGGTATATTTACCAGCGTTCTGAATCTTGCATATTTCTTTATTAAATGGTTTTATCCAATCTAATTTTTTTAAATGCCAGTGTTTTCATCATGATTGTAAAATCCACCTTTATTATTGCAAATACATCCTTTATTACTTTGCCTGGGAAGTTGTAGATTTTATTCTCACAATCTCTTAACTGTTGACTACAGTCTCATTTGTCTGAGATGCTTGAAGGTGAGACCGAATTTAACTCACAAGGTCTTTTCTAGCTGCATGATTTTACATTTCACAACCTTTGTAAGCCCGTTGCTAAGGTAATGAGATTCCCAAGAGGCTTCTTAACATTAAGAATCAGCAAAACTGCAAGTTTAACACATCACTTTCTTTTAACCTACGCAGTTTCTCTGTGAAGTATTTGAATTACAGTGTCAACTGTTGTCAAGTCAGAGATTGATCAATGAGAATTTCTGTGTCACTTTGAGGCCAGATGTTAGTCTTTGGCTGGAAATCTGATTGAATTTAAAATTAGAGTTTATTACTTTAGGCATCAAGGATCAAAGTTAGTTGGTCACTGAAGAAAAGGTGTTGAAAGAGTCCTGTTCTACAAATTCCGGCCACTGCCATTTAAACCATTTCCAATTTTGTTCTCAACTCACTGCCAGAGAGGCTTCCGTAGTGCTGATTGTATTTCCTCTGACCTCCTGTCTTCATTTATTTGGGCACCTCTCCCCCAGCCTCTGATTTCTTTGCCTCCACAACAGGAAGAGAAAGAGCAGAACCCGGTGCTCCTCCCTGGATGCCAATCTCTGACTCTGCAAATGGATGCTCAATTTTTTCCTTCCAATTTGAGTTGTGAACGATGCACAGTATTTAGCTGACTCTCAATGGAGGCAGCATTTGTTAAAGAGATCCCAACTCCATTTTATATTCTAGGAAACAAAATATTGTAAACTATACTCTATCAGTCAGAAATACTGCAGAAACAAATAGCACCTTCACATTTAGTATATGTAGGTAGAGCTTAAGGAAACTAATAACAGGTTATATAGTATCCCTGGCTAGTGACAATAGGGAGCCATGATCACCTTCGGGAATGGTAACCACAGCTCTCAAAGGACAGCTATACGGAGAGGGCACCCTGACATAATCTTGGCTTTCTGTCAAAGGTCACAGCCATCCCATGGTAATCAGGCAGAGGATTTGGGAGAAAAATGTCCTATTACATTCTCTTCCTAACCTCTTTATCCCATCTCCTTCCAGTACCACCTGACTGGTCAGTTCCCTGACCATTTGTTGCACACAGAGAAAGTTGGGTAGCATAAGAGCCTACTATCTATTAAGGGCCCACGTGAGTCAGCCTTTACTCCTGCCCCCAGAGTAAAAAGCAGGACAGAAAAGAATGGAGAATGGTTCTTGAGAGGTAATCGGTATATATTCAGCACTCATATTCTACAATTATAAGACAACTATACAATTTAAATCATTCAAAAGACATAAATGGAACATGCCATTCCATAATTTCCTATATATGTAGTTTTCTGTAACTATAGGGATTTATGATTGCTTATATTGTTTACTACTAGAACTACATGATTTGGTATGCTTTGTATTGCCTTTCTTCCTTCTTTACATATTCCACAACTCTTTCTTGAAAATTAGGCTGAGAGAGGACATAGTGCTGAAGAATGCATATTCTGTAATTACATCAACTGGGTTCAAACCCCAGCTGTATCACTTAAAATATGTGTGACTTTAGGCAAATTACTTACCTCTTTGGGTCCTCATAGGGCTGTGTCAGGATTAAATGTAACAAGTGCTTGGAACTTTGCCTGACGCATAAATGATATATAAATTTTTCTTGTTCTCATGTGTGTAGTCTCTTGAAATGCAAAGATGAATAAAAGCTCATGGGAGGTGACAGATAAGTAAACAAATTATTACAGTAAAATATATGGGCCAATATACAAGTATGTCCCAAGGCCTAGAGAAGAGAAAAAAGGGAACAACTAAGTGCAGGGTAGTCTTAAGGGAAGAAGTATAGTCTGACATTGAGAAATGCACAGCAATTTCTGAAGGTGTTGCGTATTAGGAGAATGTCTTATTTCCAGGCAGAGAAGATGGCATACCTAAAGTCATGTGGATGTGGAAAGGAACAGCAGGTGTTCTTAACATGCCTGACACTTAGGTAGCTTCTAGGAAAATAATGGAAGACAGGACTGGGAAGCCAGGAAGGATTTAGATTGTGAGGGTCTTCCATGGAAAGGATTTGAAGACAAGTGAGTAGTTTTAAAATCACCCTGGTACCACACACAGGTGGGATTAGTGTGTTGACGCATTTGAGATAACAACCTCTTAAAATTAATGTTGCTGTCTTTTTCCTTCCAATATTGGAATCAAGTTAATTCATCTCTTTTTCCTTAATTATTTCAGTACCTGGCTCACATTTTTCTCTCCATCCTTTTCTCTCAAGCAGCATGGAACAGTGGGAAAGATTGTGATTATTGGAGTCATAGAAATGTTTAATAGCATCTCATTTTAGCTGTTTCTGTGTAGATGAGGTTGGTCAGCTTCTCAGAACCTCATTTTTTTTTCATCTATTAAGCTGGAATAATACTGCAGTATTTCTCAGTGTTGCAGTAAGAAATACATGATTTAAAACAGTTACAGTATTTAGCAAACCTCCTATCAAATAATGGTCACTCAATAATGAGAGCTAATATCCTATCTTCCTGGAAATCACATCTGTGTTTACACAACCATTAGATAGCCCAGCCCCTTACCTGGTCCATTAATTGTTTGCCAGTGATAAGTCACTTGTCCTAGCTTTGATTCCCTAGAAAACAGATGCTGAGGCATAGCTTATAAACTAAATACTTTATGGGAGGAGAGAAGGAGTGCAATTCCAAAACAACAAAGATAAGGGGGAAAAGGGCTATAGCAGGGAAATGGAAGAGTCAAGAATGAGGTGATATGTTACTGAGTGTTTCTGAGTTGGCCACAACCTCACAAGAAATACATCTATGTCTTTGGTTATGTGGGCCATTTGTGTTTTGAAGCCACCATTTTGGGAAGAGGGAGGTAAGCAATTAATCCACTGGTCTCCTTCCCATTTCCTGCCCCTTGATGGTCAAAGTTCATCCCTCAGGCATTAAGTTCTCCACAGTCCCAGGTGGCATGAAAACCCCTTATGGGAGTTTGGGGAAGATCAAGCTTCTGGCAATCCTGTTGGGTCAAATATGGGCACTGGTGTGTCTGTAGTTTTTGCTGCAATGGACAAGCTAAAGTAGAATGTGCTGATTGTTTCTCCATGCCCCAAACCAATAGAGGCTTGAGACAACTGGTAGTGTTAGAAAACAAGCTAAGAGAAGTGGTCATGTCCCTTTTGCCATATTCCATTTGTAGAAGCTATCACTAATACTGCCCAACACTCAAAGAGAGGAGAATTTGATTCTACCTTTGGGTAGGAGGAGCAAAAAGAATTTGCAGAAGTTTTGAGTTTCACCAAAACAGAGATTCTCTCTCACATAACCACAACATAACCACCCAGATTAGAAAATCAGCATTGATACAACATTATCAAATAATTCACAACCCCATTCAAATTTCACTAACTATTCAAAAATGTCTCTAATGGTGCCTGGGTGGCTCAGTGTGTTGGGAGTCTACCTTCAGCTCAGGTCACGATCTCACAGCTGATGAGTTTGAGCCCCACATCAGGCTCTGTGCTGACAGCTCAGATCCTAGAGCCTGCTTCAGATTCTGTGTCTGCCTCTGTCTCTTCCCCTCCCCCATTTGCACAGTCTCTTTCTCTCTCTGAAATATAAATAAACATTAAAAATAAAATGTCTCTTTTGCCTACCTTGTCCAGGATTCAACTCACAAAGTGATTGCAATAATTCGTCATGTCTCTTTGCAATATGTCCCTCCGTCTGAGTCCATACAGTCTTTCCTCCTATCCAGACTTGGGCTAAGCATTCTTGACAGGAATACGACAGAAATTATTCTCAGTGTCTTACTGCATCACATCAGGGGCAAACAATGTCAGTATATCCCACACTGGTTATGTGATCCTTGATCACCCAGCAAAATTAGTGTTTTCTGGGTTTTTCCATGGTAACATCACCATTTTCAGCTTTGTGATTGATACTTGTTTTACAGAGAGGTAATCCAAGACTACACTATTATTTTGTTTTTTATCAAAAATTCACCCAGAACCCAAAATCGCTATGATGCCTACAAAATGTTGATGTTCTATTTTTATTAATTCTACATTTTTTTTGAACTGTCATTCTACATGCAGAGTTTTCTCTCCTCACTCATGTTTATATCAGTACAGATTTGTGCATTTAAATTGCATTCAATCAGTTGTAATCTAGCATTATTGGTGTTGTTTTGATGGTGAAACTGTCCCAGAATGGCCAGTGGGACCCCCTTAAGCTGGTCTTTATGTGCTTTTGATATGTCTCCACTGTTCTTTAAGCAATTTTTTTTTTGACTCATCAGGGTGTTCTAGAGTTACATTGTTCTTTTCCTTGTCCAACCCTGGAATTAGCCTTCCTGGTACCTTTTAGTAAATAATGACATTTAGAAACCGAGATCTGGGCACTTAGTGTGCCTTTTGCCATAGAGATTTATTGCTCTTTGTATTTATAGTGAGTGGAACTATAAAATACGTGTGCATATACACACACATGAACACACACACACACATACACATATATATATATATATGTATATATGTGTATTCCTTTATGTTTGACATATATATGTATATATGTAAATACATTTAATCTATGTCTATCTAATCTGTGTTTATCTACATTTTAAACACAAGTGCACACCCATTCCCCAGTTTTGTTTTCCCTCAGGGTTCTTTGAAGCCTTTCCTTTTTCTACATCTTCTTGTTGATAATGAGAAGTCTGGTTACCCTTATTGTCAAATTTATGCTTTTCACAATCCCCTTATATATACTTAATCTTCCAACATTCCTGCCTGCCTGCTTGGTCTTGTTTCTTGTTGTTTGGCCCCCAACCACCTTATCACCTACTTGACCTCACCACCTCCTCAACCCTTAGTGCCACCATCACTGCCTCTGCTATTGGCCGAATATTTGTATTCCCCTGAAATTTATATGTTGAAATCCAATGCCCAATGTGATGGATTTGGAGGTGGGGCCTTTGGGAGGTGATTAGGTCACCAGAGTGGAATCCCAATGAATGGGGAGTAGTGCCCCCAAAGAACTCCCTCACCTCTTCCACCACCTGAGGACACAACTATAGGAGAAGAAAGTTTTCCCTTCTAGGTTCTAATTAAGTTGACATAAGACAGACTAACAGGAGAAAAACAGATGTTGATTTCATATTTACATTAACCCCAATGATATTCAGCTCCTTGAGAGTCAAACAATTGAGGTTTATATACCATACTGATCTAGGGAGAAGGATATAGGGGTCTGGGATTTCAAAGGGGAGGAAGACAATTTACAGGAAGAAGGGGAGAACTTATGTTTTTAAACAAATGTTTGCCCTGCCCTGCAGAGACAATGGAACATGGAGAGGAATCTAAATCAACAGGCCTTGTTGGGTTCCTTCCAGCTTATCATACACACCTCATACTCCTTGTTATTTTCGGTGATAGCTGCCTTTCAGGCCAGGCTCTCTATCTGAATGCTTTCAGGCAGTTGAGAGGGAGGCAAAAGCTCCTCCTGGGTCCCTTGGGTCCTGATTGTCTTCAGCGCAAAACAATCCACACATCAAAGTGGCCACTCTGGTATGGCCTGCCCTGGACCCCATCACAGCAAAAAGAAGGCTGCCTATTAACCAGGAAATAGGCTGTCTCCAGACACCAAATCTGCTGGCATTTGATCTTAAACTTCCCAACCCTTAAAACTGAGAGAAACAGATTTCTGTTGTTTATAAACCACCCAGTCTATGGTATTCTTTTAAAGTATCCCCAATGGACTCATCCTCTTAACCCCAACCAAGTCACCACCTGCAGAAGGAAAAAGAAGAAAAAAGACTACGTATCTTTTCTGATAGTGCTTTTCTTCCACCTTTCCTTCCTTACCCTTCTCCATTTCATTCAGTGAAGTAACCCTAAGAAGGCTCAAGGGTCACCTCTTCAATGAAGCCTTTACCTGTTTGCCAGTCTCCAGCTCCAAGGGGACTTAGCTATACCTCCTTTGTGCCCTCATTTAAGAACAAAAGGGAAACATCTTATTTATCTTTATATTCCTTATGCTTAGTATTATTTTGGTACACATTAGAAACAAAATATATGTTTCTAAGTGGGTAAAGAATAAAAATTCCTCTGATATGGTTTCGTGATTAAGACTGCTATATACCTGAACTCTGCAATACACAAGCTTTGTGAAATTGTCCAAGTTATAGTCTTTTTTTGTGCTGTTGAAACAAAAATATCATAGACTCAGTGGCTTATAACAACAAATATCTATCTAATCTGGAGACTAGAAAATCCAAGATCAAGGTACTGGCAGATTCGGTGCCTGATGAGAGTCCATTTCCTAGTTCCTAGAGGGCCGTCTTCTCCCTGTGTCCTCACATGGCAGAAGAGGCAAAGGAGCTTTATAAGGCTTCTTTCATAAGGGCACGAATCCCATTAATCAGGGTCCTACCTTCATGGCCTGAAACTCTAAAACTCCTAAAAACTCTACCTCCAAATGCCATCACACTGGGGATTAGGTTTCAGCATATGAATTGGGATGAGAGAGGCACAAATATTCAGTCTAGAGCTTTAGTCACCTTTTCTGACCCTCAGTTTTCTCATCTGTAAATGGAGATGACAATGATTTCTTCATGGGGTTGTTATGGGGATTAAATTACATAATTGATGTTTTAAATAAAGGTTTTCATGGTGCCAGTACAGTCTCGATACTCAAAAAATGATAGTCATTATTATTAATTTCCTTTCGGACTATTTCTACTGTAACAACCATCTGTTGCATATTGATTATTTGTTCAGATATTAGTTTCACCTCAGGTAAAAAAAAAATGTCAAAGGCAGTGATGCATGATAGGTATCTATTTATTATACTTACTGCATGTTGTTTTTCAGTCTGAGAGTACTGCAGCTTTGAAATTACATCTTTGTTTGAAAGTATATGTTTGACTTTTAAAAATCAAGGAGCAAAGAAAGAAACATGTGGTTTCAAAATAGTAGAGTAAGCACTTACTCTCAGTCCTAAACCAAAGGTGTTAGAAAATATATTTTAAAAATTCACTGATGCTTAAGAATGGGAAGAGGAAATCTCAGTTGCCATGAGGCTGTAGAAGATTCCTAAGAAAAATATATATAAATAAACTTGTAAATATACATATGTGAAATACAGAGGTAAGCTGAGAATCTCATAAACCAGTGCCATCATGGGAGACTGCTGTTACAGTTTATGCATAAGAGGCCACTGGGCACTGGGGCTAGAAGCCTCCAGGGAGGGGTCCCCTAACAATGCTGAGAAACCACAGTGATTACCACAGAGGAAAATTTTTCAGTTATGGAGCCAAATGCCCAGATATGGAAGAGAGTCCAGTGCAGTAATCACCCAGGCTGCCTGCATGGTTCAGCTGGTTAAGCATCGGACTCTTGATATTGGCTTAGGTCATGATCTCATAGTCATGAGATCAAGCCCCACATGGGAACTGCATGCTGAGCATGGAAACTGCTCGGGATTCTCTCTCTCTCCCTCTCTCTCTGCCTCTCCTTCACAAATGCTCTCTCCATCTCCCAAAATAAATAGACAATCTTTTCAAAAAAAGAGTGTTCTAACTCAAAATGAAGACCACAAGAGTGGACTGTACCACAGATTAATAGAGGGAAAAATTAATACCTAGAAATACAAGGTGATTCTGATATTAGAAGAAATAAGCTTGAAGGTGGCAGGTGTTGAAGGTGAAGATGGGGATTTTAGGACCTGCAGTGTTACAGAGAAGCAAGCAAATACGAATGTTTATTTGACAGATGCTCAAAGCCAACAATCTTGTTCTCTTCTCAAGTACTTCCTCCTGCCCCTTCATCACAGGCTTGACAACCAGTCTGATTTACCACATTATCTTCCAACATGCTGCTTTAGAAGAACATTTTCTCTGCTGCTCTCTTCATACGCTTCTACTTATACCCAAGGAAACATAGTTAAGAGAGGAAAAGAAAATCATTGTAAATCATTATATAGATATCCTCACAAAAATAAAGGCAGAAACTGTATTCATGAACAAATAATAGAAGTTTATGAAACAATAAAAAGTAATAATCATTAAATATTCAAGAAATGACAACATAATTTTTCAGTCTATAGGTTGAATTGAGGTTAAACATGGAATTAGATAAACATATATATATATGCATATACATGTATATATAAGTTGGAATATATGTAATTAGTAAATTGTATATAATTTACTAATTATATGTAATCAATATATACATATATATTTACATATATTTTTCTTCAACAATGCAGAATAGAGAATTTCAAAAATGAGAATTTGAAAGATTGAGCAACAGGAAGGCTAGACCTCAAATTCCAATATTCAATGTAAATGAGTTTTAGAGAGATGAGAGTATATAAGAAACAATATTTTAAAGGAAAGACTGCTAAAAATTTCTTAAAACTTAAAAAAAACCTTGCAAGTTATTTGACAGATAAAATCTATCAAGTGCCAAGTATAAAAAAATTATAAACCAATACCTAGGTAAATGATAGTGACATTAAAAACAGCAAGTCTAGGGTCGATTGGATGGCTCCAGTTGATTTGAGCATACGATTCTTGATTTCAGCTCAGGTCATGATTCCAGGGTTGTGAGATTGAGCCCTGCATCAGGCTCCACACTGAGCATGGAACCTGCTTGAGATTCTCTCTCTTTCTCCTTCTGCCCCTCTCCCCGACCCATGTTCTCTCTCTCTCTTTAAACTAAAAATAAAAGAAAACAAAATAAAATAAAATAATAGATAAAATAAAATAAAATAAAATAAAATAAAATAAAATAAAATAAAATAAGATAAAACAAAGTAAAAACCCCAGCAAGTCTAAAAAGGAATGCCACTATTTATGGTAAGCTAGAAGAAAGATGCATAGGACAGATTAATTGTAAGAAAATTAGAATCCCTTTGGTATCATATTTCTCATCAGAATTACTGGATGGATACAAGGCCAGGGAAAAACACCTTCAAAATGGTGATGGAACATAACTTTGAATTAAAATCTGTGGCTTATCAACTATCATTCAATAGTGAGGGCAAAATAAAGACATTTTCAGATGAAGAAGAATTCATTTTTTCGATAACAGAAACAATTTCAATTTCAAGGCATGAGAGAAATGCAATTTTGTGAGCCTGTTGACAATGTCATCCCACCATAACCTAGCACTTAAGCCTGTTTACTCCCACTTAACATTTTCCAAATCCTGGAAAATGTCATTTTTCTAAAATATGTAAGTTGCCAATATTGCCCCTTCCTCTGCCACCCCCCAAAAAATGCTTTGAGTAGAAAAAAAAATTTTGGAGAGATTAAACTGATAGTCAGATACCTACTTCAAAATTAGCCCACACTCAGCCAACATTTTCTCTTAACACATTCTAACACCCAGGGATCTAACTTTTCCTGTTCTACAAACTAGCCTAAAGACCAGTGAAAGTTGCAAAATTACAAACCTCTTCCCCTGATATTACACCTGGATAGGGATAGAATTACACAAAAATCTAGACTAAAGTCACTACGGCATGAGTAAAAAGAAAATATCAAATCCAGTGTATTAAAGGAATCATTGTACCCATATGTGGTTTCTGCTAAAAATATAAGGGTGTTCAAAAGTTAATCCAAAATTATTGTTTGGTTAAAATAGAGCAAGTTATAGAATACCTGTGACAGCATACTACCACATAAAGTATCATACATACGTAAACAATACTATATGGTTGTAGATAAGATTTTTATATTCGTATAAATATAGATGTTTATAATATTCCATATTATGTATGTCTATATATAATTATAAAAGCATGGGGAAAGAATCAGAAAGATACACACTAAATTGGTGCTGGTAGATTGCAGAACCAACAATGTAGGCTTGTTGGAATATCAGAATAGAGGCCATAACTTTATCTCCAACTTTTACCTTTTAACTGTAATTTTAATTTTTTTGCTGTAGTTTTGAGAACTGTATTAATATGATTTCACGTGAATTAAAAACCTAAACAACCATCACAGTAATTTACCACTGACATTCATAGCTTCACGTGAAGACCCCAGACATTTGGAGCCTCTTTGAATACAAGTTAAGAGAGTGCTTTCATGTGCTTTTAAGAGAATTTTAACCAACCTTCTTCATTTTAACTCATATAAAAAACATTTCTGGAGGAACGTATCTGGGTAATTTGGAATACAAAATTGATACCTGTCCTAAGGAGTTTTTTTGGGGGGGTCTAGTAGGGGAAAGAATTAAACCAACAAGTATCAGGGAAAATGGCAGCTCCTAGGGGAAAGGCATTCACTGAGAGCTGTAGGAGCACTGAGGCAGACATTACCTCACATCCTGGTCATGATGTAAGGGTTCACTGCATCATGTACAGATAAGAGATGTTTTCAGTATTTGGGGGAAATGCATACATGTGTATATAGGTGTGTGCATATATGTAGTGCACACAGAAATTTAAATCTTGTCATAATTGTGCTGTTGGGCACAAACACTGCCCTGTGCTCTGATGACCTCAGTTTTCCCATCTACAAAATGAGAGAACTACATTAATTGTTCCCTAAAGGTCATGTCATCAAATTGTGTTCACAGGAATAGCAAAAGAGGGGCACCTGGGAGGCTCAGTTGATTGTGTCTGACTTCGGATCGGGTCATGATCTCGTGGTCTGTGGGTTCAAACCTCGCATCAGTCTCTGTGCTGGCAGCTCAGAGCCTAGAGCTTGCTTCAGATTGTGTCTCCCCCTCTCTCTCTGCCCTTCCCCTGCTTGTGCACTCTCTCTCTCTCTCTCATTCTCAAAAGTAATAAACATTAAAAAAATTAAAAGAAGAGTAGCAAAAGAAAAAAATTAAATTTGGAAAATGTATTAATCTTTTTTTTCTGATATATCTCAGATATAGAGAGTGTACATCTACTAAACTGGTGATGCGGATATCATATGCCTAAAACCCTTGGAAGGTGACTTTAATCTTCTATTTTTGCAGAAATTGAAAAAGAAAGTTGTGGTGATCCTGGTACACCCTTATATGGAATTAGAGAAGGAGATGGATTTTCTAATCGTGATGTTTTAAGGTTCGAGTGCCAGTTTGGGTTTGAATTAATTGGAGAGAAATCCATTGTTTGTCAAGAGAATAACCAATGGTCTGCAAACATACCCATCTGTATCTGTGAGTACCAAATGCTTTGCTTTCTGACAGCATATGTTACCCTGTCCTTGCATATAATTGCTTTTGTAATTAATTGCAAAGAGCTGGAACCGTGTAATTATTTTTGAATGAGTAGCACTTTGTGATACTATCTTTAACAAGTGTGCTTATGCCAAATTATAAATTTCATTAAAGATTTAAATAAAGTTAACATAGTTCACTTGGTAATTGCAAAATATATATTACATCTGTTCTTATAGAATTTTATTGATGGCACTTTATACTTTATAGATAGGATACCTCTTATGGAAATTATACATCTGAGCTAATTCTAGTAGATTCATTTATTTATTTTAACAAGATAGTATATGCTTATTTTCAATCAGAAACACTTAAAATATTTAAAGCTTATATTCTATGTATAATGCATGAACTTATTTTTGCTTGTAGATGCTCACACTAATGCATACTTATGTGCCGTTTATTTATATTGCACAGAAAAAAACTCCATTAATGTTTATGATATACAGTATGGTTAGATTAAAAGAATGTATTTGTTTAAATACATGAAAACATTCCAATGTAACTACAACAAAAATATAATTTGTATTATCTATTGATATACTTTTAGTTTCAGTTAAATACCAACAAATGTAACTTCCCAGATATGGGTGCAATATGGAAAATTTTGCTTTTTGGTTTTGACTATTCACTATTCAATGGTAACGTAGAAAGCCGATACTCATGAAAATAAAAAAAATGTTTCTTATGTAGCATTCTGAAGTTATTTAACATTTTTAAAGTAGTAACAGAACTTTTAAAGAGACTACAGGTCATCTAATATATATTTTGCATAGTTAAAAATAATAGGGGTACCTGGGTAGTTCATTTGGTTGAGTGTCTGGCTCTGAATTTCAGCTCAGGTCTTGACCCCCGTGTTGGGCTCTGCACTGAATGTGGAGCCTACTTGAGATTCTCTCTCTCTTCCCCTCTGCGCCTCTGCCCTACTCATGCAAGCTCTCTCTCTCTCTCTCTTCAAAAACAAAAACAAAACAAAAAAGTAAAAAGAAAGAAATGAAAAAGAAAATAGAAAATAAGCAAGCAATACTATCTCTCAGTATAGTGTCTGGATACATATTGCAATGATACCTAATCTGATGTTTTAGCAAAGTGGGTATTTTTCAAATGTTCCAGAAATTTCCCTAATTAAAATATGTTTTGCTTGCTCTTTAGGGGATGTAGGGGAGGAAGAGAGCATAGACCTCCTCAATAGATCCCTCTCCTTTAATGCCAGTGTTCATCCCTAACCAAGATCACCTTGTGAAGTTCCTGCTGTGAAAGAAGACAATATATTAGGAGAATTTGATTGGATTTCGTTAGCATTGTGGAAACCTTAGCAATACTTCAAAAGATTTCACTTAAAGACCTTTAGTTCTAGGTATCCTTCCATGGAGACAATGTTTGTGTAATATGGAGAATCTAGTAATGTAGTGTATCACACCAAAAATAAAACTATTTGGGGGCATCTGGGTGGCTCAGTTGGTTAAGCATCCAACTTCGGCTTGGGTCATGATCTCACAGTTCATGGGTTTGAGCCCTGTGTCTGGCTCTGTGCTGATAGCTCAGAGCCAGGAGCTTGCTTTAGATTCTGTGTCTCCCTCTGTCTCTGCTCCTCCCCCTGCTCATGCTCTGTGTCTCTCTCTCTCTAAAAAATACACATTAAAAAATTTAAAAGAAAATAAAAAATAAAACTATTTTAAGTCATTTAAGAGATGCTAAAATACAGTCAATAAAATATTTAAAATAATGCTGACTAAAACAAATTAAACTCTTGAAATTCTAGAGAAGACATTTTTTACTATTTTTAAAAAGAATAAAGTCCTAAAACTTGATATATTATAAATATGTAGTAACGAATAGTTTCCTGTATACCAACAATATCTAATTTGAAAATGTAATTGAAAGTTAGTTTACTCAGAAAAATAAAATTATAAAATATGTAGAAATAATTCTTACATAATTCCAAATAACTCACGGAAAATTACAAGCTTATTCAGAAAAGGAGAGTTTATGGAAAAAAAAAAAAGAGATAGATGCATGTTACAGAATGAGAGGGCATTATATTAAATATGTGAATTATATAGAAATTGCCTTGAAATTTCAGTAAAAATCCTAACATAATTTCTTTGAGAACGGATGTAATGTGCTGATACACAGCTAGGTAAAAAAATAGGCAACAATAGAATAGACATGAGACTTTTTTAAAAGAAAAAGTCCCTATGTACTAAAGTACATAAAGATACATCTAACAATATTAAGTTACTACTGTAAAATTCATATGGTACTCACAGAAATATAACACTGAGTCAAAGGAAATTACAGTAACAACTGCATCTAATACAATTAAGGGTTTAGAGTATTATATTGGCATTGGCCTACTTATCTGACAAAGGAGATCAGCATGACAGATTTTGGTCATCCCTTGTCCCAAATGGGGATCATTTAGATCAGAGACTAGCAAACTAAGGACTGTGTGACAAATCTAGCCTGAAGCCTCGTTTGGAAACAAAGTTTTACTGGAACAGAACTGTGTACTTTGGTTTACCTGTTGCACATGGCTGCTTTCCTTGCTATAGGAAGAGTTAAGAGTTGACTCCTGCTATAGTGGGAGACTTAAGTAGTTGCAAAATTAACCATGTGGCTTATAAAGCCAAAGGATTTACTATCTGTCCCTTTACAGAACACGTTTGCTGAGCCTACATTTAGATCAAGGGTTATATAATCAGAAGATTCCTGGATGCAGGCAGGTAAAAGTTTGAAAAGGGCACAGGACTAGGTACGTGTGTCCCCATTATGGAAGTGGTAGGCAAACTGTAGTGCATTCACTTTTTCAAAGAAGCTAGAACTCCACATTTTTCCGCCTCAATGTGAGATAGATTGATTTTAAAGTGTGACTTCAAATTTTTGTACAGGCATAAGAAAAAATTGTATCAAACACATTTGCAGTCTGGATCCAGCCCAGTGGCTATCAGTTTCCAAGACCTGGTTTTAACATCGGTCCGTACAGATGAGGCAAGCTTAGGTTAGAAAGTATTTATTTAAAATGATAAATAATTATACATGTATAATAAGTAACTGATTATATATACACACACACACACACACACACACACACACACACACACAAACACATATATATATAATCCCTATCGTTATTTTACATATTTTATGCATATATGTAGGTATAGGTATATTTTTGTCTTTATATTTCTGTAGATAGGTAGATATTGGTCTAATTTCTGAATGTTAATAAAAGATCTGAACTTAAATGAAATATAAAGAAATTATTATTTTTAACTCAAATTAAAACAAATTATGCTAAAATTATTAACAGAATAATGTAGGAATACTATATGAATTGTAATATTGAATGAATATTATAAACTAAGAGTTCATAGTCTTAAATATCAGATTTCATGAGCCTATAATTCCCAAAAAAGAGAAAATGGAGGAATCTTCATATTTACTAGTAGGCAAAGAAGGGCAAGTTACTAATATGAGATATCATTGTTCCTATCAATTAAGAAAGGTCAAATAGTCATAATATTTTATGCTGGTGGAGGTTTTGTACTCTCTAACGTATTAATTATATTTCAGTATGAGTTATATTTCAGTAAAAGTTAATACAACTTTTCTAGACAGAAATTTAGCAAACTATTTTCAGGCCTAAGGTTCATACTCTTTGTAAATAAAATTTGGTGCAAAATTAGATGAGTTTGATTTTGTTTAAATTATGTAATAAAAAACACCAGAAGACAATACATCATTCCTTTATGAAATCCGCTATGCACTAAGACCATTTACTTTTCTGTTTTTTATCTTTTTTCGACTTTCTAAATGTTCTGTGTGATACTTTAGCTTAGATGTTTTGAAAAGTTAAAAGAAAACTGGAGAGGGATGGAGCAGGGGCAGTGAGAGACTTCATCTTAGAAAGGTGTGAGTTTAGTTATTTTTCCAGCATTAGCCACTAGTGGTGGATGTTTATAAAAGTTAGTTTGTCTCCTTTGTCTCCTTATCTGTGTTGTAAACTCTTAGAGCTTCCCATGGCAATGGTAGGATTGAAACTCACCTAGTCACCACCCTCGTCCACGTTTTGTCTGTGCTACAACATCCCAGTTCTGTTAATATCCGCATAATATTTTTTGTCTTCAATCATTTGATGCGCATTATTGCTTTGTATGGAAATCTGTATATATTTCACCATTTTTTTTTTTAATTGAGAAAGAGAGAGAGAGAGGGAAGGAGAAGGGCAAGGCAGAGGAAGAGGGAGAGAATCTCAAGAAGGCTCTACAATCAGCAGCTCAGCACAGAGGCTGCGTGGGGCTCGATCCCCCCAGGGTGAGATCATGACCTGAAGCAGAAATCAATCCAGAGTCCCTTGCTTAACCGACTGAGCTACCCAGGTGCCTCACCAGTCTTCTTTCCTACCCAGGTGCCTCACCAGTCTTCTTTCATATGCAAAGAAACAAAAACCTTGAACAGCACTCTAACATAAATATGATAGATGTCTAAATAAATTGCCTTTATTACTCCTATGATATTTTTGTGCATATTTAAACACACGGTTATCCAAAGTAATAGTTGCCTTTTCTAATATGTGAAAATAGTAACCTTTTTTTCTCTGTTTTATAAGATAATTTACATTGTTTAATCTTATTTTTTTCAAGCTACTAATTGGTTATCATAGTTGTAGAATGTGGCAAAATAAGGTGAAATATTACTTTTGAACCTTTATTGTATTTTATAATTTTAACAGTTCCTTGCCTGTCTAACTTTACTGCACCAATGGGAACAGTGCTTTCTCCTGATTACCCAGAAGGGTATGGAAATAATTTAAACTGCATCTGGACCATAATCTCTGATCCAGGGAGTCGGATACATCTTTCTTTTAATGACTTTGATCTGGAATCTCAGTTTGACTTCCTTGCGGTTAAAGATGGTGACTCTCCAGACTCCCCGATTCTTGGAACCTTTACTGGGGCCGAGGTGCCCTCCCATCTGACTAGTAATAGTCATATACTGCGATTGGAATTTCAAGCTGACCACTCAATGTCAGGACGTGGCTTCAACATCACTTATAACAGTAAGTTTATCTTTTCCATATAATGTATTTCTACCAAGTAGAGCTAGAAAGGAATCATGTAAACCAGCTCTCTGGTTCCATAGACAAGGAAACTTAAACAATGTTATATATATATATATATATATATATATATATATATATAAACTTGAACAAGTTCTCCCTCAATATATATATATAATGTACCAGGAATAATTCTTCATTTCCAACCATATTTTACTCCCTATTGTGTCATTTCTCTTGGTTTGTGAGAGGTCTGATATTAAGGAAATATGTTTCAAATATTATGATGTCAGCCAATATATTAGTTTATTCTATTAAATCTTATAAGCATAAGATCAAACCTAAAGTGTATCATATACTTTGCTCCATTATTGGTGTGAAAACATATAAGGGAAATAAATCTTTCTTTCAAAATATTCATAAACCAATAGGGAACCTTAAACCAATAATGACAGCACAGAGTTACAATTCTAGAGATGAAATTCACAAGGCTGAAATTCACAAGAAACATTACAGAAGAGAAAATCATTAACATAGGAGCAGTAGACCACTGACCTGCCACCATGGGGAAGAAATACCTTAGAGATTAAGAGCATCCTTTCTACAGTGAAACTATACAACTTCAAATATTGGCTTTGCCCCATTTTTAGGTTTAAAATTGAGCCTCAGTGTCCTCATCAGTAAAACCATCTTTGGTTTCTATAAGGAATAAATTAGGTGATGCAGGCAAATAATTTGGCATGGAGTAGATAGTGCATAGTAAATGCTCAATAAACATTAGCTGTCATTGCTTACTTGCCTTTTGAACTACTACCTTAACATCTTATTTAATTGTGTTTACTATGTTGCTATATTTTGACATTTCTTTGAGGTTATTTAGCTATTGTCACTCACATTCTTTGTATTTTTTTTGAAAAAAAAATGCCAAAAATATAGCAAAAAGATGAATCACATGAAGGAGAATATATCATAGTAGGTTAATATACTCACATACTAATGCTTCTGTTTGCAAATGTTTTCCTAAAGAATAGAACACTACTGATTTTTCTTGTTTTTTTTTTTTTTTTTTTTCCTCCCCCTCCCTTGAAGGTACCACACTCTGGCACATATTGACCAACTTGATGAGTTAATATTTGTTAATATTTGTGACATATGACAATAGGATCTAGTTTCCTGTTCTATAAAAAAGAATTGCATCCAGGGGTGCCTGGGTGGTTCAGTCGGTTAAGCCTCCAACTTTGGCTCAGGTCATGATCTCACTGTTCATGAGTTCAAGCCACGTCAGGCTCTGTGCTGACAGCTCAGAGCCTGGAGCCTGCTTTGGATTCTGTGTCTCCCTCTCTCTCTGCCCTTCCCCGTTTCACTCTCTTCCTCTCTCTCTCAAAAATAAATAAATATTCAAAAAAAAAAAAAAAAAAGAATCACATCCCTAACCCTGACAATCAGTGCTGAGTTTTGGCAATTAGTAACAGAAAGCAGTTATTGCCTTTTCCAAGTGTCACTAGTGGTGAAATTGTCAACATGTAATTGTATATCATTAAAGTTAAATTAGCTGTGACATGTGTCATACAGACTGCTGTATAAAAGAGTTGCTTTATCTGAAAGTCCTTTTAAAAATATTTCATATGTATAAAGATATATATATATATATATATATATATATATATATATATATATATATATACACACACATATATATATACACACACACTTCTCTATTTATTTATAATTTTTATTTTGTCTTCAAGGCACATTATTTTTAACTTTAATGTTTATGGTACCTTCAGGGAATTATGGAAATATGCCTCCTTGTTTCTTGTTCTGTTTCTCTAGTAAATAATTTAATTGATCATATGAAAATTCTTATATTTAATGTTTTCTACTGAAGTTATTTTTTTTCTGAAAAAAAAAACTATCAGGCATTATATATAGGAACAATGAGGCTTAATCAATTGCGGTTTTTGTTTTGTTTTGTTTTGTTTTTTTGTTTTTTTTTGTTTTTTTAGTTTTCTATTTTATTTATTTATTTATTTTTCAATATATGAAGTTTATTGTCAAATTGGTTTCCATACAACACCCAGTGCTCTTCCCAAAAGGTGCCCTCCTCAATGCCCATCACCCACCCTCCCCTCCCTCCCACCCCCCCATCAACCCTCAGTTTGTTCTCAGTTTTTAAGAGTCTCTTATCCTTTGGCTCTCTTCTACTCTAACCTCTTTTTATGGTTTTTGGGTCTTTTAGAATCACAACAAAAACCAATAATTAGAAATAAGTGTATCTACAAAAATATATTGTCTATATTTTAGAATTTACCTTAATATTCTTCCATACCATTTAACTTAAAAATGAGGAGAATGGTAAATCAAAATTATGTAATTTATGAACAATATCAAAGTAATGATTAATGAGAAAATTTAAAATAACTGCATGTACTTATGTATAGCATGAATATAATAATAATGTAAATACCTCACAAACTATTTTTTACACATTTATATTTTGCTATTTTAAATATTCTTCCATTTGTATTGTGCTAATTTAAACATTTATGGTGCATGTTTAGTCATACAGATGAATAAAATGAGAAATTTGGAGGGCTCATTTAATCTATAATCTTCAGAAATTCAAGCATATTAATATGTAAGCATATTGTCCCTACACTGCTGCTGACTTGCTAAGACTTGCCTAAATATATCCTGGGAGACACAAAATAAAATAAAGTGGCTCTGAATTCAAGAACTCACATTTTCTTAGGGCGCCTGGGTGGTTCAGTAGGTTAAGCATCGGACTTCAGCTCAGGTCATGATCTCACAGTTTGTGAGTTCGAGCCCAGTGTCAGGCTCTGTGCTGACAGCTCAGAGCCTGAAGCCTGCTTCAAATTCTGTGTCTCCCTCTCTCTGTTCCTCCCCCACTTGCCTCTGTCTCTCTCTCTCTCAAAAATAAATAAAGATTAAAAAAAAATTTTTTTTAAAGAACTCACATTCTCTTGAGACAAGAAACAAATAACCCAAGATACAATATGTTGTTGAGAAAAAAATTAGAAGCCATACAAAGGGATACATTTCATTCCTATCTCTCTGACCTGAGGCAAATACTTATCTGTTGCTGAATCTCACATTACTCTTTAAAGTTCTAAATGTTAAATGAGATAATGACATTTCCAAAGCTCCTTATAGCAGTGGCTAGAACATAGTAATTATAAGAGTTAGCTCCCTTCCCTTTTCCTAGATGGCAGAAAATAGATGACAAATGGAAAATTAGAAAGAAATTTTAAGACTTTCATACCAGATTGGAACATTTCACTATAGCCTCACAAGATATTTCTCCATTCCAAGGAGTAACATCACGAAAGTTTGCAGTGAGATGTGGTCAACGTGCTTTGTATTCACAATAATTGGATTCTGAACAGTTTATACAGAAAATTTTACATACCGTAAACCCCAGTGATCTCCAGAAGTAAGCAGAAACAATTCTATTTTGAAATGTAATCTTAGATTATAATTCATATTTTAAAACAATCATACCTATTCACATCATGGATATACGTCACAGGCAAACAGGGTCAAAGGAGAGGCTCTCATTTTTTTTTTCTTTTTTAAAAAATAAAGGCTTATCTAGATATAAACATAATCTTTTCAAAAGTCAGTTTTTCTCACTCCACATACACAAGGGTCCCTCTCATACTGCTTGTTTGTGTGTTTTTGTTTGTCTCCTCTTCTCCAGCATTTGGGCATAATGAATGTCCTGATCCTGGAATACCAATCAATGCACGGCGGTTTGGGGACAACTTTCAATTAGGAAGTTCGATTTCAGTTATTTGTGAAGAAGGATTTATTAAAACCCAGGGAACAGAGACAATTACGTGTATTCTTATGGATGGAAAAGTAATGTGGAGTGGACCAATTCCAAGATGTGGAGGTAAGTGCAATGGTCAGTGAAAATTATAACCCCATCGTTGCAGGATTTTTTACCACAATACCCGGGACTCGTTGTCTCGCCACTTTGAAGAATGAAGAGGTGAACACAAAATGAGCAGCAGGCCAAAATTCTTTAGAATATAAGATCAGAGAGGAAGAAGAGTAGAAAAGCTCTCTTTACAGAGAGAGAACATTAGAAAGTGAATGCCTGTGACTATAGGCAAGAGTCCCTGTTGTAGAAGGTTCTGGTCAGCACCCACTCCCTCCTTCCCCCTTGTTCCTCCTCAGGTTCTACCTTATTGGCTTGATAGCTCTAGGTGCTGGGTTGTCCATTCCTGATTGGCTCGTTTCCATTGTATGAGGGGTGGTCTATGGCCATACTTCGGTCTTTTGTCAAATTCCTGAGAGAAACCCGAGAGGAAGTAGGTGGGGTCTGTTATGTTCTTAAGAAGAACCTTAGGCCTGGGGGGGGGTTTGCTGTGGTCAGATACTCCCAACATTGTTGCAAAATAGGTGTTTTTCCCCAACCAGGGACCTCAGGCCCTAATCTTTCCCTCTCTTCCTACTGAATCCTATCTTCTTCTATTATACCATCATCATTGTGCACTGGAGACTGTATTTAACCATATATGCATATATACATTAGGTATATGTGTTAAACAAATTACACTTTTAGTTTTTCATGTTAAAATAATTGCTTAGAAACCTTTTAAAAAGTCCCCTTTAAAAAGAACTCTTAATAAAAGGTATACATTAATAAATGGTAAATATTCGTTGCATGTGCAAATTCTCTTTAGGGTACTTCAGAGTTACAGTTTAGTACACTTTCTAGTCATCTTTTTTCTTGGTATTTTAACTATTTATGGTATCGATATTGAATCTTCAAAAATGTGTTAACAATTACTATTTGCAATAAATAAATTTATGCTAAAGCAGCCATTATTTAAAATGTGTACTTTTTGTCAGCATAGTTCACTAAACATGTTTTTTCAATTTTGATTTACTCAATAAGATATAGTCAAGAAAATGCACAGGAATGTATGTGTGTAATGTATGCGTGTGTGTATGCAACGTTTGAAAGTTTACATCTTTGAATATATACACTTATCTAAAGTCACTAATTATATTGACAAGAAGGAAGGATGATCTACTTAAAAATAAAATATACCCAGCATAGTGTGTCAAATTATTTATTAAAAAAATTTTTTTGGGGGGCGCCTGGGTGGCTCAGTCGGTTAGACGTCCGACTTTGGCCCAGGTCACGATCTCACGGTCCGTGAGTTCGAGCCCCGCGGTCTCTGGGCTGATGGCTCAGAGCCTGGAGCCTGCTTCTGATTCTGTGTCTCCCTCTCTCTCTGCCCCTCCCCCGTTCATGCTCTGTCTCACTCTGTCTCAAAAATAAATAAACGTTAAAAAAAAAATTTTTTTTTTACATTTATATATTTTTGAGAGACAGAGAGACAGAACATGAGCAGGGGAGGAGCAGAGAGAGAAGACACAGAATCTGAAGCAGGCTCCAGGCTCCGAGCTGTCAGCACAGAGCCCATCACGGGGCTGGAACTCACAAACCACAAGATCATGACCTAGGTCAAAGTCAGATGCTTAACTGACTGAGCCATCTAGGCACCCCTATAGTGTGTCGATTTAGAATCTATAGGTTGTGTATATGAGGTGTGGAGCTTCATTTAGAATTGTCACATTGGGATTAACATTCTTCTTTTCTCCTTCCACTCCAGTACCAAAGGTTACATATCTGTTTTATTTAAAAAGATGTAGAAGGGGACACCTGGGTGGTTCAGTCCATTGAGTGTCTGACTCTTGATGTCAGCTCAGATCATGATCTCACAGTTGTGAGATCAAGCCCCATGTCCAGTTCTGTGCTGAGAGCGAAGTCTGCTTGGAATTCTCTCTCTCTCTCTCTCTCCCTCTCTCTCTCTCTCTCTCTCTCTCTCTCTCTCTCTCTCTCTCCCTCCCCCGCTCACACTCTCATAAATAAATAAATACATATTTTTAAAAAATCATATAGAAGAACTTTTACTAAGGAACAGATAAACTAGAGCCAGGAAACACTTTTTTGCAGATCACCATGTAATGATTAGGTGATAATTTTTAAATAATTACTTCTTTTTCTTGCTCTCCCAATTTTTCTTCTTACTTGTGTCCAAACTGACAATGAAACCTTTATTTTTTTCTTTTTCAATTTCTGGCTGTTAAATTGAGAATATTTTATGTATAATTTTCAGAAGTATAGCAGACTTCATTGACTAATACAGCCATTACCTACAAATGCTGCCATTCATTGAGTTGAACATTTTCATAATGTCTCGTGATGAACTACTCCAGACCACGCGATTATGCTTTCCTATTAGCCCCTTCACTTTGCACCGCCTTCCTCTTCTAATCACTTTCTCATTTGTAATATTAGGGACTGAACTAGATGACTTCACGGTTCTTTTCCAAACCTCAAAGGTTATGAGTTTAGTCGGGTCTACCTTCGCGACGGTTATGATTGTGCTATTGTGTTTTCAAACAACACGACAGGATTGCCCAATAAAAGGCTGAAATAAAAAACGAAAAACAGAAAGTAATGTTCATTTTTTCCCATTATACTTTGCCCTTGAGCACATTCATTCCTGAACAGTTGCTGATCCAAACTTGAGGAATCAGTCAGAAAAGCCTACACTAGTATTTGAAGGAAAAGTAGGAGAAGGAAGAAAAAAACGGGTTCAGGCCGAAGGAATGCCACTGATTCAATGTACTGGAGTGGAGGATAGAGGCTCAGGGTTTGATGATAATAAGAGGGGTGCCAAGCGTGCCAGGCTTTGCAAACAATCCTGGATGGATTAAAATTATCCTGTGGCCAGAGGGAAGCCACTTCAGCTCAGAAGTGATATGATCAGAGCCTCTCCCTTCTCTGCCCTAGGAGTTGTATACAGGCAGGTGGACAGAAACAGAGACCACCTCTGGGTAACTGTTGAGTCTGGTTAGAGCCTCATCTGCCTCACTTGGGTGTTGGTTGAGAAGCTACTTGTTTCCTAGCTGAACGGGGAGTAAAAATAATGAGCTTGACACCAACAAATCTTTTTATGAATCACTGTTTCATCTGAGAGAACAATTTTAGCGAGATTTTTCACTGTGAAAAATGAATGGTATTTAACCTTTAAACATGAGTGAAACAAATATTCTGAACTCTAATTTGGCACAGGCCAGGAGGCCCTTGTGACATCCTAAAAAGAGCTTTGTGGAATTCCCAAAGGAGAGTATTTTTTTTCTGTGTGTATGAGTGAAATTACAGACACTTGGCTCACTTTGCCAGTTTCTGGATTTTATCCCACAGTGGGAACATGACTAACAATCAAGTTGGAGACAGGGAAGGTAGAGTCAGAGTGGGCTGAAAGCGATCTTACCGTGGCACTGGGCCAGGTTACCTGCCATATCCCAGGCCATGTTGTGAGGCAGTTTCTACCCAATAAAGCAGACTGCTGTCAACTCCTGTATAACTAACTCTGGTGGGTGTAATTTCTGAGACTCTGAGGTTTGTAAAGATTTCCTTTAGTTTTAGTTTTGCCTCAATTCCACTTAGCTGTGAACAACCAAAGCCTGAGACTAGCTGAGGAAATCTCATTCTTTTTCTCTCCTAATGTGTTTTCATCGTGGTGGTGGTTCTACCACTCAGCCGCTCCCACTGATGCAAAAAACTATGTCTGGGAGCCCTCTCTGCCCAACTTCTTTGTCCTTTAGACCTGTATTTTGACAGAGAAGTTTTGCTTATTATTTATTGCAATTTATCTTTTGGGGCATGATCACAGCCTTCAATATATGCTTGCTATTTTAGCTGAAACTTTTTTGTCATCATATTAAATATTTTATATAGGTGAAATACATACTTGTGTATGTTTTGATAAATGCAAATAATTCTTTACATTTTATTCTCTCAGAACATTCCAAAATTAAATGCATTGTTGAAGTTGCTTAAAATGTTTGGATTGCTATGTGTTAAAATTAGGAAGTAGGAAGTTGCTTGTTTCAGTCAGAATTTATAGAGCAAAGGAAGTCAGTATAAAATGTTTTGATAATAAAACCCAGAGTTTCAACCTCTTTAAAGATTGTCCTCTCCCTCCACTACCACCGCCGTCCCCCGCCCCCCAACACCGTCTATTGCAATTATCTAGAAGTTTAGGCATTTGGCAAATTAGTAATCCATGACAACCAGTCTTCAACTCTAAAACTGTGGAAAATTGTTGAAAAAAGTGAAAGGTAATGTTTTATCAGTCCTAGTCCTTGAATAGGGATTAGTGAGAGGAAAGAGAGACATGAGATCATAATTTGTTGCAGTTCTATGATCCCACAGCTGAACTTGGATTCATTTCAGGGAGCTTAAATACAATTGTGGAACAGAATTGGGTTATACATTTTATTCACTGACCCGAAGTTCACCACTGATGCATTAACTAAGGATAGATTTAGGCTATCTTTGTGAAAATTTGAACCTTTTTCTCTAGAATGGGTTGACGAAATTCCCTCATGAGAAAGAGAGATCAAAGACATTCTAAAGCTTTATGATCTTTCAGTTTTGCTAATGGAAAACAAAACACATTAATTATTGTAATCAGCATTGATTCAAAATCACTTTGAATTCTACAAACTGTTCGCCTAACTCAGTTTAGTGACGATCAATGACTTCTTCACTTATACGTTAAGACTGTAGCCTGAATATAACTGGCTGTATCTAGGGCCAGTCTCTGCATGGTGTCTCCTTCAAAGATCTACCTACAGCCCATGAATAGTGTAGACAATTATCATAGGTCTACTTTAACGGGCTGCCATAGGGATTTTCACGAGATGCCATGAAAGCTTCCTAAAAATCCTCCTCTTCTGTCTTCACCAAAGTTTCCCCTCAGAGCAGCTACATAAACACCCTCCCTCTTTTGCCCTGTGGTCCCCTCAAGACCCCTCTGCCCTCACATTCATTTTTTTTCTGCACAGCCCAAACCCCTGTTGGGCACCTGTGAGCCTCCTCACTAAAATTCAGCCCTCAGGAAGTTCAGTTTTCTCTTTAGAATATTTTTCCCTTGGGTTTTCTTCTTTCCACACCCTTTTTCTTTCTCCTAATATGATCAGAATTTTTCTCAGGGGCCTCTGAGGGCATTGTGAGACTCACCACTTTTACTTCAAAGTCTCTTCGACAAGCCTAGGTGCTTGGAAATTTGGAAAATGGGGGAAAGGAGCACTCTATTACTGTATTTGGGTTTATTTCTCTCTTCACCTGTGCGTATGAATGTATCTTCTGAAATATGGGTAAGATGTTGCTTTCACTTAATTGTTTTTCTCAAGGGAATAATATGCAACTAGATTTCCTTCATAGTACCAAGCAGGAGAGTGTTTTTCTCAGTAAAATCACATTACTAGTTTCTGGAATGTTCCTTATAATGAACACTGCTATACAGAAGGCAAAATTCAAGGTATAATATTTGACTCAGAGAGGTTTCCTTTGTTGGGCTTTGGGAAACTCACTAGTCTCTGACCACCATAATCTGCCTGTCCAAATGCCAGCTCTAAAAGGCTAAGACATATATTTTCCATACCTTAAAATGATCTGAGCTCATTATTTGGCCTTCTTTCCTCATTGTCTATCTTTACCATTTTTAGGTTAAACTCTATTAGTCTGAGTTCATACTTCTAAAGTATAGCCATAATTAACTTATTTTTTTCTTAGCTTTGATTTGCTTCACCAGATTCATAAGTCTCTTTGTAGTGGGGTTTAAATATATGCTCACTTGGTAAACTGGCTATAAATCAACTCTGACATGAACTTGTTACACGTGCTTCTGATCCTCCCATCTGTTCATACCATTTCCTAGTGGAAGTCTTACTTTTAACTGTTTATATGAGGTTACCACATACCCAGCATATGACGTTCCAGCATTTGAACGCAGCTCAAATTCATTTGGATATTCATGTCCTCTAGGGTGGTGAGGCTGACTGCCATTAGATGGAGGTTTTGATGGATCTGAGTTCACAAATAGTACCTAATACCCAGTGCTATAGATCAGGAGTCATAACCTCAAATGCTTACAGGAGCAAGGCAATAACAGAAACAAATTAGATGGGCTAAATAGAACACGCTGCCCTCCTAAGAGGGAGGTGTGATTTCTCACTTTTTATAGAGACATGGTTACAAATAAGCATTTCTCTTTTTAACATCAATAATAACAATAATGAATAATACAAGAATGATATCATTGACAACTGATGACGGTGTTCCCATTAGTCCTGACATTTCCTTCATGCACATTAGAAAAGGGCATTTTCCAAGAGGGAAATGGCTTGAACTAGTGATTACCAAGGTCACTTTAATTTGAGATCCAGCAGTAGCAATCAATCCTTTGGGAGTATGCAAGGTCAATGGAGCAGGTCAGGAGACATATACCAACCTCTCCATTTTGAGAAAGCACTCCGGTGTCTCAAAAAATTGGGTGTCCTTTGGACTTACCTAAGAACCATTTTCCAGATAGTGATATCATGAAAAAGTCTTTTGAGTACCTCCTTTTTGTGAATTTGTGTAACACTGCTCAAATGTGATCCTCAACCAGAGTCTAGGCTGGAACACCCTATTCTGAACTAAGCAGTCTCTCCTGGATTGTCATTTCAATCTAGAGTAGTCTCTATAATCTCCTTCTGACTTTGCATTGATATTCTGCTCAGCGTGATTATCTTTCATCATTTGGCACTATATATTTTTTTTCTAATAGTTTAGCTGCTGGTATGGCTCAATTATGTGGTATGATTTGATTCAAGGAGACTCAGGAACTGTCCTAGTTATTCAGGAAGCATTAATAAAAAACAGACATGTTTGCTTTGTTTTTCTTTAAGAGTTAAGATATGAAAGTTTTATGCAGTACAGTAAATAGAAAGCTTCCCAAATACCTTCTTGAGCTGTCTCTTCCCCCATCCTCCCATTCAAGGTAACTGTTACATGTAAAAATCATCTTCATAATCATCATTGTCATTGAATTCATAATCATCATCACCATCATCATCCTATCTCTCTCTCTCTCATGCTTACATACAGTCCTATCATCACTAAGCTGTTGTCTCCCCCTTCCTATTTTCCCTGTCTCAGCCCCATGCCCTTGCTTCCATGTATTTAGTCCCTCTCCTCCACATTCAACCCTTAGACTAACACGAGATCTACTCATTCCACTCTACTGTGTCCCCAAGAAAGTTCAGCCTGTTCTAATAGTTTCAGTTGAGATTCTATCTCCTTGGAAGGTTGGTAAATGCATTATATCTCATTATAAGAAATTATGCATGAGTTTAAAAAAATAAAAGAGGAGAACGATCAAGTTTTTGGCATATCTTTTCAAGCTATTCTCTGGGTCGCATTTCTACTTTATGAATGCCTGCTTCTGTATTTGCCAGTAATAAACCAGCCAACAAATCCCAAAAGAACTTGAAAAAGATACCATGCCATAAGACAGAATAAAACAAGAAAGTTCTCTTTCTAGGTGTCAAGCAGTGAACACTATGTCATCTAGAGTTTCCTGTTTTAAAAATCAAGACAGTTGGACATAAATTAAGTCTCCTATCTTTGTTGCAGTCATAGAAGGAAACTGTTCCTGAGTATGAGGATTTATTATTCATTGGTGAATGTCATTTTTTAAAGCTACTGAACTCAACTCAGGTAGACTGAAAGATGAGAAGGATTTATTTACAGACCAAAAATGAGAGTTGGGTTAAAATGTATTCATTATTTTGTTATAAAATCTGAAGTACATAACCATTTACTTTTTAAAATCAGATGTTTCTTAATACTTTAAAGTTATAATTATTTAACTGTTCATGGTAAAATAAGTTAGACAATCTAAAATGTATATACTTTTTGAGTTTCATTTTATTAAATATACTACTCAGGCTCCTTTTAGTCTCTCTTCCTGGTTTCTCCTCATCCTGATGATCTCTGTTTTTTCCAGAGCTAGGTCTTGAATATTTTCCCCTCTCTATTTCCATTCACTCTATGGGTAACTGTCAACCAGTCTCTAACTTTAAATAATATCTATGTGCTGATGTCTCTCAAATTTACATCACCAGCCTAGTTCTTTGCCCTGAAGTCCAGACTCATACATTCAACTTCCTACTCAACATCTCCACGTAGATGTTTAATAGGCATCTCAAACTTAACCTGTCCAAAACTGATCTGATCTCTCCCTGTCACTCCAAACCTGCTACTGTCACAGACTTTCCCCATCATCATTAATAGCACTCCATTCTTCCAGTAATTTAAGCCAAACTTCTTGGAGTAATTTCTGACTCCTTTCTTTCTATTACAGTCATACGCAATCCATCAGAAAAATCTGTTAGCTGTACCTTTGAAATATATTCAAAACTCATCTAGTTCTTACTTATTCCACTGCTGACATCCTGGTCCCAGCAACCATCATCTCTGGCCCAAATTGCTACAATAAGTCCCTAACTGGGCTTCTTCCCTTGTTCCTATTCAGTTCTGTAGAAATGATTTGTTGCCCAATTCACCTATGCTCACTGATTAATTTCTTCATAGTCATTTCTCCACTGAGACTCAGAAGGGTTCTGATGCATACACACTATCTGCATTTCTCCTCATTTTTACCTGGATTGTGTCTCCCTTGCTCTCTGAGCCGTAGCTAGCTAACAATAGCTTCTTTGATCTAAAGCAATCCCCTCAACAAAAATGGAAATAGAATATTGGCCTTCTGGATTACATGGTCATGTTCTTGAATATAATTAGGATGTAATACATTCATTGGACTGCTTTATAGATAAAGAGGATTACATTTAATGAAATACGTTGGAAGAGTCAGATGAGTTGCTATTGGCTCAAAGCTGTTGATTTAATTAAGACACCAAGTGAAGACTAAGTGAAAGAGAAGTCACCTCTTCCTTGTGAAGATTCATAATATTTAATATTATTGCCATTGTAGCCTCCCTGACAAGAAAAAACATTGGGAGCAAAATGTATGGCAAACAAGGTGTAGAAGCAAATTTATAGCTTTGGAATTGGCCACCTAGATGCCCAACCAAGGAGAAAAAAATTTCAATACCCATTCTATAAAAAAAAAATCATAAATATAATAATAAATTGAAGTCCAGATACCCCCTTCATGGATAATTAAGTGTGTTCTAACTAACTCATCTCTCTTAATCATAACTTCAGGCACCCCACTCCCAATTTATATAAGCAGCAAAAAGAAAGCAAGGCAGATCAAGATCTAGATCTATCCATCTATCTGTCAATCTATCTGAAACTGTTGAAGTCAAAAGTTCAGTTTTTCATTTATCTCCCTATAGGAAGGAGGATGCTAGTCTTTTTCTTCTCAATCCAAGTTGAAGGGAAGGGCTTTAGAAGAATCCCTCATAGAGAATGGAGTTGCCTGGGAGAATGAGAAACAAGAATCCCCAGGTGGATATCTGATTATACAATGTAGTACTTGCTGATCTGTCTTCTGTGCTGATTGAACAAGAGGAGGAAAACTGGTGAAAGCTGACAGACTGAAGATGAGGAAAGCTGTCTAGTTCAAACAATTTGGCAAGTCAGTGATATGCATTTCCTATGCATTAAATGAATACTAAAGAAGGTACCCAAGCTTGGCCACCAACTGTAGGAAATTCAACAGCCTGAAACCATAGGGTATACTGCCAGGGGTAGGAGCAAGGAAGTTACTGGAAAAGGTTGAGCTCCTCCTATATCAGGCAGTTATACAGTGAGAAGCCACCTTCCCCACTCTTGGTCTTTCCAAAGGACTCATTTATTCTCATGGGGAACAAATATTTTCCATATCTGACAAATAAAGGCATCAGGGAACAGTCAGGGGTAATGAGGAAAACAGCCATAGCCAGGAAAGACTGACAGCACAATCTGTCCTGTCCTAGCCCTGACGCATCACAAGGAAAAGAACCTAAAAGGAAGAGGAAGGAGTCAAGACAAGGGGGGAGACTATTCCAAGTGCTGAAGTGAATGGAGGAATGAATCAGCAAGTTCTGATTCTCCATCAGCACACTTCTCCCTATCTTCCAAGCCTCTATGGCCACTCCTCAAGGATGGACCTTGGATGGATGGGTGGAGAGAATAAGATAAGAATTTTCCATTGGGCTAGACCAAGTTTTTTAATACTGAAAGTGATGAGAATATTAGAGGATCTGTCCAACATTTTTTTAAGGAGATGGAGATTTGCCAGTGCATGCTTGAAAGCAGCGGAAGGAAGGAAGGAAGGAAGGAAGGAAGGAAGGAAGGAAGGAAGGAAGGAAGGAAGGGAGAAGAAAGGAGAAGAAAGGAAAGGAAAGGAAAAAAGGAAAGAGACCATTTCTGTTTTTGTTCCACCGATTTCAGAATGCACCATAAAATGTTTGCTCAAGCAAGAACTTCCTTGCCCTCAGAGGAGAACTTTCTGCATCACTATGGCTTATTCTCATTCTTACTCTCTAATGGGTTATCTGAGAGAATTCTTTCAGTGAATAGGATGGGATGGAAGTCCTTGAAGAACTTTTGGGAGAAAAGGCTGAATCCACATGCCTGATGAACTTTCCTTTGAGTATAAGAGTTTTTTTCTCTTGAACTCAGTTAGCTTCAAATGAAAGGAAACCCTTCTCATTCACAGATATTGCATTCTCTTTGGAGGAACTTCTCCTGAGGGAGCAATGAGAGTGACAATCCAAGGCATAGATCAGAATTTATTTGTGGTTCTCATTGAGAGAATGTGTGTACATCTAAAAATAAACCCCACTTTTAATTACATGTTTATGTAGTATTAAATTCCATTCTCCTGGAGAGCTACCCTAGGGAAATGGAAGTACTAACAATCTGCAAGGTTTTGCTCCCACTGTTGGGGTGGGGGAGAGGGGGATGAGTCTGAGAGAAGGGATAAAGGGGCAATGGAAGAAGGTGCAGAGCTGTGACTGTTTCTCTTTAACCCTGGTCCTTTAATTTGTGTGTTTCTGGTTTCTCTTTTTATCCTAAATTCAGACCCAACATGTTTCTCATTATTTTATTTGAAACAATACCCAACCTCTCTGAGGTTGAAGAGAGTCAGTGATTACTTCCCATACCTATATCCCTAAAGCCAGGTAGGGTGGGGAGAAGTATGGAAACATCAGTGTTTGATAACCTGGATGTGGTATCTAGATTTTATCACGCACAGCTCCACAGAAAGGCTATCTCTCAGACCAAATGTTGGAATACTCACTTTGTAATTTCACTTATAGCCAAACCCCTGAGATCAAAGCCATCTCTTCCCATCCACAAATCCCTTGTGAGCACCTAACTGCCGCTTCTCAGATGAAAGAGCGTCTCCTGCTGTGGAACACTAAACATTATCTGAATTTATCTGAATGTAGGCTGAGGCACTTTTGACTCTTTCATACAGGTCTTAAAACATACTGGCTATTTTGAATTTGTCCGTTCTACTTAAAGCAACACAGAAATGAGTCAGCACTCCAACGCAAATTATTTATAACAGACTTTCTTCAGACCTTAGAGAAATAAAAGTAGATAAATGAACTATGCCTACTTTATATTGGTCATGCATGCCCTGTTTTTATTGCCAAAGACAAGGGGGCTTAGAGGCAACAATCTGTATTTCACTAACAGATGCAAAACACCTCTTTATCTCAGGAACCTGAGACATTATCCAGGAGAATCTTGACGCTACAGACCAGTCATATCTTAGATTTGGTCTGTGGTCTATGGGCTAACAGCAGCAAAATGGCCTGTGAAGACAGGGTGGGGGGAGGATCTTGTTCACAATGGAGCTTTCTGGATCCCACCCTATAATTACTAGAAGTGTATTCTTCGAAATATGCATTTAACAAGTTCCCGAGGTGCCCACTAAGGTTGGAAAGGCTTCAAAAGGAGTAACCACTGCATAAAACCATGACGTCTTCTCCTTCTTCCTCCAAAAAGTGTAAGCTTCAGACACACAGAACTATTGGACTCTCCCTCATACACATTAGTATTTCTCACTTCCTAACTCTGCTCTTTCTGTCCAACTCTCCCTATCTTCTATTCTTGTTCTTCTTGTTCTTGTTCTTCTTGTTCTCCTCCTCCTCCTCCTCCTCCTCCTCCTCCTCCTCCTTCTCCTTCTCCTTCTCCTTCTCCTTCTCCTTCTCCTTCAATCTAAATTCACTTCTGACAAAATAGCCTTTAAGAACTCTTTCCATTTAATGTCCTTAGGATGTTATCTGACCCTGCCTGTGTTGCTAGACTGTCTACCCAGCTTAAGCATGTACTTGTACTGCATGTTAGCTGTCTCTGTCTTCTTTATAGAGTGTGTGTCTCTTGAGGGCAGAGGAAATATCACATGAATATGTTTTTTAATTTTAGCACCTGGCACAATATCTTATATATAGCAGAAACTAAACAAATCAGGCTCTGAGCTGACAATGTAAAGCCTGGTTGGGATTCTCTCTCTCCCTCTCTCTCTGCCTCTTTCTCTCTCTCTCAATGTAAATAAATAAACATTTTTTTAAATGGTGTTGCTAGAATTTCACATTTGTATTAAAAAATCTTTGGGTTCCTCAGAAAATTAAAAATAGACCTACCCTATGACCCAGCAATAGCACTGCTAGGAATTTACCCAAGGGATACAGGAGTACTGATGCATAGGGGCACTTGTACCCCAATGTTTATAGCAGCACTCTCAACAATAACCAAATTATGGAAAGAGCCTAAATGTCCATCAACTGATGAATGGATAAAGAAATTGTGGTTTATATACACAGTGGAATACTATGTGGCAATGAGAAAGAATGAAATATGGCCTTTTGTAGCAACGTGGATGGAACTGGAGAGTGTGATGCTAAGTGAAATAAGCCATACAGAGAAAGACAGATACCATATGTTTTCACTCTTATGTGGATCCTGAGAAACTTAACAGAAACCCATGGGGGAGGGGAAAGAAAAAAAAAAAAAAAAGAGGTTAGAGTGGGAGAGAGCCTAAGCATAAGAGACTGTTAAAAACTGAGAACAAACTGAGGGTTGATGGGGGGTGGTGGGGGGGGAGGGGGGGTGATGGGTATTGAGGAGGGCACCTTTTGGGATGAGCACTGGGTGTTGTATGGAAACCAATTTGACAATAAATTTCATATATTGAAAAAAAAATAAAATGTGGTTTAACCATATTGTAAAAAAAAAAAAATCTTTGGGTTGAATATTCTTTCCCCCTAACCATCCATCTTTGTCTTCATCAAATCTACCTTAAAGAGAATAAGATGTGTTTAATTAAATGTGTCTTATAAAAAGGAATCCGATACATCTATCTTGGAAATAGTGCCTTATTTGGAATTTTAAGATTCAAATTCGAATCTCACCTCTGCCACTACCCAAGTCTGTGTTTCTTGTGAAGTTGTGTTTCATGCTTTTTTTCCTCATCTGCAAAACTGGCAAAGGAAAGAAACCAGCATTTTTATGCTACAAGATTATTAAAGAATCAAATTAAGTAACATATATAAAAACATACTCCAAACTGGAACACATGTCTCTCTTGGTTGGTATGGCAGAAATATGTAGCTGTTCATCTTTAAGCTGTGTTACCCTGTTCGTTATATAAAATTGTAGATGGGGAAACAGTTACCCAGCTGAAGGACTTCTCACAGCTTCCTTTGCAGTTAGATATGACCGTGTGAGTAAGCAGAAGTAATATAAATAACGTGTAGGCCATGGTTCATAAAAAGCACACACAGACTGGTCTTCCACACTCTGTTTCCTTTCCGGCCAACTGAAATGGAAATAACCTGCAAGGCAGTCTAGGAAGTCACACATTGAAAGTGGCCAACCCTTTCTCGTCCTGTGTCATGAGAGTTTGGGCGGGGTGGGGGTGGGGGGGAGGCTATCTTGCTAGTAGAGTGATCTCATTATACTGCCACATGATTGTGTCAAAGAAATATTTCACCAGAGTTAGAGGCAAGGAGGATGTATGACTTTATTCAAGACTATTGCAATAGAAATTGAACTCAGTTGCACTGAGGGATGGTTTAAGGGCTGAGGTGGGCTAGTGGAAAAGTACTGAAGGAAGTTAGGTGAGTCGTCTGGAATCTTAAGTCTGTCTAAAGTTTTGTCAATTTGAAGGCCATTTTGGTCAGGTGAGAAATAAACTATTTTGTTAAGCTATTAAAATCTAGGTGTTTATTTATTTTACCAGCTACAGATATCTTAATCTAAACAGTTAAAGGAGAGAATGACCCAAGCAGCAATAGTCCATCCCAGCCTTTGCCAAAATGCAGTGATATAATAATGAGTATCAGTCAATACCTACTTAATTTGATTAAATTAAACTATTTTTTTTCAAAAGGTTTGCATCTTAAACCGCCTTTTAATTTTTTTTCCCTCTGCCTGTTCACCTTTATCTTCTACCTGCATTAAAGCTTTAGCATTAGTCTGTGTTGAAAATGATGCCCAATATAGACAAGATCTCCAGATTCTATTTTCTATTTTTTCTTGTGATATTTCACAAACCTTTTAGCCTCAGCATCAAATCTTATTATGTTTCTATGTAAGATTCCATCCTGTTTTGTGCTCCCCATTATGGGAGTGGAATCACCATCCATCCATTACAAGCCAGGGGCCCAATGACCAGTTGAGATTTCATCTTGCTCACTCATTGCATGTAATTAATAAATGCTTTTGAGTCTACCTCCTAAATATCTCTTGCAGTCAGTACTTTCCTATTACCATCATATCTCAGCGTCTGATGATACCTTCTCTGCATAATAGTATACGATCTCATCAACTCCATATGTATTGCCCTTAGTCCACTTTACATGCAATTGCCACTTAAATGAAAATCTTTTTCTTTGTCTATATATATATATATATATATATATATATATATATATATATATATATATGTATATATGTCTATATATATATATGTATGTATGCATCCTTTGTCTATAATTTTTCAATTTCCTGTGGTTGACTTTCCATAATATAGCTTCCCAGGTTTTTTTCTACCTTTTTTTTTCCCCTTTAATGTCCCATCACTTCTTGGTTCCCTAAGAAAGATACTGGCATTGCTAAATATTGTGCTAACCTAACTTTCTACTCTTTTGGAAACATTGTTATGCCTATCTCTCTCTTTCCTCCTGATGAACCTGACTCATCCTTAAAGGCTCAAATTAAGCAGATTCTCTTCTTTGAGGACTTAATTCATCCCCTTTTCCAGACCCCTGCCCCATGAACATATCTTCTTTTATAGAGTTTATGACATGCTTACTTTATGTTTCTGTGTTTTGCATGTGAGAAGTGTGAGGAAGGCAAATTGCCTCTGTTCAAATCCTTGCTGGCTGAGATGTAAAGGGAAAGAAAATTCTTCTCTACCCATTAATTTCCCAACTGGACTAAGAATTACATTTACATGAGACAGATTAACAGGAGGAAAAAAAAAGTTTTATTACATGTGCAAGGAGGCCAAGTAATGGAACTGAAACCTAAAGAAATGATCAAGGCAGGTAGTTTATATACTTTTTCTACAAAGAGACAATGAATCTCTGAGGATTTGGCAGGACAAAGAAAACTTTGGGAGCTTCAGTTGGTAAGAAATTCTAAACAGAATTTAGACCGGGGTAGTAAATTAACAAGCGTTATTTATACAGCCTCCTTGGCTGTAAATATACCATCTCTGTGATAAGGATGTCTCTCTACCTCCTGGTACAGGGAAAGTACTCTTCATTTGGGAGACTTATTTCTTGCTTTCAGGGGGACAGAGAGGAGTCTGAGTGTCCTTGAACAGACAGTCTATTAAGTAACACTGATTCAAAATAAGCAGTATGCCAAAGAGGCTCATCTCGGGGTGGTCTGCCTTGACCCCACATACGCAAATTATTTAAATACACATCTAGCTTTCTTTTTTTCCCCTATAATAATAGTACATATGGCTAGATTTTTCTGAGCCTCATATAAAATAATTCAAAAACTTTTCATGCAGTTCCTGGCACACCCAATAAATGTTATTCGGTATGTTTATGTTATGTTAGTCAGATGTTTATTCAATAAATTTTAATTAGTACAAGTAATACGAATACCACACAAACACATACCTGGCACACAATTGTTGGCATGATTAAAATATGAATGGATAAATGACAAATGAGTGAATAAATGAAGGGGACTTTCAAAATACTTTGTGTGGTCTTGATCTCCCTGCTTTGTGTATATTCCAGTTTCCCTTATTCAGACAAGGATTAGTTACTGTTTTTTACAGAAATCTGTCTCAGATTGTGTTGTCTTTATACCCAGAGGTACATAATCTGATCTTAGTTGTTAAATGTGTAAGCATTTAGTACATCTCAATAGCTACATATTTATTTTCAGAATAATATTTTGGAAAATATTTGGGGAAAAATTATAAGCTTCACTTAAAAACTGATTTTATGGATATTTTTGTTCAGGGCAAGTCTAAAAATGTCATTTAAGTTAAAATATAAGTGAATCTATATGAAGAAAGTTATTCATTTAATATAAGCTATGCATGGATATTGCAAAATTATGAGGTGTAGGCCATTGTCTTATTACCTTTGGGTCTGTATGGTTATCCCCTTTACAGTTAAGTTTCTCTTTACAAGTTTAAATCTTTGTTACTAATATTATTAGTAGCTCTTTGCTCCAAAGCTCCCACTCCCGCACATGCACGCATATGCTCTCTCTCTTTTTTCCCTATATTCTATACTTCTGTCTGTTTCAGGTAGATTTCTACATCTCTTTTCTCTATACTTGATCTCCCTTATTTTTCCCTGCATTTTGTCGTCTCCATACTCTGCTGCTCTGGCTACACTGTGGCTTCTCCTTGTGCACATCCCCCTGCCACCTGCCTGCTAGTCACTATGATCATGAGGCTGGTCCTGACTGATCTGCACTGAGCACCTGTCTCTCTCTCGCGTTTCATGCCTTCTCGGGGAGTCTCTTCCCATACTTTTGGAATAATAATTTTGGGGAGTTTCAACCCTATGTGTAAGAGAGACAAGCTGCTTCGGAACATGTCATAAGTTAACTAGAAGACATACCTTTTAACAGGGTCATCATTCAGAAAATTCCTTTCAGGGAGCTGACAGTAACCACATTTTTATGTTACTCCTTTGCTTTAAAGCCCTCTCCTAACTGCCTCCCTCATACTTTGGAGAGAGGGACCAGCTAAAATGCTTCTGAGTATTTTACTTTTTAATCCTTTATGGCCCATTACTCAATTGTTAATTTTATGACTGATTGCCTCTTTTAACGATGATTATACTGAAGTGCACAAATCCTTGCCTAAAACAATATGAGTCCATGACATATTTAGGATTTCTGTCAGAAATTCTCCATAATTCTAGGACCTTCTCTCACTAAGATCCTTTACTCTGCCTTTTAAAATATGGTAATTTAAGTGGCTATTATGCACATAATTTTATTTTTGAAATAAATAATAACCCTACAGGAAACCTAATTATGAGTCATTGTAACAAAGAGGAGTAAATAATCCTCATGGAAATGGTCTCCTTTGAAAGCTTTTTAGGAAACAAAATTAAATTCTACTAAGGAAGAAAATCTATCTTTTTTAATGTTTATTTTTGAGAGAGAGAGACAGAGCACAAGTGGGAAAAAGGCAGAGAGAGAGAGAGAGAGAGAGAGAGAGAACCAAAGCAGGCTCCAGGCTGTGAGCTGTCAGCACAGAGCTCGATGCAGGACTCGAACCACAGACCACGAGATCATGACCTGAGCCAAGTTGGACACTTAACCGACTGAGCCACCCAGGCACCCCAGAAAAAAATCTAATTTTATCTGAAAGATTTTCTTTTGCATACAAATAACAAATTTTGGCAATTTCACATAAAAATACTTTTCTTAAATGGATATTTATAGTAATGCTGCATTCCTAGGCCAATTTATAAATATTTCCTATTTTCTTTGGGTTGTATCAAATTATTTCAAAAATGAAAACTAGTAAAAATAGTGTCTGGAGCAATAGATTTTAGAAATTTTGTAAGGTAAAACAAAAAGAAATAAGTAAACAACAAAAATACAAACAAATGGGATAAAGTTTAAATGGAACTATTTAAGAGAAAATAAAAATGTAACCTCGTAAGTCTTTGGGAATGCTCTCTAATATGTTGAAAAGCTAATAGTATATATTTGATCTTTTTTTCTTTCTGAATAGTTTTTAGTAATTCAAATACTCTTTGCTCCATTTTTTTGTTTTCTGTGTGTATGTCCTGAAGGTATGGAGTAGGTTAAGGTAGCTGGGCTGCAAAGTAAAGTGGAGAAGTTGAGTGTAGGCTAGAGAGCATAAAGAAAAGCTAGATGGGCAGGGCCTTATGTGTCAACAGGGATGGAAGCCATTGAAGGGTGTGGTCAGATTTGAGGTTTAAAGACACCACTCTGGTTATAGCATAGAGATTATAGCATAGAGGATAGTTAATGTAGATGAAAAGGCCAGTTAGAAGGGTTAGTTATGAAAGTGTACTGCAGAGATGAGATTATGATATGATAATTTTTTTAATGTTTATTTATTTATTTTGAGACAGAGAAACCACAAGCAGGGGAGGGTCAGAGAGAGAGGGAGAGAGAATCCTTGTTGTCAGCACAGAGTTCAATGTGGGGCTCAAAGTCACAAACCCTGAGACCATAACCTAAGCCGAAATCAACAGTTAGTCACCCAACTGACTAAGCCACCCAGGCACCCTGTTATGATAATTGACACTCAAATGGCAGCTATACAGATGAAAAAAACAAGAGATTGAGGATAGGTTGGATATGAGACTAAATGGTAAGGATTAAGGAAAAATTGAAAATGCTTACTTCTAGCTTCCTGGTTTATGCTACTCTGTGGCTGGTGATTTCATTTACCAGTACTGGGAGATATTGGGAGAGGACCAATTTTGAGGTCCTGTTTTGTAAAAATAAATAAATAAATAAATAACTTGAAAGCACTTTTAATAAGTACTTATTAATAAGATTTAATAAGCCTAGTGAACTTTGAGGAGTTGCTTTTCTATGGACCGGGTTTATTCGTCTCCAAAATGAGGTATTTACCCCAAAAGACCCAATCAGTACCTACTGGAATTACAATGTTATCATTGTGATTTCAATTGTGTATAAATTTACAGAAAAGCAGAAAATTATATACTTGAAATTGTAAACTTAGAGTTTGAATCTGGTGTTAAAGGAAAACGGATGAAAATAGACGTCTAGGGAAGGGGATGGTATAATGAAACTGTAATTTGAAGGATATTATTCTGACAGCTGGACTGAAGCAAGAGAGAAATCAGTGGATGGGAAATCAGGGAAGAGGCAGAATCAATGAAGGCCCAAATTGTAGTAGGGACTCTGGAATAAGCAAGATTAGAGTTTTAGGCAGTGTGTAGCATGAATTAGCAGTATTTGATAATGTAAGTCAGAAAATGAAAGGGAGACAAACTAAAACTAACAATTTACATTGTTTTCAAGCTTTGAACATGAAAATGATGGAGACACAAGCATGTATTTAAAGGATATTGTTAGGACACTTGAGGATATTGAGTTTATCTGACATGCTGAGTGCATAACTATGCCATATTTCAAAAAGTAAACTAATTTTTCTAAGAAAAATAATCATTCAGCAATAGAAGGACCAGATGTAGTTTTACCTTCAAAAAGTTATTAAATAGCATTTACAAAGTACATGCAGAAATTTATTTTAAAAATTATAGTTGCTACTAATAATACTTTCTACAACTTGTTATAAAAGTTCTATTCTTACTTATTCTCCGATTTCATTTTTCAGCTCCATGTGGTGGGCATTTTTCTGCACCCAGTGGATTGATTCTCTCACCAGGATGGCCAGGATACTATAAAGACTCTTTGAACTGTGAGTGGGTGATTGAAGCTGAACCCGGACACTCTATCAAAATTACATTTGAAAGGTCTCTACCAATATTTTTCTACCTTTAAAAAAGTACATGTTATCTAAAACAATAGTCGGCATTATCCATTTTATTTACTAAATCAATGTATAGTTTTATTGTAATAGTTTCTGTGCCTTGAATGCTTCAGACATTTGTCCCTTTTAACCCTTCAGCCTGTTGTCAAGTTGATTTTCTATTTGTACAATGTTCTATCAGTACTATTGAGATATGAAAGGTGGCCAAATACGGCACACTATCTAAATATGAACATGGGGCCCTTAACTTAATGTGTTTAGCTGTCCTATATATTTTTTTAATTAAAAAAAATGTTTAATCTTTACTTTTGAGAGAGAGACTGAGAGAGACAGAGTGCAGGCAGGGGAGGACTGAGAGAGAAGGAGACACAGAATCTGAAACAGGCTCTGGGCCCTGAGCTGTCAGCACAGGGCCTGACATGGGGCTCAAACCCACAGACTACGACATCATGACCTGAGTCAAAGTTGGACACTTAACCAACTGAGCCAGTCAGGTGCCCCATATTTGTCCCGTATTTTAAAGGGCCTGTGTTTTCTGCTGTATTTCAAAAGGCAAAATTGTTGTAAACACATTTGAATTTATACTGTATTACAGCCTCAGGCACTTAAGCACACTACCCACATCCCTACACCTACAATTCCTTCAACAACATGACTGTATCAAATTCATGTGTATTAATGGTTGGCCAGTTGAGGATATTTTTTCCTAAGAAAACTAATCTTACTGATCAAATAATCTATACCATGAAAGACCATATTAACTATTACAAAGTTAAAGAATGAAACTTCAGGTCTTTGCTTGGATCAGTATTCACAAATGGAAATGGACGCATTTATAAAATTTCCTAATTTTATTATTGACTCCCCTCATCTTCCAACCCCTTTATTTAACAGAATAAGGGACCAGGGCACCTTGGTGACTCACATGGTTAAATGACTCTTGATTTTGCCTCAGGTCATGATCACAGGGTCTTGGGGTAGAGCCCTGCTAAGATTCTCTCTCCCTCTGCCCCTCCCTGACTAGCCCTTACACTTTCTCTCTCTCTGTCTCAATAAAAAATAATAATAATAATAATTTTGAAAAAGTTACCTTTGTAGTCACACGGAAATCATACAAATATATAAATATAGCAGAATTATGCTGATGATTGAATTTTACAAACATAACATGATCCTTCCCTAATTCAAGAGGGTCTCCAGTGAATTAATCTAACCACACTAGTGTTAAAAGTTGAGAAGAAAACAAATTCTGTTTGACAGATGTTAGTATTAAACATTTCACATGAGACCATCCTACCTGACTATAGCCAACAAACTTTCTTACAACTGTATTAATTTGCTAGGGCTGTCATAACAAGATACCACAGACCAAGTAGTTTAAACAACAGAAATGAATCTCCTCACAGCTGTGGAGGCTGGAAGTCTGAGATCAAGGTGTCAGCAGGATTGTTTCTTCTGAAGTCCTTTGTCCTTGGTTTGTAAATGGCCATCTTCTCCCTGTGTCTTCACATGGTCTTTCCTCAGTGTGTCTGTTTCCTAATTTTCTCTTCTTACAACGATAGTGTTCATATTGGACCACCCATATGATCTCATTTTACCTTAATTATCTCTTTAGAGGAACTTTTTCCAAAGATAGGCACATTCTGAGGTACTAGGGATTAGGACTTCACATATGAATTTTAGGGGGACACAAATCAGCTCATAACAATGACTTACACACTAAAAAAAAAGTTTATATTTAGAGGGGCGCCTGGGTGGCTTGGTCGGTTAAGCATCTGACTCTTGATTTCAGCTCAGGTCATGATCTCACGGTCCTGCGATGAAGTCCTGAGTCAGGCTCTGTACTGGGCCTGGAACCTGCATGGGATTCTCTCTCCTTCTCCTTTTCTTGGTCCCTCTCCTGTTCACTAGCGCGCTCTCTCTCTCTCTCTCTCTCTCTCTCTCTCTCTCTCTCAAAAGAAAAAGTTTATATTTAGAATACTTTGGCAGAGCTTTTTGTGGTGATGTTGAAACCATATCCTTTATTCAGAGATACAGCTTGCATTGCCATAGCAATTTTAGTGAAAATCATACTATTTATTCAGAATCAAGTCTTTCTCAAATAACAGTGTTCCATGAATGTGGGACCCAAATTAACCAAACTTACTTTATTACACAGATGTTTATTCTGTTTGGAATATACAATATGACATAATAATATTGATCATATCATTGAATAATTTAAAAAATTATATTGATTTGTTCCTAAGAATTCACTTTCTCTACCTCCCAGCTGACTCAAATTATAGATGACTTTAAAAATAGCTTATATTCATTATTTTATATTCAAGTCTTAAACACTATATAAGCATAATACTATCACTAGAAAATTAGTTTAGGTTTTATTAACACAAAGTGCATTATTCCATTGAAAAGCATCCCCTGGTTTACTAGTGTGAGTCATTAACCATCATTAAATAAATAAATAACATCTGATATCTTTCAGCCCTAAGTAGGCTGAGTTGCCAACTCGAGAAGCAGATTGCAACGCGATGCTTATAATTCAGAGCACCACACTTGTGACTTTTGATTTTGTACTTTTGTTTGAAGACACATTTTCTCTGTCCAAAGTTTTTAACATGTATGTTGTATCCCTCCCAATAGGCAGTTACATGGGCCTCTTTGCTGCTTGCCTATCTTGTGTAGATATCTTCAGAATTCTCTAAAGTGAACTCATGTATATTACAGCCTATATTCTATTTTTTTAAATGTTTATTTACTTTTGAGAGAGAGAGACGGTGTGAGTGGGGCAGAGGCAGAGAGAAAGGGAGACACAGAATCTGAAGCAGGCTCCAGGCTCTGAGCTGCCAGCACGGAGCTTCAAGTGGGGCTTGAACTCACGGACTGTGAGATCATGACCTGAGCCAAAGTCGGATGCTTAATCGACTGAGCCACCCACAGCCTATATTCTAAATTAGACTATCCCAGACTTAACTTCCTGGTAAAAAACTCTTTTCAGCTTATAAGCTGTAATACCAGTTAAATAGACAAAAACCCAATTTAATTTTGGTAAATATAGTTACTTAACACTTTTTACTCTGCCTCTTTCTTATTCAATTATCTGCTTACTGAGACACAAATCCTTTAAGTTAGGCTGTAAGCAGACATTAGCCTGAAAAGTGATTGTCATTGCTGGGATTTGTGCACAGCAACAATGGACAGTTCTGTAGGGGAAACAGAACAGGCCTTGGTCAGAAATGATTCCTAGAGCCCAAAAATCTTCCCTTGAGTACCCCTGAGTAAGTCTTACCAACTGTGCCTCTTTTCTTGGTCCCTAAATCACACTTTGAAGTAAATTTTAAACCTCCTAGCTCCTTCACCTCCTTGATATCAATGTCTGTGTGTAATATAATACACATACACACACGTATACAAATATATGTATATATATGCACGTATGTAATTCCTTGTTAATTAGCTCAAACACTGAATGAATTAAGAGTTAGAAATGCTTTAAGAATTTATTGATGTTATTTTTACTATTTTAGAATAGACAGGGTGTAGCTGTATCAGTATATTGCTTTTGAATTTTACTTTTTTAAAAGAATTTTACTTTATAGTTGTGTAAAGTTCTATAAAGTTATATAAAACTGAAATATTCATTTGGCAGCTTGAGTCCTCTATCTACCCTTCCTTCCTGCACACACACATATACACACACACAAGCCCATTAGATTCTTGAGTTGGAGCTATTTGAAAGGAAAATTATTTAAATATCTTCCTCCATTTCTTCCTTTCTGAAGCTCCTTTAATGGTATAAGATTTTGCTCTAGGGTTATCCGTAGTCATTCTGCTTGGTCATAAAACTGGTTTCTTTAAAATAATCCACATCTTGGGGTGCCTGGGTGGCTCAATCCGTTAAGCGTCTGACTTCCACTCGGGTCATGATCTCACGGCTCATGGGTTTGAGCCCTGTGTGGGGCTCTGTGCTGACACCTCAGAGCCTGGAGCCTGTTTCGGATTCTGTGTCTCCCTCTCTTCTGCCCCTCCCCTGCTCACGCTCTGTCTCTGTCTCCTTCAAAAATAAGTAAACATTAAAAAAAAAAAAAAACTAAAAAAATCCACATCTTAAGTAGCTGTCAGATGGTAAGGAGTGGGTCAGTAGTGAAGCAGTGAGCAAGTGACTTCATCGAGTTAAAAAATAAGTGAGAAGTTTATTCATTAAGTGAGAGGCATAAAATAGTCACCTTGAAATCAGAAATATGTACATCTATCACTTCCTTGTTTACTGACCCTAGAATATCTTGGTGCTTCATTTTCCCCATAAGATTGTTTAGAGAAACAAGATATCATCTCTGAGGTAGCAAACAAGAATTACATTCTTGAAAAAGCGAATTCCCTTCTGATTTCCAACCAAGCTATTGTAAGAACATTGGTTGCAGTGTGTATGGGTGGCTCAGTCAGTTGGGCGTCCAACTTCGGCTCAGGTCATGATCTCACAGTTCGTGGGTTTGAGCCCCGTGTCAGGCTCTGTGCTGACAGCTCAGAGCCTGGAGCCTGCTTCGGATTCTGTTTCTCTCCTCCTTTCTCTGCCCCTCTCATGCTCATGCTCTGTCTCTCTCTGTCTCTCAATAATAAAAAAAATGTTAAAAACAAATTTGAAAAAAGAGAACACTGGTTGCAAACTCTTTAATAGTTTTTGTCATTCTGAGAATACTTTTCATAGAATTTGGTTCCAAAGAATGAAATGTATTTATTACTGAGTTATGTCATTTGCTTTCTAATACCTAGGAATAACTTAAGTTAATTTGGTTCGAATGAAAATTTAACCAAATACTATGATGAAGATGGTGGCATGGCTATGTTCCTATATTCTCAAATGTAGCAATTGTTTAGATTTAATTTATAGGAAAAAAGAAAGAACTAAAATATTATAAATCTATTAGCCGTTAGTTGGCTTCTTGAAATTATCTCAAGTACCTTAAGTCAATGAAATCTTAGGAAATCAAATTGTCTATCAAGTACAAAACAAAACAGTAATGCCAAGTAACATATGTGGTTTTCTAACTGTTTATCTCTTCTTAACATAGCCAAACAGTTTGCAAGTCTCATTTTCAGATCTGCAGAGGATTTTTGCTTTGTTTCTTCCAACAGTTTGTAAATTTTCTCAATATTTGCCAGCTTCTAAATGAACTCATTCTCTGTTTATTAATCATCCTAAGTCTGTCTTTCTATCCCTTTTCTTGTCTTCAACTTCTAGACCACAGCCATCAGTATCAGTCTTCCAGACAGCAACTGTTTTTTTTTTTTTTTTTATTATTATTTTTAAATTAATGAGGACTATTTCAGTTTGGTCAGAATGGGTTTGGATTACATCAAGAATGTTTTTAAAAGACAACAAAAATTGAGTAAGATAAGGTTGATTTCATTTTGAATATCATCTAGTGGTTCCATAACATTTGTTTATGAATAACACTAACTTTAATGTCATAAACAAATGAACACTAGATTGAGACAATTTATGAGCAATGTGTACAACTATCTTGAAACACAAAATGAAAAAAATTCAGATTATTGTGTAACCCTAATTCATTTCCCTTATTATTGTAATGTATTTTTATAATTCCTTGAGGCGAATCTGTGATGATTTTCTTTTTAAGGATTCATTCCTACTGAACATTGTTCTCCATATCACCAGTTAATGCTGCTATTCTATTAAGACTTGTCTCTTTAGGTTTCAATTCAGAGTAATCTCTGACTCTTCTGTGCATTTTAATTTGGTTATCATCAGCTGACTAGCTATCGAAATGAAACTCCAGTTTTAATACTGCAATAGACTGACTACAAAACAACCAAATAATGAATTCACACTGTACCTTTATCTGATCATTTACTTAAAGGACATAGTGTGTTCCTATATATTTCCTATTCTAAATTGTATTATTGGAAAAGTTATTTTTAGACCAATGCAATATATTCCATATTGCAAAATAAAGACTAAGATAAGCTTATGAAATTCATTCACTTTACTAAGTATATTGCTTAACAGGATATAAAAGTGGTACAGATGGAAAAATATTTCAATTGCACTTCTTAACTAGTATTGAATTGTACACTTAATTTTTACTACTTATATGCTGTATTTGTAATTGTATTTATAATGAAATAAAGTTTCTGGTTTTTAGATTTTCCATTCAGTTGTTTGGACCAGGTTTTGAGTTTTCTTTTGTTATTTGAAGAATAATGTAGTTTAATTTTGTAATACTGGAAAAGGCTGGCAAGTGTATAGTAAAGTAATCTTTTGAAAGTTGATGGACATTGTAACTAAAAATTATTTTTAAGAGTGTACTGGAGACAACTAGTTACCAAAAATGCATTGGAAGATACATTTTAATTTTTTTAAGTTTATTTATTTATTTTTGAGAGAGAGAGAGAGAGAGCGCAAGTGTTCAAACAGGGGAGGGGCAGAGAGAGAGAATCCCAAGCAGGCTCCATGCTAACATCACAGAGCCAGATGCATGGCTCGAACTCATGAACTGTGAGGCAATGACCCGAGCCAAAACCAAGAGCCACCCAGGTGCCACTGAGCCACCCAAGGTTCATGGTAAACACTAAAGTATCTAAGTGTATTGAATGCTTTGTATAAAATTGGTAACAACCATAGAGTAAAGAAAGATATTTTTGTCTTTCAAATATATTAATTCTTTCATTTATCCAATAAATATTTGAGTGCCTGCCATATGCAAAGCATTGGCAAATACAGACACCGTTTGACCTTGTGGAACATATAGACTCTTAAAGGAGACACCTATTAAACAAGCAAACACAACCATGATTGGTATCACAAAAGATGCAATAAAATGAAGCAATACAGTAGGGAAACTAACCTACACTGATATCAGGGAAAGGCTGCTTCTGGATGTATTCAAGCTGAAAACTGGAGGGTATGTAGGAATACATTGGTAGAAAAAGAAATTCCTGGGCTGCAGGATCATCAGGGACAAGGCAATAAGTTGCTCAATTTTCCATGATTCCAAGTAAAGTTTTTCCACGGCTAAGATTTCTGATTTCCAATTCAGAATGTTGTACAATCTTGAAGTGCGGGAATGAACACAAAATGTTATTTTGTTGATAGTATTTATGCATGTTAAAATATTGTTGATCTGTGTTGATTGCAATTTATAAAAATTACGTCTTCTAAAAGAATTGAAAATGATAACAGTAACAACCACCAGAAATCTAAAAATACAACTGACCAGCTTTTCATGGCTTAGTATAGTCATTAGGGAGAGAGAGACTTGGGTTTGAACCATGTAAGTTCTGCAGGCCTCAGTTTTGTTACCTGCAAAATGAGTATAATAAGGGCTCACTTACTGGGTTAGTTAGGCTTGGAGAGATGAATGTAGATAAAATATTTAGCAAGAGCCTCAAGCACTTAGTGAACATCAACTGCATCATCATTATTGTCATTACCTACTTATAATTAGAACCACTATTTTGAAATTAAAAAAAACCCTATTTTTAATGGACAAAATAGACTTGTCAAAAAAAGAACCACTCTAATAAAGCAGAAGTCGGATTTGAAATCTATATACAATTGCTCTAAGAATCTGATTATTTGATTGAAGATAAATATAAATCACATAGTTTTCCATGAAATAAGGAAGATAAAAGAAAAGCAACTCCCGAAATATGTGTGGTCAATGAAAAGGTCATTTAGTTACTGAGGATGTTCCACAATATTTGAAAGAAATCTTACTTATGAACAACAGATGTATGCACATACCTCTTTCAGGATAATTTCCCATAAGATGAAGAGCTTCAGATGAGGTCTTAAGTGATAAATGATATGAGATAAGCTAAAGAAAAAGTATAACACAAAACTGGTAAAACGTTTAAATAGTCATTTAAATAGCAATCTAAATTACTGTTTTCCTTATAGTGGTATTCTAGTAAAAATATTTCTACGTGTGTCTCTTAATCTCAGATTTCAGACTGAACTGAATTATGATGTTCTGGAAGTGCATGATGGGCCAAATCTGCTGTCACCCTTACTTGGATCTTATAATGGTACGCAGGTGCCCCAGTTTCTATTCAGTAGCAGTAATTTCATATACCTTCTATTTACAACAGACAACAGCCGTTCTAACAACGGTTTCAAGATTCATTATGAAAGTAAGTAATGCCAAAATATATTTTGATTTCCCTATTTTGTTTTCCCTACGTTTGTATTACCATTGTATTACTAAAAGAGCTACAAGATTTATTAAGGAAATACAATTAAGGCTTCCTTTGAAGAGAATGCTAATGGTTTACAAGATAATAATGTGTTTTCGTAAATTTTACAGGAGATATTTCAACAATATCTACCTAACATTATTATGAAAGGAAATACTGACAGACTGTCAGAAGTATCAAATAACAAATTTTAAAAAATGAGTTTCTGTACTAGTAATTTGTGCACAATTTTAGTGGTGCATAATAGTAATAAATGTCAATCTAGGATGTATATGAACATTGACAAATTTTTTAGCATGTGCTTCATATCATTCTTTTAATTTTACCTACATTAATTGCACACATTTTCCATTTAAAATATTCAACTTTATTATTTTGTATAAAATATTGAAAAGTATATTAACATCAGAAAGTCTAGTACATACACATATATTCAAATATGGCTAACATAACCGCTCAAAGACCGCATATTAAAACAAGCTGTAAGTCACAGTGTTGAAATAAGCTTGTAATAATCCCACGTACAGTCTTATTTAAAACATCTAAAATACATCTGATATTTAAAAATAATTTGATCCTGGTATATACATTTTAATTTACAAACATGTGGCATATTTATACATATGTGGGTGTATTGCATATGATGTATACATGTAAACTCATCTATGCGTGCATTTTCATCTCAGGGTACATCACTGTGTATCTGCATATGAAAAGCAGTTTTGGTGAAATGGTTCTAACAGCACATTTAAAGGGTTATTGCAAGATATCTTTATATCAAGTGCAGATAGGTATTATTTCACTTATTTTTATATTCAAGTCTCCAATACCCCCTTCCCTCTCAAGAAAAATGCCTGCATTTGAAATTTATATCTTTATTTTCTATATTGGGTGTCTTTTTGGTAGACCTGGTTAATTGACTCATGGGCATTTAAAACCATAACCAATATATATTCATTGCTTTTTAAAATATTATATTTTCCATAATATTTTTAAATTATATTAACTTCTCTTTATTTAGAGTTTTATGGCATGGAGTTATATTTCTTAGATATTGTTATAAAGTGTAAGAAGAGGGTTAACACATACTTATAAATTAAAATGAACTGAAGGACCTTAATTGAGATTTTTAGTTTAACATATATGTGTTAAAATTGAGTTGGAGTCGTTTTTTGCAATCTATTTCAAAATTCTTACTAGCAATTCATTTTTATCAATATGTTACAAATGGGCAGGCACCTTTTCCGTTGATCTGTTGCTATATTCTATACCTAACAAATCACGTTCAATCCCACCGCAACCCAGGTGTGTGGTCTCTATCACATGTCAGATACAGGAAAATTTTTAACATTAAATAAAATTACACATGCAAAGTGTGATTATAATAGCTAGCATGCAATTAGTCCTCAGTGAATGGTAGCTCTTATATGTTTTCTTTGAAAACTAATCCGATGCGGAATTAAAATGAGATGTCAAGCTCTAGTGTATTCCTTTGCTATAAAAGAAATTATTCGCCAACACTTGTTAAAGACAGTAGAGCAGACTTTTATTACAATGGGGTTTCATATTAAGGGAGAGAGATTGAGCTCAGCTCTGACTACAAGTGGGAATTTCTAGTCATGGAGCAAAGTGGGGACCAGTGGATCGGAATTGCTAAGAGGAACCATTAGAGTTAGGGGAAATCTGGCTAAACACATTAGACAGGGTTTTTGCTAAAGGCAAGCCAGAGTGAAAAGATATTGAGAGTGGGGAATAAGGAATTTGATCAGATAGACTTATCTTGGAGGAGGATTTTCAATAAACTGACCCAGCAGGATTTCTGCTAAAACTGGACTAAATGGGCCACTGGTGAGACCTAGTCAAAAGGGTTCAGTGGAGCTGGACTAAAGTTTGGTCAAGGCAGAGCATCTTTGTCAGTCAGAAAATCTGTCACCCACAAGCTCTTGGTAACATAATCAAAGTTACTATTGGAGGCTAGTGACTAAAAAGACAGGGTGGAGGCTGAGACCTAGAGAGGCTGAGATTGATAAACGACCTACTGGATGTTGGCTTTGGTCAAATCTGGCAGCAGGCAGTAATGTTCAATTTAAATTGGTTTACAAGAAATCACTTCCTCTCATTTTTTATTCTATTTAGTGTTGTGGTTTAATTACTACTATGAAATAATCTCTAACATCACAAGCCCTTTCGTTTCAGGAACACAAACATGCAAAGATCTATTTTTGTTGTTGTTACTTAATAATAAGTTTCCCAGCTGCAGGTAACCAGCTATTTTTTTTTTTTTAATGAACCATTCAAACCCTACAAAATCAGTAGAATGAAATTTGATTATTACACTAATTAAAACTATAAGAACATATTTGGTGTTTGGTGAATTTCTTTTTTTAAACTATATCCATTATAAAGGAAAACTTGATTTTCCCAGGAGACCAAAATTCGATGTATTATTTGCAGTACTAAAATTGCTTGCACTCCAGATTTTCATTTGACTCCCTCTGCTGGGGCACTATTTACTCAACTCTCTTTAAAAACAAGGAGATTGCAAAAACTGTACAAACAAAATAAGATTTATAGTTTTCAGAACACATTAAAAATTAGAATAATAACAACATGGAATAGAATTTAGGAACATAACCCATTTTGTGTTTCGGTAGTTTTCCCCCCTGCCTCCCAATAAACACTTCTGCTTATTATGTTGTATTTCTTTAAATACAAATATAATTGAGTCTTCTTGGATGTGTAAATAATATATAAAACAATACATTATAAATGGATACAGAACAAATTTATAGACACAGATACCCATCTCCAAAGACATATTTTTATATGCATGTATACATATTTTTTTTCAACTGTGGAGAATGGAAGACATCTAAGAGAATATATTGTTTAAAGAACAGTTGTTACATTTAAAGTCAATACGTATGAGAAAGGTAGAGAAATCAAAACATTTCCACTGCTTTGATCTATTTGCTTGTCAATCAATTATGAAATATCTCTTTAGACTTATCCTTTGAGTGCTAGATATATGCAGTACGGTAAGGGACATAAAAGAAATGCAAGATCTTACTGTATCCATCAATTGGAGAGACAAGAAGGACAAATTAAATGATTAACCTTTACTGACCTCTACTCCAAATAATCTGAAACCATTAAAATCACTTTGGGATCATTACATTTGCTTGTTTTTTGCTTTTACCATGATTTACATTGTATGTGACTTCTTCAAGCACACATTTCCCTGATTTCTTAAGACTTCACTACAACATAGGAGTTTTGGATAAAGGAAAGTTACAGAATGAGCCAGAGCATTAGAAGATCATGACTTGAAGGAGAGGGCATCTGAGCTTGTCTGGTAAAAATTGAGAAGATTTTATAAATGAAAGGGATGACTGAGGGTGTTTGTGGTATTGAAATAAAATAGAAAACTAGTGAGGAAACTTAACCTGACTGGGAGGAAAGATGACTACTGAGAGATAATGAAAACTGCAAATAGTAGAGTTCAGTTCGGAAGTCTTGAATGTCAGGGTGATGGCTGAACTTGGTGTCATAAACATATGGTACAAAAGCAAAGAAATAGCATATTTTAAGGATACATATGTCCAAAATTATATCCCAAATGGACTGGAGGTGGAGGATACTGAAAGAGAGGCCAGGGATTATGGTTTGTCCTACATAATTGAAGTGATGCAGGCCTGGGGTAGGGTAAGAGAAGTAATAAATGACATTATGCTTTTCAATGAGGATGGATTTCAGATACATTTTGTGGAGGAAAAACAAAACTGTGAGGAGTCAAAGGTGAATGAGGGTTTCAAAGCCTTGGGTGCCTAGAAGACAAATGGTCACATGGAGAAGAGGAACATAGCAGGTTAAAGTAATTGTGTTAAAGATAAAATTTTTGTTATTTTTAAATTTCTCATTAAAAACAATAGCATTTAAATGAAATGAATATGTTTGATAAATATATTTAAAAAGTATAATCGATCTCTTTAAAAGTGAACTCCTATGTTTTTTGTATCTATTTTAAATACTTCATTTTAAAGTTGGGTAGCTAATACAAGTAAACCGTTTCTCTTGTGAATGTGATTTAATCAGACACAATTTGAAAATGCTAATTATTGTATTATTGGAATATCAAAACAACAGTTATTCATTGTCTAAGTCTTTCATTTAGGAACAAAAAGGTAATTATTTATTTTACCTTATACCTCAGTTTTCAACTCTGGGCATTTTTGCATCCCAGGGAACATTTGGCAATACCTGGAGACATTTTTGGTTGTCATGACTGGAGAAGGTAGAGGCCAGGAATGCTGCTAAACATACTGCAGAGCACAGGACAGCCCCACAGCAAAGTCATTCAATCTAAAAACGTAACAGGGCCAAGGTTGGGAAACCATGTCTTATTAAGGGAAAAGCATTGTCATGGTAGGATGTCAATTAGGCATTATAAGTCACAAGGGAGATTATCGTTTGGAGACACCAAGTGCACTACAGGCTGTTGAAACCCTGACAAGGAGCCACCAGAGCAGTTGTACTGCTATTACAAAGGTACTTGTGTTCACACTTTCATTTATCGCTATAGATTTATATCTATAGAATTTATGACATTATAAATTTTGATAGGTAACTGTACAGTTTCATCAGGTTCTCATAGAACCAAATGATCTGAATGTGGACTTTGTGGACAGAAAATGTCAGAAGAAATTTGCTAAACAAATTGCTGATTGTTTAAATAAAGTAATGGGCACATTCATTTATTTGTGAAAATCGTAACTCACAATTGTTTGAGAAATAAGAATCAATTTTGGCAAATCCAAATCCATCAAACTTACTCTTTGTCATATTCCCTTTGTCTCCTAGGTGTTACAGTGAACACTTATTCTTGCCTGGACCCCGGCATTCCTGTACATGGCCGTCGCTATGGTCATGATTTCTCCATCGGTTCTACTGTTTCATTTAGTTGTGATCCAGGATATAGGCTGAGCCATGAAGAGCCTCTTCTATGTGAAAAAAACCACTGGTGGAGTCATCCACTCCCAACCTGTGATGGTAAGAATTAATTCAGTATGCAAAATAAGCTAACTTATAAACAAAAAAGAAATCAATATAGCATTTATAAACTGTGAGACTTAATACAACTACAAATATTTCATATTTTAAAAAGATCATCTTGAATTTTGGTAATTATATGTTACCAGACCATTAATACAGAAAATAAAGAATACATTATATGTCAACTATACTTCAAAAAGAAAAAAAAAATAAATATTGATAACCAGCCAAACTAACCCTATGCCTAATGATGACATATGTATGTTCAAAATATGCTGAGATAACCAGTTTAAGTGCATACTGTGTTCATCAACCTTCGACAAAGAGCTTTGAAAAATGTCAGATTGGTATTAATGAATGCACTGAAGGGAGAGAACATACCTCCCACCTTGGAAAGCAACATGGGCTAGTTCAAATTCTATCTAGTTAGCACTATGACAATGTACCCTGACTCTCCTGTGGTGACAAATTTCTGGTTATGATGAGTGTTTTTCCAGTGTCTTTACCTCTTCTTTGTTTCCATGTAGAATAAGTCAGAAATGCTTCATTTTTCAGAAAATGTATGTGAAAATACAGTGGAGGAAACTGCTTCCCTAAGATTGAGAAGTGTTTTCATACCTCCTTTCTCAAAAAGCACACACAATGTAAATCTATGCATTATTTGGTCCTGGGCTTTAATTTTATTTGTAACACTATTTCCCAGTTCTGTACTTATTCTTGTTCAAGGTGGAAGATCACATTTGTCATTTTATGATTAATTTTTCAAGTACTTTCAGTACCATCATTTTTCAGTAACAGCTTTAAGCCAATTTGTTTTTATAACAAGATTTAAAGGAATCCTCAGCACATCTTCCTTGTATTTGGCACAATACTATTTAGTATAGTCAGCATTCTTCTGATTGCAAGTGACAGATCCCAACTGAAACTGATGTTAAAAAATAAAAGCAGAATTTGTTGTTTATTCAAATCTTAGAAAAGGCAGGATTGGTGTACCTCTTAAAGATAATTATAAGTGTGAATTCAAACCTTTACAAGGCTCTATCCATTTTCTACCTGGGCTTTTCTCTGTGCCTTGACATAATACTCTTTAATTATAGCCAGTCTTATCTACATGAGGGTTTAGTGGTGGAAAATACACTCTTAGAAGCATAGAAACTTATAGTCACATATTTCCAGTATCAGACAAGAATGAAAGTTCTTCCTTGTTCCAATGAGAAAAATCCAAGGGAATATTTCTGATCAGTCCATACCTGGACCAGTTACTATAGCAAAGGAGAAGGGCCCATTATCATTGGCCTTGTCCAGGACATTTATCCATCGGTTTCTATGGTTGAGACAAAAGATAGTGGTGTAAAGGTACTGTTTGCCACGCCCTGATAAAGCCATATGGTTGACATGAGTAAGTTCACCAAGATAAAAAGGTATGGAGGTAATGTCAGAAGAAGCAGGAGTATAAAAATAACGCCCCAGTATACCAACATGCTGAAGTTTTATTAATAATAAAAGTGAATAGATCTAGAGTAACACAGACCCTCATCATCTCTTGCCAGTGCAACTACAATCAACCTTACATCAGAGCATTTTTGTCAATCTAACTTCCCTCCTTCACACTGGGATTATTTTATATTATACCCATGTCAAAAATACTTAATGGCTTTCTGTTGCTTATGGATTAAAGTTCAAGTTACTAATCATGGAATTTATGATCCTTAACCATGTGGACTCTGTCCTTTTCAGTTTCTGTCTCCTTCCTGCATCCTTACAAGGCATCAATTTTTTGAAAGATCAGATCTTGTCCCTTTGAACCTCCATCTAGATCTGTCCTATGTTATATTCCTATTTAATACTGAGCATAACTTGACATGGGCTCAATTTATTCCTTTTTATCAATGTCTGAGTTTTGTATAAAGCAACTACTTAATTTTTCATTAACTGGAACTGAACTCAACACCCTATTATCTAGTATACTGACCTGATTATTTCTTACCTCCAACCTAAACATTTTCCCCAGAAGAAACTAATCCAAATTTCCTAGGATAAAGGGAGGAAATGTGAATAAATAGAATTCCCTTCCCTCATCCAAGAATGTAACCTTGTTTGGCCTTGATTACCTGGATACTCAAGGTACAGAATGCTTCACTCTCACACAGATCATCTCTTGTGATGATGACTCTTTCACAGTCCATAGTTAACTGATTCACAAAGCAAACTAGACAATTATGATTGGTTGTAATAATGATGACAGCTAACATTTATTGACGGTTCACTATGTGCTGGTACTGCTACATTATAAATAATACTAATACTAATACTGATACTAATACTAATACTATATATATTAACTCATTTTATCTTCAAAATAACTATAAACTGAATGATATTATGGTCACCACCTCACAGGTGAGAAAATTAAGGCAAACAAAGATGAGGTATTTTGCCCTGTGTCAGGCAGAGTCAGGACTGAAACTCAGGTAGCCTAGATTCAGATCCTATGTGTAAGTCCGCTATTATACTGGCCCCTGCCCACATTCTCCATAATAGTAAAGTAGTAAAATCCTTTAAAATGGAAGCACAGTTATACATTTGGCATTCTTTCCTCCGTGATGCCACATATTTATTTTAAGAATTTTGTATAGCTATTTAAATAGTGCACTACTTGGAATATGTGACTAGAAAATGATACGTTATCCTTTTTACTATCAATTCTTTTCAAATGGAAAGAGTACTTTGAATTCAGGTCTCTTTTCTGTATACATAGGTTTCCGAGTAAAAACTGATCCTTTTTAAATTTATCTTGTTTCATTCTTGACCAAGGAAACTTAAACCTCAAGTCAGAAATGACTCAATTAGATTCTGTGCTATTTTGACAATTTGATACCTTATCTTTCACCAGAGTAGCATCTGTATTGCCACTTATACTTTTCTCTATAGTACTATCCATTCTCTAATACCTTTATGTGTTTACCATTCACTTTTCTACCAGGATGGCAGTTTTATATAGCAGGAACTTTGTTAAGTTTACTACTATGCCCTCAGTGCCAAGAGCAGCTCCTGTCACACAGTTGAGACTCCATTAATTCGTGTTGAATGAAAAGAATGAATGAAATATACTTCCTAACCTTTGAGGAATACTTAACTATGTTTTGATTTTGCATATATATTTTCCACCCTTTTCCTCCATCCACATTTTCCCCCCTTACACTGGAAAATCCTAGACTTCTCCTAAGCTGTGTCAAAATCTTAGTAAGTTTTTAAAGGTTATTGACTTATGCTTTCTGTGGATAAGGCATCTGGGCAAAATCTCAACTTTTCTTGGACCCTGTTGTTCTTTATTTGCTATGGCATTTTTTTTGTTGTTGTTGTTAACTTATAACCACTTTTTGATTCACTAAATCAATATTCATTAATTTTACTGTGTAGGCACTAAAGAAATATTGTTGTTCATGGAAAAACACTGTCTATATTCTTGAGCTACTGGAGGAGATAACAGCTATACTCATTTTCTTATTTTCCTTATTATATTCTTGAGATCAAGAACCATACATTCTTCTTGTTTCTTTAACATATATTTTTAAAAGACATCTTCTGACATAACAGAAATTCTGTTCACACACACACACACACACACACACACACACACATCCACACAGTTTTTACTAGCTACATTATTGGATCTCACTCTTGAATATCTCTACAGTGTTTTTCATAGAACTGTGATTTGAATGGCTCTGGAGAAGGTCAGACAAGAAAAGCTAGGATAGCATTCTACTTTGACCAAAAAGTGTCAAAAGTAGTGTGTATGTCAAAAGTAACAGCCAGGTGGTATTTTCTATGTAGTTGGGACAGAAGATTGTCAGGAGTATTAGGGGTAAATTTGAGGTCATATGCCTGGTATGACTCCACCCTTTAGGAACTAAGTATTGTTAATTAAGATAGCTACCTATATGATAAATAGTTGGGTGGGCCGTATGTTCTGAATTGCTTAACACAAGACTTATTTTCACCTTTTGTCTTGGCACCGCAATTTCACCCTCATATTATCCCATTTTGTTTTACAAACACTATAGCTATCTTATTGGGGGTGGGGGTGGGGGTGGTGGTTAGATACTAGAGAGATTATACAATTAGCTCAGGATCACCCAGGGCATAGAGGCAGAACACACAATTGAACTGAGTGTACTTAAACTCATAATCTCCCTTATTTCTTCCATATTATTAAAATATTAAATTTAAATGTTCCATATAATTAAAAGGTTTGAGTATATAGGCTAAACTAGCAAGAGTATATGGATTGATGTTTAGTATCCAAGAGTTCAAGATAAGCAAATATGCATGGTACTTAAGTAAAAAGAATTTCTGATATGGGTTTACAGTTCAAATTGGGGAAACCTGGAAATAGAAGAAAACAAATTCCAGATTAAAAAGAAACAAACAAAAAAATCATAATGGGATATGTATTAGGTGGTTATTTCTGTGTTCCATTGTAATATTCAAAATGTTTTAATGGATCTCAGTCTAGAAATTGTCTGCTCGAGTTAGACAATTGAATGCTTGCCGGGTATATATCACAACAAAGAGCAAGGTGTAATTTTACAGGTCTGGGCAATAACATTCAAGGGCTTGGCTTTTGAGGAGACTTTACTATTTTAAAACTCTGATACTTATCATGTGACAAAAGTAGTAATCATATGTGGCAAAAATCAGAGAGGGAAAAAGGAAACAACTACTAGCCAAGATCATTGTATGTCTGGCTAATTGCCCTCAACTCATATTTTGGGCTATCATTGTGGCCTTGCTGTGCTACTAATATCTGTCCTTTTATATGCTTCTCCTTGCCAGCTGTTTGCTCTAATATAAAGTAACTGGGTATTATGTACCCATGTACATTTTATCATTCCCTAATTTCTCTGCCATGTTTCACTTGATATACAATTTGTCTATCTCCCATTCACAAGAACATAGAAACCTATTATGTCTGTTACAAAAGTATTTGCATCCCTAAAGACATATGGCATCCATCAGCAAGGTTGATGGGATAAACTAGAATTTCTTTAGAAGAGGTGACCTACAAAAACAGATAAGAGATCCATGACATCCTTTTTGGACACTCTAATTCTAATGAAGTTTACCTTACAAATCGCCATGTGTTCTCTCAAACTGAATTTAAAAAATATTACTGGAGCAACTTTCTCAATGCTCTGTGTATCACTGTATCTTTTTATAATATATTTGAGTTCCATTTTCTATCTCAAAGTAAAATAAAATCACATGTAAGATTTACCTTCTTTCATTCATCTTACAATTTTAGTCTTGTCATGAGCGATTCTAATGGGCTGATTTCCTCTTATACTTTCTTAGCATTCTAATAGGAAGGGGACTTTTTAGAGAAGCAAACATCATCAGATTGACAGGATATTCTGTAATAAATTAACCACTTATAAAATTAATCCAACTCAACCTGCATTAGCATGTATCACTATGCATTATATCAATGCATGTGTCGTTAATTTCTTGTGATTGTTCAAAAAACCAATAATACAAAGCAAATACAATTCCAAATATTTGCAATGTAAAATAATCTCATTTAGAAAGATGAAGGATTTCATTAGGTTGATGAAAATGATGCTGTGGCTGCTGCTGATGGAAGACTGTTTCAATTACAGATAAAAACCATTGACAAATGAGAATTCATAAGATATAAATCAATTAAAGACAAGAATACTGACACACTTAGGTTTTAGGAGCTTTCAAAAGAGAGTGATTTGAATATGAAAGGATTGAAATGAATCTCTGAGAAAATGAAAAATATACTTGAATAGTTTTTATATAGATTGATCATTTGAGGGGAATGCTACAAATTAAACATAGGTGAAGGACATCATAGCTTGCTATAATTGTTATTATTTTTTTTTGGTAGAAAAAATAACTTGTGAAAGCAAATCAATACTTGATTCAAGAGTCTGCTTAAGTGGTGCCTAGGTGGCTCAGTCAGTTAAGCATCCCACTCTTGGTTCTTCTCAGGTCATGATCTCCTTGTTCATGTGTTCAAGCCCTGCATGGGGCTCTGCTAGGGGTTTGCTCTCTCTGCCCCTCCCCTGCTTTCTTGCTTACTGTCTCTCAAAATAAAGAAACACTTAAAAAAGAAAGAAAGAAAATGTATTGGTCTGCGAAATGCAAAAGTTAAAAAAAAAGAGTTGGCTTAAGATCACAGACTCTGGAACTAGACTGCTGGAGTTCCTCCGTACTTGCTTTTCATCTGTAAATTGGGAATAATTACAGCACTTTTCTCATTGGGTTGATATGGGGATAAATGGAGTTAATAAAAATAAAAGTCTTTAGAATAGTACCTGTCACATTGGAAATTCATTGTGAGTGGTAGTTTTTCTCTTGTTAAAAACTAGTGATCAGTTGCAATTTTATCCTAAGTTTTACAATATAAAATAAAGTATGCATTTTCATAGTTTTCATATTTTTAGTTTCATCTTTCAGAAAAAAAGACCTAAATCACACTCTTTGTCCATAATATACCATGAAATTCTATTTTTAAGTCCGTTCCTTTCGAGGTCTTTATCTACTACTAATATTTTCAAATAACAGAAATCTCCCCTGTGTCATAAAAATGCACTCTATGTTTATCATCTGGTTATAATCAAAGTAATAATATAAATGGTCATTAGTAGTATATTAGTTATGCACCATTCTTCCTAAATATATTCATGTGTTTATGTTTCTCTAACTTTATTCACTTATCTGCAGAAAGTCCCTTTAATGGTCTGTCTTCAACATAGATGTGGTAGGTGTAACTGACAGAAAATTGTCAAGAAATCCTCCAAGTACAGAAAGGAGATTTGACAAAGTAGCATTATTCCAAAGAATGCTGATGTATAGAGGGCTTTCTGTCTACAACTTGTACACATGCTGGTTACACAGACATGCACAGGAGCACATGTCTGATGTACTGAATAAAAATTTCACATCTCTTTTTTTGTGGTTAATTTACAAATTAATTTAACTCTCTTAATTTTGATTCTCTGTTCACTAAGTGTTACTCTAGCTGTATGAAAGGTAGTCCTTTCACATGATAGAGCACCTTCATTCGTCACATTTCAGTCAACAAATTCACACCATGTTGCATTTATTTACTCATTCATTCATTCATTCATTCCAGCTCTCACAATAGTGAAAAAAGGAAATATAGTGTATTAAGAATAAATGGACATATGTAAAAATAATCTAGGGAAAAAAATAAACAGTCCTCTGTCAAGAAGTAGAAAGCATATGCATTACAAGGAAAGTAAAAACAGGTCAACTTAGCACCACCATTATCAGCAAGATACAGTGGAAATTGTATACTTAGCTCTTAAATTGATCACAAAAACGCAATGGACCTGTTTTAAAAATTGAAAGGAAATTTGAGAGGTTCAGTAATAATAGTTGCCAATGAAGTCCTATGCAGGCTCTAAACAGGAGCCTAAGGTAGCAAACTGTGCATATTATTGCAATGTATTGATAATAAATGGAATTGAAAGCATGGGTTTATTTTGGTTTCAGGGAGGCAATCTATAGGACAACTTCAAGAGAGGCACTTGAAAAGATCTTCGTTTACTCCTGGGTGGAGTAAAAGAAATAATAAAGGAGAAGTAGAAATGGATATTAGTTTATATACATATGTAAATGCTTATATATATATGTGTGTGTACACACACACACACACACACACCCCTATATTGAAGCCTGCATGCTTAAACACTTATAGGAATTGCAGACAACTTATTTCTAGTCAGGTCAGTGTAGAATAGTAGCCAACATTGCCTCAACTCTTCTGAGCATCATTACTTGGAGGAAATCATGGAAAACCATAAGGCCAAACTCCCCTTTTTGTGTTCCAGGGAAGTTAAAGAAGGATCAGAGCAGACAAGGCCATATGTTGCATTCACAGCCCCTATTTCCTTTGCCACGTCCAGGAGAGCTGGCATCTCCACCTGGAATTTTTAATACTGATAAAACTATCTGGTATACCATAACCACTGATGGTTGTTGAATGTGGTAGAAGGCATCCTAAACTACAATTTGTTCTAAAAAAAATGAATCACATTTTAATTTATTGGACCTTAGCTCATAAACATGTATTTATTTTTAATACCTTAAAGTATTTGCTTAAAAGCTATAGCTTCTCAAAAGTTCCAGTTTCTTCATGACACTTCCTGGAGAAAGGCAGAAGTGCAGAAGCAGCCTTCAAAATTTCTGCAGCTTTGCTCATTGTTTTAAAAAGAATTATATGAAGAATGACACATACCCCTTTAGGAATCTAAAATAAATGATTTTGCATAATTAACAATTCATTTTCTTAAAGCTTAATAAAAGAGGGGCTGCTAAACAATTAATTACTCATGTTTAATTTATGACCCATTTATGCAAATGTTACTTGTAATTAGAAATGTATAAGATAAGTATGTACTTCAAATTCAAATGGGGGAAGATGAGCTACTTTATCTTGAGGCTAATTCCCAGAGGCTATTACATACCTATTTCTTCTCCAGGGCTGTGTGGATGAAACTATTTCCTAGCATTGGAAGAGGTTTTTTACACACTCCTGTTATTACCGAGAAGTAGCTTAAGCAAAGAAAATCAGATTCATTCTATTTCAAGCGAGGAGAGATTTGTTCAGCCTCTGCCTCTCTAACTATGACTGATCATATGACTGTATTTCTTTGTATTTTCAGCATTATGTGGAGGAGATGTTAGAGGGCCTAGTGGAACAATATTATCACCTGGTTACCCGGAATTTTATCCAAATTCTCTGAATTGTACGTGGACTGTTGATGTAACTCATGGAAAAGGTAATTTGCCTCATGCAATGATAATTGGACTATCTTCTGAATTCTCATTGCATCTATTTTTATTTCATTGTCCTTTACAATGTCATTTTGCATGAGCAAAAACAGATCAGTACTAAAATATGCTAACACAAAATTCAATCTGAGTAACCGGAGCAGAGGATTATATTTACTTTTCCATAGTATTAAATACACTTATGTTTTTACCAGAAGGGTAATGTAAGAGATATTTATTTTCTTTTGGTATATTAAACTAATGTTATTGGGAATTTTCATGTCAACAAAATCTCCGACATGATGGCTTTTGTCTCTCTCACGGTATTAAGAGGTTGATTTCAAAAGTTCCAAAGGCAATAGGAAGATGATCTGAAGAGCTGAGCCAATTGTAAAGCAAACATGACATCTTTATATACATTGTTTTTAACATGTTTATGATTGTTTATGATAATTATATTCGTCATATGAATTTACAACCATTCCAGAAATACTTGTATATCATTTTTCTGTTAGAACTGCAGATATATCTCACATAACTGAATGGGAGTCTAAAACTGCACTGTTCGTATGATCGTTGTTAATAAATGTCTTTTGAACAAATAAATGAAAGGTTCTGTAGAACTAAATATGGTTCATTCAGGCAATACAACCAAACTTCTAAGCTTGCAGAAGTAATTAAGGCAACACCTTAGTGGGAAAACAGCGATCCTAATATATCAAAACAAAAATGGATTAAGATTATTTCCCTAAAGATCTCTATGTGCTAATCTTTTAAAAAAGGGTACATTTGTTCATTTTAAAAACTGCTTTGGAGAAGTAGTTTTCCTTTTAGCTCTGTTGTTAAATTGTTCCTATTGATTTTTACTATTATTCTGTACTTACTGATTTTACTATAGAAAATCTTAAAAAAACAATCTCAGCAATGGAAAGATGCTATTACAATTTTTAAAATTAAAGCTTATGTTTAATACATTTGAATTCACTGTGTTTTCACAAATGAAGTTTGCCTTTATTAAAATTATACATCATTTTATTGCGGGTGAGGATTATATTGGAATTATTATTATAATGAAATTAAAAATTATTGAGAAAAAAAGTTAAAATGAGTATTCTGGTACTGAACAGCAGGAACGAAGTAGAAGACTTTGTAAACTGTGGTTTTTGTTGTTCTCCATAATACGAGACTCTTTGCTGGAAGTTAACCAGAGCATCCTATTATTCCAGTGTGCAGTGGATTAATGGAGTTTAAAATAAGCTTCCTTGTATTATACAAGAAAATGGAAGGCTACATACTGCTTGCTATGTAAATAGAGGTTTAATTAACACTTAAGGTTTTGCGTCTTCACAGGTTGCAAGTGTTAATTAAATCTGTATTTACATGGCAAGAAATGCAGATTTAGATGCTTTCCTTTAAGAGCCAACAAAATTTGTTAGAAGTACAACTACTCCAAAGGGTAACCAAAGTTATATGAAGGATAATCTCTTAAAGTTGGGAAGAATTGTCAAGGTAATACAGTGTAACCTGTCACCTAGTATACCACTTTCTATAGTGTTCCAGAAAGATGATGAACTGGCCTGATATTGACACTTATGTCGACAGGAAACTTCTTTCTTGGGAAAATTTGCTCAATTTTTGTACAATTCTAAATGTTTGAAAATTATTCTGCAACTGTTATCCCTGTTCTGCCCTCTGGAGTTAGACAAATCAACCCAAACAACAACCTCATCCTTTCTCCACCCTAACTCTGCAACACACCAAGTCACTTGACTGTGCCCATGATGTTTTCATGTCTGCTGCCCCCATGATCATGCGATCATGATCAAGAAAACCTTTATCCCAGGGTCTTCTTCCCAGACCTCACTTCCTTCAATTTTTTATCACAAGATATTTTCATTGCCATTGCCATTCTAATCACCATTCTCTGGATGTCTTCCAGTTTATTGATATCCAGAGATATCAACATCCTTCCAAAATGTGTTTTTCCAGAAGAAAACACAATATGGCATTATTTAACTCCAGAAATGTTTTCCATTAATGAAGCCCATCCATGTTTTTGTTAATTTTTTGCTGTTACATCATAATACTCATTTAAAGCCCAAATCCTAAAATTGTGTATTTGTACAGTTGATTTTTTTTCGATCTTCAGTGCAAGCCCTTTTTTTAAGAATTGATTTTATCAAGGATCAGTAGAATCTTGCAAACACCTTGTGAAGTCATGTAGGTGTTATTTGTATTTTATAGACAAGAATCTGAACTCACTAGACTAGGTTATTTATTATACACTCAAAGCCAAGGTGCCTGTGAAGGTTGGACAAAGAACTTGAATATACATCCTATGACTCCACATCAAGTGCTCTTTTTTCTGAAAGCACATTACCTCCCTACCTATATTTATATATTTCATTGTCATTTATATGTCTTCATCACCACTCCCCATAATCCTGTTTTTTGTTTGTTTGTTTTTGTTTGTTTTGCTTATATCTCTTCCATTTGCTTAACCTTGAAATGACTCCTTAACCTTTATCCCGATTCAATAGCCCTAGTGGAGGGCAGTTGAAGCTTTTATGTTTACCCCACTTATATTTTATCATATTAGTCTTTATCCAGAGTTTTTGTGAGATCGTTTTGAAACAACTTACATTTTATTTATATTTATATCTATTGCTAGAATTTTCTTAAATAATCATGATCATCAGGACTTTAGGGGTTTATACAATCTTGACTAGAACAGATCTAAGTATCTAAATATTTAAGATATAAGATACTTCAAACATACCATCAGTAACCCCTTCACCACTTAACACTAAGTCAAGGTGTTCAAATACAAACAGTTGTTTCAAATTCAGTTAACCATAGTATCATCCAGCCTATATTGCTCCTTATTTACAATGATACCATAAGAGATTTTCCTTAGACATATTTCAGAAATCAAGATGCTAATTATGTGTTCTAGGGGCGCCTGGGTGACTTAGTTGGTTAAGCCTCCAACTTCAGCTCAGGTCGTGATCTCACGGCTCATGGGTTCGAGCCCCACGTTGGGCTCTGTGCTGACAGCTCGGAGCCTGGAGCCTGCTTCACATTCTGTGTTCCCCTCTTTCTGTCCCTCCCCTGCTCGCATTCTGTCTGTCTGTCTCTCTCTCTCTCTCAAATAAATAAATAAATAAATAAACATTAATTACGTGTTCTAGTCCACTAGAGATCTGAGGTGGGGATGGTGGAGGACTATATTCAAAACAAAACAAACAAAACAAACAAAACAAAACAAAAAAACCTTGAGCTTTTAAAGGTAGATTTGTCACTAGATAAAGCACAGTCTAATCCAATCTTAAAAACTTAAGGATCAGAAAAAAGACACACATGAGTCTAAATGACACCGTCAATGTCATGGTTGGTGACATAACTATAACTGAAATTTAGATATTCATGATATTTTGATTTTAAGCCCAAATCTTTCCCATTATGTCTGTAACAGTAATTGCCTTCATAAACCTTCTTTAATGATCACTTTTCTGAGAAGATACTATGATGTTGAAACCACTGGCTTGTCCTCACTACTCCTCAAATACCCACTGCTCTATTAAGATTGTGTGTCCTTACCTATCTGCCCCTTCTTCCTGTAATATCTATCCTTGAGCTGCTCCTCTACAAAATTCTGCTCATTTCTGAGATTCCTTGCCTTCGGAAGCCTCTGCTGACCCTTCTGACAAGTGGGTTACTTCTGTTTCTATCCTCCTGTCCTGACTTATATTAATCACCTTTATAGTACTTAGCAGAATGTTTGAACTTTCCCTCAGATAGACCAGGAGTTATTCACGGTCTTCTAAATCTTTATATTCGGTAATGCCTATGGTATAGGAGTCTCTCAGTACCATTTTCTTACTTGGATTCATTGACCTTTAGCAGAATTTTGAAGGTCTTACCTTGTTGTGAAGTAATAAAAATAGATTTTATTGTTTAAATCATAATCTGACAAATAGAAGTTTCCTTTTATAAAGTGGCTGGCTAGGATGGAGTGACAAAAAAAAAAAAAAACAATCAGCTCTCATGTTGAATAATAACAATAGCTAACATCTGCTGAGCCCTTCTTCTGTGCAAAGCACTGTGTCAAGCCATCCCCATATATTGGCTCATTTACACTTAAAGTCAACCCTAGAACACCATTTTACAAATGAAAAAAGTAAGTCTTAGAAAGGCAAGGTTACACTCAACAATGGGCTTCTTAATACCGTCATCTAACAAAATGTTTAATTTTCCCACATATTAACTTAGTGCATATGAGAGTAAATACATTTTTCTAAAAATATATGTTATGTGCAAAAAAACATTTTTCTTGTCATTTGTCCATCTACTTTCCTATTCTCTAGTTTTTCTTAGTTTTATTCCATAGTAAATGTCAAATTGACTTATCTAAATTTCAACTTTTATGTTGTTTTATAAATATAGATAACAATTACTCTAGATGGCAAAGCATTGTCTCCTTGCCATACCTACACGCAACATTTTTATTTGCATCTAGCTAGGGCCAATTACCACTTTTATACTGAAGAACATTTCAACGACTGACTCAATTTCTGGACTCCTTCTATGAGGGCTCTTAGATTCCTGCTCATTGTGGAGAGGAAAAAAAACAACTTACATATTTAAAAAGAGTTTGAAAAATAATATTGTTGTATATTTCAAATCTTTTCCAAATCCAAATCACTGGCCCATTATACAATAATAACCTTGTCTTATAATTGCTTATGTTTTCGGTGTATTTGGTCTCATTTTATATCCTTTTTTTTTTAAAGCAATGAAGAGTGGAAGCATATTCAGCATTTTGAGCTACAGTGTCAATGAATAATATTAAAGAATGTTACTTATCATACTCTGGGTTTTGGGATTTTTTAATACATATTTTAATGATTTTTTTTTTTTTTGGTTAACTTAAAAAAAAATACTTCAAGGGAAAGATGAATGTAGTAGTCATACTTTATTTCACATAGTACCTTACCCCACAATAGGAGGGTTTTGTGTGGGTGTGTGTATAACTGTCAGTCCTTAACATCTATTTTAGACAATATCATTGAAAACTCACGTAAGACCGCAAGGCAATGCCACACCATACTCATCAGAATGGAACGAATGAGAAAAAAATGAACTATTGACAAAGATACAAAGCAACCAGATTTGGCAATGGAAATGTAAATTGACACAGCCACTTTTTAAAGCAGTATCTATTAGAACTACTGTTGATGACCCAGTAATGGGGCATGACCCAGTATTTATTTCCACTCCTAGCTATGTCCCCAACAGAAACAGATCTTCTTCAGAAGACATACTTGAAAATTCACAACACCATCTGCATTCATGCTAAAACACAAAGTACCTAAATGACCATCAAATGTTGAACAGATAAATGAATATGGTGTCTTCACAAAATTAAATGCCATACTATATATGACTGAAAATAAATAACTCACAACCACATGCAAAAATAGAGATGGATCTCACATACCTCATGTTGAGTAAAACTCAGACCCAGAAGAGTATATGTTATATGAATCCATTATATAAACTACAAAACATTTATATAAGGCAGCAAAATTAGCCTATGCTACTAGAAGTTGAGTGAGTGGTTACTTTTGGCAAAGCGAAGTGATAGAAAAGTTTCACCAAAGAGGCTCTGCTGGTGGTAATGTTGTGTCTATTGATCTAGTTGTATTTGCAACAAATGAGTTTAGTTTGTGAATTTCAGGGATCTGAACAATTATATGTGTAATTTTCAGTATGTTATACACACAGGTTGAAGTGTGTGAAAAATAGTCATTATATTCATTCAACAGTTTCTCCCTATGCCTGCTATATATTTGTCTTCTAGAGTTAAGCATCTTCGGAAGTTGTGTGTTGTATCACTAAGCACTGTTTTTGTGTTGTTTGAGGAGATTGCAGAAGGAATTGAAGGAGACATGTAAAGTATTTGCCAGAAAGCTGCACTTCTATATCAATAAAGCATATGAATTTTCCTTGATATTTTCAGAAAACTCAGGTGATTTCTTTTCAGGCATTGATTTTTAAATTTTATTTCCAAGCAGTTTCCAAAACATGACTCACTACATGTCTTATAAGAAAGCTAAAAGGAAAAAAAAAAGATTTTATTAGATGATACACTTGGAATATTTTATAGCAGTGCTTTTCATTTTCAGAGAATTTAATTACAAGGCAAGTCCTGGTTTTAGTTAGTTTGGTAACTTCCTGTGTTTTACCGATATACTTTGTGAGTCTAATTTTCCTGTTTCTTAATAGGTGTGCAGTTCAATTTTCACACCTTCCATTTGGAAGACCATCACGACTATTTACTGATCACAGAGAATGGTAGTTTTACCCAACCACTGGCACGCCTTACTGGTTCAGAACTTCCTTCAACAATCAATGCTGGTCTCTATGGAAATTTCAGAGCTCAATTGCGCTTCATTTCAGATTTTTCAATATCATATGAAGGATTCAATATTACATTCTCTGGTAAGAAAATAGACCAATTAAAAAAGCTTTTGTAACAAAGTCAGTTTTTTTAAAGTATGCGCATAATTTAGGTATGGCAAGACAGAGAGCGAAAAATGACAGCCAAGATGGAGCAGGGGGAAACAAATCTCTATCAATAAATTTTAAGGGAAGTTTGAAATACTTTGAAGATTGTCTATAGTAGTACATTTAAGAGAACCTTTAAACAAAAGCTAAATAAATAAATGAATGAATTGCTAGAAACTCTAAGTAGATTAATTACATTTCTTTAACTTGCATTCCTACAAAATTCTAACAGAGGGCAAAAGTAGCTAAAATGCTTAGTGAACTTAAAATGGAAATCCAAATATATATTTTAGTTAGACTCAAATGAATATGAATTAAACCAGTGATATTCTATTTTTTATGTGTCTTAGAAAAGGCATGGTTTACAGGCCAAGATTAAGGTAAACTCAATTTAATGATTTGGAAACAGATGATCTAGAAAAAATTAATGTGGTTATCCCTCTATTCTAGAATAACCTCATCTAGAGACAACATTATAATTTGGAATCCAGGAAAAAAATTTGTACAACCAAAGTGAATAAAAAGTTTTGTATCAGTTAGAGTTCCACTTTCTAGTGAATGGAATAATGAGGCAAGTAGTTATTTCTGAATACAGAGATATTAATAAGTAAATCTTATGTCCACTTGCTAAAATTAAAATTGTAATATTATAATTATATATATTTATTATATAATGTATATACATAAAATCACACAAATGCTAACCTTGTTTTCAGTTCTTACTCTAGTATTTGCATGGAAATACTTCTAAAATAATTAAGGTATTCTGTAATGAATAGTATATGAGCATAATCAATTTTAACCTAGAATGTTAAAAGTATATCCAAATACATTTTTAAAACAATAGAATAATACATCAACATGGAATAATCCCTTTTGTTCTCCATTGAAATTACAAGGTAAGTGCATACCCTGGGAATATTTTTAGATAAGCTACTTCTTCTTAGAATGGCATATAAATTATAATATTGTTGTTTAATCAACTCTACTCTGTTATACCTTGAAGAGTGTTCAGCTGTTCATTTTCATGATGTTCATTCATTGCTGGCAGAAATTGTTTTATATAAATCTATAATGTAACAATTTTCAGCATGTGGGCATTTCAGTCTTACATAAACCATTGCCTTTTGAAGCCCTGTGTTTTTCAGAATATGGATTAATAGAACTCTTTGTAGAGGAGAGGCGAAGAGCCTTTGTCATTTAGATTAAAACCATTAAGTAAAATGCATTTCAAAAGTGCAAATGATCTCATCCAAAATGTTATTTTGTGTTTGAAAATATGCATCTCTTATGCTATTATTATAAGTCAAAATCAGTGAAATGGAAATGTTTCTAACGCAGAGAAAAGAATAGGAGATAAATAGCTACATTTTCAATTTATCACTCGGAAGGTGACATTTTCTCATTTATATTGAATTTCACACATAAAAGTATTTATTAAGCTATTAGATCTTTCACAAAAGAAGAAAAGTATGTGTGTCATTAGCATGCTTCACTTATTAAATGTCTGACTAAGCCCGGGAGCATCCAGTTTGCAAACAACAGCGATATATCCTTAAAAGTGAATACTATCATTTTCTTCGTCCTTCTCTCCATCTAATTTACAGAATATAACCTCGAACCTTGTGAAGATCCTGGAATTCCTCAATATGGTAACCGAATCGGGTTCAGCTTTGGGGTTGGTGACACTTTGACCTTCTCATGCTCATCAGGTTACCGCCTGGAAGGGACGTCAGAGATCATCTGTCTTGGTGGTGGCCGACGGGTGTGGAGTGCACCTCTGCCAAGGTGTGTGGGTACGTGGTCAGCTGCTTTCATTTGCTTGTATGTGAGTCACTGTCCATGGAGTTGCATGGTTATACACCCTTTGTTCTTTTATGATCTGCTGAATTTCTTCATTTATTTCATATCGGTTATTTCTATTTGTTTTTCCACTTGGCAATCTGGTGTACCTCAGTTAACTTCTCAACTGCTCCATTTAAGCGACCATGCTTCTAAATTTGTTTTCAGATGAAGGGGAAAAGGAATCAATAGATATATAAATAGATGATTGATAGATAGCTGATAGAAGAGGATAGATGAGAGAAAGAGAATCGTATTTTGAGAACTTACAGAACATTTCATTCTTCTATTCTATTGAGAGATGATTTCCCATGGCTTACAACTGAAGTTGTGGTGATATTTTGTAATTTAGGATTCACATTCATGAAAGATGATCGTGAAAGAAAATATGGCAAATAAATAATAGATAATTTGAGGGCTATCAAGGCATGTATTGACTCAATATGTACAATCTATATAATTACTCTATTATGATCAATGAATTAAGCTGGCAATTCATTTTATATTGTGAAATAAAGCATAACAATAGTTACGGTATTGCAGTTTGGAGCCACCACCCACACCAACCTTTGAAAATTAATATTTTAACTGATGAAAAGAAAAAAAAAGATTTTTCCATAGGTAAAATGAGGGACTTCTTTTTTTTAATGTTTTGTTTATTTTTGAGACAGAGACACAGCATGAGTGGGGGAGGGGCAGAGAGAGACAGAGACAGAATCCAGAAAAGGCTCCAGGCTCTGAGCTGTCAGCGCAGAGCCCAATGAGGGGCTGGAACCCACAAACCGTGAGATCATGACCTGAGCTGAAGTTGGATGCTTAACAAACTGAGCCACCTGGGCGCCCCTGAAGGACTTTTGATTAAGACTTAAGTCATTTCCTACTTAAAGTAGGAAAGAAGGAGGCAAAAATTTCTTCGGGTCATTAGCCATTCTCTAGTTGTCAGTATTTGCTTTGATGACAGAACTAGATACAAATGGTCATTTTATAATTATTTTATAAAGCTTTTAAAACTCTCAAAAGCATTTAATTTGAATTTACTTTAATTGTAAATGTAATTGTGGTCGCAGATCGATATAAGTTAGAATATGCTACCACTTTAGGCAAAGTGTTAGAGTTTTGATCTATGGTTCAAGACCTTGTCTTTTCTATGCAAGCAAAACACCCCAAAGATGAAAAAGAGAATGAACAAGATGCCCTCTATGAGTTACTCAATATATTATCGAGTACACGAAATGTGGGAGTTCCTGTGGGTCCCCAAATCGAGTAAGAAAAATATGATCTTCCAGGTTAATGTGGGTCTGAAGGCTTTTATAGTGATGAGATTGTTTTCACAGCCTCTGTGGGTTATATAACGGACAAGATGATATATAACAGATGAAAAAATTTTTTAAATCCTAGGCTTTTATAGAAATAGCACAAACAACCACAGAGGCTTGAAGTTGGGAGGCGATGAGCACATTCTCAGAGAATCTTTTCAGAAAGCTATGTACCGTGCAATCTTTCTGGTTTCATTTGTTTTGTTGTTATTTTTTTTTTTCCTGCTATTGCCAGATTTGGAATTCCCCTCTTTACCTGAATTTCCCCCATTTTAATTTTTTGGCTGATGTGCATATTTTCAAAGGGCACTTAATGAGAACCTTGGGAATAGTTCAAGTGAGGTCTATTGAGTGTGTGGGTTTAGATGGCGGTCATTTGATATTGGATTAATTCTTTTTTTTTTTTATAAAAGGTAAAAGATTTCTTCTGGGTTAATTCACTCCTCTAAACTTCATTTTTTTTTTTCATCTGTAAAATGGTTACAACAGTGGTACCTAGTTCATTGTTATGAGTTAGTTATGAGGATTAAGAGATTAGCCATGCCAGTCAGACACCTAATATAATCCCAGGAAAATAGGAAGGATTCAGAATTTAGATGTTATTATAACACTTACTGTATTGAGTATACTCTGCTATCTATCCAGCCTATCAGTCTAGTTTATAAAACCGATTATAGTAGGGAAGAAATCCCATTTTATAAAACGCTAACATTTATGTGGGTCTATTAGGCTCTTTCATATATAGTTATCTCATTTAATCCTTACTCAAATCCTGCTATTATTATCCTCCCTCCCACCGCCATTTTTCATCAGAGTAATCTTAGCCTTAGAGATTTTAGATAACTTGCCCAAGATCCTCAAGTTCGTAAGTGGCAGATGTAAGGATTTGTATGAAGTTTTTCATATTCTAAAATCCAGCTTTTTCTCACTAGGTGGTTTTATCTCAAAAGGGTCCAGGCAAAGGCGAATCTTGAAGGACTCCTTAAGGACTCTAAGGCAGAGTTAATATTTTCTCTCAAAGTATCAAATACATACCAGGCAGGCTGTTACACAGGTTAAGACATTGTTTGTGTGTATATTTTTAAGGTTTAGTTCATATTTACAATAAACTTTAATAAATGGAGTTATGAAAATCTGACTTTGCAAAAAAATAACTTTAAGTTAGTTTTTGTTTTATTAAAGTATTTCTTTGAGACTAGGTTTATTTGCGCCTAAATCTTTAATGGGAAGGATGAATAAAATCAACCTGTGGACAAATTTAGAAAGCAAATTATTGCCATGGGAATTTTCCCCCCACTTTCAAATAAGCTGTGCTTGCTTTTAAGCTTATTGAAATTTACAGTTAAGCCTATTGACTTTAATAAATTCCACTGTAGGTATACATTTAAGTTACAAGATGGGGAGAAATATTCCTTCAAATTAAATGACTTTTAAAAACTTTACTTCTCCAGTTTTCTTTTAACTTTTCTTCACTACTCTGCCTGTGCTTTAAAAGAAATGTGTTCCTTTTTGTATTTCTGGTTCCATGTATGCATATGTATATATTTCGTATTTTGTTATCTTTTCAAAGTTCACAGTCTTTCGTCACATAAAATGCAAATTATTTGTAAGTATTCATATGAACAGACCCAATTTTACCAATTCTCATTTATTTGGACAGTTTTTGTTTCTTTTTAGATTTTTTGTACTTTTCATTTTATCTCTCATGCCAATTCTCTAGTCCATACTTGCTTAAAAACTATTGTTTAGTCCTTAGCATTATCAACCTCATAGAAAGCCTATGTTATAGATAGTGGCCAAATTATAAATAGATTGTATTCCAAAACTTTGCTTCTGTTTCAGTTTTTTGGAATCTAAATGGTCTTTCCCTGGCACAAGGTTGCAAATGATGGATACATTCCCAGAACAAACCATAGATAAGGTTTCAAATGTTACATCAAATGGAAAGCTAATACTAACATTTACTAAAATGATTTATATATATATGTATATATATATGTATATATGTGTATATATATATATATATATATTTCTTATATAAGTTATGTAAGAAGGGGTCTGACTTTTTGGACAGTAAAGCAACTGATATTCAAAACTAATTACAGAAACTTGGTATATGTTTAATTTTGATTTTTTGTTTAGTGTATTAATTGCTTGGTGTCTTTCAGTTTCTATTGGTAGGGTTTAGTAAAAATTACCTTAGTTGTGGATGTTAGACAAGTAATAAATAACATTTTCACTTAACTAGTTTTTCTGAGTAACCTCTGTATTTATGTTTTAAGGTGATATTGTAACCACTAAAATATAATAACACCATAATATGGTCTTCACAATCTATAAAGGATTATATCATGTAGCGTCTCATTCCAAAAATCCATCAATGCCGTGAAAGTAGATTTAATGTACCTGTTTTATTATGAAGATACAATGTGTATAAAAAACACAAACTTACAGTCCGAGCCATGGCTGTCAGAATGTTCTGAGTCCCAGGCTTGCACTCAGTTCAGAGTAGCACACTGCTGTCTTTGACTGGAGGTTTCAATAAAGTTGGGAGGAAATCTGCTCTTAATTATAGTGGATACATGGCTTTGGAGAACTCGTTACGTTGTCTTCTATTTTAATCAGAGGAAGCTTCTTTGACCACGACCCATTTATCAGGGATTACTTACGTGCAGGGGAATTTGTAGAGGCAAGAGAAGAATCTTCATAGAAATTGAGAGCATTAAAGTGCAGAAGCAGGGATTTTTCTCCCTAAGAAGTGGTCCCCATTACCAGCACATAGTTAATATTTACACTCCAGCCTTTCCTAAGCTGTGTGACCTTTGGGAAGCTGTTCAGATCTCTTTCCTGCCAAGTTTTCTCAGATGTAAAATGTGGAGAATCACATCTATGGTGCAAGACAGCATATAGCTGTAAGCAATAACAGACATGTAAGTAACCTAACACTTCAACACATGACCCTTGCTCAACCAACCTGTTTCTTCTTCTTGCACCTGCAACTCTTGATTTTTATGAACCAGCAGGAGAGAAAAGAGAAGAAAAGGAGATGAAAAAGTTTAATGTGCTATCAGAAGCTAGGTATTTCACACATACAATCTTATTTCCTATTGAAAGATCAAGATGAAACTTTTATCTTAAAAAAAAAGGTATACCCATAACTACGTTTACATTTTGGAAGAGATAAAAATAATCAGCAGGTAAAATGATATTTCAGTGAACATATTTTATATTTAAGTGATTATCCTGGAGAACCGTGTCTCTATTGAAAAGGGTAATCTGGCCATCTTTTTAAGTGGCAACAAAATGTCCAAAAGCAAAAAAGTAAAAATAAAAATAAAAAGTATTAAGAGAATTTATTACTTTGAAATAAGAAACACTGTCCTGTTTCCGGTCAAGAAATGAGTACCAGATTTCCTTTTCTAAAGTTCACGTGACAAAGAACACTGGAATTTCCATTATCATCTTTCTAAATCAAGAAAAAACTTGCATATTCTTATTCAGCCTCCAAATATACCAGAAATCATGCCAGGTCATGTTGCAAATAAACAAGGAGTTAATGAAAGAACAGATTGTTTTGGAAAGTAGATTAGCAAGTTCAGTGTTAGTAATGACTTGTCTTTAAGCAGGAGTCCACACATTTTAAGAAGCCCACGCATTTTGAAATCATTTTAAAAACATTAATTCATTCATCCTCACAGTCCCCCCATTTAACACATCTACTTCTATTTCTAATTTTACGTGTCATTGATTTTTTTTATTTGACCTTGGACAAGTAACAACATCTTTCTTTAATCATATGTCAAATGAGAAAAATGATAACTCTGTATTACATATCTACTCATTTTTCTCACTTTTCTGACTTTTTAGATCATATATTCTGCTTGTTATTTGTTATTTAGTTTAAAAATGAATGTTAACAGTGGAAACAGTGTACAGCATATATGGGAACTTTATTATCACTGTAACATCTCTGTAAATCTAGAACTATTTTAACGTTAAAAAAATTCTAAAAATTAGGGAAGTTTGGGTGGCTCAGTCAGTTGAGCATCTGACTTTTGATTTCAGCTCAGGTCATGTTTCCGGGGTTGTGGGATCGAGCCCCACGTAGGACTCTGTGCTAAGTATGGAGCCTGCTTTGAGTTCTCTCCCCCTCCCTCTGCCCCTCTCCCCCATTTGCAGATGCTCTCTGCTCTCTGTCTCTCTCTAAAAGAAGCCTATATATAATCACTCAAGTTAGCCAGTGCTGTAGATATATAGCCATGTAGAAAGCAAACTAGTATTAAGAGACCTCCCTGGCTTTCAGATGCTACTATTAATTAGCTGACTGACTTTAAGCAAATGCCTTAATTTTCTATGCTTCTCTCTTCGACAAAGAATGGTACCAATATGAGTTCTACTCAACCCGAATATTTCTGGTAAAGATAGCAGAAAATATTAGATAGAAAGTTTCTTGGTAAATTATATACCCAAATGTATATTTATATTTTCTGGTATAATTATGACTGGGTGCATTGATTTCTTGACAATGTAAAAATACGTAACATTGACTTATACTTGTTCATTGCTTTACACTTTGGTTTGTTTGTTTGTTTTTGAGTTACTTGCTTGTGACCTTACAAAGCAAGTCAAGGAGGTATTATTGATATTTAACAGCTGAGAAAATGGTACCTGGAAAAATTATAAGTAATGAGTGGAAGATTATGCCAGAAACCAAGTCTTGAACTTTTTAGACCAGTGCTATGATATTCCAGATGGCATTTCTTTAGTATTATGTACTGATGTACTCTTTTGGAATACTACCTTTTTTTTTTTTTTTTTTAATTTTTTTTCAACGTTTTTTATTTATTTTTGGGACAGAGAGAGACAGAGCATGAACGGGGGAGGGGCAGAGAGAGAGGGAGACACAGAATCAGAAACAGGCTCCAGGCTCCGAGCCATCAGCCCAGAGCCCGACGCGGGGCTCGAACTCACGGACCGCGAGATCATGACCTGGCTGAAGTCGGACGCTTAACCGACTGCGCCACCCAGGCGCCCCCTTTTTTTTTTTTTTAATGGAGCAGACCAGGGGTGAGCAAACATTTTTTCTGTAAAGTACCAGGTAGAAAATATATTGGGCTTTACAGCTTGTGGTCACAACAACTAAATTTTGCCTGCGTGTCCTAAAAGCAGCAATAGACAATATATAAATGAATAGGTGTGCCTGTGTTCTAATAGAAATTTACTTACAAAAGCAGGCGGTAAGCTGGATGTGGCCCTAGGGCCATAGTTTGCTAACCTCTGCAACAGATGGGCCAAGCTGAGTCAACTTAAATATCCCTCTTGCATTTGGGAATTTACTACTCATCATTCATCTCTAAGGAAATTAAAAAAAAATCTTTCCCTATTCTCTATTTTTTTAATTATGGGTTCTGCTTATTAAACTAGCACGTAATTTACTTATTTCTAAAAGAAAAGATGTCTCATGTTTCTCCAGAAAGATTAGGACGGGGCGTGTGTGTGTGTGTGTGTGTGTGTGTGTGTGAACACTGATGTAATTTGTGGATAACATAAAACTATCTCCAAGACCTCCTATATACCCAGATCTGAGTACCAAGTCTGCATTCCCAGCTGTACACTGGACCTCTCCATATGGATGTCCTCCCACGGGCACATTGACTTCACATGCCAAACAGAACTCATTATCTCCTCAGCCAAATCAGTTCTTCCTTCTGCACTCTTTATTTCAGTTATGGCATCATTCTCAGCCAGGCATCCAACCTAGAAATTGTGTCATCTTTCACCACCCCCCTCTCTTTCTCTCAATCCATATTGGAATCATCACTAAGACCTACCACCTAAAGCTGTTGCTCAAACTTACCGCCATTTCTGTTTTCGCTCTCATTATTCCAGACCAGCTCTCATTCATTGGTCCTCGTAAAGAATAACATAATAGCACAGTTAGAATGTGTGCTAGGCATTGTGTTAGACTATATATAGTTTTTTCTTTTACATATTCCTTGTAAAAACCATTTGAGAGAATATTATTTTCCCACTTTATAAAGTAGCTAGATTAATTGCCTAACTTTATAAAGAGCTTAAAATGAGCTCTTTCTGATTCCAATGCTCACATCATAGCAATTATATATATAATCCCATCGTATTATCTCTTCTAATTGGATTTTCTGTTTCCAAATTTCATCTAATTTATCTTCAGTAACCCTGTTATTTATATTTGTTTTTATTGACAAGTAACAAATTACCACAAATTTAGGAGCTTAAAACAACACATGTACTTTCTCATGGTTTCTGTGGGTGGGGAGTCTTCGCACAGCTGAACTGGGTCCTCTTCTTTGCGTCTTACAATCTCCAACCAAGGTGTTGACTGAGTTCCGACCCGAGGTTCAGGATTCTTTTCCAAGCGCACAATGTTGCTGGATGTAATTGGTTCCTTGTAGTTAAAGGACTGAGAAATTCAGTTCTTCGCTCAGTTCCTAGAGGCTGTCTACAGTTCCTTGCCATGTGGACTTCTCCAATGTGACCACTTCCTTCATCAAGCTAACAGGGAGAGTCCCTGTAGTGAGTCACTAGCAAGATTCAGTTTTATATAATGAAATGTAGTCACAGGAGTAATGAGAAGCAAGTTACAGGTCCCATTCAACTCAAGGGGAAGGATTGCACTAAGACATAAATAAATGCCAGGAGATGGGTATTATTGGAAGTTCACCCTAAAGTCTGTTCTCACCAGTTATCCTTAGATCAGATTATAGGGGCGCCTGGGTGGCTCAGTCAGTTGAGCGTCCGACTTCAGCTCAGGTCGTGATCTCACAGTCTGTGAGTTCGAGCCCCATGTCGGGCTCTGTGCTGACAGCTCAGAGCCTGGAGCCTGCTTCGGATTCTGTGTCTCCCTCTCTCTCTGCCCCTCCCCTGCTCACGCTCTGTCTCTCTCTGTCTCAAAAATAAATAAAAACATTAAAAAAATAAGAAAGATCAGATCAGATCTGTTCCCTACATAAATCACTGATTTCCCATTGCCTTTTGGAAAAGGTTGAAATCCCTTAAGTCCTTTCTTGGGTGGGCCTTAGTGTCTTCTAGAGTCATTCTTCCGTATGCATTCTGGAATACGGCCACACAATGCTACAGGCCATTACCAAACATGCCAAGCAGTTTCTATACGTTAAGATGTTAAGAACATGTTGAGGTTCTAATGCATGCAAATGATCAAACTTTCACCTGTATTGGCACAAGCAAATAAATAATTTACCTCTAAGACGGTGCATGCAAAGGTATAGTGAGAAAGCACTGAAAGTGTTCTTTAGTAGCTGGAGAAGGCTTTGCTTTTTAATCTATTGAACTTCCATTCCTATCATCCTACCATAGATCAAGACACCATTGTCTATCATTACTTACCTGTATTATTGTAACAGACTCTAGTCTCCATTCTTTTCTCTCTTCCCCAAATAGTAGATGTAGAATGAACTTCCTATGATACAAATTCGATGATGTCACTCTCTCATTTAAAATTCTTCTGTCCTCCACCTCCACTGTTCTCCATTGCCCCTAAAATTAATTCTGAATGTTATCCTCTTACTCGCATCCTCATTCCATAATTTGGCCTAACCAATTTGTTCTTCAGGCATACTTTATTTATCCATCCTGATATGAAGCCTTCCTGACCTTCAAAGTATGTGTGAGATGTCCTTACTACAGGTTTCATGAGCTTTATTTTTGTATTTCCCCTTTCTAGGTTTCATAATGCTGTATTGAATTACCTTTTTATCTACAGCAGTGTTTAGCATATAGAAAGCTTTCAGTAAATTTGTTGAGTTGATAAAGAAATGAATATATTATAGCCAAAGCTCCTTTATTTTTTTGCATTTTAAACTCACTAACTTTAATTTATATGAACAAAGCTCTACTTCAGAGGTACTGTATTCAGCCTAACACAAATAAGGGACTCTAATTGCCATTTCAGCCTGGACCATCACACTGCTTCCTAGTCTATAATTCATTTGCTGTGCAGACATTAACACACAACCTCTCAAGTTTAATAAGTAAATCAACTAACCGACCAACAATGATGACGCCCAAAAAGACTACTAAGGGAAAGCTTATAATTATGATAGAAACAAAAAAGATAAATTTATAAAAATTGAAAATGGTGAGGACCTGTTGAGTCTTTTACGTGTATATGTAATAAATCCTTCCGCAATATGTAGTGAAATTCAGAGCTCAAGAAAGGAATAACTGGCAATTATTTTCAACAAAATGAAAAGAGAGAAAGAAAAATGTACCTGTTAGAAAAACTCAGTATCCACAAGAACGAAAAGAAGCAATGCACATGTCCTGTTTAACAGAGCTGCATAGAGGACTGTGAACTTAAACTTTTATAATTCATTTGGGATTTATAAACAAATAGATTTACAGAGAGCCTTTTTTAATCTAACTGGCTTGTTAGCAGATACACATCTAAGCTTACTCGATTATACTGAGTTCGGCAAGTGAATGCATACCGTTTCATCTCATGACTGTGAGCCCCTTAAAGATGGAGTCTGTATCTTAGTTATCTTTGTACCTCTGTGTGTCTACCATAAACGGACATACTACAGGTGCTCATTCATTCTTTGTAAGAGAGTGGAGGGGTGCCTGGGTGGCTCAGTTGGTTGGGTGTCTGATTTTGGCTCAGGTCATGATCTTGTGGTTCCTGAGTTCGAGCCCCGTGTCAGGCTCTGTGCTGACAGTTCAGAGCCTGGAGCTGCTTCAGATTCTGTCTCTTCTCTCTCTCTCTCTCTCTCTCTCTCTCTCTCTCTCTCTCTCTCTTTCTCTGCCTCAATCTCTCTCTCTCTCAAAAATAAATAAACATTAAACAAAATTTATAAGAGAGTATAAAGTTGGGGTGTCTGAGTGCCTCAGTTGGTTAAGCGTCCAACTTTTGATCTCAGCTCAGGTCATTATCTCAGGGTTTGTGAGCTTGAGCCCTGCGGCAGGCCCTGCCCTGACAGCGTGGAGCCTGCTTAGAATTCTCTCTGCCCCATTCCTACACACTCTCTGTCTCTCTCTCTCAAATAAGCCTAGAAAGAATCTTTAAAAATATTGTAAGAGAGTATAAAGTTAATACACTACATGATCATCATGAACCAACTAAACCAAAGTAGACTATGACCTATCCATATTGGTGACTCGCATTGAAATGATCTTCTATGTTATTAGAGTCTCAAATTCTTTGGACGTTTTTTTTTTTTTTTTTAATTTTATGAGGACTTAAAATATCAGACTCCTAAAAACACTTTATTTCCCTTATATGTCCTCATGCTCTGACTATATATTTGTAAGCCAAAATCTGCCTGCTAATTAGAAAATTAGAAGATAAGTTAGTTTTGGTTTTAAATAGAGGACACACAGACTTCTTTAGAGAAAGATGAGTTACAGAAGAGGGGCAAAAAGTGAAGTATTTACTGGACCTAAATTCTAGGGACATGTCCGTAAGGCAGTTGCAAAATTGAGGGTCTCATACCAGCAAGAATCACCAAAGTACCAGGGGAACTTGCTTTCTGTGCAACCTCTAAGTGATCTCCTCATTTTCTGGAGAATGTGCCCAAGTTAAGAAATACGTCAAGCATATTCTTCCATCGTCTGTATCTAATAAATTTAACCTAGACATAATAGGACGTATGATTTTTAAAAAAAGGGATATGGTTAGAGCTCTGAAGAGTGTGTTAAAGAAAAATAAATGCTAATATTAACCCAAAAGTACGAAATTCATCAACTTTGTTATAAGACAAACTAATTTTAGTTTTTAGCCTAATATATTTTTACTTAATTCGAAGGTGACTGGCCTATGGTTCATATCAGTGCCAGATAAGAAATATTTTACCTGACATAATAATAAAAGCTAATATTTGCTGTGTGTTTACCATATGCCTAGCATGGTCTTATGGGGTTTCAGTGAAGATCCCGAGGCACAGGGAGGTGAAGTAATTTTCCGGAGGAGTATATCCAAACGATATTTCATGTGAAGCAGGTTAGATTGGGAGCAGATTTTTTGCTATATGTAAATATGAACCGTAAAGAATAAAAGCATTAAGTAAGCCAGTGTGATCATATTCTGTACGTGTCCCCAAACCGGTTCTTGCTTACAACAGTGACATCTGTGGCTCTCAGGAAATACTATCATTTGGCAGTGTAGATAACTGGAGGAGATAATTAAATGTTATTGCTACTTGTAACTGAATTAGATTTTGATGCCATGTCTCAGGAGAGGGTAGGATTTAATTGAAGTTGCAATAGACCAACAGTACCTAAAAGCCTTTTGAAACCGGGAGGAAAGGTCATTGTCACATTAGGCAAATAGATTTTAAAATTACTTCTAATTCTATGTTTTTATAAAGTCATCATGTCTATTCATTTTGCGTATATGGTGTATAAATTTCTTCTCCCCATTTCAACCTCCTAATGAAAATAATAGCAAAAACTATGCATGCCATTAGTACAGAGGTTGATTCCTAATAAATGGTTTTATTATTTGTCGTCTGGTAATGTACTTAGCTAAGATATGTTCAGATGTACGTAGAGCTTTGAAAACAGACAAAAGAACATTGGAACAGACCAGGGCTATCAATTAAGAGCAGTGCATTGTACTAAAGAACCAATCAGCCTTAAGTTCAGTGGCACTAATTGGGGTAGGTTTAGCATGAGTCCAGGAGAGTAAGACTGTGATTATTTTGCATAGTAAATGCATTCACCCCCTCATCAAGGGTGTGCAGTAAAATAAATGTCATCGTTTCACCATTATTTCTGTTGTTTAGCTGTTTTCTCTTCAGCTCAAGCTTTCCGATCTCAAATCCAGCTCCTTCACAGGACAAAGCAGCTGAAGTCATCTTCCTTTGTTTATTACACCAAGACAGTTGCCATGGAAATAATATAATGTTATAAAATAAGCATCATAAGTTAAATCCAGAATCAAGAAGGGACGTATAAGTCAGGTTTGAAAGAGTGTACTTATTTAATAAACAGTGGCTTGGCAATCATTAAAAAATGTCAAGGTGAATTACTGAGAAAACAGAGAAAAATGAACTTCGGGCTTTTGGATTTTTTTTGCAGATTTTAAATATTGCCCTTCAAGCAGGTGTTTTAGAGAAAAGGAGTTAAGGGATTACTAACCCTCCTACAAACTAAATTTCTGGCTATAAGCCGTTTTTCTACTCTGCATTGTACTCCAGTACTCTTGGTAGCTCCTTTTGAATCCCAGTTCAATTATTGGTATGCTCAGTGCATAGGTAACATTTCTTTCTTCATGTGTTTTAATCAGTCTACAAAGACTGTGTTTCAAAAGGTGATGGATAGTTTTTATTTCATGCATTTTACTGTACCTTTCTGAATTTGCACTCATTGATATTTTATTATGCTTGGCTATAGAGTTCTGCAGATAGAAAATATTAACCTTTTCCAATCCTTTAAACTTGGAATCTCAACTGAATCCGATCACTACTTTCTGAAAGAAATCCTGAGTTTTGTGTATTTTTGAAAAGTTTAGATTTTTTTTTAAAGATATTGTTCTGTTTTTCTAATAATGTAAAATAATTTCCCACATGTCCAATCATGGTATTCTAAACCACTTTTTGTCATTTGCCTGGGTGAAACACCATACAAGGTGTTCACCACCATATGGCTGCCCCTTCTGTAGAAAGAAAACCAAGTTGTATCTTTTTCTACTTGGAAACTTAGTAGAAAAACTCAGATTATGATCTAGGCTGTGTATGCTACCTAATCCCAAATTCCTTTATTCATCTAATACATATTCATTTGATGTTGCTCCATGGTGGTTTAAAAGGCACCCTGCCCTCTTCCTACTATGTGAGGGCTAATAAAAACTATCTGCTGAGTTTTGTAAAACTGAAAAGCGCTCCACTCTACTGGTAAGAGCCTCTCTTCTCCTACCCACTTCCAGCCCCACCACTCTTGCCCATGAAGTAAGATGAGTACAATAATCAACCATGATCACTATGATGGTATGCATTACCCTCAGGTGTGTGGAGTTAAGACAAAAGGTTGAGATGCACTGATAAAGAGAATAATGTAGTGAGGTTCATTTCAGTCCACATTTTCTTGTGACCTTGGAAAAACATTAACGTGCCATTACAGGTTTTTTTCCTCAGGCACAATTTCAAGAATATCATCATTGACTCTATGATGTTTTGTTATTTTTTTTCTCTTTTTCTGATCCCTTCTCCTGTTATGGCTTCATTTGATTATATGTCATTTATTGATCTCACAATCTTTCTCACAGAAGTGGAAAAAAAAAATAAACGTACAAAGAAAACCTGAAAAGAATAAATTGGAATAAAGACAACATGCAAATTTCTGAGGCTTAGTGAACATGAAGGGAGTTGTGAGTTGTTGGTTAGTCAAAGCCAAATACCCTCAAAATGGAAATCATATCTTTAAAAAAATTTCAGCCTTTTAGTAGTCTGCCAAAAGCTATAATGGAGAGAGAAGAGAAATAATGTTGTTGAGTGCTTATCATGTACATGGCGGCATGCCTGGTACTATGAGGTTTTTCTCTTATTAACTTCTTATGGTAATCATATTAGGTACATATTCCTATTTCTACTTCCTGTATTGAGAATGCAATGCTCAGAAAGGCAAAGTGGTTCCCATTAAGTGTCACAGCAAGTAAACACAGATTCATCTATCTTCCAGATCTTGTAGTCCAAATTCTTCATTGTTTATTTGAATTTTTCCACAATTGCATTAATGACCGAGAATAATATTGTCATTCTGTGAAAATCACTTGTTTTTATTTTCTTCAGGGGGAAAAAAAAGAATGGTTTGGGGGCTAAATTTAAAATTATGGAATTTGCCAAAGAAGTTTTCCTTGAATTTGTCTACTGAACTTTCTGGATAAGTATTTCTATGATATATTTAATTCACTCTCAAATTTTGAAGGCCATTAAAAGACATGTTATGCAAGTTACATACATTGACCATAGAAATGTTAAAAAATAACAAGAATCAAATTTCAATAAATGCTGTGATATGATCTAGCTAGGGTTAGAATTATTCTTTTCTTTGTACATAGGTAATGATGTAACATGGAAAACTTCCAAAAATCTTAATGTCTATAGCACATGATTTTTTTCTTCTTTAGGAATATGTTTCCGCCACTCCCTAAAATAAGTGTTGTTCATATTAATGGATCAGGGTTCTTCTGTCATTAAGCTCTCTGATATCTTAGCTCTGGGCATCTCTAAAACTCAGCTCTTTGAAATTTATTCTTCATTCATTCATTCATTCATTCTCATCTATATATTCATAAGTTTGTCAAACTTAGTTTGACAATAATGGTTGGCATGATGTTCTAGGTAATGGTGACATAACAAAGATGATATCAACAATTATTTTACTAGAATACATTGATGGACTTAGTATGCTATCTATTCTATTGCTTAACAAAAAATCAATTTCTGTCTCTCTCTCTCTAAAAAACAAAACAAAACAAACAAAAACTTAAAAAATTAATCCAGTGCAACAGATATTTAGTGAGCCTTGAGTTTGGTTGTCAAAGGTAAAAATATATAACAAATGCTTTCTCATCAGGGGTCTCCTCTATTGTAATGGGAAATAAACACTTTAGACTAATTATGACATCATAATATGAGAATGGGAAATAAACCCCATAATATAGCAAAGTGGAGTAACTTTTTTTTTCCCCAGGAAGGATAGACAATAGCTTCTCAAAAAATGATATATTTGTGGAAATGAGCTGGATTTTACCAAGTAGAAAAGGTGGAGATAACCCCCTAGGCAAAGGATATAACATAAGTCAAACAGGTAAAATTAATTTGTCCACAAATCTGTTTTGGCTTTTTCGTAGCTCTTTTCTGAGTCCCAGTTCAATTATAGCTGTAGTCAATATGTAGCTAACACTTTCTTCTTTCTGGGTTTTAATCAATTCGTGAAGGCCACATTTCCTACGATGATAGATAGTTCTTATTTCACACATTTTTCTGTGTTGTTCAGAAACCTGACTATGTGTTTTATTAGAATTGATATATTAATAAGCAGCAGCCCTGTAATATTCCATATGGTACAGCGTCTGGACTTGGGAAAAAACACCCCCTAGGGTCAAATCATGGCTTCACAATTTAGTGGTTGTGGTGAGTTGGACAAGATATTTAACCCCTCTGACCCCCATCTGTTGCAAGTTGGATAAGATATTTAACCAACTGTCTCATTTGTAAAATAGAGAAGTAATTTTTTTTAAATATTTAGATTTACTGAGTTTTTACTATGGCCAGGCACTCTGCCAAGTGATTTATATATATTAACCCATTCAATCTTCTCAACAAGTATCATGCACAAAAAGCATTATTATCATCTCCCTTTTACAGATAAGACCAATGAAATACAGAGTAGTTATTTCACTTAGATAGCTGTGCGCCCAAGATAACACAATGCTCATTGCCTGACTTTTACACTGTTATAAAGAGGCCCTATGAATTCAATATGAAGGAGCTTAAATTCATTCTTTTGCATACAGACCAAATTAGAAGGCCTACCCTGTCTTCAGGAAAGCTGACACTGAATATAGCATTCATCATTGCTTGCGCAACAGAATGGGGCTGGACAAAATGAGAAGCAGACAGCATTTGAATGATGGAGAATCTTATATGGTATTTTAAGGAGCAATTGAGACCCATGAAGATGTTTTAAGCAAAGAAAAAATATAGTCAGATTTACAGTTTACGAGATCTTTCCAATATTTCCATGTATGGATGACAGATCTGAGTTTCCTTAGCTTGAGTTTGCTCTGCTGAAATTAGGGAAATCCATCAGGAAAGTGTTTTAGTACCCTTTACGTAAGCTCATGGGGCAAAGCAGTAAAATGGGAGAGGAGGGGGCACTTTTAAGTACCAAAGATTATTTGTGTTAGAGATCTTCAGGATGTTTGATTATAAACTCCCCCTTAATGTGTTCACATTACATGCAACAGCAGTTATTGCCTAGTAAGATCCCAAGGCCTGGAATCAATTTAGTATAACATCTCCAAATCAGAGGCAGATTCTTGGCTTCCTGGTCAGAATTCACAGAACTCCTCTTTTATATTCTCTTCCACTGCTTTTATCTCATATCCCGACCACAGACTATTCCAAGAGAATGGACTATTCCAGAACACACTATGCCATTTTATATATTTAGGTGTTGGGTTTCGTGTATACTCCTCTTGAGTATACCGCAGAGAGAGAATAAGGAGAAATACCCACCCCTTCTGTGGCATGGTCTCCAGGCTCCAGCCAGAAGAAGATTCCAACTGCATACACAATCTGGAAATTATGGGAGAGGTCCAGGCTGAGAAAAAATTTACAGGTTTTCAGCATATAGATGCGACTGCAAGCCATGAGTTTGGATGAGATAAGCAAGGGAGGAAGTGAAGACTGAAAAAAAAAGCCAAGCCCTGGGCCTCACCAATGTTTAGAAATCTGGGAGATAAGAACCAGCAAAGGAATTGAGAAAGAGAAATCTGTAACATGGGGTAAGGTTAACTGATGGGTTAAGAGACTGATGTCCTAGAGGCTAAGGGAAGAAAAATTTCAAGGAGAAAGGAGTAAACCTTCCCTTAATGTTGCCTGCCCACGGGTTAAGTTAGATGAAGGGATCAAATATACGTAACGATGTGAAAATCACTGATGAACCTGACAAATGCAGTCTTAGTGAAGTGCAGGGGTGTAAGTTCAAGAAAATGGGAGGGGAATTGCAGAGTGAATTTAGAGAACTCTTGTGAGAATTTTCACTAAGAAGATCTGTAGAGTGAAGCGGTAGATGGGGGAAAAGGTTAAGTCAAGAATTTTTCTCCTCCAACTTTTTATGATAAACATTTTCACATATGCCCCAAAGACATCCATATAGGTACCATCAAAGTTGCACAATGATTATGATTTTGCGATATGTATTTTTATATTTTTCTTTCTGCAAGATTTTAAAGTACATTGCAGACATCAGATATTTCTCTCCAGAATATTTTCATAGGCAGTTCTATAAATAAGGTCATCCCCCTGGATAAACATAACATCATTACTATGGCTGGAATCATTTAACATCCAGTCTATCTTCAAATTTCTCCCAGGTTTCCCCCACATGTCTTTTATAGCTATTTCTTTTCCAAAATTAAAATCCAAATTCAGCTTCATGCTTACATGTTATGATTCTTTTAGTTTCTTATTTATTTATTTATTTATTTATTCTGTAAGATGACTTTTTTGAAGAGACTGGGCCAGTTGTCATGTAAAGTCTTCCATGTTCTGGATTTTTTCAGTTGTTTTCTTGTGTCATTTAACGTCTTCAGTTATACCACTCTCCCACTGCCACCTGCCCCTCTTGTTGTTTCTCATGCAAATAGCAAGTCATGTCCAAAGTCTATTAGTTTCTGGTTAAATTTCTCCCTTTCTCTCCTCTCTCTCTGTCTCTTTCTCTCTCTTTCCACCAAAGTCCTTCATGGGAGATGTTTGTATAGCATTTCATATATTTAGGTGTTACATAAAATCTAGATGTTTCACTATTATGGATGATGCTTGATCCCATGATTGAAGGTTTGTTTGTCTTGGTTTGTTTTTTATTTTTATTTTTTTAAGTTTATTTCTTTAGTTTTGAGAGAGAGCACAAAAAGGGGAGGGGCAGAGAAAGAGAGAGGGAGAGAGAGAATCCCAAGCAGGCTCCATGCGTCAGAGCAGAGCCCAACACAGGGCTCGAACTCACGAATCGTGAGATCATGACCTGAGCTGACATCAAGAGTCAGATGCCTCACTGAGCCACCCAGGTGCTTCTGGTTTGTTTTTCATAAGAGAAAAATACTACATGTTTATAAGCTAATGAAAATGATCCAATGAGGAGTAGAAATTAATGGCAAATTAGCAAAGAGCTGTTCTAGCACCACAAGAATAATGTTTCAGGACTGGGGCTGTAAATATACAAACCTTCGGAACACAAGTGATCACCCCAAGTGACCGATCACAGGAGAAAAGCAGCAAACGTGGGCACAGACACAAGTAGGAAGGGTCATGTGGTGCTGTGTTGGTAGAAACTTGTAAGAAATCATCTTTGGATTACTTTAATTTTCTCTGTGAAGTAGGAGGCAAGATCATTATCTGAGAGGAGGACGGAGGAGGAAGACATTGCGTCTTTGGGAAGAGAAATGAAGGTATGAAATAGTCATAAGAGGGCGGGGGAGTGAACGAATTAGAAAATATTGAAAGCACCAAGAAATGGAACAGAAGCAGGAGCTTAAATCCAGCCCAGGAATGAAAAGGGTACTGGATGACTACAGTAAGGACCTGTGTTCTGATAATATGTGATTCAAAGCCTAGAGTGAGGGAAGGAATAAGCAATGATGAGAATCGAGCAATCCTATGCCCTCTCCGGGCACTGGAGCACCAGAGGGAAGACAGCCACCACTTGAGGCAACTGCAGAGAAGGCAATGGAATGAGTATCAGCTGTTGAGCATTTAATAACACACCAGACACTGATCTAAGATTTTACATGTATGTCATTCTCTCAGCAACGCTATGTAGGCACTATTATAATTCTCGCTTTGTAGATTCAGCAGCTGAGGCACAGGCGGGTTCAATAAGATGTCATGCAGTCGATAAGGAATCGGAAATCATAGCTCTCAATCTGATTCCAGGGCCTGTGAATCACTTTGATTCTGCTTTCTTTTTATATACAGATTAGCTGAGCCAAATAGAGATACAAATAATAGAATTATTTGAAATGAACTGAGCCCTGGAAGAACTGGTTGCCAGCATTAACTTAAGCATGAATATATCTTGTAATATATGCCGGCATAATTACACAGCGGCTCTGCATTGACCCTGCTCTCTAGGATATTGGCAAAACCTATGTCCAGGAGGAACTTTAGTTAATGCCTTCTTCGTTCAGGTTCGGGCCCCCATCTTTTTTTATGGTCCTCGCTCTGCTGCCGGTGCATATCATCTATGTCTCTACTCCATGATGGTCCAGATAGATTAGACTAGCTGCTTTTGAAAGTAGATCTAGGCTTCAGGGTAGAGTTAAAAAAATTGGGGAGCCCTTTCTAAGAAGTATAATGCAGTTACTAATGTAAAAGTAATTCACTTACTAATGTAAGGATGATGCAGTTACTTGTACTAATGCAGGTACAAGGCACAGAGCCTTGGAAGGAACCTGTCCCCATAAAGAGTCCTGAAATTTAAGCACCATTGCTAAATCTGGCTTGGGATGATTCCTGCTGGTATTCTGATTATAGGAAAGCTGCAGTTTCTCCTTTTCAAAGACATGACACCAATCCTTAAAATATAAGCCTCTGTCTTGACTAGGGCTTAATAATCATGTTTCTGTTTCTTGTTCTACTTCTGTTCCTAACTGCTACTTCTCAATTCGTGTTAACTTGAGAGGTATAAGAAATGGAAGTCACCGGGTAATTCCTTTACAATATTAAAGTCCTCCTCTCTCAACAGCCATTCTTTCCTAGTCTGAATCTTATTGTAGGCCATAATTTTAGGAAGGAAAAAGTATCCTTACGCTGTTTTTTTTTAACCCAGCAGACTCTTCTACCTTCATCCAGAGCATTTTCTTCAGTAGTCTTAACTTTCTTTTGTTAGGAGGTCTTTCTTCCTTTTCTTATCACCTGTAAGTCATACATTGGCTACCTTCCTTCCCTACTTTCCTGGTTACTACTATTTAATCACCCCCATGATCCTGATTATAAATAATTGGTATTGTGTAAAGACTTAAAATTTCAAGTCTTCAGAATTTGAATTTAAGTCTCGATTTACTACTCACCAGCTATGATGTGATGAACAAGTCACTGAGTACGCTGGCCTAGATAACTTGTCCTTGAAATGGAGATAAAGTCATTGTGAGAAAATAGTGTATTATTAGAAAGCAAGTTGTAAGATAAATAATTTAAAATAAATAATCTATTGTAAAAACATTATATAGTATATATAATGTATGCTAATTATTTTTATATAGGGGACTTTGAAAATTTTTCATGTAATTAAAGTTCCCCCAGATCTGCTGTTCTGTTAAACCTTTTGGGGAAGTGGGGAATAAAAGCCAAAGTTAAAGCTAAAGTCTTCAAAAACCAAGCTGAAATGTCATTACAGCGAAACCCTCTTCCTTGAGAGGGAAGGCAATGATTACTTTTGTGTAAATCTCAGCCAGAGTATTTCACAGATAATCTGGCTGAACCCTAAGGGTTAGAACTCTTTGTCAGAAGTCACTCCATGTTTGCAAGTAACTACTTTATCGAAGATGAATTCATCGCTCCGAGGTAACTGAGGCCAGATGGGTTTCACCGGCTGCAGGAAGCAGAGTGCCCCAATTCTGTACTCCCCTCAGGCTTCTAGTTCACCGGTCCCATCTCTTCCTTGCCTCATGTTGAGTTCTTGTTCAGATGTCGGCCCCTCGTGAAATGTGGCCTTAGCTAGATAAACTCGAGTTTATCGGGCATTTTTATGTGTGTCAGCCTCAGAGGTAGAGTTGGAACAGAGAGCTGATAGATATCAGCTTTCATGACCTTCTCTCCCAGAAATGTCCTCTGCTGTCATATAAACACATGGATGCAAAAGAGGTACACAAAGGAGTGGTTGTGCTCAATCCCAGTGGCAGCAGCAGACACGTATGTTGGAGGAAGGGAAAAGTGAAGGCTCTCCCTACTATGTGCACTGGCAGAGGCGAAGACCCAGAAATGGCCTGGTGAAAACATACACAGTATTTAAGGGTTTTTTTATTTGTTTGTTTTTATTCTTTTGTTGTTGCTGGTTTGTTGTTGTTGTCGTCGTTAAATGAATCCCCATTCTACACATCATTTATTTATTCTGAAGATTTGGAGTAGAAAGAAATCCCGGTTTACATTGGGATATGGTAAAAATCACAATAACTGAAATCAACTGGTCAATGTAATGGTGCCAGGATTTGACTCAAAAAAAAAAAAAAAAAAAAAAAGCCAGACACAGGATAGATTACCTACATGTTCCCTGGCCATGGAATTTGTCTTTTAACATAATGTGATGGTTTTAGTTTTCAACCTTCAAGGATCAATGTGGAGCGTGTCCTTTTAAACAACAACAACAACAAAAAAAGAGACTCTTTATTCAGTGAGATAATTACAGATTTGAAACTGCTGCGTGCTGTACTAATGAGCCTGAATATTTTTAGCTGTTGCAGGTTGTTTTCTCCTTGGCATATTCACACATAATCTACCCCAAGATGGCAAAGACTTTACTTGTGCTTTAAACACCAATTCATGTTCTTCCTAACTTTGTCTTAATGCTGGCCTAGGCCAGAAGTATGCATGTTTAGAAAAGTGGTCATTTCTTTTTAATGTGAAAAAAATAACATCATCTGACTTCTATAGCAAGGGTGTTACTGTTTTGCCTAAATGAGAGAAAAAAAAAAAACACTTCTAAATCAATATTATTTCCTCCTTGTGCTGGAACATGAAAGATCAAGTTTTCTTATGTTATTGTTAATCTACTACTTATCCAACTTCACCTAATATATAGATGATTTTATTGTGCAGATGTATTACTATCATATCTTTAAGGAAAACCAGCCTGCAAGAAAAACAGTGCCACCGTATAGTGAGTGCCCTGATCACCTTGCGCATTTCCACGTGGGTCGCGAGGGTGAGGCTTCTCTGCAGTCTGAGTTGATTCTTGGCACAATGTCCTAGGGTTCTTTCAGGAATAAGGGGAAATAGGCAGCCTTGTGAGGAGTTGCCACCAGGCCATTTTTCCTGCATCTCCTTAGTTTGAGTTGGCCGGGACTTTTCACTGCTCGCCTTTTTCAAGCTTCTGTATAATCCTTTAAAACTGTCTGGCTCTAATGTAGAGTTAGCTCATCAATGGCACAGTGACCTAAAACCCATGCCATCTGTCATCTGGCCTCTTTGGTTTGATATCATACTCAGGGACAAGACATACAAGAAGATGGCATTATGTTAATCCTGCACTTCCTGTCTGTGTAAGTAATGAACTGGATCCATTTTGGCTAGCTGTCTCCTTAACAGTCCAATCTATGGAAGAATGGCAAACCAACCTATTAGCTGCGGAAATGACCCTTGTGGCTTTACTAGCTATTGCGCTGCTGCTGAGGGACTGCTTGACCTCGACAGTGTCATAACTAATGAAAGGAATGCTCTGAATTCATACATTTAATAAATATCAATAGTTTACCTTATAGGATAGGAGTGCTCTGTCGTAGTAATGTAGGTAACACAGGCATTTCCAAACTATGTATGTTATGTCATGTATTTCCATATGTTTAAGAACAATACTAAGAAATACCTATATCATACATGAGGATAAAATGACACAACAGTAGATACCGTTTGTTGGGTGCATGTTATAAATTACTTAATCCCTCACCACAACCATAAACTTAATACTACAATTACCCTTATTTTGTATATGAAGACATATGAGATTAAGTAACTTGCTTGAGGTTACATAGGTGGAGCCCAGGTATTCTAACTCTAGACTCACTTTGAATTACCGTATTATACTATGGCTCTAATTAATGAATGTGAAGTTCCAAAACATTACCACTTCAATGGTAGTTCGAAGAAGCTTTGTGGTCACGCTTCATGGAAATATCTGCTTCTAAAATTAAATAAAATAGGGAATGGAATTTTCTTTCCTTAATTCCAGAGAAAACAAATTCCTAGTGCCTTCCTGCAAGAACAAGACTGATACTTAGTTCACAAAATTTTATTTTCTTGTACAGATAGAATTTATATAGCAGAATGGTACTTTTTTTTTTGTATTTTGTTTATAGTAGTTCCAATATCCAGACGGACATAGATATATGTCCACCACAACAGCCCTAGAATACCAGTACGCTTTCTCATACAGCTTAGAATATATAGGTTACAATTTTGTCTTTCTTTAAGAGCCATATTTTGCGAGTCTATTATAGATTTTGCAATTAGTAGTTAGGTTATTGGTTAAATTTTATGACATATACATATTCTATAACTTGTCCAGAGTGGCTGTAAAAATATTTTATTTGAACCTTTTTGCTTCAGGTTAAGTTAGTTTTCTTCATGCTTCTAGGTTCCAATTACTGTGCTATCTTAACTATCTGGAAAGATCAACAAATTCTCAATTAAAATTTGCAGGTTCAGTAATTTCATGACTATTTCTATGGGCATTTAAAAAGGCATTTCAGGAATGTGTTTAGGTTTTATTGGTAGGTTAACTCTTGAGAATATAAGCCTATATTTGTGCAACTTTTGTGAAACACTCTACTGTCATGGTTCAGAGTTACTAAATTAATCTCATCTATTATGGGTTCTGACAGTTCAAGTTCATGTGTTTTATGGTAGAATTTGGTGTGCTATATTTTACGTGATCAAAAATGTTTTACTTTCAAATATCAGCTCAAAATTTGTTCAGGAAATACGACATTAAAAAATTAATTTGTGTAAGGGCGCCTGGGTGGCTCAGTCGGTTAAGCGTCCGACTTCGGCTCAGGTCATGATCTCACGGTTCATGGGTTCTAACCCTGCATGGGGCTCTGTACTGACAGCTCAGAGCCTGGAGCCTGTTTCAGATTCTCTGTCTCCCTCTCTCTCTGCCCCTCCCCCACTCGCACTCTGTCTCCCTATGTCTCAAAAATAAATAAATATTTAAAAAAATTAATTAGTTTGTTTTAGGTTATTATAAAATACACAGAAAGTTGCTTTAAAGTTTATTCTTTATTTTGAGAGGATGAGAGAGAGAAAGCACAAGCAGGGGAGGGGGCAGAGAGAGAAGGAGAGAGAGAATCCCAAGTGGACTCCATGCTTTTAGTATAGAGCCTGACTCAGGGCTCAATCCCACCAACTTTGAGATCATGACCTGAGCTGAAACCAAGAGTTGGATGCTTAACCAACTGAGCCATTCAGGTACCCCTGGAATTATTTTTATAATAAGTCAAATTATATAATTCAAGAGAACTTTAAAGTTGTAAAAATTATAGTTATCCAAATTACCAGTAAATAGTATATCTGTAGTGTATTTTATAGAATAGGATGCTTCTGAGGTCTTATATAAATGATATGCTCTAAAAAAGTTAAACAGGCCTCTTCAAATCATAACCTTTCAGTTCTCAAATGACAGCATGAAAATCTAACAAATATTTATGTCACATCATTTTATTTATTTATCTTTTTTAATGTTTATTTATATTTTGAGAGAGACAGAGCACAAGCAGGGGAGGAGCAGAGAGAGAAGGAGATATAGAATGTGACACAGGCTCCAGGCTCTTAGGTGTCAGCACACGGCTGAATGCAGGGCTTGAACTCACGAACCTTGAGATCATGACCTGAGCCAAAGCTGGACTCTTAACCAACTGAACCACCCAGGCGCTCCAATGTCACATCATTTTAGTTTAAAATCACTTTATTAATTTATGATTATTTTAAAGAATTTTAAGATATTAAGTAATCTTCCACATAAATTAAAAAATCTTTAATTGTTAAAAAATATAACATGGTATATGTAAATTTATTTCTTCTGCTCTATGCTTATCAATTTAATAATGACTGTATATATGGTATAAATGCCCATTAGTAGATTAATTAAATATATTACTAGGCTCTAAAGGGTTATATTCAATTTTATCCTAAATTCCAATTAATCATTTTCATACAGTCTAATTTGCATTGTAATCTGGGCCTGTTGATGAGTGGAATGTGTTTGTCTTTAATAATTCTGATTACAAAATGCACCATTAGCAATATTTAGAAAAACCCAGTATTGCAATTAGAGAAAGACACTGTTACTACTAAATTACTACCATGACCACAATGACACTACTACTATTACTGATAAGAAAATGGAAATGAAATGCACTGATTAAGTGTGAGAAATGTGCCTGGGTGGCTCAGTTGATTGAGTGTCTGACTCTTGATTTTGGCTCAGGTCAGGATCCCAGGGTCGTGGGATGGAGCCCTATATCAGCCTCTCTGCCAAGCGTGGAGCTTGCTTAAGATTCATTCTCTCTCTCTCTCTCTCTCTCTCTCTCTCTCTCTCTCTCTCTCTTTCCCCCACCCCAACTTGTGCTCTCTCTCTCTCTAAAAAAAGAAAGAAAGAAAAAGAGAGAAAGAAATGCACAAGGTTAAATAACTTGGCAAAAGTCATTTGGCTTGGCTCATAAGTGACAAAGCTGGATTTTGAGTCTGACTCCAAAACCCACTCTCTTTATGTACAGTGCTGTGAAATGAAGGAACAGTTCAGTTGGCCACTATGTTGAGGCCTCAAAGGGTGACAATATCCTGGTGAAGTCCCCTAATTCAGAACCAGATTGCAGGGTATGAACTCAACTTCATGATGCCCATTAGGTGGATTTACACGTGCCAGACAAAAGTGGTTAAATAAATGGATTGATTTAGTAGGAGAGGGATACATTCTATTCCAATGACCACAGTATTCATAGTCATTATCATGTCTTCCTGACATCAGGTTACCAGACATGCCAATTGGAACGTTTCTTTGTGATCTAAGAGTCAGAGTAAAATAACATTGACTGTCTTGAAAGATATTTTTTCTAGGCCATGATGGAACTTCCAATGGCCCCTTCCCCAACCTCCTCCTCCCAATGTACATGCATGCATACAGTTGCAAACAAATTCCTGGTGACCTAACTTCTGTTACAAAGGTCCTCTGTATCTGTTCCATGGACAGCTAAATTCTTCTTCTTCTTCTTTTTTTTTTTTAAATTTCCTTTTAGACTTAGAGTTAACCATTTCCTTCTAAAATACTCTGTTTACCAAAAGGTATACACAGTTAGAAATTAAAATTATATTTAGTTTAAATTTCATTCCTTGGAAGCCTTTTAGGTGCCTATCACCAGGACTGAAATTTCAATGCTTCAAAACCTCTTAAGAACCAATTTAGTAGACAAATGGTACCTTTTCCACATCGCTGTTAATTCATTTTTATATGGTTATGTCTAAGTGTTCAGAATATTCCACTATTACTCTCATTGTTCATCATAAAAATTAGAATTGTCAATTTAATTCATTTACCAATCTTAACTATTTGAGACTGGAATAATTACAAGGTCAAGAGGGAAACATCTACCTCTTTTTGTGTTTCCTGGGATTGGAAAGTAACCATTGGTCTTATTAACTATGTATTTTTTTTTTAAATTTTGTGCCTACTTTGTGAAAAATGTGGAACCTAATTTAAGATTACTACTCTAAAATACTTTTTTTAACTAATACAAATTTACTGAGTATGCACTCAATATTATCCACTCTGGGCCAACCTCTGTGTTAGGCAATTGGAGTATAATTGTCCCAGGGCAGTGATAAGTTACTTGATTTCTAAAAGCTAAGAGTCTGAGGAAGATATAAACAGTTACATAGGCAATTTTAACAGAGCCTGAGAAGTGCTGTAAAACAGAAGCTTCTCAGAGAAGTTGGTGTACAATTGAGACTAATGGATGAGGGAGCATTAGCTACATGTATGTGGGGGGATGTGTGTGAATGGGAGAGAAATGTTCTATTTAGGGGTAATGGCTCGTGCAAAAGACCATTCTTAAGAAAAAGCAGGATACGTTTGTGGTGGTATATATATCGACAAGCCATTTGGCTGATGTTCACGGAGTTAGGGTACAAAGAGGGCGGAGAAGGCTGTGGCTTGGGACGATGGGGTAAATGCCTTCTGCTTGGAAGTTTGAGCTGCTCATTGTGTGGAGGTATGGCAGGATATACAAATGGAGGTATGTGTGTACATGTGGAGGTATGGCAGGATATACAACTTTGGGGCTGGATACAGAGAACTAGATCAAAGGTAATAGCTTTGGGAATCAAAGATTGATAAACAAAATAAAATTTCCAGAGAGAAGGTGTAGAAATTCTAAAAATCTGTTATATTTTCAACATATAAAACATGTAGAGAAAGGCAAAATCTGCCACAGGCCTTACCTTTGATGAGTTTATAACATGAATGTTATTTTTTATAATTTTTTTAAATCTTTACTCTCTCTCGAGAGAGAGACAGAACACAAGCGGAAGAGGAACAGAGAGACAGGGAGACATGGATCGAAAGCAGGCTCCAGGCTCTGAGCTGTCAGCACACAGCCCTACGCGGAGCTCAAATTCAGGAACCGCGAGTTTATGACATGAGCGGAAGTTGGGTGCTTAAAGGAATGAGTCACCCAGGTGCCCCCTTATAACATGAGTGTTAGATGAGAGATAAACCAAAAAGCTAGGGCCAAAGTGAGAGGCTCTGAGAGAAGTTCCAAGAATATAGAGATTTATATGGGTTGAGGTTCTCATGGAAGACTTTTTAAAGAAATGAAACTGTATACGCATAAAATGTCCATACGAGAACATGTCAAAATGTCATTTTGACGAAGAAAATGTCAAAATGTCCAAAATATGAACATAATGTTCTTAATTTTGTCTCTGGAAAACTTTTGGCTAGATTAACAAACAGTATTCAGCTGAGCTCCCTATACTTTTTTTTTTTAATTTTTAAAAATGTTTTATTTATTTTTGAGAGAGAGAGAGAGAGAGAGAAGGCAGGGGAGGGGAAGAGAGAGAGGGAGACACAGAATCTGAAGCAGGCTCCGGACTCTGAGCTGTCAGCACAGAGCCTGACGCGGGGCTCGAACCCATGAACTGTGAGATCATGACCCGAGCCGAAGTTGGATACTTAAACTCTTAAATATGTCTGTATTTCATAGAGTAATGAATTAAAAGAAGAGAGGAAAGCATTCTTAGAATTCATAACTCTAGAATAATAGGGGTTATCTTTTGCTATAATGCTGCTTTTAAGAATGTTTCAACATTATTCAGAATATTTTGTGGACTACTCTCTCCTAAGTTAACAGTAACATATAAATGGTAGTGTATCAGTTTCCTTGTGTTTTATGACACCTAACTTTCTTCTAAAATATTATTTGTTAATTTATTTGTTTCTGACATTAGCATCATCACCATTTTATGACTGCTTGGATGCTTGGAAGAAATTTTTATATGACAACAGCATGTAAATTATAATTACAGTGACTGTGAAAATAATAGCGAGCACCTTTGCTTTACCAGCCTGTTCCCAACTCAGAGCCTGAGTGATCATTGAAAAACAGACACCCTAGGATCCACATACATTTGTCCTTTTGATAGTCCGTTCATCAGAACCCATCAGAGGAGGGGGAAACAGAGCATACTGCAGCTGGAATAGAAGGGTAAGAGGAAGAATGGAAGGAGGAAGACTGGGACAAGATGAGGGCAGAAAGATAAGGGAGTAGAGAATATCACGGAGTACTTTTTGGGCCATTACACGGATTGTGGTTTTACTCAGGATGACACTGAGAACCATGAAAGGGTATGAACAAAGGATTGTCAAAGGAACATATGGATCCTTGGATGTCCTCCTTATCAGTGACATAAAAGTTGTTAGGCTCTGAGTTGCGAATAAACTACAAGGAGGAAGAATGGAAGTGGAAGAAATGGTGACTTTGTTAACACAGTAATTGCATTGATCTCACACTGTTTTCCTTGCTGTTTCCCCAAATGCCAACCACATCCCCACCTGGATTCGCTATTCCCTCTGCCTGTGATGCTTTTCCTTATATGTCAACATACTTGTTCCTGTACCTCCTTCAGATCTCTGTTCCAATGTGATTTCTCAAAGGATGCCCTCAATGAACACTCCTTCTCTCCCCACTGTTTTCTAATTTCTTTTTTCTCCTCAGCACTTATGATCATCTGGCCAAGTGTTTAATTGAATTATCTGTCTATACGTGTTTGTGGCTTTTCTCCTATCACAGAAATAGATGCTTCATGAAAGCTAAGGATTTTCATCTCTCTCTCTTTTTTATGGCTCAATCTCAAGTGCAAAAAATAATGTATATACCAGACACTCAATGAACATTTGTAAGATGAATGAAGGAATGCACTGTAATCATGCCCTAGTATTTCTCAGGCAAAGCATAGTGTACTAAAGGATGGCAGGGGTTTCCAGTTAAAACAAAAGGGGAAAGAGCCATGTGGCATCAAAATAAACATGGTCTACAACCTACTTGGTCCACAGCTTTGAAATTAGGAGATTCTTTATTATTTTCAATTGAATTATTTACATAAAGTTAGTTATAAGTAAGTAAGCATTTATTAATATTTGAATTATTAAGATATTTCAAATTTGTGTAATTCTAATTTATATAAAATGAAATTCCAGGCACATGACCCGCTACAAGAAGGCTTTCTTCTTTTAATTTTGCTTTATAGAGTACTTTTCCATAAAATAATTTAAGCAAACGAAATGAAACCAAAAACCTCTGTTGTAATACTGATGGTCATAAAGAAAATAGGAACAAAGAAAGACAAACAGAGCGTAGCGAACACTAATAGAAGAAAAAGAAAAAAGGCACCTTCAGGTGACAGAAGAACACTCAAGTCAAGTGTATAGAGACCATTTTCTTTCAGTGACTTTCAGAACACTTGGGCTTAACTTTACAGATTAAATTTTTTTAAATGTGTATAACTGGCCCTGCCTCAAATTATACTCTGCAGGATCATGTGTTTGTCTCTCCTGTATAATTTTTTTCTTTTATAATGTTTTGGGGACCCCTGATCCCCAACTCTGTTCATAATTCACCTCTCCTCTCGTATCAGTAGTGTTGCTACAGAGGAGACGGTAGGGGATGGTTCTACGATTTATAATCTCCCGGCACGTTGCTCTGCAGTGCAACCTAGGCACTCAACTCTTTTGACTTCTCTTAGTTACATCCCATTAGGAATCAAGGCAGAGAATGTACAGTTTACTGTTTAGAGTGAGAGCTCTGCAAGGAATCTCCAACCCACCTACTGTTCCTAAGAGACTGGGTGTGGTCAAGACCAGGGAAGTAGATAGTTTCTTACTCACATTCATGCAGGCCTTAGTTCCCCTAAAAATAAAAATTAATGCATTTACATATCTGTTTTACCTGATTAATAATGCCTTTTAAGAACATGAAGAACATAATGAGATGAGATATTTCTTAGGAAGACCAAAGGCACTTGCACAATGTTTTAGCAGATTGTGCCTCATGCCTTCAAGACCTGATTAAGTTTCATTTTCTCTGTGGGCTTTCCTCAACTTCTACAGGCAAAATCGTTTATCCCATTCACAGTGCCGCCACCAAACTCGTTTATAGCACTTAGCACATGGCATAGCAATTTATCATTTAATCTGTTTATTCCACTCAGCTCCCAGAGTGCCCGCTATGTACTAGAATCCCTATCCATCTATCAGATGTTTAATATGTAACATTTTAATTCAAGGTGCCATATTTTAGATGGTTAGATTTCTATCACTTAAGGGAAATTTGAATTTATTATGTTTTATACTGACAAATTATCTACTCTGTAGGCAATCTTATTGTTCAATAGACACAAGAAGATGCATTTGAATTTTATTTCATTATCTAGAATCTGTAATGAGAGGATGAAATGACTCGTCATGTATTGTTGTCAGCAACAAATACCACACTAGTACCAATGATTCATATCTAGTTTGAATGGAAAAGCCATTTCCAAAACCAATAGTCTGCTAAGGATCATCCCTTGAAACAAAACATAGGCTGGCACAAGCAATCTTGCTTCTGATTCTTTGAATTATTTTTAAATTTCTGGACGTGTGTGTGTATGTGAGTGTGTGTGTGTGTCTGTGTCTGTGTGTGTATGTGTGTGATCTGAAGTACCCATTCTAAATTAGCCTACTTTTTTCTGAAGATAGTTTTGTCTCCTTTTGCTATTAGTAGAAAGAAGACAATAACAGATTAGTAAATTAGAATGGCAAAACACAGGATGATTCATTTCCTTGGATTAATTTGGTACTTTCCACAGAATGTAAATACTCCCTGGGCTTCATGTGCTTAGAAAGGTATTAAGTGGGGCACCTGAGTGGTTCAGTGGATTAAGCATCCAACTCTTGGTTTCAAAGGCTCAGGTCATGATCTCATGGCTTGTGGGTTTGAGCCCTGCATTTGGCTCCACACTGACAGTGCAAGGCCTGCTTGGGATTCTCCCTCCCTCTCTCTCTGTCCCTCCCCTGCTTATGCTCACGTGTGTGCTCTCTCTCTCTCAAAAATAAATAAACTTTTTTTTTTAAAAAAAGAGAAAGATATTAAACAACCAGAAGGTGTGCCTGAGGACATATATAGAGTCAAGGATTGGGACTCTAGCTCATGATTTTTATATTTGCAGATGTAAAATCAAGAATTATCTGCATTAGGAGTTACATTACTCATTTTATCTCCATGAAACCTGAAAATTTGAGCTAATATTTCTTACTCTGAAAAGTTATTTAGAGATTATCGGGGCACCTGGGTGGCTCAGCCAGTTAAGCATCTGACTCTTGATTTTGGCTCAGGTCATGATCTTGTGTTCCTGAGACTGAGCCCCACGTGGGGCTCTGGGCTGGCAGCATGGAGTCTGCTTGAGATTTTCTCTTTCTCTCTCTGCCCCTCTGCCCACCCCCCTTTCTCTCTTTCAAAATAAATAAATGAACATTTAAAAAATTAAAAAGAAATTATTAAATTGTTAATATGTGAAATTTTGTTCCTCTTTATATATTTAATTTGCAAAAAATGTTTCAATCTGTGGTAAACCCTTTGATACCTTAAAAACTCACCTAAAATGCCACATTTTCCAGGAACTGGATATAGCTTGCTTTATAGTATATGAATATAATCAGTGAGTACTTAGCATGGTGCATTTTAATACAGTTTGAAGAGGAAAGCAGGAGGCTTCTCCCTGAATTTGAAATCATGACATTTCATTCATTGTTCAAAGAAAGGTCCACTATTTCAGGCTCAATAGACTCTCAGGGCCTTTTCTTTCTCTTTCTTTCTTTCTTTCTTTCTTTCTTTCTTTCTTTCTTTCTTTCTTTCTTTCTTCCCTTCTTTCTTTCTTTCTTTCTTTCTCTCTCTCTCTCTCTCTCTCTCTTTCTTTCTTCCTTTTTCTTTCTTTTTTTCTTTCTTTCTTTCGTTCAAGAGGGAGAAAGAGAGCACAAGCAGGGGGGGAGAGGCAGAGGAAGAGAGAGAAAATTCCAAGTAGGCCCCAGGCTCAGCACAGAGCTGGATATAGGATCTGGGATCCTGGGATCAGATCTAAGTTGAAATCAAGAGTCAGACGTCTAACTGACTGAGCCTCCCAGATGCCCCAAAGCTTTTGTGGGTGTTTCTCAAAAGACTGGGGAGGTGATGTTTTATGATTTCTGCAGACCTAGTTAAAATAACCTTAGGCTACCATTTACTGGTTAATCAGATCATATTAAAAAATTGTTCATTATTACCAGCAAGAAGCGATGAAATGGAGAAATCAGCGACAGCTTGGATTTCAAACAGCTAAGAAAGTCTCCTACTGACCACTGCCATTTGAAACATAGTGATGGAAAATAGGGAAATATCAGAGAATTGAGATTATATATGTTATGCAAAGGATAGGAAGTCGAAGAGACCAAAACGTCCCTTTATGTTTTACTGAGTCTTCTTTACGGTGTTTAAACATGAAATATAAGCCCATCCCTCTGATCACAAAAACCTTAACTTAGAACTTAGGACAGGATCGACAGATCATGCCTGAAATTCTTTACAAAAATGCCAAGCTTCACTATGATTATATTTGTGGAAATAAGCCTTAGAAACAGTTCTTTAATACTTCTGGACTTGTTGAATATTAAGATAAATGTGGTAAACTCTCTCTCCCCCTAACCTCAACTGAAAAAAATACTTTATTTAAAAGAAAATTACATATTACAGTTTGAAAAAGTTAACTAATATTGGTTTTGGAGAGTGTCAGTGGGGCAAATGGTAATGATTTCAGCTGAAAATAATTTTTATTTTATGTGTACAATGATATGTGAATCAATAATCCTACTTAAATGACTCTGTTTAATGTAGATTTTATTTCAGAAAGCAACTATGCTTTTTAACCATACCTTAATTTAGGCAACATACGTCTGACACATTCATTACATTATACATTCCCCTCTTTAAATGTACTGTTTTACATACTTTAAAAATTTGTTTACTCTAAATTTGGCTCATTTAACTAGGTATTGAGAAACTTTCAATATCATAGATATCACCATCATATTTAGGAAACCAAATGTGCCTTATTTGCCTTCTTATTCTTTCACTTAAAAATGTTAGAGGGACGCCTTGGGTGTCTCAGTGGGTTGATCATCCGACTCTTGATTTCAGCTCAGGTCACGAGCCTTGGTTAGTGAAATGGAGCCCCGAGTCAGGCTCTGCACTAAGCGTGAAGACTGCTGGTGATTCTCTGTCTCTCTCACTCTGACCCTCCCCCATGTTCATGTTTGCTCTTTCTAAAATTAAAAAAAAAAAGTAGAAGAGGAAGAAAAAAAAATGTTACAGAGACGGTGCTCACAATAAATACAGGAAAATGTACAAAGAAGATCTATCCACTCCTCTTTCCTACTCTCCCTTCTTCCTGTTTCAGTACATTACTTTGTTAAGTTTACACTTAATCTGAGACTATTTTAGATGAAAGACACTGCATTTTAACCTCCAAATCAGAAACGTGATTTGAACGTCTCGGATACTTATGGTTTAAGATTAAATTTAATATTATTTAATCAACACATTGCAGAGAGCAGATTCCCATGGGCTAAGTAAAATTAAAAGTTACTCCTACCTTTCCTTTCTCCCTCCCTAACCTTCAGGAAAATTAATAACATTCTTTTTTTTTTCTTCAAACTTGGGTTTTTTTTTTTTTGTTTGTTTTGTTTTTGTCAAGTTAGCTAACATACAGTGTAAACAGTGCTCTTGGTTTGGGGGTATATTCCCATGATTCATAGCTTACATACAACACCCAGTGCTCATCTCAAAAAGTGCCCTCCTCAATTCCCATCACCCATTTTCCCCTCTCCCTGCCACTCCAACCCTCAGTTTGTTCTCCATATTTAAGAGTCTCTTATGGTTTGCCTCCCTCTCTGAGACTTTTTGGACAGCAACATGCAGAAGAATGAAACTGGACCACTTTCTTACACCATACACAAAAATAAACTCAAAATGGATGAAGACTTAAATGTGAGACAGGAACCCATCAAAACTCTAGAGGAGAAAACAGGCAACAACCTCTCTGACCTCAGCTGCAGCAATAATATTGTTTAGTGAAATTATTTCCTTTCCCCGAAATCCTGCCTTCCATTATCCAGACCACCAGAATCCCACCTATCCTTGAAAATGCAACCCAAAAGCTACTTTCCTGATGAAACATTGTCTGACTTTTCCATAAGAAGGGATTTTTCTCTCCTTTAAAACTGTGAATGTCGTCAGTTCTTTTATACCCCTTACTTTGTAGCATAGTTAATTCATACTATTGCTGTCGTCCTTGCAAAAGTGAAGTTCCTTGATTTTGTCATTTGTATCTTCATCTTGCAGTGGAAATGCCAACTAGTAGTTGAGAATTTGGGGTCTGGAGACTAACAGATCTGAGTTCGAAACTTCACCAATTCTGTGATCTTGGGTAGATGTATTCAGCTACTCCTATCTTCAAATTTGTCTCTGGAAATACAGGCTTACTTCACTGAGAGGTATAAATAAAACACTTAGTGTAGGAAGCACTTAAATGCCATTAACCATTGTTATTGCTTATATCCCCTTCATATATAAAGCTTTGCATATAACATGCAGAGTAGCTAAATTCTATTGGGTGAAAGAATTATATTTTGTTCTTGTTTCCTACAAACACTATTTATTATCCTTTAGTCCAAAAAACAACTTGTTTCGCTTAGTCTAGTATCACTACTGCCTTGTTAACAGTATTTATTGGGCTTTCACAGGGTCTAGAAAAGTATATTAGAATCTTGGAATATCAGAAATATTGTTAGTTGCCGTCTTATTCTCCAAATACCTACTACTACAATTTGGTCCTCTTCGCTAGAATAACTCACTAGGAAATGTAAAAACATTCCTATGATATAAAGGATTATTTTCTCTTACATCATAACTATGTATGAAGTACATGTAAATGGACTAGGAATATTTGTATACAAACATTTTTCACACAGCACCAAAAAGTTTTATAGCACTATTATTTTACCAGTTGAGTTAAATGAAACAAAGAGTAATGCATATGTTTAAAAGTCTTATCATTATAAACCAATAACCATTTCAGCCCATTATGCCGTCTTCAAAAAGGTAATGAAAATAAAATAACAAAATAATCTATTCTAAGCACAATGATCACATTTTTCAGTGTATTTTTAGATATTGAGTCATTTGTCTTAAAACTGTTGCAGAATTTGTTTACTATATTCTTGTAGCAATTTTTCTTATGTATATGTTGTTCCATAGTCACAGTCTATGTAGAATATAATCCTTCATCTTCACTTATCACCTTAAAAATCACACAGGTTTTCCCAAGTGACTTCTTTAATAGTGTAGTTTTAAAATGCTAGAATATTAGGTCTTCAGAATTGGGATGGCTTTTGAAAATCCTGCTTAACCTCCATCTCTGTCTGTACTTAATATAAACATCTTCATTTTTAAAATTTTTTCCATTTTTTCTTTCTTTTTTAAATGTTTATTTTTGAGAGAGAGAGAGAGAGAGAGAGAATGCAAGCAGGGGATGGGCAGAGAGAGGGAGACACAGAATCTGAAGCAGGCTCTAGATTCTGAGCTGTCAGCACAGATCCCAGTGCAGGGCTCAGACTCACAAACTGTGAGATCATGACCTGAGCCGAAGTCGGATACTTAACTGATTCAGCCATCCAGGCGCCCCTTCAATTTTTTAAATTCATAACTATCCCAAACCGAAACAACAGCAACAACAGCAACAAACACAAACAACCACAAATAAAGATTTCTGCCCTCCAACCTATGCCACCACTGGCTGTGCTGGTAGCTCTCTACCTTCCTTTACCACCAATATCATTAAAGACATTGTCTTACTCCCTGCCTTCCCCGCGTCTTAATTACCAAAGCAGTGAACTCTTAGTATTCATTTTAATTGAACTCTCTCTGGCATTTAACACTGCTGATAGGATACAGCTTTCTTTGAATGCACTTTTGCCTCTGAGTTCTGAGGCTCCGTGGATTCTGGTGTTTGCTTTTCTTCTCGATTCATACACGGTCTCTGGATGCATCCTTTTGTCTGGGGCTTACAATAGCAAGCCCTTGGCTACAAGCACGACTAGGTGCTGAGTGGACTTCTACACGTGCTATCCCGCAGGAGTAGCAAATTCATCGCGTACAAAAGTAGATTCATGAGCATATTCAAAGCCACCCCTCTTCCTATGTACTCTTTCCTTTCCCTTTCTTTTATTTCCCGCTTCCAACTATTCTCCAAGTTCTCTGCCCTTTACTTTCAATCTCTTCTTCCATTACTTTTGTTCAAACCCTCACCATCTCCTGTTTGCTACAGTTACCTTCTCTAGCTTTTTTCCTCCCTCTAGGAACCCAGGGCTGCAATCCATTCCCCATGGAGCTGCCCTGATGGGTTTATTAAATCTGTTCCTCTTTTTCTTTTCCTAAAACTCTTCGGTGGGCCTCTAGTGCTGACATGATAAAGTCTGAATTTCTTAGAGTGGCACATGAACTACTGGTTCTCCTAAGCATATCAATCGAGGCTTTTCATTCAAGCAGTTCTCCGTTTCTCTCTGCCCAGGATCTTTTTTTTCACCATTTTTATTACTTTTATAACATTTTGTTTTACTCAAATCAAGGATAATGTACTCCATGAAGTCGTCCCTGATCTATCATCTTGCCACTCCTTTAAAACGTATGATTTGCTCATGTTTGCCATCCCAGGCCAAATTTGTATTATGCTACACATTACACATTAGTGCAGTGCAGTTTTCATGCCTATCTCTCTTCTAGCTCACATATCACCTAAGAGCCTTATCCTTAAGACCTAATATAGCACCTGATATATCCACAGGTATTATAGTTAGTGTTATTTGTAATGAGTAAATGAACTGAGTGCCGTAGACTCTGAGTAGCTGCTTATAGAAGTAAAGGAATCCTGAAAGAACATTATCAGGTTACAGGAAATCCTCCATACTTTTTGGCATAAAATTGTATATTGAATTAAAAAAAAATTTAATGTTTATTGTTGATAGAGCATGAGGAGGAGGGGGCAGAGAGGGAGACACCGAATCCAAAGCAGGCTCCAGGCTCTGAGCTGTCAGCACAGAGCCCGACACGGGGCGTGAACCCACAAACTGTGAGATCATGACCTGAGCTGAAGTCGGAGGCTTAACTGACTGAGCCACCCAGGTGCCCCTTATATATTGAATTTTCTTAAAGTTTTAAACTTACGTTCTTTAATTATGACTAACTCATAAAATAATAATTCTGCATGACAATAATGATTGCCATGATTTTTGTGGTAAAAATTGAATATAGTAAATGCACTAAAATAAAATTTTAAGGAGAAATGTAGCAAATTCCAGATTAAATTCTTTTAGTGAAAATATGTTTTTAGAAACTCTTGATTTGTAAACTTAAACAAGGAGTAGTTTGCACTTGGACATATAACTGTGCTGTATTTGGAGAGACTGGAAAGAGAAAAAAAGAAATCCAGTGAAGTGTCACTGTTGTCTAAGAACAACAAAGGAAAGGTAAAGCCAGACTTTATACAAGTAACACTAATGGATTCTCATATTTTCAGCAGTGGCATAAGAAGGTTAATATTCCTCTCTACCCTCTCATCTCTACCACTTTCTGAGAATCTAGGCATTATGTGAGTACCTGTTTGAGAAAAAAAATTGACAAAAAAAATTTCTAAAGTACTAATGTGTTATTTATACTGCCAAGTCATAAAGGCATATTAGGAAAAGTGTTCCTGAATGTATCCAATATTATTAACACATTTTATCACATTTCACAATTTCTTAGATGCCCCTTTTAAAAAAAATGAACATCTCTGTAATTGGTATGTATCTCACAACCAATGGCTATCACAGATTATTGGCAACGTTTTTGCTTGAGGCACAAAATAATGGTGACTCTTAAAATCAGTGGTGTCTTAATTTCAGGAAATATAGTAGAAATTAGATTGGTGACATAGCAGGTTCAATAATGGATTAAAAAGTTTTAAAAAAGGTAAATTTATATTTATGATATAAAATAAGTGGTTGATTTGGATTTGACAGTTTGAATGGCCCCCCTCCCCCCTGCCAACACACCGTTCTATATAACACAAGAATTACCATTATTTTTACTCTGGTAATAATTAAGCATATGGAAAATCATACTTGTACTTAATGCTACACCTTATTTGACTTGGCATACTACATGCTTAGGTTTGAAATTTTTCTGTTTTTTGAATAATTCAAGTCAAGTTTATTTTAACCTTGGTTAAATAAACTTGTGGTGCTATCAAAAAAGCATAAAAGAAGAGATTCAATTATAATGCAAATTCTTAAAAATAACTGCAAACTTCACTGATCATAGACATTTTTCAAATTTCTCAGCCAAATTACTGAAAAGCATTTTACCAGTTTATCTGAAAATGTGTGGCTGTATGCACACAATAGATGCTACCAGATTTTCTTACCCTAGTAATGGAGATTAATGATGCATGGGCTGGCCTGTTTTTCAGTAAGTAGGAAAAAATCGAAATTCAATGGATATTCCTGCTCTAGTGAATTCCTCACTATAGAAGTGACTCTTACCACCGATTCCAGTACACGTCTCTCTCCTACTCCAATCCAAGGAAGACTATATTTATCAACATATTATTTTCATCTCATCAAAGAATTTTATGTTGGTAACTTTCATAGGTTTTTTAATCTGTATGTTTAAATAAAAATATTTATATGACCAGGATTTGTTTTTCTACAAAATAACGGTATCATAGCAAATAGTGTTTGGATTGGAGATTGCATACCAAATATTTATATTCTATGAGAAGTATTAAAGTTAAAGGTCTTCCAAAAATATTTCCCTAATACTCTGATAAATTATATAATATTTTTATATCATTAATTCCTGTGATTTAAAGATAACCTCTCAGTTCAAATTAGAGAGAAGAAGGAAACATTATCACCTACTAATGTCTTAGCATTGATTATTTTGGAGGAAAGTCATATTGGCAAATGTAAGCTTTAGAAATTAGTGAGTGACATTAGAACATAAAATTTATTCTAGACCAAAGCATGAAGGAAACAGGTGCTGCGCTCATGTTAGAGTAGGAGAAAATGTGCTTACTATACTTCAAAAAAAACATTGCAACTCCTTAACCATGAAGCAATAGTTTTCTGACCCCAAATCTCAAATATTTTATGAACACGTCTCATTCAATCAAGTCCTATATTCTTCATCTTCTGCAACTGACTTTCTAAGCCTTAAAAGCAAAAGTATTCCCAGGGCACCTGGGTGACTCAGTCGGTTGAGCGTCCTACTCTTGATTTTGGTTCAGGTCATGATCTCACAGTTGGTGAGTTTGAGCCCTGCATCTGGCTGTGCACTGACAGTATGGAGCCTGCTTGAGATTCTCTCTCACCATCTCTCTCTGCCCTTCTCCCATTCATGTTCTCTCTAAATAAATAAATAAATACATAAACTTAAAAAAAAAAAAAAAAGCTTTCCCCCACCACAAGAACAACAAGCAGCTCATATTTAGTGACATCCCCTTTCATACACATCTAAGAAAACCATTTTTCCCCTATCATAACAGATGAACAACAGAAGAAACTCTAATCTTGAGGGACCTCCCTCTAGCTCAAACTTGCAAAAATAAAACCTCTTCCATACCAGATCTCTCATTTCCCAGAACCTGTTACAACCCTCCCCATGATATTCTCAGAAATGTTTCTTCTGTTTGAAATATTCTTTCCCTCAACCTACCTTCACTCAACCTTCACAAACCTCCTATCACTTTTAATTTACTAATGTCAGTCCTTCAGACAAGTCTTGACTTTATTCAGAACAGTGCTCCTCATTATGTGTCTTCACCTACTAGATGCTTATTTCTATCATTATATAGTTAAACATCTGTCTTTTCTGCTACAAAGTAAGTTCTATGAGGGTTTCAACACTGGATCTCTCATGACTAGTAAATAATAAGGATTTAACAAATATTTGTGAAATGAATCAATGTGTGTGTGTGTGTGTGTGTGTGTGTGTGTGTGTGTGTGTTTAATCAGAGCATACTATTATCTGTCTCTAGCCACTTTAAATATCTTAGTATACATTCTCTACCAAGGTACCCAGTTAAGCAAAAATATTAATTCTTTGTATTAAAACGAGCCTGTAGCTTTATTTTTATTAAGATAAATGTTTCTCTTATATTTGTTCCATCAGATACGCAATTTATTACAGCACCTGCCTGAAAACCCTGGCATTGCCCTGATGTAGTAAGCCACAGACTTGGGTTTGTTCAGTGAAAGCTGCATATTCTCCATAAATGTCACTATGACTGGATGATAATGACAATTTTTCAACTCACTTTGATGTCTAGGACTTCCTTTACTCAAATTGTTCTTTCCCGTGTAGCTGATGTTTTTTGTTTATATAACCTCGTCTTGCTAGAATCATTTAACCATGCTTCTTCTCTCTTAGTGCTAGCTGTTCTGCTAGTCCTCCCCTGCCCCTGCCAAGTGATTCTAACATTTCTTAAGAATGTTCAATCACAGTTTGCTGATAGTTATATCTTCTCATTTTTAAGTATGTTTTGTGAAAATGTGCTGTGATATTCATGTCATATACAATAAAAATGTTGTAGTTACCGTATTTTTTCTGGATATTTATGAACATTATAGCCACAATTGTTGTTTGTGAGAATTATCGTTAGTACTTCAATGTGACCTTATTTCCTTTGTTCCATTACACCATCACAGCCACCCGATGCTGGGAAGAATAGAAAAATATAATTCCATATCAAGTTATTTGCTCCTTTGTTTGGGTCCTGAAATCATATCCACCGGAGCTAGGGGTGGTGTTTACCTCTAGTAACAATGGCAGTTATAAAGGCTGAGTGTGAGACCATGGCAAAGGGCCAGGAGTTCAGGATAGCTGAACTGTATGGTCCATGGGAAAGAATGGTGGGTAATAGCTAGAAAGTCAGACTGGATTCACAGTATAAATGGCCTTGTATGATGATATTCTGTGAACTTTGATTTGCTGGTGGTGAGTACATTTGAGGCACAAAGTACAAGATCAGATTTGCATTTGCAAAATATCATCGTGTCAGCTTATTACACAACAGAGATAGAAGCATGTTCATTGCTAGACAGGCATATGGTCAAACTGTGCAAAGTTTGTTGTTAATTTCAATATTAGATCCCTTTCAATTCCAGTTGGCAAACAAGAGTGCTGTAGGAGGAGAGCTTGTACAGGGCAAATATTAGTTCTACATTGGCTACTTGTAAGCCAGTTTTGGGGATATTTGAAATTCAAAGATAAAATCAAAGATGAGACCACATGTAAAAATAATTTTTTTATTAATCACCTAGCTCCTAGAGTTTAGTATTGTGGTTAAATGAATTCCTCTTTTTATCCTTTATTTTATCAAGACTCACTGAAAAATAATAGATTTGTTCACATTCTTGTATATGTAAGTGGAACATTCTGAACTGATTCTCATTTTTTATGTTTTAAGATCTTCCTTTGGTATGAGACAATCATTCTAAACATTAATAATTATCTATAATGGAATATAGATGTATACTTTGTAAGTGGGGTCAACACGTTCTGATCTCCGGGACAGACCCCAGCCCACATAAAATAAACCTCTTAGTTTTTAATGGAATGTCCTTAATAGCCTGTGCAATAGTTAAAGAATAAAGAAAAAAGTGACCTTGCATACCAATTTATCTAGAATAGTCTCAGTCTCTACCTGTTGTGTGGGATAATCATCAATAGTGCCTCCTGTCATACTAAAGAAGTATTTTGACCTGAGAGAGAAAATATATACTTATAATTTTAACATCATGGGCAAAGGCAGATGTAAATCTCAGTGTAAATCCGAGCTCTGCTATACACTGTTTGATTTTAGCAAGAAAGCTCGCTTTGGTGTCTCCATCTCTAAAACTAGAGAAAATAAGTTTTAGCTTGCAGAGTTGTGAGACACAAAACGCATAATTGGCTTCATGGGTATGAAACCTATGTAGTCACACAGGGCTCTATGCTAAGATGTGTCCCATGCTTGATTTAATGCTTTATTGGTCTCCTGAAGTGCTCAGGACATTTTCAGCAAGGGGGAGTGTACTTTCATTTTGCTCTGGTCCCCACAGTTTATATTCAGTCCTGATTAAATGAGAAAGATACTAACTTAATCCAAATTTTCTAACTTAATTCTTCCATTCTGGTTAAAGTCCTGATTTCATATCACCAACCAGAAAATCATGTATCACCATTTAAACCAACTGAAATATTAAAAATATCACAGAAGCAGATTATTTTTCATATAAAAGCAAATTTCCATTAAATTATATAATATAGATCCAACAATGTTTATGGCAGAAGGCACTTACCACATATTCAAATGTTGAGAACTTAGCAATAAATTATTAGTATATTTTCATGGGTAATGAAGTAACTTATTGCTTTGCTTTTGGGGCGAGCCGGGAGATTGTTTTGTTCAGTTTACACAAGTTGTTAAAATAATTTTAATATTATAAATGATTCTCCAAAATTATGAAGAGTCCTCTGGCTTTTTACACACATAAATGTCTTTCTACACCTGGATAGTCACCCTGGGACAATGTAAGTATCCTAAGCTCTTTTTCTGTATATAAAGCATAATTAATGCTACCGTTAGTATTTACACTTAAATATTCATAATGATAGCTTTAATTTTTGAGCTCTTATTGTATGCCAGCACCATGCTAAATACTCTACTTGCATTTTCTAGGTATGTTATCAACTCACACATACAAACAAAATATCCTCCTGAGGAGGGTGTTATTATTTTCATTGTAATGATGACTATATTGAATCATGGAGAATAAATAACTTTCCAGAGCCATATGGATAGAATATAGAACTTAATTTTGAAAACAAAATCTCTGAATTTTAAAGCCTGAGCTCTTAGTCAATGTATCAGTGTTTTGCAAGCTGGCATCCAAGAATGTATTCTCAGAAATCCATGATTCTATAATAATTTAAACTGTGTATTCTCTAATAGATAATCTAACTGATAAAAACATATGTGTATTCTGCATCATCTGTGTGGTCTGATACATTTGT